>NC_090374.1:19389677-20003417 GCF_036365525.1 Heterodontus francisci | reverse complement strand
ACACTCTGTTTAAATCGACACTGTTTCAGCGACTCTGTTTGCACTCTGTTTAAATCGACACTGTTTAATCGACTGTTGGCACTTTGTTTGATCGACTCTGTTTGCACTCTGTATAAATCGACTCTGTTTAATCGACTGTTTGCACTTTGTTTGATCGACTCTGTTTGCACTCTGTTTAAATCGACTCTGTTTGCTCGCTGTTTAAATCGACTCTGTTTGCACGCTGTTTAAATCGACACTGTTTAATCGACTTTTTGCACATTGCTTAAATCCACTCTTTTTAACTGACTCTGTTTACACTCTGTTTAAATCGACTCTGTTTGCACTCTGTTTAAATCGACACTGTTTAATCGACTTTTTGCACATTGTTTAAATCCACTCTTTTTAATTGACTCTGTTTACACTCTGTTTAAATCGACTCTGTTTAATCGACTGTTTGCACTCTGTGTAAATCGACACTGTTTAATCGACTGTTTGCACATTGTTTAAATCGACTCTGTTTGCACGCTTTTTAAATCGACTCTGTTTGCACGCTGTTTAAATCGACTCTGTTTGCACGCTGTTTAAATCGACTCTGTTTGCACGCTGTTTAAATCCACTCTGTTTGCACGCTGTTTAAATCGACTCTGTTTGCACGCTGTTTAAATCGACTCTGTTTGCAGTCTGTTTAAATCGACACTGTTTAATCGACTTTTTGCACATTGCTTAAATCCACTCTTTTTAATTGACTCTGTTTACACTCTGTTTAAATCGACTCTGTTTGCACTCTGTTTAAATCGACACTGTTTAATCGACTGTTGGCACTTTGTTTGATCGACTCTGTTTGCACTCTGTTTAAATCGACTCTGTTTAATCGACTGTTTGCACTTTGTTTGATCGACTCTGTTTGCACTCTGTTTAAATCGACTCTGTTTGATCGCTGTTTAAATCGACTCTGTTTGCACGCTGTTTAAATCGACACTGTTTAATCGACTTTTTGCACATTGCTTAAATCCACTCTTTTTAACTGACTCTGTTTACACTCTGTTTAAATCGACTCTGTTTGCACTCTGTTTAAATCGACACTGTTTAATCGACTTTTTGCACATTGTTTAAATCCACTCTTTTTAATTGACTCTGTTTACACTCTGTTTAAATCGACTCTGTTTAATCGACTGTTTGCACTCTGTGTAAATCGACACTGTTTAATCGACTGTTTGCACATTGTTTAAATCGACTCTGTTTGCACGCTTTTTAAATCGACTCTGTTTGCACGCTGTTTAAATCGACTCTGTTTGCACGCTGTTTAAATCCACTCTGTTTGCACGCTGTTTAAATCGACTCTGTTTGCACGCTGTTTAAATCGACTCTGTTTGCACTCTGTTTAAATCGACACTGTTTAATCGACTTTTTGCACATTGCTTAAATCCACTCTTTTTAATTGACTCTGTTTACACTCTGTTTAAATCGACTCTGTTTGCACTCTGTTTAAATCGACACTGTTTAATCGACTTTTTGCACATTGTTTAAATCCACTCTTTTTAATTGACTCTGTTTACACTCTGTTTAAATCGACTCTGTTTAATCGACTGTTTGCACTCTGTGTAAATTGACACTGTTTAATCGACTGTTTGCACATTGTTTAAATCGACTCTGTTTGCACGCTGTTTAAATCGACTCTGTTTGCACGCTGTTTAAATCGACTCTGTTTGCACGCTGTTTAAATCCACTCTGTTTGCACTCTGTTTAAATCGACACTGTTTAATCGACTTTTTGCACATTGTTTAAATCCACTCTTTTTAATTGACTCTGTTTACACTCTGTTTAAATCGACTCTGTTTAATCGACTGTTTGCACTCTGTGTAAATTGACACTGTTTAATCGACTGTTTGCACATTGTTTAAATCGACTCTGTTTGCACGCTGTTTAAATCGACTCTGTTTGCACGCTGTTTAAATCGACTCTGTTTGCACGCTGTTTAAATCGACTCTGTTTGCCCTCTGTTTATATCGACTCTGTTTAATCAACTCTGTTTGCACTCTATTTACATCAACTCTGTTGAATAGACTCTGCATTCTGTTTAAATCGACTCCATTTAATCGACTCTGTTTGCACGCTGTTTAAATCGACTCTGTTTGCACTGTTTAAATCGACTCTGTTTGCACTCTGTTTAAATTGACACTGTTTGCACGCTGTTTAATAGACCATGTTTGCACTCTGTTTAAATGGACTCTGTTTGCACTCTGTTTAATCGACACTGTTTAATCGACTGTTTGCACATTGTTTAAATCCACTCTTTTTAATTGATTCTGTTTATGCTCTGTTTAAATCGACTCTGTTTAATCGACTGTTTGCACTCTGTTTAAATTGACTCTGTTTGCACTCTCTGTAAATCGACACTGTTTAATCGACTGTTTGCACATTGTTTAAATCCACTCTTTTTAATTGACTCTATTTACACTCTGTTTAAATCGACACTGTTTCAGCGACTCTGTTTGCACTCTGTTTAAATCGACACTGTTTAATCGACTGTTGGCACTTTGTTTGATCGACTCTGTTTGCACTCTGTTTAAATCGACTCTGTTTGCACGCTGTTTAAATCGACTCTGTTTGCACGCTGTTTAAATCGACTCTGTTTGCACTCTGTTTAAATCGACTCTGTTTGCACGCTGTTTAAATTGACTCTATTTGCACTCTGTTTAAATCGACTCTGTTTGCACGCTGTTTAAATTGACTCTATTTGCACTCTGTTTAAATCGACTCTGTTTGCACGCTGTTTAAATTGACTCTATTTGCACTCTGTTTAAATCGACTCTGTTTGCACTCTGTTTAAATCGACTCCGTTTGCACGCTGTTTAAATTGACTCTATTTGCACTCTGTTTAAATCGACTCTGTTTGCACTCTGTTTAAATCGACTCTGTTTGCACTCTGTTTAAATCGACTCTGTTTGCACGCTGTTTAAATCGACTCTGTTTGCACTCTGTTTAAATCGACTCTGTTTGCACGCTGTTTAAATCGACTCTGTTTGCACTCTGTTTAAATCGACTCTGTTTGCACGCTGTTTAAATCGACTCTGTTTGCACTCTGTTTAAATCGACTCTGTTTGCACGCTGTTTAAATTGACTCTATTTGCACTCTGTTTAAATCGACTCTGTTTGCACTCTGTTTAAATCGACTCTGTTTGCACGCTGTTTAAATTGACTCTATTTGCACTCTGTTTAAATCGACTCTGTTTGCACTCTGTTTAAATCGACTCTGTTTGCACTCTGTTTAATCGACACTGTTTAATCGACTGTTTGCACATTGTTTAAATCCACTCTTTTTAATTGATTCTGTTTACGCTCTGTTTAAATCGACTCTGTTTAATCGACTGTTTGCACTCTGTTTAAATCGACACTGTTTAATCGACTGTTTGCACTTAGTTTGATCGACTCTGTTTGCACTCTGTTTAAATCGACTCAGTTTGCACTCTGTTTAAATCGACTCTGTTTAATCGACTCTTTTTGCATTCTGTTTAAATCGACCCTGTTTAAATCGTCTCTGTTTGCACTCTGTTTAAATCGACTCTGTTTGCACTCTGTTTAAATTGACTCTGTTTGCACTTTGTTTAATTGACTCTGTTTGCACTCTGTTTAAATCGACTCTGTTTAATCGACTCTTTTTGCACTCTGTTTAAATCGACCCTGTTTAAATCGTCTCTGTTTGCACTCTGTTTAATAGACCATGTTTGCACTCTGTTTAATCGACACTGTTTAAGCGACTCTCTTTGCACTCTGTTTAATCGACTCTGTTTGCACTCTGTTTAAATCGACTCTGTTTGCACTCTGTTTAATAGACCATGTTTGCACTCTGTTTAATCGACACTGTTTAAGCGACTCTCTTTGCACTCTGTTTACATCAACTCTGTTGAATAGACTCTGTTTAATCGACTCTGTTTGCACTCTGTTTAAATCGACTCTGTTTATTCGCTCTTTTTGCACTGTGTTTAAATCGACGCTGTTTAATCGACTCTGTTTAATTGACTCTGTTTGCACTCCGTTTAAATCGACTCTCTTTGCACTCTGTTTATATCGACTCTATTTAATCGACTCTGTTTGCACTCTGTTTATATCGACTCTATTTAATCGACTCTGTTTGCACTCTGTTTACATCAACTCTGTTGAATAGACTCTGTTTAATCGACTCTGTTTGCACTCTGTTTAAATCGACTCTGTTTATTCGCTCTTTTTGCACTGTGTTTAAATCGATGCTGTTTAATCGACTCTGTTTAATTGACTCTGTTTGCACTCTGTTTAAATCGACACTGTTTAATCGACTCTGTTTAATCGACTCTGTTTGCACTCCGTTTAAATCGACTCTCTTTGCACTCTGTTTATATCGACTCTATTTAATCGACTCTGTTTGCCCTCTGTTTATATCGACTCTGTTTAATCGACTCTGTTTGCACTCCGTTTTTTTCGACTCTGTTTGCACTCTGTTTATATCGACTCTATTTAATCGAATTTGTTTGCACTCTGTTTATATCGACTCCATTTAATCGACTCTGTTTGCACTCTGTTTAAATCGACTCTGTTTGCACTCTCTGTAAATCGACACTGTTTAATCGACTGTTTGCACATTGTTTAAATCCACTCTTTTTAATTGACTCTGTTTACACTCTGTTTAAATCGACTCTGTTTAATCGACTGTTTGCACTCTGTTTAAATCGACACTGTTTAATCGACTGTTGGCACTTTGTTTGATCGACTCTGTTTGCACTCTGTTTAAATCGACTCTGTTTGCACTCTGTTTAAATCGACTCTGTTTGCACGCTGTTTAAATCGACTCTGTTTGCACTCTGTTTAAATCGACTCTGTTTGCACGCTGTTTAAATCGACTCTGTTTGCACGCTGTTTAAATTGACTCTATTTGCACTCTGTTTAAATCGACTCTGTTTGCACACTGTTTAATCGACACTGTTTAATCGACTGTTTGCACATTGTTTAAATCCACTCTTTTTAATTGATTCTGTTTATGCTCTGTTTAAATCGACTCTGTTTAATCGACTGTTTGCACTCTGTTTAAATCGACTCTGTTTGCACTCTCTGTAAATCGACACTGTTTAATCGACTGTTTGCACATTGTTTAAATCCACTCTTTTTAATTGACTCTATTTACACTCTGTTTAAATCGACACTGTTTCAGCGACTCTGTTTGCACTCTGTTTAAATCGACACTGTTTAATCGACTGTTGCACTTTGTTTGATCGACTCTGTTTGCACTCTGTTGAAATCGACTCTGTTTGCACGCTGTTTAAATCGACTCTGTTTGCACGCTGTTTAAATCGACTCTGTTTGCACTCTGTTTAAATCGACTCTGTTTGCACGCTGTTTAAATTGACTCTATTTGCACTCTGTTTAAATCGACTCTGTTTGCACGCTGTTTAAATTGACTCTATTTGCACTCTGTTTATATCGACTCTATTTAATCGACTCTGTTTGCACTCTGTTTAAATCGACTCTGTTTGCACTCTCTGTAAATCGACACTGTTTAATCGACTGTTTGCACATTGTTTAAATCCACTCTTTTTAATTGACTCTGTTTACACTCTGTTTAAATCGACTCTGTTTAATCGACTGTTTGCACTCTGTTTAAATCGACACTGTTTAATCGACTGTTGGCACTTTGTTTGATCGACTCTGTTTGCACTCTGTTTAAATCGACTCTGTTTGCACTCTGTTTAAATCGACTCTGTTTGCACGCTGTTTAAATCGACTCTGTTTGCACTCTGTTTAAATCGACTCTGTTTGCACGCTGTTTAAATCGACTCTGTTTGCACTCTGTTTAAATCGACTCTGTTTACACGCTGTTTAAATTGACTCTATTTGCACTCTGTTTAAATCGACTCTGTTTGCACTCTGTTTAATCGACACTGTTTAATCGACTGTTTGCACATTGTTTAAATCCACTCTTTTTAATTGATTCTGTTTATGCTCTGTTTAAATCGACTCTGTTTAATCGACTGTTTGCACTCTGTTTAAATCGACTCTGTTTGCACTCTCTGTAAATCGACACTGTTTAATCGACTGTTTGCACATTGTTTAAATCCACTCTTTTTAATTGACTCTATTTACACTCTGTTTAAATCGACACTGTTTCAGCGACTCTGTTTGCACTCTGTTTAAATCGACACTGTTTAATCGACTGTTGCACTTTGTTTGATCGACTCTGTTTGCACTCTGTTGAAATCGACTCTGTTTGCACGCTGTTTAAATCGACTCTGTTTGCACGCTGTTTAAATCGACTCTGTTTGCACTCTGTTTAAATCGACTCTGTTTGCACGCTGTTTAAATTGACTCTATTTGCACTCTGTTTAAATCGACTCTGTTTGCACGCTGTTTAAATTGACTCTATTTGCACTCTGTTTAAATCGACTCTGTTTGCACGCTGTTTAAATTGACTCTATTTGCACTCTGTTTAAATCGACTCTGTTTGCACTCTGTTTAAATCGACTCTGCACTCTGTTTAAATTGACTCTGTTTGCACTTTGTTTAATTGACTCTGTTTGCACTCTGTTTAAATCGACTCTGTTTAATCGACTCTTTTTGCACTCTGTTTAAATCGTCTCTATTTGCACTCTGTTTAATAGACCATGTTTGCACTCTGTTTAATCGACACTGTTTAAGCGACTCTCTTTGCACTCTGTTTAATCGACTCTGTTTGCACTCTGTTTAAATCGACTCTGTTTGCACTCTGTTTAATAGACCATGTTTTCACTCTTTTTAATCGACACTGTTTAAGCGACTCTCTTTGCACTCTGTTTACATCAACTCTGTTGAATAGACTCTGTTTAATCGACTCTGTTTGCACTCTGTTTAAATCGACTGTTTAATCGACTCTTTTTGCACTGTGTTTAAATCGACGCTGTTTAATCGACTCTGTTTAATTGACTCTGTTTGCACTCCGTTTAAATCGACTCTCTTTGCACTCTGTTTATATCGACTCTATTTAATCGACTCTGTTTGCACTCTTTTTGTATCGACTCTATTTAATCGACTCTGCACTCTGTTTAAATCGACTCTGTTTAATCGACTCTTTTTGCACTGTGTTTAAATCGATGCTGTTTAATCGACTCTGTTTAAGTGACTCTGTTTAATCGACTCTGTTTGCACTCCGTTTAAATCGACTCTCTTTGCACTCTGTTTATATCGACTCTATTTAATCGACTCTGTTTGCACTCTGTTTATAACGACTCTATTTAATCGACTCTGTTTGCACTCTGTATAAATCGACACTGTTTAATCGACTCTGTTTGCACTCCGTTTAAATCGACACTCTTTGCACTCTGTTTATATCGACTCTATTTAATCGACTCTGTTTGCACTCTGTTTATAACGACTCAATTTAATCGACTCTGTTTGCACTCTGTTTATAACGACTCTATTTAATCGACTCTGTTTGCACTCTGTTTATATCGACTCTGTTTAATCGACTCTGTTTGCACTCCGTTTAAATCGACTCTCTTTGCACTCTGTTTATATCGACTCTATTTAATCGACTCTGTTTGCACTCTGTTTTTAACGACTCTATTTAATCGACTCTGTTTGCACTCTGTGTAAATCGACACTGTTTAATCGACTCTGTTTGCACTCCGTTTAAATCGACTCTCTTTGCACTCTGTTTATATCGACTCTATTTAATCGACTCTGTTTGCACTCTGTTTTTAACGACTCTATTTAATCGACTCTGTTTGCACTCTGTTTAATCGACTCTGTTTGCACTCTGTTTATATCGACTCTATTTAATCGACTCTGTTTGCACTCTGTTTAAATCGACTCTGTTTGCACTCTCTGTAAATCGACACTGTTTAATCGACTGTTTGCACATTGTTTAAATCCACTCTTTTTAATTGACTCTGTTTACACTCTGTTTAATCGACTGTTGGCACTTTGTTTGATCGACTCTGTTTGCACTCTGTTTATATCGACTCTGTTTAATTGACTCTGTTTAATCGACTCTGTTTGCACTCTGTTTAAATCGACTCTGTTTGCACTCTGTTTAATGGACCATGTTTGCACTCTGTTTAATCGACACTGTTTCAGCGACTCTGTTTGCACTCTGTTTAAATCGACTCTGTTTAATCGACTCTGTTTGCACTCCGTTTAAATCGACTCTGTTTGCACTCTGTTTATATCGACTCTATTTAATCGACTCTGTTTGCACTCTGTTTAAATCGACTCTGTTTAATCGACTCTGTTTGCACTCCGTTTAAATCGACTCTGTTTGCACTCTGTTTAAATTGAATCTGTTTAATCGACTCTCTTTGCACTCTGTTTATATCGACTCTGTTTAATCGACTCTGTTTAATCGACTATGTTTGCACTCTGTTTAATAGAACATCTTTGCACTCTGTTTAATCGACACTGTTTAAGCGACTCTGTTTGCACTCTGTTTATAAGGACTCTATTTAATCGACTCTCTTTGCACTCTGTTTATATCGACCCTGTTTAATCGACTCTGTTTAAATCGACTCTGTTTAATAGACCATGTTTGCACTCTGTTTAATCGACACTGTTTAAGCGACTCTGTTTGCACTCTGTTTAAATCGACTCTGTTTAATCGACTCTGTTTGCACTCCGTTTAAATCGACTCTGTTTGCACTCTGTTTATATCGACTCTATTTAATCGACTCTGTTTGCAATCTGTTTATATCGACTCTATTTAATCGACGCTGTTTGCACTCTGTTTAAATTGACTCTGTTTAATCGACACTGATTAAGCGACTCTGCACTCTGTTTAAATCGACTCTGTTTGCACTCTGTTTAATAGACCATGTTTGCACTCTGTTTAATCGACACTGTTTAAGCGACTCTGTTTGCACTCTGTTTAAATCGACTCTGTTTAAATCGCCTCTTTTTGCACTCTGTTTAATAGAACATCTTTGCACTCTGTTAATCGACACTGTTTAAGCGACTCTGTTTGCACTCTGTTTATATCGACTCTGTTTAATCGACTCTGTTTAAATCGACTCTGTTTAATAGACCATGTTTGCACTCTGTTTAATCAACACTGTTTAAGAGACTCTGTTTGCACTCTGTTTAAATCGACTCTGTTTAATCGACTCTGTTTGCACTCCGTTTAAATCGACTCTATTTGCACTCTGTTTATAACGACTCTATTTAATCGACTCTGTTTGCACTCTGTGTAAATCGACACTGTTTAATCGACTCTATTTAATCGACTCTGTTTGCACTATGTTTCAATCGACGCTGTTTAATCAACTCTGTTTAATCGACTCTGTTTGCACTCCGTTTAAATCGACTCTGTTTAAATCGTCTCTGTTTGCACTCCGTTTAAATCGACTCTGTTTAAATCGTCTCTGTTTAATCGACTGTTTGCACTCTGTTTAAATCGACTCTGTTTGCACTCTCTGTAAATCGACACTGTTTAATCGACTGTTTGCACATTGTTTAAATCCACTCTTTTTAATTGACTCTATTTACACTCTGTTTAAATCGACTCTGTTTAATCGACTGTTTGCACTCTGTTTAAATCGACTCTGTTTGCACTCTCTGTAAATCGACACTGTTTAATCGACTGTTTGCACATTGTTTAAATCCACTCTTTTTAATTGACTCTATTTACACTCTGTTTAAATCGACACTGTTTCAGCGACTCTGTTTGCACTCTGTTTAAATCGACACTGTTCAATCGACTGTTGGCACTTTGTTTGATCGACTCTGTTTGCACTCTGTTTAAATCGACTCTGTTTAATCGACTGTTTGCACTTTGTTTGATCGACTCTGTTTGCACTCTGTTTAAATCGACTCTGTTTGCTCGCTGTTTAAATCGACTCTGTTTGCACGCTGTTTAAATCGACACTGTTTAATCGACTTTTTGCACATTGCTTAAATCCACTCTTTTTAACTGACTCTGTTTACACTCTGTTTAAATCGACTCTGTTTGCACTCTGTTTAAATCGACACTGTTTAATCGACTTTTTGCACATTGTTTAAATCCACTCTTTTTAATTGACTCTGTTTACACTCTGTTTAAATCGACTCTGTTTAATCGACTGTTTGCACTCTGTGTAAATCGACACTGTTTAATCGACTGTTTGCACATTGTTTAAATCGACTCTGTTTGCACGCTGTTTAAATCGACTCTGTTTGCACGCTGTTTAAATCGACTCTGTTTGCACGCTGTTTAAATCCACTCTGTTTGCACGCTGTTTAAATCGACTCTGTTTGCACGCTGTTTAAATCGACTCTGTTTGCACTCTGTTTAAATCGACACTGTTTAATCGACTTTTTGCACATTGCTTAAATCCACTCTTTTTAATTGACTCTGTTTACACTCTGTTTAAATCGACTCTGTTTGCACTCTGTTTAAATCGACACTGTTTAATCGACTTTTTGCACATTGTTTAAATCCACTCTTTTTAATTGACTCTGTTTACACTCTGTTTAAATCGACTCTGTTTAATCGACTGTTTGCACTCTGTGTAAATTGACACTGTTTAATCGACTGTTTGCACATTGTTTAAATCGACTCTGTTTGCACGCTGTTTAAATCGACTCTGTTTGCACGCTGTTTAAATCGACTCTGTTTGCACGCTGTTTAAATCCACTCTGTTTGCACTCTGTTTAAATCGACACTGTTTAATCGACTTTTTGCACATTGTTTAAATCCACTCTTTTTAATTGACTCTGTTTACACTCTGTTTAAATCGACTCTGTTTAATCGACTGTTTGCACTCTGTGTAAATTGACACTGTTTAATCGACTGTTTGCACATTGTTTAAATCGACTCTGTTTGCACGCTGTTTAAATCGACTCTGTTTGCACGCTGTTTAAATCGACTCTGTTTGCACGCTGTTTAAATCCACTCTGTTTGCACTCTGTTTATATCGACTCTGTTTAATCAACTCTGTTTGCACTCTATTTACATCAACTCTGTTGAATAGACTCTGCATTCTGTTTAAATCGACTCCATTTAATCGACTCTGTTTGCACGCTGTTTAAATTGACTCTGTTTGCACTGTTTAAATCGACTCTGTTTGCACTCTGTTTAAATCGACACTGTTTGGACTCTGTTTAATAGACCATGTTTGCACTCTGTTTAAATGGACTCTGTTTGCACTCTGTTTAATCGACACTGTTTAAGCGACTCTCTTTGCACTCTGTTTATATCGACTCCGTTTAAATCGACTCTGTTTGCACTCTGTTTATATCGACTCTATTTAATCGAATCTGTTTGCACTCTGTTTATATCGACTCTATTTAATCGAATCTGTTTGCACTCTGTTTAAATCGACTCTGTTTAATCGACTCTGTTTGCACTCCGTTTAAATCGACTCTGTTTGCACTCTGTTTATATCGACTCTGTTTAATCGACTCTGTTTAATCGACTCTGTTTGCACTCTGTTTAAATCGACTCTGTTTGCACTCTGTTTAATAGAACATCTTTGCACTCTGTTTAATCGACACTGTTTAAGCGACTCTGTTTGCACTCTGTTTATATCGACTCTATTTAATCGACTCTCTTTGCACTCTGTTTATATCGACTCTGTTTAATCGACTCTGTTTGCACTCTGTGTAAATCGACACTGTTTAATCGACTGTTTGCACATTGTTCAAATCCACTGTTTTTAATTGACTCTGTTGACACTCTGTTTAAATCGACTCTGTTTAATCGACTGTTTGCACTTTGTTTAATCGACTCTGTTTGCACTCTGTTTAAATGGACTCTGTTTGCACTCTGTTTAATCGACTCTGTTTAAGCGACTCTCTTTGCACTCTGTTTATATCGACTCTGTTTAATCAACTCTGTTTGCACTCTGTTTACATCAACTCTGTTGAATAGACTCAGTTTAAATCGACTCTGTTTGCACTCTGTTTAATCGACACTGCTTTCACTCCGTTTAAATCGACTCTGTTTGCACTCTGTTTATATCGACTCTATTTAATCGAATCTGTTTGCACTCTGTTTATATCAACTCTATTTAATCGACTCTGTTTGCACTCTGTTTAATCGACACTGTTTAAGCGACTCTCTTTGCACTCTGTTTATTTCGACTCTGTTTACATCAACTCTGTTGAATAGACTCTGTTTAATTGAAACTGTTTGCACTCCGTTTAAATCGACTCTGTTTGCACTCTGTTTATATCGACTCTATTTAACCGAATCTGTTTGCACTCTGTTTATATCGACTCTATTTAATCGACTCTGTTTGCACTCTGTTTAAATCGACTCTGTTTGCACTCTCTGTAAATCGACACTGTCTAATCGACTGTTTGAACATTGTTTAAATCCACTCTTTTTAATTGAGTCTGTTTACACTCTGTTTAAATCGACTCTGTTTAATCGACTGTTTGCACTCTGTTTAAATCGACAGTTTTTAATCGACTGTTTGCACTTTGTTTGATCGACTCTGTTTGCACTCTGTTTAAATCGACTCTGTTTGCACGCTGTTTAAATCGACTCTGTTTGCACTCTGTTTAAATCGACTCTGTTTGCACTCTTTTTAATCGACACTGTTTAATCAACTGTTTGCACTCTGTTTAAATCGACAGTTTTTGATCGACTGTTTGCACTTTGTTTGATCGACTCTGTTTGCACTCTGTTTAAATCGACTCTGTTTGCACGCTGTTTAAATCGACTCTGTTTGCACTTTGTTTAATCGACTCTGTTTGCACTCTGTTTAAATGGACTTTGTTTGCACTCTGTTTAATCGACTCTGTTTGCACTGTGTTTAAATCGACACTGTTTAATCGACTGCTGGCACTTTGTTTAATCGACACTGTTTGCACTCTTTTTAAATCGACTCTGTTTGCACTCTGTTTAATCGACTCTGTTTGCACTGTGTTTAAATCGACACTGTTTAATCAACTGCTTGCACTTTGTTTAATCGACTCTGTTTGGACTCTGTATAAATGGACTCTGTTTGCAGTCTGTTTAATCGACTCTGTTTGCACTATGTTTAAATCGACACTGTTTAATCGACTGCTTGCACCTTGTTTAATCGACTCTGTTTGCACTCTTTTTAAATCGACACTGTTTGCACTCTGTTTAATTGACTCTGTTTGCACTCTGGTTAAGTCAAAATTGTTTGCACTGTGTTTAAATCGACTCTGTTTGCACTCTTTTTAATCGACACTGTTTAATCAACTGTTTGCACTCTGTTTAAATCGACAGTTTTTGATCGACTGTTTGCACTTTGTTTGATCGACTCTGTTTGCACTCTGTTTAAATCGACTCTGTTTGCACGCTGTTTAAATCGACTCTGTTTGCACTTTGTTTAATCGACTCTGTTTGCACTCTGTTTAAATGGACTTTGTTTGCACTCTGTTTAATCGACTCTGTTTGCACTGTGTTTAAATCGACACTGTTTAATCGACTGCTGGCACTTTGTTTAATCGACACTGTTTACACTCTTTTTAAATCGACTCTGTTTGCACTCTGTTTAATCGACTCTGTTTGCACTGTGTTTAAATCGACACTGTTTAATCAACTGCTTGCACTTTGTTTAATCGACTCTGTTTGCACTCTGTATAAATGGACTCTGTTTGCAGTCTGTTTAATCGACTCTGTTTGCACTATGTTTAAATCGACACTGTTTAATCGACTGCTTGCACTTTGTTTAATCGACTCTGTTTGCACTCTTTTTAAATCGACACTGTTTGCACTCTGTTTAATCCACTCTGTTTGCACTCCGTTTAAATCGACTCTGTTTGCACTCTGTTCATATCAACTCTGTTTAATCGACTGTTTGCACTCTGTTTAAATCGACTCTGTTTAATCGACTCTGTTTGCATTCCGTTTAAATCGACTCTGTTTGCACTCTGTTTATATTGGCTCTATTTAATCGACTCTGTTTGCACTCCGTTTAAATCGACTCTGTTTGCACTCTGTTTATATCAACTCTGTTTAATCGACTGTTTGCACTCTGTTTAAATCGACTCTGTTTAATCGACTCTGTTTGCACTCTGTTTAAATCGACTCTGTTCAATCGACTCTCTTTGCAGTCTGTTTAAATCGACTCTGTTTAATCGACTCTTTTTGCATTCTGTTTAAATCAACTCTGTTTAATCGACTCTGTTTGCACTCTGTTTAAATCGACTATGTTTAATCGACTCTTTTTGCTCTCTGTTTAAATCGACTCTGTTTAATCGACTCTCTTTGCACTCTGTTTATATCGACTCTGTTTAATCGACTCTGTTTGCACTCTGTTTAAATCGACTCTGTTTAATCGACTCTGTTTGCACTCTGTTTAAATCGACTCTGTTTAATCAAATCTGTTTGCACTCCGTTTAAATCGACTCTTTTTAATTGACTCTGTTTGCACTCCGTTCAAATCGACTCTGTTTAATTGACTCTGTTTGCTCTCTGTTTATATCGACTCTGTTTAATCGACTCTGTTTGCACTCTGTTTAAATCGACTCTGTTTAATCGACTCTGTTTGCACTCTGTTTAAATCGACTCTGTATAATCGACTCTTTTTGCATTCTGTTTAAATCGACTCTGTTTAATCGACTCTCTTTGCAGTCTGTTTAAATCGACTCTGTTTAATCGACTCTGTTTGCACTCTGTTTAAATCGACTCTGTTTAATCAACTCTGTTTGCACTCTGTTTAAATCGACTATGTTTAATCGACTCTTTTTGCTCTCTGTTTAAATCGACTCTGCTTAATCGACTCTCTTTGCACTCTGTTTAAATCGACTCTGCTGAATCGACTCTGTTTGCACTCTGTTTAAATCGACTCTGTTTAAACGACTGTGTTTGCTCTCTGTTTAAATCGACTCTGTTTAATCGACTCTCTTTGCACTCTGTTTAAATCTACTCTATTTTCACTCTGTTTAATCAAATCAGTTTGCACTCTGTTTAATCGACTCTGTTTATTGACTCTGTTTGCACTCTGTTTAAATCGACTCTGTTTAATCGACTCTCTTTGCACTCTGTTTAAATCGACTCTGTTTAATCGACACTCTTTGCACTCTGTTTAAATCGACTATGTTTAATCGACTCTTTTTGCACTCTGTTTAATCGACTCTGTTTAAATCGACTCTGTTTCAACGACTGTGTTTGCACTCTGTTTAAATCGACTCTGTTTAATCGACTCTGTTTGCACTCTGTTTAAATCTACTCTATTTTCACTCAGTTTAATCAAATCAGTTTGCACTCTGTTTAATCGACCATGTTCCATCGACTGTTGGCACTCTGTTTAAATTAACTCTGTTTAATCGAGTCTGCATTCTGTTTAAATCGACTCTGTTTAATCAAATCTGTTTGCACTCCGTTTAAATCGACTATTTTTAATTGACTCTGTTTGCACTCCGTTCAAATCGACTCTGTTTAATTGACTCTGTTTGCTCTGTTTATATCGACTCTGTTTAATCGACTCTGTTTGCACTCAGTTTAAATCTACTCTATTTTCACTCTGTTTAATCAAAACAGTTTGCACTCTGTTTAATCGACCATGTTCCATCGACTGTTGGCACTCTGTTTAAATTAACTCTGTTTAATCGAGTCTGCATTCTGTTTAAATCGACTCTGTTTAATCGACTCTGTTTGCACTCTGTTTAAATCGACTCTGTTTAATCGACTCTCTTTGAAGTCTGTTTAAATCGACTCTGTTTAATCGACTCTGTTTGCACTCTGTTTAAATCGACTCTGTTCAATCAACTCTGTTTGCACTTTGTTTAAATCGACTCTGCTTAATCGACTCTCTTTGCACTCTGTTTAAATCGACTGTTTAATCGACTCTTTTTGCTCTCTGTTTAAATCGACTCTGTTTAATCGACTCTCTTTGCACTCTGTTTAAATCGACTCTGTTTAATCGACTCTGTTTGCACTCTGTTTAAATCGACTCTGTTTAAACGACTGTGTTTGCACTCTGTTTAAATCGACTCTGTTTAATCGACACTGTTTGCACTCTGTTTAAATCGACTCTGTTTAAACGACTGTGTTTGCACTCTGTTTAAATTAACTCTGTTTAATCGAGTCTGCATTCTGTTTAAATCGACTGTTTAATCAAATCTGTTTGCACTCTGTTTAATCGACACTGTTTATTGACTCTGATTGCACTCTGTTTAAATCGACTCTGTTTAATCGACTCTGTTTGCACTCTGTTTAAATCGACTCTGTTTAAACGACTGTGTTTGCACTCTGTTTAAATTAACTCTGTTTAATCGAGTCTGCATTCTGTTTAAATCGACTGTTTAATCAACTCTGTTCGCACTCTGTTTACATCAACTGTGTTGAATAGACTCTGTTTAAATCGACTCTGTTTGCACTCTGTTTAATCGACACTGTTTTCACTCCGTTTAAATCGACTCTGTTTGCACTCTGTTTATATCGACTCTATTTAATCGAATCTGTTTGCACTCTGTTTATATCGACTCTATTTAATCGACTCTGTTTGCACTCTGTTTAATCGACACTGTTTAAGCGACTCTCTTTGCACTCTGTTTATTTCGACTCTGTTTACATCAACTCTGTTGAATAGACTCTGTTTAATTGAAACTGTTTGCACTCCGTTTAAATCGACTCTGTTTGCACTCTGTTTATATCGACTCTATTTAATCGAATCTGTTTGCACTCTGTTTATATCGACTCTATTTAATCGACTCTGTTTGCACTCTGTTTAAATCGACTCTGTTTGCACTCTCTGTAAATCGACACTGTCTAATCGACTGTTTGCACATTGTTTAAATCCACTCTTTTTAATTGAGTCTGTTTACACTCTGTTTAAATCGACTCTGTTTAATCGACTGTTTGCACTCTGTTTAAATCGACAGTTTTTAATCGACTGTTTACACTTTGTTTGATCGACTCTGTTTGCACTCTGTTTAAATCGACTCTGTTTGCACGCTGTTTAAATCGACTCTGTTTGCACTCTGTTTAAATCGACTCTGTTTGCACTCTTTTTAATCGACACTGTTTAATCAACTGTTTGCACTCTGTTTAAATCGACAGTTTTTGATCGACTGTTTGCACTTTGTTTGATCGACTCTGTTTGCACTCTGTTTAAATCGACTCTGTTTGCACGCTGTTTAAATCGACTCTGTTTGCACTTTGTTTAATCGACTCTGTTTGCACTCTGTTTAAATGGACTTTGTTTGCACTCTGTTTAATCAACTCTGTTTGCACTGTGTTTAAATCGACACTGTTTAATCGACTACTGGCACTTTGTTTAATCGACACTGTTTGCACTCTTTTTAAATCGACTCTGTTTGCACTCTGTTTAATCGACTCTGTTTGCACTGTGTTTAAATCGACACTGTTTAATCAACTGCTTGCACTTTGTTTAATCGACTCTGTTTGCACTCTGTATAAATGGACTCTGTTTGCAGTCTGTTTAATCGACTCTGTTTGCACTCTGTTTAAGTCAAAATTGTTTGCACTGTGTTTAAATCGACTCTGTTTAAACGACTCTGTTTAATCCACTCTGTTTGCACTCCGTTTAAATCGACTCTGTTTGCACTCTGTTCATATCAACTCTGTTTAATCGACTGTTTGCACTCTGTTTAAATCGACTCTGTTTAATCGACTCTGTTTGCATTCCGTTTAAATCAACTCTGTTTGCACTCTGTTTATATCGGCTCTATTTAATCGACTCTGTTTGCACTCCGTTTAAATCGACTCTGTTTGCACTCTGTTTATATCAACTCTGTTTAATCGACTGTTTGCACTCTGTTTAAATCGACTCTGTTTAATCGACTCTGTTTGCATTCCGTTTAAATCGACTCTGTTTGCACTCTGTTTATATCGGCTCTATTTAATCGACTCTGTTTGCACTCTGTTTATATCGACTCTATTTAATCGACTCTGATTGCACTCTGTTTAAATCGACTCTGTTTAATCGACTCTCTTTGCAGTCTGTTTAAATCGACTCTGTTTAATCGACTCTGTTTGCATTCTGTTTAAATCGACTCTGTTTAATCGACTCTTTTTGCATTCTGTTTAAATCAACTCTGTTTAATCGACTCTGTTTGCACTCTGTTTAAATCGACTATGTTTAATCGACTCTTTTTGCTCTCTGTTTAAATCGACTCTGTTTAATCGACTCTCTTTGCACTCTGTTTAAATCGACTCTGTTTAATCGACTCTGTTTGCACTCTGTTTAAATCGACTCTGTTTAAACGACTGTGTTTGCACTCTGTTTAAATCGACTCTGTTTAATCGACACTGTTTGCACTCTGTTTAAATCGACTCTGTTTAAACGACTGTGTTTGCACTCTGTTTAAATTAACTCTGTTTAATCGAGTCTGCATTCTGTTTAAATCGACTGTTTAATCAAATCTGTTTCCACTCTGTTTAATCGACACTGTTTATTGACTCTGATTGCACTCTGTTTAAATCGACTCTGTTTAATCGACTCTGTTTGCACTCTGTTTAAATCGACTCTGTTTAAACGACTGTGTTTGCACTCTGTTTAAATTAACTCTGTTTAATCGAGTCTGCATTCTGTTTAAATCGACTGTTTAATCAACTCTGTTCGCACTCTGTTTACATCAACTGTGTTGAATAGACTCTGTTTAAATCGACTCTGTTTGCACTCTGTTTAATCGACACTGTTTTCACTCCGTTTAAATCGACTCTGTTTGCACTCTGTTTATATCGACTCTATTTAATCGAATCTGTTTGCACTCTGTTTATATCGACTCTATTTAATCGACTCTTTTTGCATTCTGTTTAAATCAACTCTGTTTAATCGACTCTGTTTGCACTCTGTTTAAATCGACTATGTTTAATCGACTCTTTTTGCTCTCTGTTTAAATCGACTCTGTTTAATCGACTCTCTTTGCACTCTGTTTATATCGACTCTGTTTAATCGACTCTGTTTGCACTCTGTTTAAATCGACTCTGTTTAATCGACTCTGTTTGCACTCCGTTTAAATCGACTCTTTTTAATTGACTCTGTTTGCACTCCGTTCAAATCGACTCTGTTTAATTGACTCTGTTTGCTCTCTGTTTATATCGACTCTGTTTAATCGACTCTGTTTGCACTCTGTTTAAATCGACTCTGTTTAATCGACTCTGTTTGCACTCTGTTTAAATCGACTCTGTATAATCGACTCTTTTTGCACTCTGTTTAAATCGACTCTGCTGAATCGACTCTGTTTGCACTCTGTTTAAATCGACTCTGTTTAAACGACTGTGTTTGCTCTCTGTTTAAATCGACTCTGTTTAATCGACTCTGTTTGCACTCTGTTTAAATCTACTCTATTTTGACTCTGTTTAATCAAATCAGTTTGCACTCTGTTTAATCGACTCTGTTTAATCGACTCTCTTTGCACTCTGTTTAAATCGACTCTGTTTAATCGACACTCTTTGCACTCTGTTTAATCGACTCTGTTTAAATCGACTCTGTTTAAACGACTGTGTTTGCACTCTGTTTAAATCGACTCTGTTTAATCGACTCTGTTTGCACTCTGTTTAAATCTACTCTATTTTCACTCTGTTTAATCAAATCAGTTTGCACTCTGTTTAATCGACCATGTTCCATCGACTGTTGGCACTCTGTTTAAATTAACTCTGTTTAATCGAGTCTGTTTGCACTCCGTTTAAATCGACTCTTTTTAATTGACTCTGTTTGCACTCCGTTCAAATCGACTCTGTTTAATTGACTCTGTTTGCTCTCTGTTTATATCGACTCTGTTTAATCGACTCTGTTTGCACTCTGTTTAAATCGACTCTGTTTAATCGACTCTTTTTGCTCTCTGTTTAAATCGACTCTGTTTAATCGACTCTCTTTGCACTCTGTTTAAATCGACTCTGCTGAATCGACTCTGTTTGCACTCTGTTTAAATCGACTCTGTTTAAACGACTGTGTTTGCTCTCTGTTTAAATCGACTCTGTTTAATCGACTCTGTTTGCACTCTGTTTAAATCTACTCTATTTTGACTCTGTTTAATCAAATCAGTTTGCACTCTGTTTAATCGACTCTGTTTAATCGACTCTCTTTGCACTCTGTTTAAATCGACTCTGTTTAATCGACACTCTTTGCACTCTGTTTAATCGACTCTGTTTAAATCGACTCTGTTTAAACGACTGTGTTTGCACTCTGTTTAAATCGACTCTGTTTAATCGACTCTGTTTGCACTCTGTTTAAATCTACTCTATTTTCACTCTGTTTAATCAAATCAGTTTGCACTCTGTTTAATCGACCATGTTCCATCGACTGTTGGCACTCTGTTTAAATTAACTCTGTTTAATCGAGTCTGCATTCTGTTTAAATCGACTCTGTTTAATCAAATCTGTTTGCACTCCGTTTAAATCGACTATTTTTAATTGACTCTGTTTGCACTCCGTTCAAATCGACTCTGTTTAATTGACTCTGTTTGCTCTCTGTTTATATCGACTCTGTTTAATCGACTCTGTTTGCACTCTGTTTAAATCTACTCTATTTTCACTCTGTTTAATCAAATCAGTTTGCACTCTGTTTAATCGACCATGTTCCATCGACTGTTGGCACTCTGTTTAAATTAACTCTGTTTAATCGAGTCTGCATTCTGTTTAAATCGACTCTATTTAATCAAATCTGTTTGCACTCCGTTCAGATCGACTCTTTTTAATTGACTCTGTTTGCACTCCGTTCAAATCGACTCTGTTTAATCGACTCTCTTTGCAGTCTGTTTAAATCGACTCTGTTTAATCGACTCTGTTAGCATTCTGTTTAAATCGAATCTGTTTAATCGACTCTTTTTGCATTCTGTTTAAATCGACTCTGTTTAATCGACTCTGTTTGCACTCTGTTTAAATCGACTCTGTTTAATCGACTCTCTTTGCAGTCTGTTTAAATCGACTCTGTTTAATCGACTCTGTTTGCACTCTGTTTAAATCGACTCTGTTTAATCAACTCTGTTTGCACTTTGTTTAAATCGACTGCTTAATCGACTCTCTTTGCACTCTGTTTAAATCGACTATGTTTAATCGACTCTTTTTGCTCTCTGTTTAAATCGACTCTGTTTAATCGACTCTCTTTGCACTCTGTTTAAATCGACTCTGTTTAATCGACTCTGTTTGCACTCTGTTTAAATCGACTCTGTTTAAACGACTGTGTTTGCACTCTGTTTAAATCGACTCTGTTTAATCGACACTGTTTGCACTCTGTTTAAATCGACTCTGTTTAAACGACTGTGTTTGCACTCTGTTTAAATTAACTCTGTTTAATCGAGTCTGCATTCTGTTTAAATCGACTGTTTAATTAAATCTGTTTGCACTCTGTTTAATCGACACTGTTTATTGACTCTGATTGCACTCTGTTTAAATCGACCCTGTTTCATCGACTCTGTTTGCACTCTGTTTAAATCGACTCTGTTTAAATGACTGTGTTTGCACTCTGTTTAAATTAACTCTGTTTAATCGAGTCTGCATTCTGTTTAAATCGACTGTTTAATCAAATCTGTTTGCACTCTGTTTAATCGACACTGTTTATTGACTCTGATTGCACTCTGTTTACATCGACTCTGTTTAATCGACTGTGCTTGCACTCTGTTTAAATTGACTCAGTGTAATCCACTGTTTGCACTTTGTTTAAATCGACTCTGTTTAATCGACACTTTTTGCACTCTGTTTAAATCGACTCTGTTTAATCGACTCTCTTTGCACTCTGTTTAAATCGACTCTGTTTAATCGACTTTGTTTGCACTCTGTTTAAATCGACTCTGTTTAATCGACTCTGTTTATTGACTCTGATTGCACTCTGTTTAAATCGACCCTGTTTCATCGACTCTGTTTGCACTCTGTTTAAATCGACTCTGTTTAAACGACTGTGTTTGCACTCTGTTTAAATTAACTCTGTTTAATCGAGTCTGCATTCTGTTTAAATCGACTGTTTAATCAAATCTGTTTGCACTCTGTTTAATCGACACTGTTTATTGACTCTGATTGCACTCTGTTTACATCGACTCTGTTTAATCGACTGTGCTTGCACTCTGTTTAAATTGACTCAGTGTAATCCACTGTTTGCACTTTGTTTAAATCGACTCTGTTTAATCGACACTTTTTGCACTCTGTTTAAATCGACTCTGTTTAATCGACTCTCTTTGCACTCTGTTTAAATCGACTCTGTTTAATCGACTTTGTTTGCACTCTGTTTAAATCGACTCTGTTTAATCGACTCTGTTTATTGACTCTGATTGCACTCTGTTTAAATCGACCCTGTTTCATCGACTCTGTTTGCACTCTGTTTAAATCGACTCTGTTTAAACGACTGTGTTTGCACTCTGTTTAAATTAACTCTGTTTAATCGAGTCTGCATTCTGTTTAAATCGACTGTTTAATCAAATCTGTTTGCACTCTGTTTAATCGACACTGTTTTCACTCCGTTTAAATCGACTCTGTTTGCACTCTGTTTATATCGACTCTATTTAATCGAATCTGTTTGCACTCTGTTTATATCGACTCTATTTAATCGACTCTGTTTGCACTCTGTTTAATCGACACTGTTTAAGCGACTCTCTTTGCACTCTGTTTATTTCGACTCTGTTTACATCAACTCTGTTGAATAGACTCTGTTTAATTGAAACTGTTTGCACTCCGTTTAAATCGACTCTGTTTGCACTCTGTTTATATCGACTCTATTTAATCGAATCTGTTTGCACTCTGTTTATATCGACTCTATTTAATCGACTCTGTTTGCACTCTGTTTAAATCGACTCTGTTTGCACTCTCTGTAAATCGACACTGTCTAATCGACTGTTTGCACATTGTTTAAATCCACTCTTTTTAATTGAGTCTGTTTACACTCTGTTTAAATCGACTCTGTTTAATCGACTGTTTGCACTCTGTTTAAATCGACAGTTTTTAATCGACTGTTTACACTTTGTTTGATCGACTCTGTTTGCACTCTGTTTAAATCGACTCTGTTTGCACGCTGTTTAAATCGACTCTGTTTGCACTCTGTTTAAATCGACTCTGTTTGCACTCTTTTTAATCGACACTGTTTAATCAACTGTTTGCACTCTGTTTAAATCGACAGTTTTTGATCGACTGTTTGCACTTTGTTTGATCGACTCTGTTTGCACTCTGTTTAAATCGACTCTGTTTGCACGCTGTTTAAATCGACTCTGTTTGCACTTTGTTTAATCGACTCTGTTTGCACTCTGTTTAAATGGACTCTGTTTGCACTCTGTTTAAATGGACTTTGTTTGCACTCTGTTTAATCAACTCTGTTTGCACTGTGTTTAAATCGACACTGTTTAATCGACTACTGGCACTTTGTTTAATCGACACTGTTTGCACTCTTTTTAAATCGACTCTGTTTGCACTCTGTTTAATCGACTCTGTTTGCACTGTGTTTAAATCGACACTGTTTAATCAACTGCTTGCACTTTGTTTAATCGACTCTGTTTGCACTCTGTATAAATGGACTCTGTTTGCAGTCTGTTTAATCGACTCTGTTTGCACTCTGTTTAAGTCAAAATTGTTTGCACTGTGTTTAAATCGACTCTGTTTAAACGACTCTGTTTAATCCACTCTGTTTGCACTCCGTTTAAATCGACTCTGTTTGCACTCTGTTCATATCAACTCTGTTTAATCGACTGTTTGCACTCTGTTTAAATCGACTCTGTTTAATCGACTCTGTTTGCATTCCGTTTAAATCAACTCTGTTTGCACTCTGTTTATATCGGCTCTATTTAATCGACTCTGTTTGCACTCCGTTTAAATCGACTCTGTTTGCACTCTGTTTATATCAACTCTGTTTAATCGACTGTTTGCACTCTGTTTAAATCGACTCTGTTTAATCGACTCTGTTTGCATTCCGTTTAAATCGACTCTGTTTGCACTCTGTTTATATCGGCTCTATTTAATCGACTCTGTTTGCACTCTGTTTATATCGACTCTATTTAATCGACTCTGATTGCACTCTGTTTAAATCGACTCTGTTTAATCGACTCTCTTTGCAGTCTGTTTAAATCGACTCTGTTTAATCGACTCTGTTTGCATTCTGTTTAAATCGACTCTGTTTAATCGACTCTTTTTGCATTCTGTTTAAATCAACTCTGTTTAATCGACTCTGTTTGCACTCTGTTTAAATCGACTATGTTTAATCGACTCTTTTTGCTCTCTGTTTAAATCGACTCTGTTTAATCGACTCTCTTTGCACTCTGTTTAAATCGACTCTGTTTAATCGACTCTGTTTGCACTCTGTTTAAATCGACTCTGTTTAAACGACTGTGTTTGCACTCTGTTTAAATCGACTCTGTTTAATCGACACTGTTTGCACTCTGTTTAAATCGACTCTGTTTAAACGACTGTGTTTGCACTCTGTTTAAATTAACTCTGTTTAATCGAGTCTGCATTCTGTTTAAATCGACTGTTTAATCAAATCTGTTTCCACTCTGTTTAATCGACACTGTTTATTGACTCTGATTGCACTCTGTTTAAATCGACTCTGTTTAATCGACTCTGTTTGCACTCTGTTTAAATCGACTCTGTTTAAACGACTGTGTTTGCACTCTGTTTAAATTAACTCTGTTTAATCGAGTCTGCATTCTGTTTAAATCGACTGTTTAATCAACTCTGTTCGCACTCTGTTTACATCAACTGTGTTGAATAGACTCTGTTTAAATCGACTCTGTTTGCACTCTGTTTAATCGACACTGTTTTCACTCCGTTTAAATCGACTCTGTTTGCACTCTGTTTATATCGACTCTATTTAATCGAATCTGTTTGCACTCTGTTTATATCGACTCTATTTAATCGACTCTTTTTGCATTCTGTTTAAATCAACTCTGTTTAATCGACTCTGTTTGCACTCTGTTTAAATCGACTATGTTTAATCGACTCTTTTTGCTCTCTGTTTAAATCGACTCTGTTTAATCGACTCTCTTTGCACTCTGTTTATATCGACTCTGTTTAATCGACTCTGTTTGCACTCTGTTTAAATCGACTCTGTTTAATCGACTCTGTTTGCACTCCGTTTAAATCGACTCTTTTTAATTGACTCTGTTTGCACTCCGTTCAAATCGACTCTGTTTAATTGACTCTGTTTGCTCTCTGTTTATATCGACTCTGTTTAATCGACTCTGTTTGCACTCTGTTTAAATCGACTCTGTTTAATCGACTCTGTTTGCACTCTTTTTAATCGACACTGTTTAATCAACTGTTTGCACTCTGTTTAAATCGACAGTTTTTGATCGACTGTTTGCACTTTGTTTGATCGACTCTGTTTGCACTCTGTTTAAATCGACTCTGTTTGCACGCTGTTTAAATCGACTCTGTTTGCACTTTGTTTAATCGACTCTGTTTGCACTCTGTTTAAATGGACTCTGTTTGCACTCTGTTTAAATGGACTTTGTTTGCACTCTGTTTAATCAACTCTGTTTGCACTGTGTTTAAATCGACACTGTTTAATCGACTACTGGCACTTTGTTTAATCGACACTGTTTGCACTCTTTTTAAATCGACTCTGTTTGCACTCTGTTTAATCGACTCTGTTTGCACTGTGTTTAAATCGACACTGTTTAATCAACTGCTTGCACTTTGTTTAATCGACTCTGTTTGCACTCTGTATAAATGGACTCTGTTTGCAGTCTGTTTAATCGACTCTGTTTGCACTCTGTTTAAGTCAAAATTGTTTGCACTGTGTTTAAATCGACTCTGTTTAAACGACTCTGTTTAATCCACTCTGTTTGCACTCCGTTTAAATCGACTCTGTTTGCACTCTGTTCATATCAACTCTGTTTAATCGACTGTTTGCACTCTGTTTAAATCGACTCTGTTTAATCGACTCTGTTTGCATTCCGTTTAAATCAACTCTGTTTGCACTCTGTTTATATCGGCTCTATTTAATCGACTCTGTTTGCACTCCGTTTAAATCGACTCTGTTTGCACTCTGTTTATATCAACTCTGTTTAATCGACTGTTTGCACTCTGTTTAAATCGACTCTGTTTAATCGACTCTGTTTGCATTCCGTTTAAATCGACTCTGTTTGCACTCTGTTTATATCGGCTCTATTTAATCGACTCTGTTTGCACTCTGTTTATATCGACTCTATTTAATCGACTCTGATTGCACTCTGTTTAAATCGACTCTGTTTAATCGACTCTCTTTGCAGTCTGTTTAAATCGACTCTGTTTAATCGACTCTGTTTGCATTCTGTTTAAATCGACTCTGATTAATCGACTCTTTTTGCATTCTGTTTAAATCAACTCTGTTTAATCGACTCTGTTTGCACTCTGTTTAAATCGACTATGTTTAATCGACTCTCTTTGCACTCTGTTTAAATCGACTCTGTTTAATCGACTCTGTTTGCACTCTGTTTAAATCGACTCTGTTTAAACGACTGTGTTTGCACTCTGTTTAAATCGACTCTGTTTAATCGACACTGTTTGCACTCTGTTTAAATCGACTCTGTTTAAACGACTGTGTTTGCACTCTGTTTAAATTAACTCTGTTTAATCGAGTCTGCATTCTGTTTAAATCGACTGTTTAATCAAATCTGTTTCCACTCTGTTTAATCGACACTGTTTATTGACTCTGATTGCACTCTGTTTAAATCGACTCTGTTTAATCGACTCTGTTTGCACTCTGTTTAAATCGACTCTGTTTAAACGACTGTGTTTGCACTCTGTTTAAATTAACTCTGTTTAATCGAGTCTGCATTCTGTTTAAATCGACTGTTTAATCAACTCTGTTCGCACTCTGTTTACATCAACTGTGTTGAATAGACTCTGTTTAAATCGACTCTGTTTGCACTCTGTTTAATCGACACTGTTTTCACTCCGTTTAAATCGACTCTGTTTGCACTCTGTTTATATCGACTCTATTTAATCGAATCTGTTTGCACTCTGTTTATATCGACTCTATTTAATCGACTCTTTTTGCATTCTGTTTAAATCAACTCTGTTTAATCGACTCTGTTTGCACTCTGTTTAAATCGACTATGTTTAATCGACTCTTTTTGCTCTCTGTTTAAATCGACTCTGTTTAATCGACTCTCTTTGCACTCTGTTTATATCGACTCTGTTTAATCGACTCTGTTTGCACTCTGTTTAAATCGACTCTGTTTAATCGACTCTGTTTGCACTCCGTTTAAATCGACTCTTTTTAATTGACTCTGTTTGCACTCCGTTCAAATCGACTCTGTTTAATTGACTCTGTTTGCTCTCTGTTTATATCGACTCTGTTTAATCGACTCTGTTTGCACTCTGTTTAAATCGACTCTGTTTAATCGACTCTGTTTGCACTCTGTTTAAATCGACTCTGTATAATCGACTCTTTTTGCACTCTGTTTAAATCGACTCTGCTGAATCGACTCTGTTTGCACTCTGTTTAAATCGACTCTGTTTAAACGACTGTGTTTGCTCTCTGTTTATTTCGACTCTGTTTAATCGACTCTGTTTGCACTCTGTTTAAATCTACTCTATTTTGACTCTGTTTAATCAAATCAGTTTGCACTCTGTTTAATCGACTCTGTTTAATCGACTCTCTTTGCACTCTGTTTAAATCGACTCTGTTTAATCGACACTCTTTGCACTCTGTTTAATCGACTCTGTTTAAATCGACTCTGTTTAAACGACTGTGTTTGCACTCTGTTTAAATCGACTCTGTTTAATCGACTCTGTTTGCACTCTGTTTAAATCTACTCTATTTTCACTCTGTTTAATCAAATCAGTTTGCACTCTGTTTAATCGACCATGTTCCATCGACTGTTGGCACTCTGTTTAAATTAACTCTGTTTAATCGAGTCTGTTTGCACTCCGTTTAAATCGACTCTTTTTAATTGACTCTGTTTGCACTCCGTTCAAATCGACTCTGTTTAATTGACTCTGTTTGCTCTCTGTTTATATCGACTCTGTTTAATCGACTCTGTTTGCACTCTGTTTAAATCGACTCTGTTTAATCGACTCTTTTTGCTCTCTGTTTAAATCGACTCTGTTTAATCGACTCTCTTTGCACTCTGTTTAAATCGACTCTGCTGAATCGACTCTGTTTGCACTCTGTTTAAATCGACTCTGTTTAAACGACTGTGTTTGCTCTCTGTTTAAATCGACTCTGTTTAATCGACTCTGTTTGCACTCTGTTTAAATCTACTCTATTTTGACTCTGTTTAATCAAATCAGTTTGCACTCTGTTTAATCGACTCTGTTTAATCGACTCTCTTTGCACTCTGTTTAAATCGACTCTGTTTAATCGACACTCTTTGCACTCTGTTTAATCGACTCTGTTTAAATCGACTCTGTTTAAACGACTGTGTTTGCACTCTGTTTAAATCGACTCTGTTTAATCGACTCTGTTTGCACTCTGTTTAAATCTACTCTATTTTCACTCTGTTTAATCAAATCAGTTTGCACTCTGTTTAATCGACCATGTTCCATCGACTGTTGGCACTCTGTTTAAATTAACTCTGTTTAATCGAGTCTGCATTCTGTTTAAATCGACTCTGTTTAATCAAATCTGTTTGCACTCCGTTTAAATCGACTATTTTTAATTGACTCTGTTTGCACTCCGTTCAAATCGACTCTGTTTAATTGACTCTGTTTGCTCTCTGTTTTTATCGACTCTGTTTAATCGACTCTGTTTGCACTCTGTTTAAATCTACTCTATTTTCACTCTGTTTAATCAAATCAGTTTGCACTCTGTTTAATCGACCATGTTCCATCGACTGTTGGCACTCTGTTTAAATTAACTCTGTTTAATCGAGTCTGCATTCTGTTTAAATCGACTCTATTTAATCAAATCTGTTTGCACTCCGTTCAGATCGACTCTTTTTAATTGACTCTGTTTGCACTCCGTTCAAATCGACTCTGTTTAATCGACTCTCTTTGCAGTCTGTTTAAATCGACTCTGTTTAATCGACTCTGTTAGCATTCTGTTTAAATCGAATCTGTTTAATCGACTCTTTTTGCATTCTGTTTAAATCGACTCTGTTTAATCGACTCTGTTTGCACTCTGTTTAAATCGACTCTGTTTAATCGACTCTCTTTGCAGTCTGTTTAAATCGACTCTGTTTAATCGACTCTGTTTGCACTCTGTTTAAATCGACTCTGTTTAATCAACTCTGTTTGCACTTTGTTTAAATCGACTGCTTAATCGACTCTCTTTGCACTCTGTTTAAATCGACTATGTTTAATCGACTCTTTTTGCTCTCTGTTTAAATCGACTCTGTTTAATCGACTCTCTTTGCACTCTGTTTAAATCGACTCTGTTTAATCGACTCTGTTTGCACTCTGTTTAAATCGACTCTGTTTAAACGACTGTGTTTGCACTCTGTTTAAATCGACTCTGTTTAATCGACACTGTTTGCACTCTGTTTAAATCGACTCTGTTTAAACGACTGTGTTTGCACTCTGTTTAAATTAACTCTGTTTAATCGAGTCTGCATTCTGTTTAAATCGACTGTTTAATTAAATCTGTTTGCACTCTGTTTAATCGACACTGTTTATTGACTCTGATTGCACTCTGTTTAAATCGACCCTGTTTCATCGACTCTGTTTGCACTCTGTTTAAATCGACTCTGTTTAAATGACTGTGTTTGCACTCTGTTTAAATTAACTCTGTTTAATCGACTGTTTAATCAAATCTGTTTGCACTCTGTTTAATCGACACTGTTTATTGACTCTGATTGCACTCTGTTTACATCGACTCTGTTTAATCGACTGTGCTTGCACTCTGTTTAAATTGACTCAGTGTAATCCACTGTTTGCACTTTGTTTAAATCGACTCTGTTTAATCGACACTTTTTGCACTCTGTTTAAATCGACTCTGTTTAATCGACTCTCTTTGCACTCTGTTTAAATCGACTCTGTTTAATCGACTTTGTTTGCACTCTGTTTAAATCGACTCTGTTTAATCGACTCTGTTTATTGACTCTGATTGCACTCTGTTTAAATCGACCCTGTTTCATCGACTCTGTTTGCACTCTGTTTAAATCGACTCTGTTTAAACGACTGTGTTTGCACTCTGTTTAAATTAACTCTGTTTAATCGAGTCTGCATTCTGTTTAAATCGACTGTTTAATCAAATCTGTTTGCACTCTGTTTAATCGACACTGTTTATTGACTCTGTTTGCACTCTGTTTACATCGACTCTGTTTAATCGACTGTGCTTGCACTCTGTTTAAATTGACTCAGTGTAATCCACTGTTTGCACTTTGTTTAAATCGACTCTGTTTAATCGACACTTTTTGCACTCTGTTTAAATCGACTCTGTTTAATCGACTCTCTTTGCACTCTGTTTAAATCGACTCTGTTTAATCGACACTTTTTGCACTCTGTTTAAATCGACTCTGTTTAAATCGACTCTGTTTAATCGACTCTGTTTGCACTCTGTTTAAATCGATTCTGTTTAAACGACTGTGTTTGCACTCTGTTTAAATTAACTCTGTTTAATCGAGTCTGCATTCTGTTTAAATCGACTGTTTAATCAACTCTGTTCGCACTCTGTTTACATCAACTGTGTTGAATAGACTCTGTTTAAATCGACTCTGTTTGCACTCTGTTTAATCGACACTGTTTTCACTCCGTTTAAATCGACTCTGTTTGCACTCTGTTTATATCGACTCTATTTAATCGAATCTGTTTGCACTCTGTTTATATCGACTCTATTTAATCGACTCTTTTTGCATTCTGTTTAAATCAACTCTGTTTAATCGACTCTCTTTGCACTCTGTTTAAATCGACTCTGTTTAATCGACTCTGTTTGCACTCTGTTTAAATCGACTCTGTTTAATCGACTCTGTTTAATCGACTCTCTTTGCACTTTGTTTAAATCGACTCTGTTTAATCGACTCTGTTTGCGATCTGTTTAAATCGACTCTGTTTAAACGACTGTGTTTGCACTCTGTTTAAATCGACTCTGTTTAATCGACTCTCTTTGCAGTCTCTTTAAATCGACACTGTTTAAACGACTTTGTTTGCATTCTGTTTAAATCGACTCTGTTTAATCGACTCTCTTTGCAGTCTGTTTAAATCGACTCTGTTTAAACGACTGTGTTTGCACTCTGTTTATATCGACTCTGTTTAATCGACTTTGTTTGCATTCTGTTTAAATCGACTCTGTTTAATCGACTCTCTTTGCAGTCTGTTTAAATCGACTCTGTTTAAACGACTGTGTTTGCACTCTGTTTATATCGACTCTGTTTAATCGACTCTGTTTGCATTCTGTTTAAATCGACTCTGTTTAATCGACTCTCTTTGCACTCTGTTTAAATTAACTCTGTTTAATCGAGTCTGCATTCTGTTTAAATCGACTCTGTTTAATCAAATCTGTTTGCACTCCGTTTACATCGACTCTTTTTAATTGACTCTGTTTGCACTCCGTTCAAATCGACTCTGTTTAATTGACTCTGTTTGCTCTCTGTTTATATCGACTCTGTTTAATCGACTCTGTTTGCATTCTTTTAAATCGACTCTGTTTAATCGACTCTGTTTGCACTCTGTTTAAATCGACTCTGTTTAATCGACTCTGTTTGCATTCTGTTTAAATCGAATCTGTTTATTCGACTCTTTTTGCATTCTGTTTAAATCGACTCTGTTTAATCGACTCTGTTTGCACTCTGTTCAAATCGACTCTGTTTAATCGACTCTGTTTGCACTCTGTTTAAATCTACTCTGTTTAATCGACTCTGTTTGCACTCTGTTTAAATCGACTCTGTTTATTCGACTCTGTTTGCACTTTGTTTAAATCGACTCTGTTTAATCGACTCTGTTTGCAATCTGTTTAAATCGACTCTGTTTAATCGACTCTGTTTGCACTCTGTTTAAATCGACTCTGTTTAATCGACTCTCTTTGCAGTCTGTTTAAATCGACTCTGTTTAAACGACTGTGTTTGCACGCTGTTTAAATCGACTCTGTTTTATCGACTCTCTTTGCAGTCTGTTTAAATCGACTCTGTTTAAACGACTGTGTTTGCACTCTGTTTAAATCAACTCTGTTTAATCGACTCTCTTTGCAGTCTGTTTATATCGACTCTGTTTCATCGACTCTGTTTGCACTCTGTTTAAATCGACTCTGTTTAATCGACTCTCTTTGCAGTCTTTTTAAATCGACTCTTTTTAATCGACTCTTTTTGTACTCTGTTTAAATCGACTCTGTTTAATCGACTCTCTTTGCAGTCTGTTTAAATCGACTCTGATTAATCGACTCTCTTTGCAGTCTGTTTAAATCGACTCTGTTTAATCGACTCTTTTTGCAGTCTCTTTAAATCGACTCTGTTTGATCGACTCTCTTTGCACTTCGTTTAAATCGACTCTGTTTAATCGACTCTGTTTGCAATCTGTTTAAATCGACTCTGTTTAAACGACTGTGTTTGCACTCTGTTTAAATCGACTGTACTTATTCGACTGTTTGCCCTCTGTTTAAATCGACCCTGTTTAATTGACTCTACATTCTGTTTAAATTATCTCTGTTTAATCGACTCTGTTTGCTCTCTGTTTTTTCGACACTGTTTAATCGACTCTGTTTGTACTCTGTTTAAAACGACTCTGTTTACTCGACTCTGCTCTCTGTTTAAATCGACTCTGTTTAATCGACTCTGTTTGCTCTCTGTTTAAAACGACTCTGTTTAAATCGACTCTTTTTGCACTCAGTCTAATGGACTCTGTTTGCACTCTGTTTAAATCGACTCTGTTTAATCGACTCTATTTGCAATCTGTTTAAATCGACTCTGTTTAATCGACTCTGTTTGCACTCTGTTTCAATCGACTCTGTTTAATTGATTCAGTTTGCACTCCGTTTAAATTGACTCTTTTTAATTGACTCTGTTTGCACTCCGTTCAAATCGACTCTGTTTAATTGACTCTGTTTGCTCTCTGTTTATATCGACTCTGTTTAATCGACTCTGTTTGCACTCTTTTTAAATCGACTCTGTTTAATCGACTCTCTTTGCAGTCTGTTTAAATCGACTCTGTTTAATCGACTCTTTTTGCATTCTGTTTAAATCTACTCTGTTTAATCGACTCTGTTTGCACTCTGTTTAAATCGACTCTGTTTAATCGACTCTGCACTCTGTTTAAATCGACTCTGTTTAATCGACTCTCTTTGCATTCTGTTTAAATCGACTCTGTTTAATCGACTCTGTTCGCATTCAGTTTAAATCGACTCTGTTTAATCGACTCTTTTTGCATTCTGTTTAAATCTACTCTGTTTAATCGACTCTGTTTGCACTCTGTTTAAATCGACTCTGTTTAATCGACTCTCTTTGCAGTCTGTTTATATCGACTCTGTTTAATCGACTCTGTTTGCACTCTGTTTAAATCGACTCTGTTTAATCGACTCTCTTTGCAGTCTGTTTATATCGACTCTGTTTAATCGACTCTCTTTGCACTTTCTTTAAATCGACTCTGTTTAATTGACTCTCTTTGCACTTTGTTTAAATCGACTCTGTTTAATCGACTCTGTTTGCAATCTGTTTCAATCGACTCTGTTTAAACGACTGTGTTTGCCCTCTGTTTAAATCGACCCTGTTTAATTGTCTCTACATTCTGAATAAATTGTCTCTGTTTAATCGACTCTGTTTGCTCTCTGTTTTTACAACTCTGTTTAATCGACTCTGTTTGCACTCTGTTTAAAACGACTCTGTTTAATCGACTCTGCTCTCTGTTTAAATCGACTCTGTTTAATCGACTCTGTTTGCTCTCTGTTTAAAACAACTCTGTTTAAATCGACTCTTTTTGCACACAGTCTAATGGACTCTGTTTGCACTCTGTTTAAATCGACTCTGTTTAATCGACTCTGTTTGCTCTCTGTTTAAAACGACTCTATTTAAATCGACTCTTTTTGCACTCAGTCTAATGGACTCTGTTTGCACTCTGTTTAAATCGACTCTGTTTAATCGACTCTGTTTGCTCTCTGTTTAAAACGACTCTGTTTAAATCGACTCTTTTTGCACTCAGTCTAATGGACTCTGTTTGCACTCTGTTTCAATCGACTCTGTTTAATTGATTCAGTTTGCACTCTGCTTAAATCGACTCAGTGTAATCGACTCTGTTTGCACTCTGTTTAAATCTGCTCTATTTTCACTCTGTTTAATCAAATCTGTTTGCACTCTGTTTAATCGACACTGTTACATCGACTGTTTGCTCTCTGTTTAAATTAACTCTGTTTAATCGAGTCTGCATTCTGTTTAAATCGACTCTGTTTAATCAAATCTGTTTGCACTCTGTTTAATCGACACTGTTACATCGACTGTTTGTACTCTGTTTTAATTGACTCTGTTTAATCAAGTATGTTTCTATCCATTCAGTTTAATCGACTCTGCGCTCTGTTTAAATTGACTCTGTTTAATCGACTGTGTTTGCACTCTATTTAAATCTACTCTACTTATTTGACTGTTTGCCCTCTGTTTAAATCGACCCTGTTTAATTGACTCTACATTCTGTTTAAATTGTCTCTGTTTAATCGACTCTGTTTGCTCTCTGTTTTTTCGACTCTGTTTAATCGACTCTGTTTGCAATCTGTTTAAATCGACTCTGTTTAAACGACTGTGTTTGCACTCTGTTTAAATCGACTCTACTTATTCGACTGGTTGCCCTCTGTTTAAATCGACCCTGTTTAATTGACTCTACATTCTGTTTAAATTGTCTCTGTTTAATCGACTCTGTTTGCTCTCTGTTTTTTCGACTCTGTTTAATCGACTCTGTTTGCACTCTGTTTAAAACGACTCTGTTTACTCGACTCTGCTCTCTGTTTAAATCGACTCTGTTTAATCGACTCTGTTTGCACTCTGTTTAAATCGACTCTGTTTAATCGACTCTGTTTAATTGATTCAGTTTGCACTCCGTTTATATCGACTCTGTTTAATCGACTCTCTTTGCACTCTGTTTAAATTAACTCTGTTTAATCGAGTCTGCATTCTGTTTAAATCGACTCTTGTTTAATCAAATCTGTTTGCACTCCGTTTAAATCGACTCTTTTTAATTGACTCTGTTTGCACTCCGTTCAAATCGACTCTGTTTAATTGACTCTGTTTGCTCTCTGTTTGTATCGACTCTAATCGACTCTGTTTGCATTCTGTTTAAATCGACTCTGCTTAATCGACTCTGTTTGCACTCTGTTTAAATCGACTCTGTTTAATCGACTCTCTTTGCACTTTGTTTAAATCGACTCTGTTTAATCGACTCTGTTTGCAATCTGTTTAAATCGACTCTGTTTGAACGACTGTGTTTGCACTCTGTTTAAATCGACTCTGTTTAATCGACTCTGTTTGCACTCTGTTTAAATCGACTCTGTTTTATCGACTCTCTTTGTAGTCTGTTTAAATCGACTCTGTTTAAACGACTCTGTTTGCACTCTGTTTAAATCGACTCTGTTTAATCGACTCTCTTTGCAGTCTGTTTATATCGACTCTGTTTAATCGACTCTCTTTGCACTCTCTTTAAATCGACTCTGTTTAATAGACTCTCTTTGCACTTTGTTTAAATCGACTCTGTTTAATCGACTCTGTTTGCACTTTGTTTAAATCGACTCTGTTTAAACGACTGTGTTTGCAATCTATTTAAATCGACTCTGTTTAATCGACTCTGTTTGCAATCTGTTTAAATCGACTGTTTAAACGACTGTGTTTGCACTCTGTTTAAATCTACTCTACTTATTCGACTGGTTGCCCTCTGTTTAAATCGACCCTGTTTAATTGACTCTACATTCTGTTTAAATTGTCTCTGTTTAATCGACTCTGTTTGCTCTCTGTTTTTACGACTCTGTTTAATTGACTCTGTTTGCACTCTGTTTAAAACGACTCTGTTTAATCGACTCTGCTCTCTGTTTAAATCGACTCTGTTTAATCGACTCTGTTTGCTCTCTGTTTAAAACGACTCTGTTTAAATCGACTCTTTTTGCACTCAGTCTAATGGACTCTGTTTGCACTCTGTTTAAATCGACTCTGTTTAATCGACTCTGTTTGCATTCTGTTTAAATCGAATCTGTTTATTCGACTCTTTTTGCATTCTGTTTAAATCGACTCTGTTTAATCGACTCTGTTTGCACTCTGTTCAAATCGACTCTGTTTAATCGACTCTGTTTGCACTCTGTTTAAATCTACTCTGTTTAATCGACTCTGTTTGCACTCTGTTTAAATCGACTCTGTTTATTCGACTCTGTTTGCACTTTGTTTAAATCGACTCTGTTTAATCGACTCTGTTTGCAATCTGTTTAAATCGACTCTGTTTAATCGACTCTGTTTGCACTCTGTTTAAATCGACTCTGTTTAATCGACTCTCTTTGCAGTCTGTTTAAATCGACTCTGTTTAAACGACTGTGTTTGCACGCTGTTTAAATCGACTCTGTTTTATCGACTCTCTTTGCAGTCTGTTTAAATCGACTCTGTTTAAACGACTGTGTTTGCACTCTGTTTAAATCAACTCTGTTTAATCGACTCTCTTTGCAGTCTGTTTATATCGACTCTGTTTCATCGACTCTGTTTGCACTCTGTTTAAATCGACTCTGTTTAATCGACTCTCTTTGCAGTCTTTTTAAATCGACTCTTTTTAATCGACTCTTTTTGTACTCTGTTTAAATCGACTCTGTTTAATCGACTCTCTTTGCAGTCTGTTTAAATCGACTCTGATTAATCGACTCTCTTTGCAGTCTGTTTAAATCGACTCTGTTTAATCGACTCTTTTTGCAGTCTCTTTAAATCGACTCTGTTTGATCGACTCTCTTTGCACTTCGTTTAAATCGACTCTGTTTAATCGACTCTGTTTGCAATCTGTTTAAATCGACTCTGTTTAAACGACTGTGTTTGCACTCTGTTTAAATCGACTGTACTTATTCGACTGTTTGCCCTCTGTTTAAATCGACCCTGTTTAATTGACTCTACATTCTGTTTAAATTATCTCTGTTTAATCGACTCTGTTTGCTCTCTGTTTTTTCGACACTGTTTAATCGACTCTGTTTGTACTCTGTTTAAAACGACTCTGTATACTCGACTCTGCTCTCTGTTTAAATCGACTCTGTTTAATCGACTCTGTTTGCTCTCTGTTTAAAACGACTCTGTTTAAATCGACTCTTTTTGCACTCAGTCTAATGGACTCTGTTTGCACTCTGTTTAAATCGACTCTGTTTAATCGACTCTATTTGCAATCTGTTTAAATCGACTCTGTTTAATCGACTCTGTTTGCACTCTGTTTCAATCGACTCTGTTTAATTGATTCAGTTTGCACTCCGTTTAAATTGACTCTTTTTAATTGACTCTGTTTGCACTCCGTTCAAATCGACTCTGTTTAATTGACTCTGTTTGCTCTCTGTTTATATCGACTCTGTTTAATCGACTCTGTTTGCACTCTTTTTAAATCGACTCTGTTTAATCGACTCTCTTTGCAGTCTGTTTAAATCGACTCTGTTTAATCGACTCTTTTTGCATTCTGTTTAAATCTACTCTGTTTAATCGACTCTGTTTGCACTCTGTTTAAATCGACTCTGTTTAATCGACTCTGCACTCTGTTTAAATCGACTCTGTTTAATCGACTCTCTTTGCATTCTGTTTAAATCGACTCTGTTTAATCGACTCTGTTCGCATTCAGTTTAAATCGACTCTGTTTAATCGACTCTTTTTGCATTCTGTTTAAATCTACTCTGTTTAATCGACTCTGTTTGCACTCTGTTTAAATCGACTCTGTTTAATCGACTCTCTTTGCAGTCTGTTTATATCGACTCTGTTTAATCGACTCTGTTTGCACTCTGTTTAAATCGACTCTGTTTAATCGACTCTCTTTGCAGTCTGTTTATATCGACTCTGTTTAATCGACTCTCTTTGCACTTTCTTTAAATCGACTCTGTTTAATTGACTCTCTTTGCACTTTGTTTAAATCGACTCTGTTTAATCGACTCTGTTTGCAATCTGTTTCAATCGACTCTGTTTAAACGACTGTGTTTGCCCTCTGTTTAAATCGACCCTGTTTAATTGTCTCTACATTCTGAATAAATTGTCTCTGTTTAATCGACTCTGTTTGCTCTCTGTTTTTACAACTCTGTTTAATCGACTCTGTTTGCACTCTGTTTAAAACGACTCTGTTTAATCGACTCTGCTCTCTGTTTAAATCGACTCTGTTTAATCGACTCTGTTTGCTCTCTGTTTAAAACAACTCTGTTTAAATCGACTCTTTTTGCACACAGTCTAATGGACTCTGTTTGCACTCTGTTTAAATCGACTCTGTTTAATCGACTCTGTTTGCTCTCTGTTTAAAACGACTCTATTTAAATCGACTCTTTTTGCACTCAGTCTAATGGACTCTGTTTGCACTCTGTTTAAATCGACTCTGTTTAATCGACTCTGTTTGCTCTCTGTTTAAAACGACTCTGTTTAAATCGACTCTTTTTGCACTCAGTCTAATGGACTCTGTTTGCACTCTGTTTCAATCGACTCTGTTTAATTGATTCAGTTTGCACTCTGCTTAAATCGACTCAGTGTAATCGACTCTGTTTGCACTCTGTTTAAATCTGCTCTATTTTCACTCTGTTTAATCAAATCTGTTTGCACTCTGTTTAATCGACACTGTTACATCGACTGTTTGCTCTCTGTTTAAATTAACTCTGTTTAATCGAGTCTGCATTCTGTTTAAATCGACTCTGTTTAATCAAATCTGTTTGCACTCTGTTTAATCGACACTGTTACATCGACTGTTTGTACTCTGTTTTAATTGACTCTGTTTAATCAAGTATGTTTCTATCCATTCAGTTTAATCGACTCTGCGCTCTGTTTAAATTGACTCTGTTTAATCGACTGTGTTTGCACTCTATTTAAATCTACTCTACTTATTTGACTGTTTGCCCTCTGTTTAAATCGACCCTGTTTAATTGACTCTACATTCTGTTTAAATTGTCTCTGTTTAATCGACTCTGTTTGCTCTCTGTTTTTTCGACTCTGTTTAATCGACTCTGTTTGCAATCTGTTTAAATCGACTCTGTTTAAACGACTGTGTTTGCACTCTGTTTAAATCGACTCTACTTATTCGACTGGTTGCCCTCTGTTTAAATCGACCCTGTTTAATTGACTCTACATTCTGTTTAAATTGTCTCTGTTTAATCGACTCTGTTTGCTCTCTGTTTTTTCGACTCTGTTTAATCGACTCTGTTTGCACTCTGTTTAAAACGACTCTGTTTACTCGACTCTGCTCTCTGTTTAAATCGACTCTGTTTAATCGACTCTGTTTGCACTCTGTTTAAATCGACTCTGTTTAATCGACTCTGTTTAATTGATTCAGTTTGCACTCCGTTTATATCGACTCTGTTTAATCGACTCTCTTTGCACTCTGTTTAAATTAACTCTGTTTAATCGAGTCTGCATTCTGTTTAAATCGACTCTTGTTTAATCAAATCTGTTTGCACTCCGTTTAAATCGACTCTTTTTAATTGACTCTGTTTGCACTCCGTTCAAATCGACTCTGTTTAATTGACTCTGTTTGCTCTCTGTTTGTATCGACTCTAATCGACTCTGTTTGCATTCTGTTTAAATCGACTCTGCTTAATCGACTCTGTTTGCACTCTGTTTAAATCGACTCTGTTTAATCGACTCTCTTTGCACTTTGTTTAAATCGACTCTGTTTAATCGACTCTGTTTGCAATCTGTTTAAATCGACTCTGTTTGAACGACTGTGTTTGCACTCTGTTTAAATCGACTCTGTTTAATCGACTCTGTTTGCACTCTGTTTAAATCGACTCTGTTTTATCGACTCTCTTTGTAGTCTGTTTAAATCGACTCTGTTTAAACGACTCTGTTTGCACTCTGTTTAAATCGACTCTGTTTAATCGACTCTCTTTGCAGTCTGTTTATATCGACTCTGTTTAATCGACTCTCTTTGCACTCTCTTTAAATCGACTCTGTTTAATAGACTCTCTTTGCACTTTGTTTAAATCGACTCTGTTTAATCGACTCTGTTTGCACTTTGTTTAAATCGACTCTGTTTAAACGACTGTGTTTGCAATCTATTTAAATCGACTCTGTTTAATCGACTCTGTTTGCAATCTGTTTAAATCGACTGTTTAAACGACTGTGTTTGCACTCTGTTTAAATCTACTCTACTTATTCGACTGGTTGCCCTCTGTTTAAATCGACCCTGTTTAATTGACTCTACATTCTGTTTAAATTGTCTCTGTTTAATCGACTCTGTTTGCTCTCTGTTTTTACGACTCTGTTTAATTGACTCTGTTTGCACTCTGTTTAAAACGACTCTGTTTAATCGACTCTGCTCTCTGTTTAAATCGACTCTGTTTAATCGACTCTGTTTGCTCTCTGTTTAAAACGACTCTGTTTAAATCGACTCTTTTTGCACTCAGTCTAATGGACTCTGTTTGCACTCTGTTTAAATCGACTCTGTTTAATCGACTCTGTTTGCATTCTGTTTAAATCGAATCTGTTTATTCGACTCTTTTTGCATTCTGTTTAAATCGACTCTGTTTAATCGACTCTGTTTGCACTCTGTTCAAATCGACTCTGTTTAATCGACTCTGTTTGCACTCTGTTTAAATCTACTCTGTTTAATCGACTCTGTTTGCACTCTGTTTAAATCGACTCTGTTTATTCGACTCTGTTTGCACTTTGTTTAAATCGACTCTGTTTAATCGACTCTGTTTGCAATCTGTTTAAATCGACTCTGTTTAATCGACTCTGTTTGCACTCTGTTTAAATCGACTCTGTTTAATCGACTCTCTTTGCAGTCTGTTTAAATCGACTCTGTTTAAACGACTGTGTTTGCACGCTGTTTAAATCGACTCTGTTTTATCGACTCTCTTTGCAGTCTGTTTAAATCGACTCTGTTTAAACGACTGTGTTTGCACTCTGTTTAAATCAACTCTGTTTAATCGACTCTCTTTGCAGTCTGTTTATATCGACTCTGTTTCATCGACTCTGTTTGCACTCTGTTTAAATCGACTCTGTTTAATCGACTCTGTTTGCTCTCTGTTTAAAACGACTCTATTTAAATCGACTCTTTTTGCACTCAGTCTAATGGACTCTGTTTGCACTCTGTTTAAATCGAATCTGTTTAATCGACTCTGTTTGCTCTCTGTTTAAGAAGACTCTGTTTAAATCGACTCTTTTTGCACTCAGTCTCATGGACTCTGTTTGCACTCTGTTTCAATCGACTCTGTTTAATTGATTCAGTTTGCACTCTGCTTAAATCGACTCAGTGTAATCGACTCTGTTTGCACTCTGTTTAAATCTGCTCTATTTTCACTCTGTTTAATCAAATCTGTTTGCACTCTGTTTAATCGACACTGTTACATCGACTGTTTGCATTCTGTTTAAATTAACTCTGTTTAATCGAGTCTGCATTCTGTTTAAATCGACTCTGTTTAATCAAATCTGTTTGCACTCTGTTTAATCGACACTGTTACATCGACTGTTTGCACTCTGTTTTAATTGACTCTGTTTAATCAAGTATGTTTCTATCCATTCAGTTTAATCGACTCTGTTTGCGCCCTGTTTAAATTGACTCTGTTTAATCGACTGTGTTTGCACTCTATTTAAATCTACTCTACTTATTTGACTGTTTGCCCTCTGTTTAAATCGACCCTGTTTAATTGACTCTACATTCTGTTTAAATTGTCTCTGTTTAATCGACTCTATTTGCTCTCTGTTTATATCGACTCTGTTTATTCGACTCTGTTTAATCGACCCTGTTTGCACTCTGTTTAATCGAGCATGTTTGCAATCTGTTTAAATCTACTCTGTTTTCGCTTTGTTTAATCAAATCTGTTTGCACACTGTTTAATCGACTCTATTTAATCGACCATGTTTGCACTCTGTTTAAATCGTCTCTGTTTAAACGACTGTGTTTGCACTCTGTTTAAATCGACTCTGTTTAATCGACTCTGCTCTCTGTTTAAATCGACTCTGTTTAATCGACTCTGTTTGCTCTCTGTTTAAAACGACTCTATTTAAATCGACTCTTTTTGCACTCAGTCTAATGGATTCTGTTTGCACTCTGTTTAAATCGACTCTGTTTAATCGACTCTGTTTGCTCTCTATTTAAAACGACTCTGTTTAAATCGACTCTTTTTGCACTCAGTCTCATGGACTCTGTTTGCACTCTGTTTCAATCGACTCTGTTTAATTGATTCAGTTTGCACTCTGCTTAAATCGACTCAGTGTAATCGACTCTGTTTGCACTCTGTTTAAATCTGCTCTATTTTCACTCTGTTTAATCAAATCTGTTTGCACTCTGTTTAATCGACACTGTTACATCGACTGTTTGCACTCTGTTTTAATTGACTCTGTTTAATCAAGTATGTTTCTATCCATTCAGTTTAATCGACTCTGTTTGCGCCCTGTTTAAATTGACTCTGTTTAATCGACTGTGTTTGCACTCTATTTAAATCTACTCTACTTATTTGACTGTTTGCCCTCTGTTTAAATCGACCCTGTTTAATTGACTCTACATTCTGTTTAAATTGTCTCTGTTTAATCGACTCTATTTGCTCTCTGTTTATATCGACTCTGTTTATTCGACTCTGTTTAATCGACCCTGTTTGCACTCTGTTTAATCGAGCATGTTTGCAATCTGTTTAAATCTACTCTGTTTTCGCTTTGTTTAATCAAATCTGTTTGCACACTGTTTAATCGACTCTATTTAATCGACCATGTTTGCACTCTGTTTAAATCGTCTCTGTTTAAACGACTGTGTTTGCACTCTGTTTAAATCGACTCTGTTTAATCGACTCTGCTCTCTGTTTAAATCGACTCTGTTTAATCGACTCTGTTTGCTCTCTGTTTAAAACGACTCTATTTAAATCGACTCTTTTTGCACTCAGTCTAATGGATTCTGTTTGCACTCTGTTTAAATCGACTCTGTTTAATCGACTCTGTTTGCTCTCTATTTAAAACGACTCTGTTTAAATCGACTCTTTTTGCACTCAGTCTCATGGACTCTGTTTGCACTCTGTTTCAATCGACTCTGTTTAATTGATTCAGTTTGCACTCTGCTTAAATCGACTCAGTGTAATCGACTCTGTTTGCACTCTGTTTAAATCTGCTCTATTTTCACTCTGTTTAATCAAATCTGTTTGCACTCTGTTTAATCGACACTGTTACATCGACTGTTTGCACTCTGTTTAAATTAACTCTGTTTAATCGAGTCTGCATTCTGTTTAAATCGACTCTGTTTAATCAAATCTGTTTGCACTCTGTTTTTTCGACTCTGTTTAATCGACTCTGTTTGCAATCTGTTTAAATCGACTCTGTTTAAACGACTGTGTTTGCACTCTGTTTAAATCGACTCTACTTATTCGACTGTTTGCCCTCTGTTTAAATCGACCCTGTTTAATTGACTCTACATTCTGTTTAAATTGTCTCTGTTTAATCGACTCTGTTTGCTCTCTGTTTTTTCGACTCTGTTTAATCGACTCTGTTTGCACTCTGTTTAAAACGACTCTGTTTACTCGACTCTGCTCTCTGTTTAAATCGACTCTGTTTAATCGACTCTGTTTGCACTCTGTTTAAATCGACTCTGTTTAATCGACTCTGTTTAATTGATTCAGTTTGCACTCCGTTTATATCGACTCTGTTTAATCGACTCTCTTTGCACTCTGTTTGAATTAACTCTGTTTAATCGAGTCTGCATTCTGTTTAAATCGACTCTTGTTTAATCAAATCTGTTTGCACTCCGTTTAAATCGACTCTTTTTAATTGACTCTGTTTGCACTCCGTTCAAATCGACTCTGTTTAATTGACTCTGTTTGCTCTCTGTTTGTATCGACTCTAATCGACTCTGTTTGCATTCTGTTTAAATCGACTCTGTTTAATCGACTCTGTTTGCACTCTGTTTAAATCGACTCTGTTTAATCGACTCTCTTTGCACTTTGTTTAAATCGACTCTGTTTAATCGACTCTGTTTGCAATCTGTTTAAATCGACTCTGTTTAAACGACTGTGTTTGCACTCTGTTTAAATCGACTCTGTTTAATCGACTCTCTTTGTAGTCTGTTTAAATCGACTCTGTTTAAACGACTGTGTTTGCACTCTGTTTAAATCGACTCTGTTTTATCGACTCTCTTTGTAGTCTGTTTAAATCGACTCTGTTTAAACGACTCTGTTTGCACTCTGTTTAAATCGACTCTGTTTAATCGACTCTCTTTGCAGTCTGTTTATATCGACTCTGTTTAATTGACTCTCTTTGCACTCTCTTTAAATCGACTCTGTTTAATCGACTCTCTTTGCACTTTGTTTAAATCGACTCTGTTTAATCGACTCTGTTTGCACTTTGTTTAAATCGACTCTGTTTAAACGACTGTGTTTGCAATCTATTTAAATCGACTCTGTTTAAACGACTCTGTTTGCACTCTGTTTAAATCGACTCTGTTTAATTGACTCTCTTTGCAGTCTGTTTATATCGACTCTGTTTAATCGACTCTCTTTGCACTCTCTTTAAATCGACTCTGTTTAATCGACTCTCTTTGCACTTTGTTTAAATCGACTCTGTTTAATCGACTCTGTTTGCACTTTGTTTAAATCGACTCTGTTTAAACGACTGTGTTTGCAATCTATTTAAATCGACTCTGTTTAATCGACTCTGTTTGCAATCTGTTTAAAACGACTCTGTTTAATCGACTCTGCTCTCTGTTTAAATCGACTCTGTTTAATCGACTCTGTTTGCTCTCTGTTTAAAACGACTCTGTTTAAATCGACTCTTTTTGCACTCAGTCTAATGGACTCTGTTTGCACTCTGTTTAAATCGACTCTGTTTAATCGACTCTGTTTGCTCTCTGTTTAAAACGACTCTATTTAAATCGACTCTTTTTGCACTCAGTCTAATGGACTCTGTTTGCACTCTGTTTAAATCGAATCTGTTTAATCGACTCTGTTTGCTCTCTGTTTAAGAAGACTCTGTTTAAATCGACTCTTTTTGCACTCAGTCTAATGGACTCTGTTTGCACTCTGTTTCAATCGACTCTGTTTAATTGATTCAGTTTGCACTCTGCTTAAATCGACTCAGTGTAATCGACTCTGTTTGCACTCTGTTTAAATCTGCTCTATTTTCACTCTGTTTAATCAAATCTGTTTGCACTCTGTTTAATCGACACTGTTACATCGACTGTTTGCACTCTGTTTAAATTAACTCTGTTTCATCGAGTCTGCATTCTGTTTAAATCGACTCTGTTTAATCAAATCTGTTTGCACTCTGTTTAATCGACACTGTTACATCGACTGTTTGCACTCTGTTTTAATTGACTCTGTTTAATCAAGTATGTTTCTATCCATTCAGTTTAATCGACTCTGTTTGCGCTCTGTTTAAATTGACTCTGTTTAATCGACTGTGTTTGCACTCTATTTAAATCTACTCTACTTATTTGACTGTTTGCCCTCTGTTTAAATCGACCCTGTTTAATTGACTCTACATTCTGTTTAAATTGTCTCTGTTTAATCGACTCTATTTGCTCTCTGTTTATATCGACTCTGTTTAATCGACTCTGTTTGCACTCTGTTTAATCGAGCATGTTTGCACTCTGTTTAAATCTACTCTGTTTTCACTCTGTTTAATCAAATCTGTTTGCACTCTGTTTCATCGACTCTGTTTATTCGACTCTGTTTAATCGACCCTGTTTGCACTCTGTTTAATCGAGCATGTTTGCAATCTGTTGAAATCTACTCTGTTTTCACTTTGTTTAATCAAATCTGTTTGCACACTGTTTAATCGACTCTATTTAATCGACCATGTTTGCACTCTGTTTAAATCGTCTCTGTTTAAATGACTGTGTTTGCACTCTGTTTAAATCGACTCTGTTTAATCGACTCTCTTTGCAGTCTGTTTATATCGACTCTGTTTAATCGACTCTGTTTGCACTCTGTTTAAATCGACTCTGTTTAAATGACTGTGTTTGCACTCTGTTTAAATCGACTCTGTTTAATCGACTCTGTTTGCACTCTGTTTAAATCGACTCTGTTTAATCGACTCTCTTTGCAGTCTGTTTATATCGACTCTGTTTAATCGACTCTCTTTGCACTCTCTTTAAATCGACTCTGTTTAATTGACTCTCTTTGCACTTTGTTTAAATCGACTCTGTTCAATCGACTCTGTTTGCAATCTGTTTAACTCGACTCTGTTTAAACGACTGTGTTTGCCCTCTGTTTAAATCGACCCTGTTTAATTGTCTCTACATTCTGTTTAAATTGTCTCTGTTTAATCGACTCTGTTTGCTCTCTGTTTTTACGACTCTGTTTAATCGACTCTGCTCTCTGTTTAAATCGACTCTGTTTAATCGACTCTGTTTGCTCTCTGTTTAAAACAACTCTGTTTAAATCGACTCTTTTTGCACTCAGTCTAATGGACTCTGTTTGCACTCTGTTTAAATCGACTCTGTTTAATCGACTCTGTTTGCACTCTGTTTAAAACGACTCTGTTTAATCGACTCTGCTCTCTGTTTAAATCGACTCTGTTTAATCGACTCTGTTTGCTCTCTGTTTAAAATGACTCTATTTAAATCGACTCTTTTTGCACTCAGTCTAATGGACTCTGTTTGCACTCTGTTTAAATCAACTCTGTTTAATCGACTCTGTTTGCTCTCTGTTTAAAACGACTCTGTTTAAATCGACTCTTTTTGCACTCAGTCTCATGGACTCTGTTTGCACTCTGTTTCAATCGACTCTGTTTAATTGATTCAGTTTGCACTCTGCTTAAATCGACTCAGTGTAATCGACTCTGTTTGCACTCTGTTTAAATCTGCTCTATTTTCACTCTGTTTAATCAAATCTGTTTGCACTCTGTTTAATCGACACTGTTACATCGACTGTTTGTACTCTGTTTTAATTGACTCTGTTTAATCAAGTATGATTCTATCCATTCAGTTTAATCGACTCTGCGCTCTGTTTAAATTGACTCTGTTTAATCGACTGTGTTTGCACTCTATTTAAATCTACTCTACTTATTTGACTGTTTGCCCTCTGTTTAAATCGACCCTGTTTAATTGACTCTACATTCTGTTTAAATTGTCTCTGTTTAATCGACTCTATTTGCTCTCTGTTTATATCGACTCTGTTTAATCGACTCTGTTTGCACTCTGTTTAATCGAGCATGTTTGCACTCTGTTTAAATCTACTCTGTTTTCACTCTGTTTAATCAAATCTGTTTGCACTCTGTTTCATCGACTCTGTTTATTCGACTCTGTTTAATCGACCCTGTTTGCACTCTGTTTAATCGAGCATGTTTGCAATCTGTTGAAATCTACTCTGTTTTCACTTTGTTTAATCAAATCTGTTTGCACACTGTTTAATCGACTCTATTTAATCGACCATGTTTGCACTCTGTTTAAATCGTCTCTGTTTAAATGACTGTGTTTGCACTCTGTTTAAATCGACTCTGTTTAATCGACTCTCTTTGCAGTCTGTTTATATCGACTCTGTTTAATCGACTCTGTTTGCACTCTGTTTAAATCGACTCTGTTTAATCGACTCTCTTTGCAGTCTGTTTATATCGACTCTGTTTAATCGACTCTCTTTGCACTCTCTTTAAATCGACTCTGTTTAATTGACTCTCTTTGCACTTTGTTTAAATCGACTCTGTTCAATCGACTCTGTTTGCAATCTGTTTAACTCGACTCTGTTTAAACGACTGTGTTTGCCCTCTGTTTAAATCGACCCTGTTTAATTGTCTCTACATTCTGTTTAAATTGTCTCTGTTTAATCGACTCTGTTTGCTCTCTGTTTTTACGACTCTGTTTAATCGACTCTGCTCTCTGTTTAAATCGACTCTGTTTAATCGACTCTCTTTGCACTCTCTTTAAATCGACTCTGTTTAATTGACTCTCTTTGCACTTTGTTTAAATCGACTCTGTTCAATCGACTCTGTTTGCAATCTGTTTAACTCGACTCTGTTTAAACGACTGTGTTTGCCCTCTGTTTAAATCGACCCTGTTTAATTGTCTCTACATTCTGTTTAAATTGTCTCTGTTTAATCGACTCTGTTTGCTCTCTGTTTATTCGACTCTGTTTAATCGACCCTGTTTGCACTCTGTTTAATCGAGCATGTTTGCAATCTGTTTAAATCTACTCTGTTTTCGCTTTGTTTAATCAAATCTGTTTGCACACTGTTTAATCGACTCTATTTAATCGACCATGTTTGCACTCTGTTTAAATCGTCTCTGTTTAAACGACTGTGTTTGCACTCTGTTTAAATCGACTCTGTTTAATCGACTCTGCTCTCTGTTTAAATCGACTCTGTTTAATCGACTCTGTTTGCTCTCTGTTTAAAACGACTCTATTTAAATCGACTCTTTTTGCACTCAGTCTAATGGATTCTGTTTGCACTCTGTTTAAATCGACTCTGTTTAATCGACTCTGTTTGCTCTCTATTTAAAACGACTCTGTTTAAATCGACTCTTTTTGCACTCAGTCTCATGGACTCTGTTTGCACTCTGTTTCAATCGACTCTGTTTAATTGATTCAGTTTGCACTCTGCTTAAATCGACTCAGTGTAATCGACTCTGTTTGCACTCTGTTTAAATCTGCTCTATTTTCACTCTGTTTAATCAAATCTGTTTGCACTCTGTTTAATCGACACTGTTACATCGACTGTTTGCACTCTGTTTTAATTGACTCTGTTTAATCAAGTATGTTTCTATCCATTCAGTTTAATCGACTCTGTTTGCGCCCTGTTTAAATTGACTCTGTTTAATCGACTGTGTTTGCACTCTATTTAAATCTACTCTACTTATTTGACTGTTTGCCCTCTGTTTAAATCGACCCTGTTTAATTGACTCTACATTCTGTTTAAATTGTCTCTGTTTAATCGACTCTATTTGCTCTCTGTTTATATCGACTCTGTTTATTCGACTCTGTTTAATCGACCCTGTTTGCACTCTGTTTAATCGAGCATGTTTGCAATCTGTTTAAATCTACTCTGTTTTCGCTTTGTTTAATCAAATCTGTTTGCACACTGTTTAATCGACTCTATTTAATCGACCATGTTTGCACTCTGTTTAAATCGTCTCTGTTTAAACGACTGTGTTTGCACTCTGTTTAAATCGACTCTGTTTAATCGACTCTGCTCTCTGTTTAAATCGACTCTGTTTAATCGACTCTGTTTGCTCTCTGTTTAAAACGACTCTATTTAAATCGACTCTTTTTGCACTCAGTCTAATGGATTCTGTTTGCACTCTGTTTAAATCGACTCTGTTTAATCGACTCTGTTTGCTCTCTATTTAAAACGACTCTGTTTAAATCGACTCTTTTTGCACTCAGTCTCATGGACTCTGTTTGCACTCTGTTTCAATCGACTCTGTTTAATTGATTCAGTTTGCACTCTGCTTAAATCGACTCAGTGTAATCGACTCTGTTTGCACTCTGTTTAAATCTGCTCTATTTTCACTCTGTTTAATCAAATCTGTTTGCACTCTGTTTAATCGACACTGTTACATCGACTGTTTGCACTCTGTTTAAATTAACTCTGTTTAATCGAGTCTGCATTCTGTTTAAATCGACTCTGTTTAATCAAATCTGTTTGCACTCTGTTTTTTCGACTCTGTTTAATCGACTCTGTTTGCAATCTGTTTAAATCGACTCTGTTTAAACGACTGTGTTTGCACTCTGTTTAAATCGACTCTACTTATTCGACTGTTTGCCCTCTGTTTAAATCGACCCTGTTTAATTGACTCTACATTCTGTTTAAATTGTCTCTGTTTAATCGACTCTGTTTGCTCTCTGTTTTTTCGACTCTGTTTAATCGACTCTGTTTGCACTCTGTTTAAAACGACTCTGTTTACTCGACTCTGCTCTCTGTTTAAATCGACTCTGTTTAATCGACTCTGTTTGCACTCTGTTTAAATCGACTCTGTTTAATCGACTCTGTTTAATTGATTCAGTTTGCACTCCGTTTATATCGACTCTGTTTAATCGACTCTCTTTGCACTCTGTTTGAATTAACTCTGTTTAATCGAGTCTGCATTCTGTTTAAATCGACTCTTGTTTAATCAAATCTGTTTGCACTCCGTTTAAATCGACTCTTTTTAATTGACTCTGTTTGCACTCCGTTCAAATCGACTCTGTTTAATTGACTCTGTTTGCTCTCTGTTTGTATCGACTCTAATCGACTCTGTTTGCATTCTGTTTAAATCGACTCTGTTTAATCGACTCTGTTTGCACTCTGTTTAAATCGACTCTGTTTAATCGACTCTCTTTGCACTTTGTTTAAATCGACTCTGTTTAATCGACTCTGTTTGCAATCTGTTTAAATCGACTCTGTTTAAACGACTGTGTTTGCACTCTGTTTAAATCGACTCTGTTTAATCGACTCTCTTTGTAGTCTGTTTAAATCGACTCTGTTTAAACGACTGTGTTTGCACTCTGTTTAAATCGACTCTGTTTTATCGACTCTCTTTGTAGTCTGTTTAAATCGACTCTGTTTAAACGACTCTGTTTGCACTCTGTTTAAATCGACTCTGTTTAATCGACTCTCTTTGCAGTCTGTTTATATCGACTCTGTTTAATTGACTCTCTTTGCACTCTCTTTAAATCGACTCTGTTTAATCGACTCTCTTTGCACTTTGTTTAAATCGACTCTGTTTAATCGACTCTGTTTGCACTTTGTTTAAATCGACTCTGTTTAAACGACTGTGTTTGCAATCTATTTAAATCGACTCTGTTTAAACGACTCTGTTTGCACTCTGTTTAAATCGACTCTGTTTAATTGACTCTCTTTGCAGTCTGTTTATATCGACTCTGTTTAATCGACTCTCTTTGCACTCTCTTTAAATCGACTCTGTTTAATCGACTCTCTTTGCACTTTGTTTAAATCGACTCTGTTTAATCGACTCTGTTTGCACTTTGTTTAAATCGACTCTGTTTAAACGACTGTGTTTGCAATCTATTTAAATCGACTCTGTTTAATCGACTCTGTTTGCAATCTGTTTAAAACGACTCTGTTTAATCGACTCTGCTCTCTGTTTAAATCGACTCTGTTTAATCGACTCTGTTTGCTCTCTGTTTAAAACGACTCTGTTTAAATCGACTCTTTTTGCACTCAGTCTAATGGACTCTGTTTGCACTCTGTTTAAATCGACTCTGTTTAATCGACTCTGTTTGCTCTCTGTTTAAAACGACTCTATTTAAATCGACTCTTTTTGCACTCAGTCTAATGGACTCTGTTTGCACTCTGTTTAAATCGAATCTGTTTAATCGACTCTGTTTGCTCTCTGTTTAAGAAGACTCTGTTTAAATCGACTCTTTTTGCACTCAGTCTAATGGACTCTGTTTGCACTCTGTTTCAATCGACTCTGTTTAATTGATTCAGTTTGCACTCTGCTTAAATCGACTCAGTGTAATCGACTCTGTTTGCACTCTGTTTAAATCTGCTCTATTTTCACTCTGTTTAATCAAATCTGTTTGCACTCTGTTTAATCGACACTGTTACATCGACTGTTTGCACTCTGTTTAAATTAACTCTGTTTCATCGAGTCTGCATTCTGTTTAAATCGACTCTGTTTAATCAAATCTGTTTGCACTCTGTTTAATCGACACTGTTACATCGACTGTTTGCACTCTGTTTTAATTGACTCTGTTTAATCAAGTATGTTTCTATCCATTCAGTTTAATCGACTCTGTTTGCGCTCTGTTTAAATTGACTCTGTTTAATCGACTGTGTTTGCACTCTATTTAAATCTACTCTACTTATTTGACTGTTTGCCCTCTGTTTAAATCGACCCTGTTTAATTGACTCTACATTCTGTTTAAATTGTCTCTGTTTAATCGACTCTATTTGCTCTCTGTTTATATCGACTCTGTTTAATCGACTCTGTTTGCACTCTGTTTAATCGAGCATGTTTGCACTCTGTTTAAATCTACTCTGTTTTCACTCTGTTTAATCAAATCTGTTTGCACTCTGTTTCATCGACTCTGTTTATTCGACTCTGTTTAATCGACCCTGTTTGCACTCTGTTTAATCGAGCATGTTTGCAATCTGTTGAAATCTACTCTGTTTTCACTTTGTTTAATCAAATCTGTTTGCACACTGTTTAATCGACTCTATTTAATCGACCATGTTTGCACTCTGTTTAAATCGTCTCTGTTTAAATGACTGTGTTTGCACTCTGTTTAAATCGACTCTGTTTAATCGACTCTCTTTGCAGTCTGTTTATATCGACTCTGTTTAATCGACTCTGTTTGCACTCTGTTTAAATCGACTCTGTTTAAATGACTGTGTTTGCACTCTGTTTAAATCGACTCTGTTTAATCGACTCTGTTTGCACTCTGTTTAAATCGACTCTGTTTAATCGACTCTCTTTGCAGTCTGTTTATATCGACTCTGTTTAATCGACTCTCTTTGCACTCTCTTTAAATCGACTCTGTTTAATTGACTCTCTTTGCACTTTGTTTAAATCGACTCTGTTCAATCGACTCTGTTTGCAATCTGTTTAACTCGACTCTGTTTAAACGACTGTGTTTGCCCTCTGTTTAAATCGACCCTGTTTAATTGTCTCTACATTCTGTTTAAATTGTCTCTGTTTAATCGACTCTGTTTGCTCTCTGTTTTTACGACTCTGTTTAATCGACTCTGCTCTCTGTTTAAATCGACTCTGTTTAATCGACTCTGTTTGCTCTCTGTTTAAAACAACTCTGTTTAAATCGACTCTTTTTGCACTCAGTCTAATGGACTCTGTTTGCACTCTGTTTAAATCGACTCTGTTTAATCGACTCTGTTTGCACTCTGTTTAAAACGACTCTGTTTAATCGACTCTGCTCTCTGTTTAAATCGACTCTGTTTAATCGACTCTGTTTGCTCTCTGTTTAAAATGACTCTATTTAAATCGACTCTTTTTGCACTCAGTCTAATGGACTCTGTTTGCACTCTGTTTAAATCAACTCTGTTTAATCGACTCTGTTTGCTCTCTGTTTAAAACGACTCTGTTTAAATCGACTCTTTTTGCACTCAGTCTCATGGACTCTGTTTGCACTCTGTTTCAATCGACTCTGTTTAATTGATTCAGTTTGCACTCTGCTTAAATCGACTCAGTGTAATCGACTCTGTTTGCACTCTGTTTAAATCTGCTCTATTTTCACTCTGTTTAATCAAATCTGTTTGCACTCTGTTTAATCGACACTGTTACATCGACTGTTTGTACTCTGTTTTAATTGACTCTGTTTAATCAAGTATGATTCTATCCATTCAGTTTAATCGACTCTGCGCTCTGTTTAAATTGACTCTGTTTAATCGACTGTGTTTGCACTCTATTTAAATCTACTCTACTTATTTGACTGTTTGCCCTCTGTTTAAATCGACCCTGTTTAATTGACTCTACATTCTGTTTAAATTGTCTCTGTTTAATCGACTCTATTTGCTCTCTGTTTATATCGACTCTGTTTAATCGACTCTGTTTGCACTCTGTTTAATCGAGCATGTTTGCACTCTGTTTAAATCTACTCTGTTTTCACTCTGTTTAATCAAATCTGTTTGCACTCTGTTTCATCGACTCTGTTTATTCGACTCTGTTTAATCGACCCTGTTTGCACTCTGTTTAATCGAGCATGTTTGCAATCTGTTGAAATCTACTCTGTTTTCACTTTGTTTAATCAAATCTGTTTGCACACTGTTTAATCGACTCTATTTAATCGACCATGTTTGCACTCTGTTTAAATCGTCTCTGTTTAAATGACTGTGTTTGCACTCTGTTTAAATCGACTCTGTTTAATCGACTCTCTTTGCAGTCTGTTTATATCGACTCTGTTTAATCGACTCTGTTTGCACTCTGTTTAAATCGACTCTGTTTAATCGACTCTCTTTGCAGTCTGTTTATATCGACTCTGTTTAATCGACTCTCTTTGCACTCTCTTTAAATCGACTCTGTTTAATTGACTCTCTTTGCACTTTGTTTAAATCGACTCTGTTCAATCGACTCTGTTTGCAATCTGTTTAACTCGACTCTGTTTAAACGACTGTGTTTGCCCTCTGTTTAAATCGACCCTGTTTAATTGTCTCTACATTCTGTTTAAATTGTCTCTGTTTAATCGACTCTGTTTGCTCTCTGTTTTTACGACTCTGTTTAATCGACTCTGCTCTCTGTTTAAATCGACTCTGTTTAATCGACTCTGTTTGCTCTCTGTTTAAAACAACTGTTTAAATCGACTCTTTTTGCACTCAGTCTAATGGACTCTGTTTGCACTCTGTTTAAATCGACTCTGTTTAATCGACTCTGTTTGCACTCTGTTTAAAACGACTCTGTTTAATCGACTCTGCTCTCTGTTTAAATCGACTCTGTTTAATCGACTCTGTTTGCTCTCTGTTTAAAATGACTCTATTTAAATCGACTCTTTTTGCACTCAGTCTAATGGACTCTGTTTGCACTCTGTTTAAATCGACTCTGTTTAATCGACTCTGTTTGCTCTCTGTTTAAAACGACTCTGTTTAAATCGACTCTTTTTGCACTCAGTCTCATGGACTCTGTTTGCACTCTGTTTCAATCGACTCTGTTTAATTGATTCAGTTTGCACTCTGCTTAAATCGACTCAGTGTAATCGACTCTGTTTGCACTCTGTTTAAATCTGCTCTATTTTCACTCTGTTTAATCAAATCTGTTTGCACTCTGTTTAATCGACACTGTTACATCGACTGTTTGCACTCTGTTTAAATTAACTCTGTTTAATCGAGTCTGCATTCTGTTTAAATCGACTCTGTTTAATCAAATCTGTTTGCACTCTGTTTAATCGACACTGTTACATCGACTGTTTGTACTCTGTTTTAATTGACTCTGTTTAATCAAGTATGTTTCTATCCATTCAGTTTAATCGACTCTGCGCTCTGTTTAAATTGACTCTGTTTAATCGACTGTGTTTGCACTCTATTTAAATCTACTCTACTTATTTGACTGTTTGCCCTCTGTTTAAATCGACCCTGTTTAATTGACTCTACATTCTGTTTAAATTGTCTCTGTTTAATCGACTCTGTTTGCTCTCTGTTTATATCGACTCTGTTTAATCGACTCTGTTTGCACACTGTTTAATCGAGCATGTTTGCACTCTGTTTAAATCTACTCTGTTTTCACTCTGTTTAATCAAATCTGTTTGCACTCTGTTTCATCGACTCTGTTTATTCGACTCTGTTTAATCGACTCTGTTTGCACTCTGTTTAATCGAGCATGTTTGAAATCTGTTTAAATCTACTCTGTTTTCACTTTGTTTAATCAAATCTGTTTGCACACTGTTTAATCGACTCTATTTAATCGACCATGTTTGCACTCTGTTTAAATCGTCTCTGTTTAATCAAGTATGTTTCTATCCATTCAGTTTAATCGAGTCTGTTTGCGCTCTGTTTAAATCTACTCTGTTTTCACTTTGTTTAATCAAATCTGTTTGCACACTGTTTAATCGACTCTGTTTAATCGACCATGTTTGCACTCTGTTTAAATCGTCTCTGTTTAATCAAGTATGTTTCTATCCATTCAGTTTAATCGACTCTGTTTGTGCTCTGTTTAATCGACTCTATTTAATCGACCATGTTTGCACTCTGTTTAAATCGTCTCTGTTTAATCAAGTATGTTTCTATCCATTCAGTTTAATAGACTCTGTTTGCGCTCTGTTTAAATCGACTCTGTTTAATCGACTCTGTTTGCACTCTGTTTAAATCGACTCTGTTTAATCGACTCTGTTTGCACTCTTTTTATATCGACTCTGTTTAATCGACTCTGTTTGCGCTCTGTTTAAATCGACTCTGTTTAATCGACTCTGTTTGCACTCTGTTTAAATCGACTCTGTTTAATCGACTCTGTTTGCGCTCTGTTTAAATCGACTCTGTTTAATCGACTCTGTTTGTTCTCTGTTTAAATCGACTCTGTTTAATCAAGTATGTTTCTATCCATTCAGTTTAATCGACTCTGTTTGCGCTCTGTTTAAATCGACTCTGTTTAATCGACTCTGTTTGCACTCTTTTTATATCGACTCTGTTTAATCGACTCTGTTTGCGCTCTGTTTAAATTGACTCTGTTTAATCGACTCTGTTTGCACTCTGTTTAAATCGACTCTGTTTAATCGACTCTGTTTGCGCTCTGTTTAAATCGACTCTGTTTAATCGACTCTGTACTCTTTTTATATCGACTCTGTTTAATCGACTCTGTTTGCACTCTGTTTAAATCGACTCTGTTTAATCGACTCTGTTTGCGCTCTGTTTAAATTGACTCTGTTTAATCGACTCTGTTTGCACTCTGTTTAAATCGACTCTGTTTAATCGACTCTGTTTGCGCTCTGTTTAAATCGACTCTGTTTAATCGACTCTGTTTGCGCTCTGTTTAAATCGACTCTGTTTAATCGACTCTGTTTGCACTCTGTTTAAATCGACTCTGTTTAATCGACTCTGTTTGCGCTCTGTTTAAATCGACTCTGTTTAATCGACTCTGTTTGCACTCTGTTTAAATCGACTCTGTTTAATCGACTCTGTTTGCACTCTGTTTATATCGACTCTGTTTAATCGACTCTGTTTGCACTCTTTTTATATCGACTCTGTTTAATCGACTCTGTTTACACTCCGTTTAAATCGACTCTTTTTAATTGATTCTGTTTGCACTCTGTTTAAATCGACTCTGTTTACACTCTCTTTAAATCGACTCTGTTTAATCGACTGTTTGCGATCTGTTTAAAACGACTCTGTTTCATCGACACTTTTTGCTCTCTGTTTAAATCGACACTGTTTAATCGACTCTCTTTGCACTGTGTTTAATCGAGCATGTTTGCACTCTGTTTAAATCTACTCTGTTTTCACTTTGTTTAATCAAATCTGTTTGCACTCTGTTTAATCGACTCTGTTTAATCGACCATGTTTGCACTCTGTTTAAATCGACTCTGTTTAATCGACTCTGCTCTCTGTTTAAATCGACTCTGTTTAATCGACTCTGTTTGCTCTCTGTTTTTTCGACTCTGTTTAATCGACTCTGTTTGCACTCTGTTTAAAACGACTCTGTTTAATCGACTCTGCTCTCTGTTTAAATCGACTCTGTTTAATCGACTCTGTTTGCACTCTGTTTAAATCGACTCTGTTTAATCGACTCTGTTTGCACTGTGTTTAAATCGACTCTGTTTAATCGACTCTGTTTGCAATCTGTTTAAATCGACTCTGTTTAATCGACTCTGCACTCTGTTTCAATCGACTCTGTTTAATTGATTCAGTTTGCAGTCTGTTTAAATCGACTCTGTTTAATCGACTCTGTTTGCACTGTGTTTAAATCGACTCTGTTTAATCGACTCTGTTTGCACTCTGTTTAAATCGACTCTGTTTAATCGACTCTGTTTGCACTGTGTTTAAATCGACTCTGTTTAATCGACTCTGTTTGCACTCTGTTTCAATCAACTCTGTTTAATTGATTCAGTTTGCAGTCTGTTTAAATCGACTCTGTTTAATCAAGTATGTTTCTATCCATTCAGTGTAATCGACTCTGTTTGCACTCTGTTTAAATCTGCTCTATTTTCACTCTGTTTAATCAAATCTGTTTGCACTCTGTTTAATCGACACTGTTACATCGACTGTTTGCACTCTGTTTAAATCGACTCTGTTTAATCTAGTATGTTTCTATCCATTCAGTTTAATCGACTCTGTTTGCACTCTGTTTAAATCGACTCTGTTTAATTGATTCAGTTTGCACTCTGTTTCAATCGACTCTGTTTAATTGATTCAGTTTGCACTCTGTTTAAATCGACTCTGTTTAATCAACTATGTTTCTATCCATTCAGTTTAATCGACTCTGTTTGCACTCTGTTTAAATCTGCTCTATTTTCACTCTGTTTAATCAAATCTGTTTGCACTCTGTTTAATCGACACTGTTACATCGACTGTTTGCACTCTGTTTAAATTGACTCTGTTTAATCAAGTATGTTTCTATCCATTCAGTTTAATCGACTCTGTTTGCGCTCTGTTTAAATTGACTCTGTTTAATCGACTGTGTTTGCACTCTAGTTAAATCTACTCTACTTATTCGACTGTTTGCCCTCTGTTTAAATCGACCCTGTTTAATCGACTCTACATTCTGTTTAAATTGTCTCTGTTTAATCGACTCTGTTTGTTCTCTGTTTATATCGAATCTGTTTAATCGACTCTGTTTGCACTCTGTTTAATCGAGCATGTTTGCACTCTGTTTAAATCTACTCTGTTTTCACTCTGTTTAATCAAATCTGTTTGCACTCTGTTTCATCGACTCTGTTTATTCGACTCTGTTTAATCGACTCTGTTTAATCGACTCTGTTTGCTCTCTGTTTAATCGACCATGTTTGCACTCTGTTTAAATCTACTCTGTTTTCACTTTGTTTAATCAAATCTGTTTGCACACTGTTTAATTGACTCTGTTTAATCGACCATGTTTGCACTCTGTTTAAATCGTCTCTGTTTAATCAAGTATGTTTCTATCCATTCAGTTTAATCGAATCTGTTTGCGCTCTGTTTAAATCTACTCTGTTTTCACTTTGTTTAATCAAATCTGTTTGCACACTGTTTAATCGACTCTATTTAATCGACCATGTTTGCACTCTGTTTAAATCGTCTCTGTTTAATCAAGTATGTTTCTATCCATTCAGTTTAATCGACTCTGTTTGCGCTCTGTTTAAATCTACTCTGTTTTCACTTTGTTTAATCTAATCTGTTTGCACACTGTTTAATCGACTCTGTTTAATCAACCATGTTTGCACTCTGTTTAAATCGTCTCTGTTTAATCAAGTATGTTTCTATCCATTCAGTTTAATCGACTCTGTTTGTGCTCTGTTTAAATCGACTCTGTTTAATCAAGTATGTTTCTATCCATTCAGTTTAATCGACTCTGTTTGTGCTCTGTTTAAATCGACTCTGTTTAATCAAGTATGTTTCTATCCATTCAGTTTAATCGACTCTGTTTGTGCTCTGTTTAAATCGACTCTGTTTAATCAAGTATGTTTCTATCCATTCAGTTTAATCGACTCTGTTTGTGCTCTGTTTAAATCGACTCTGTTTAATCAAGTATGTTTCTATCCACTCAGTTTAATCGACTCTGTTTGCGCTCTGTTTAAATCGACTCTGTTTAATCGACTCTGTTTAATCGACTGTTTAATCGACCATGTTTGCACTCTGTTTAAATCGACTCTGTTTAATCGACTCTGTTTAATCGACTCTGTTTGCACTCTGTTTATATCGACTCTGTTTAATCGACTCTGTTTACACTCCGTTAAAATCGACTCTTTTTAATTGACTCTGTTTGCACTATGTTTAAATCGACTCTGTTTACACTCTCTTTAAATCGACTCTGTTTAATCGACCATAATTCCATAAGTTTTAAGGTACTTGTGGATAAGGATAAGAGTAGTCCTCGGGTGAACGTGCTAAATTGGGGGAAGGCTAATTATAACAATATTTGGCAGGAACTGAAGAATTTAGATTGGGGGCAGCTGTTTGAGGGTAAATCAACATCTGACATGTGGGAGTCTTTCAAATGTCTGTTGATTAGAATCCAGGACCAGCATGTTCCTGTGAGGAAGAAGGATAAGTTTGGCAAGTTTCGGGAACCTTGGATAACGCGGGATATTTTGAGCCTAGTCAAAAAGAAAAAGGAAGCATTCGTAAGGGCTGGAAGGCGAGGATCAGACGAATCCCTTGAGGAATATAAAGACAGTAGAAAGGAACTGAAGCAAGGAGTCAGGAGGGCTAAAAGGGGTCATGAAAAGTCATTGGCAAATAGGATTAAGGAAAATCCCAAGGCATTTTATACATATATAAAGAGCAAGAGGGTAACTAAGGAAAGGGTTGGCCCACTCAAGGACAGAGAAGGGAATCTATGTGTGGAGCCAGAGGAAATGGGTGAGGTACTAAATGAGTACTTTGCATCAGTATTCACCAAAGAGAAGGACTTGGTGGATGATGAGCCTAGGGAAGGGAGTGTAGATAGTCTCAGTCATCTCATTATCAAAACGGAGGAGGTGTTGGGCGTCTTGCAAAGCATTAAGGTAGATAAGTCCCCAGGGCCTGATGGGATCTACCCCAGAATACTGAGGGAAGCAAGGGAAGAAATTGCAGGGGCCTTGACAGAAATCTTTGCATCCTCATTGGCTACAGGTGAGGTCTCAGAGGACTGGAGACTAGCCAATGTTGTTCCTTTGTTTAAGAAGGGTAGCAAGGATAATCCAGGAAATTATAGGCCGGTGAGCCTTACGTCAGTGGTAGGGAAATTATTAGAGAGGATTCTTCGGGACAGGATTTACTCCCATTTGGAAACAAACAAACTTATTAGCGAGAGGCAGCATGGTTTTGTGAAGGGGAGGTCGTGTCTCACTAACTTGATTGAGTTTTTTGAGGAAGTGACAAAGACGATTGATGAAGGAAGGGCAGTGGATGTTATCTATATGGACTTCAGTAAAGCCTTTGACAAGGTCCCTCATGGCAGACTGGTACAAAAGGTGAAGTCACACGAGATCAGAGGTGAGCTGGCAAGATGGATACAGAACTGGCTCGGTCATAGAAGACAGAGGGTAACAGTGGAAGGGTGCTTTTCTGAATGGAGGGATGTGACTAGTGGTGTTCCGCAGGGATCAGTGCTGGGACCTTAGCTCTTTGTAGTATATATAAATGATTTGGAGGAAAATGTAGCTGGTCTGATTAGTAAGTTTGCGGACGACACAAAGGTTGGTGGAGTTGCGGATAGTGATGAGGATTGTCAGAGGATACAGCAGGATATAGATCAGTTGGAGACTTGGGCGGAGAAATGGCAGATGGAGTTTAATCCGGACAAATGTGAGGTAATGCATTTTGGAAGATCTAATGCAGGTGGAAAGTATACAGTGAATGGCAGAACACTTAGGAATATTGACAGGCAGAGAGATCTGGGCGTACAGGTCCACATACGAGTGGCAACGCAGGTGGGTAAGTTAGTCAAGAAGGCATACGGCATGCTTGCCTTCATCGGTCGGGGCATAGAGTATAAAAATTGGCAAGTCATGCTGCAGCTGTACAGAACTTTAGTTAGACCACACTTAGAATATTGCATACAGTTCTGGTCTCCACACTACCAGAAGGACGTGGAGGCTTTGGAGAGGGTAGAGAAGAGGTTTACCAGGATGTTGCCTGGTCTGGAGGGCATTAGCTATGAGGAAAGTTTGGATAAACTTGGCTTGTTTTCACTGGAACGACGGAGGTGGAGGGGCGACATGACAGAGGTTTACAAAGTTATGAGCGGCATGGACAGAGTGGATAGTCAGAAGCTTTTTCCCAGGGTGGAAGAGTCAGTTACTAGGGGACAGAGGTTTAAGGTGAGAGGGGCAAAGTTTAGAGGGGATGTGCGAGGCAAGTTCTTTACACAGAGGGTGGTGAGTGTCTGGAACTTGCTGCCGGGGGAGGTGGTGGAAGCAGATACGATTGCGACATTTAAGAGGCATCTTGACAAATACATGAATAGGATGGGAATAGAGGGATACGGTACCCGGAAGTGCAGAAGGTGTTTGTTTTGGCAGGCATCAAGATTGGTGCAGGCTTGGAGGGCTGAATGGCCTGTTCTTTGTTCTTTGACTCTGTTTGCACTCTGTTTAATCGACTCTGTTTGCACTCCGTTTAAATCGACTCTCTTTGCACTCTGTTTATATCGACTCTATTTAATCGACTCTGCACTCTGTTTATAACGACTCTATTTCATCGACTCTGTTTGCACTCTGTGTAAATCGACACTGTTTAATCGACTTTGTTTGCACTCCGTTTAAATCGACTTCTTTGCACTCTGTTTATATCGACTCTATTTAATCGACTCTGTTTGCACTCTGTTTCTAACGACTCTATTTAATCGACTCTGTTTGCACTCTGTTTAATCGACTCTGTTTGCACTCTGTTTATATCGACTCTATTTAATCGACTCTGTTTGCACTCTGTTTAAATCGACTCTGTTTGCACTCTCTGTAAATCGACACTGTTTAATCGACTGTTTGCACATTGTTTAAATCCACTCTTTTTAATTGACTCTGTTTACACTCTGTTTAAATCGACTGTTTAATCGACTGTTTGCACTCTGTTTAAATCGACTCTGTTTAATCGACTCTGTTTAAGCGACTCTCTTTGCACTCTGTTTAATCGACTCTGCACTCTGTTTAAATCGACTCAGTTTGCACTCTGTTTAATAGACCATGTTTGCACTCTGTTTAATCGACACTGTTTAAGCGACTCTCTTTGCACTCTGTTTACATCAACTCTGTTGAATAGACTCTGTTTAATCGACTCTGTTTGCACTCTGTTTAAATCGACTCTGTTTAATCGACTCTTTTTGCACTGTGTTTAAATCGACGCTGTTTAATCGACTCTGTTTAATTGACTCTGTTTGCACTCCGTTTAAATCGACTCTCTTTGCACTCTGTTTATATCGACTCTATTTAATCGACACTCTTTGCACTCTGTTTATATCGACTCTATTTAATCGACTCTGCACTCTGTTTAAATCGACGCTGTTTAATCGACTCTGTTTAATTGACTCTGTTTGCACTCCGTTTAAATCGACTCTCTTTGCACTCTGTTTATATCGACTCTATTTAATCGACTCTGTTTGCACTCTGTTTATAACGATTCTATTTAATCTACTCTGTTTGCACTCTGTTTATATCGACTCTGTTTAATCGACTCTGTTTGCACTCCGTTTAAATCGACTCTCTTTGCACTCTGTTTATATCGACTCTATTTAATCGACTCTGCACTCTGTTTATAACGACTCTATTTCATCGACTCTGTTTGCACTCTGTGTAAATCGACACTGTTTAATCGACTTTGTTTGCACTCCGTTTAAATCGACTTCTTTGCACTCTGTTTATATCGACTCTATTTAATCGACTCTGTTTGCACTCTGTTTCTAACGACTCTATTTAATCGACTCTGTTTGCACTCTGTTTATATCGACTCTGTTTAATCGACTCTGTTTGCACTCCGTTTAAATCGACTCTCTTTGCACTCTGTTTATATCGACTCTATTTAATCGACTCTGCACTCTGTTTATAACGACTCTATTTCATCGACTCTGTTTGCACTCTGTGTAAATCGACACTGTTTAATCGACTTTGTTTGCACTCCGTTTAAATCGACTTCTTTGCACTCTGTTTATATCGACTCTATTTAATCGACTCTGTTTGCACTCTGTTTCTAACGACTCTATTTAATCGACTCTGTTTGCACTCTGTTTAATCGACTCTGTTTGCACTCTGTTTATATCGACTCTATTTAATCGACTCTGTTTGCACTCTGTTTAAATCGACTCTGTTTGCACTCTCTGTAAATCGACACTGTTTAATCGACTGTTTGCACATTGTTTAAATCCACTCTTTTTAATTGACTCTGTTTACACTCTGTTTAAATCGACTGTTTAATCGACTGTTTGCACTCTGTTTAAATCGACACTGTTTAATCGACTGTTGGCACTTTGTTTGATCGACTCTGTTTGCACTCTGTTTATATCGACTCTGTTTAATCGACTCTGTTTAATCGACTCTCTTTGCACTCTGTTTAAATCGACTCTGTTTGCACTCTGTTCAATGGACCATGTTTGCACTCTGTTTAATCGACACTGTTTAAGCGACCATGTTTGCACTCTGTTTAATCGACTCTGTTTGAACTCCGTTTAAATCGACTCTGTTTGCACTCTGTTTAAATCGACTCTGTTTAATCAAGTATGTTTCTATCCATTCAGTTTAATCGACTCTGTTTGCACTCTGTTTAAATCGACTCTGTTTAATCAAGTATGTTTCTATCCATTCAGTTTAATCGACTCTGTTTGCACTCTGTTTAAATCGACTCTGTTTAATTGATTCAGTTTGCACTCTGTTTCAATCGACTCTGTTTAATTGATTCAGATTGCACTCTGTTTAAATCGACTCTGTTTAATCAAGTATGTTTCTATCCATTCAGTTTAATCGACTCTGTTTGCACTCTGTTTAAATCTGCTCTATTTTCACTCTGTTTAATCAAATCTGTTTGCACTCTGTTTAATCGACACTGTTACATCGACTGTTTGCACTCTGTTTAAATTGACTCTGTTTAATCAAGTATGTTTCTATCCATTCAGTTTAATCGACTCTGTTTGCGCTCTGTTTAAATTGACTCTGTTTAATCGACTGTGTTTGCACTCTAGTTAAATCTACTCTACTTATTCGACTGTTTGCCCTCTGTTTAAATCGACCCTGTTTAATCGACTCTACATTCTGTTTAAATTGTCTCTGTTTAATCGACTCTGTTTGTTCTCTGTTTATATCGAATCTGTTAAATCGACTCTGTTTGCACTCTGTTTAATCGAGCATGTTTGCACTCTGTTTAAATCTACTCTGTTTTCACTCTGTTTAATCAAATCTGTTTGCACTCTGTTTCATCGACTCTGTTTATTCGACTCTGTTTAATCGACTCTGTTTAATCGACTCTGTTTGCACTCTGTTTAATCGACCATGTTTGCACTCTGTTTAAATCTACTCTGTTTTCACTTTGTTTAATCAAATCTGTTTGCACACTGTTTAATCGACTCTATTTAATCGACCATGTTTGCACTCTGTTTAAATCGTCTCTGTTTAATCAAGTATGTTTCTATCCATTCAGTTTAATCGACTCTGTTTGCGCTCTGTTTAAATCTACTCTGTTTTCACTTTGTTTAATCAAATCTGTTTGCACACTGTTTAATCGACTCTATTTAATCGACCAAGTTTGCACTCTGTTTAAATCGTCTCTGTTTAATCAAGTATGTTTCTATCCATTCAGTTTAATCGACTCTGTTTGCGCTCTGTTTAAATCTACTCTGTTTTCACTTTGTTTAATCTAATCTGTTTGCACACTGTTTAATCGACTCTGTTTAATCAACCATGTTTGCACTCTGTTTAAATCGTCTCTGTTTAATCAAGTATATTTCTATCCATTCAGATTAATCGACTCTGTTTGCGCTCTGTTTAAATCGACTCTGTTTAATCAAGTATGTTTCTATCCATTCAGTTTAATCGACTATGTTTGTGCTCTGTTTAAATCGACTCTGTTTAATCAAGTATGTTTCTATCCATTCAGTTTAATCGACTCTGTTTGCGCTCTGTTTAAATCGACTCTGTTTAATCGACTCTGTTTAATCGACTCTGTTTAATCGACCATGTTTGCACTCTGTTTAAATCGACTCTGTTTAATCGACTCTGTTTAATTGACTCTGTTTGCACTCTGTTTATATCGACTCTGTTTAATCGACTCTGTTTACACTCCGTTAAAATCGACTCTTTTTAATTGACTCTGTTTGCACTATGTTTAAATCGACTCTGTTTACACTCTCTTTAAATCGACTCTGTTTAATCGACCATAATTCCATAAGTTTTAAGGTACTTGTGGATAAGGATAAGAGTAGTCCTCGGGTGAAGGTGCTAAATTGGGGGAAGGCTAATTATAACAATATTTGGCAGGAACTGAAGAATTTAGATTGGGGGCGGCTTTCTGAGGGTAAATCAACATCTGACATGTGGGAGTCTTTCAAATGTCTGTTGATTAGAATCCAGGACCAGCATGTTCCTGTGAGGAAGAAGGATAAGTTTGGCAAGTTTCGGGAACCTTGGATAACGCGGGATATTTTGAGCCTAGTCAAAAAGAAAAAGGAAGCATTCGTAAGGGCTGGAAGGCGAGGATCAGACGAATCCCTTGAGGAATATAAAGACAGTAGAAAGGAGCTGAAGCAAGGAGTCAGGAGGGCTAAAAGGGGTCATGAAAAGTCATTGGCAAATAGGATTAAGGAAAATCCCAAGGCATTTTATACATATATAAAGAGCAAGAGGGTAACTAAGGAAAGGGTTGGCCCACTCAAGGACAGAGAAGGGAATCTATGTGTGGAGCCAGAGGAAATGGGTGAGGTACTAAATGAGTACTTTGCATCAGTATTCACCAAAGAGAAGGACTTGGTGGATGATGAGCCTAGGGAAGGGAGTGTAGATAGTCTCAGTCATCTCATTATCAAAACGGAGGAGGTGTTGGGCGTCTTGCAAAGCATTAAGGTAGATAAGTCCCCAGGGCCTGATGGGATCTACCCCAGAATACTAAGGGAGGCAAGGGAAAAAATTGCTGGGGCCTTGACAGAAATCTTTGCATCCTCATTGGCTACAGGTGAGGTCTCAGAGGACTGGAGAATAGCCAATGTTGTTCCTTTGTTTAAGAAGGGTAGCAAGGATAATCCAGGAAATTATAGGCCGGTGAGCCTTACGTCAATGGTAGGGAAATTATTAGAGAGGATTCTTCGGGACAGGATTTACTCCCATTTGGAAACAAACAAACTTATTAGCGAGAGGCAGCATGGTTTTGTGAAGGGGAGGTCGTGTCTCACTAACTTGATTGAGTTTTTTGAGGAAGTGACAAAGACGATTGATGAAGGAAGGGCAGTGGATGTTATCTATATGGACTTCAGTAAAGCCTTTGACAAGGTCCCTCATGGCAGACTGGTACAAAAGGTGAAGTCACACGAGATCAGAGGTGAGCTGGCAAGATGGATACAGAACTGGCTCGGTCATAGAAGACAGAGGGTAACAGTGGAAGGGTGCTTTTCTGAATGGAGGGATGTGACTAGTGGTGTTCCGCAGGGATCAGTGCTGGGACCTTAGCTCTTTGTAGTATATATAAATGATTTGGAGGAAAATGTAGCTGGTCTGATTAGTAAGTTTGCGGACGACACAAAGGTTGGTGGAGTTGCGGATAGTGATGAGGATTGTCAGAGGATACAGCAGGATATAGATCAGTTGGAGACTTGGGCGGAGAAATGGCAGATGGAGTTTAATCCGGACAAATGTGAGGTAATGCATTTTGGAAGATCTAATGCAGGTGGAAAGTATACAGTGAATGGCAGAACACTTAGGAATATTGACAGGCAGAGAGATCTGGGCGTACAGGTCCACATACGAGTGGCAACGCAGGTGGGTAAGTTAGTCAAGAAGGCATACGGCATGCTTGCCTTCATCGGTCGGGGCATAGAGTATAAAAATTGGCAAGTCATGCTGCAGCTGTACAGAACTTTAGTTAGACCACACTTAGAATATTGCATACAATTCTGGTCTCCACACTACCAGAAGGACGTGGAGGCTTTGGAGAGGGTAGAGAAGAGGTTTACCAGGATGTTGCCTGGTCTGGAGGGCATTAGCTATGAGGAAAGTTTGGATAAACTTGGCTTGTTTTCACTGGAACGACGGAGGTGGAGGGGCGACATGACAGAGGTTTACAAAGTTATGAGCGGCATGGACAGAGTGGATAGTCAGAAGCTTTTTCCCAGGGTGGAAGAGTCAGTTACTAGGGGACAGAGGTTTAAGGTGAGAGGGGCAAAGTTTAGAGGGGATGTGCGAGGCAAGTTCTTTACACAGAGGGTGGTGAGTGTCTGGAACTTGCTGCCGGGGGAGGTGGTGGAAGCAGATACGATTGCGACATTTAAGAGGCATCTTGACAAATACATGAATAGGATGGGAATAGAGGGATACGGTACCCGGAAGTGCAGAAGGTGTTTGTTTTGGCAGGCATCAAGATTGGTGCAGGCTTGGAGGGCTGAATGGCCTGTTCTTTGTTCTTTGACTCTGTTTGCACTCTGTTTAAATCGACTCTGTTTGAATAGATTCTGTTTGCACGCTGTTTAAATGACTCTGAGCTTGATTTAATTCATGTCGCGTCATTTCCGATGATGGAATCGGAAGTGGACGGCACTTCCGCTCCCTCCTTTTTTTCTGGTTCACAAGTGATTATAATTAAAAACTAAAGTTCCAGCAACAGGTATAGCGGCACAGTGGCGCAGTGGTTAGCACCGCTGCCTCACAGCTCCAGCGACCTGGGTTCAATTCTGGGTACTGCCTGTGTGGAGTTTGCAAGTTCTCCTTGTGTCTGCGTGGGTTTTCTCCGGGTACTCCGGTTTTCTCCCACAGCCAAAAGACTTTCAGGTTGGTAGGTTAATTGGCCATTATAAATTGCCCCTAGCATAGGTAGGGAAATATAGGGACAGGTGGGGATGTGGTAGGAATATGGAATTAGTGTAAGATTAGTATAGATGGGTGGTTGATGGTCGGCACAGACTCGGTGGGCCAAAGGGCCTGTTTCAGTGCTGTATCTCTAATCTAAACTAAACATATGCGATCATGCGGTGAGGACAATTTTTATTGGTGTAAGCCGCTGCCAGTCAGCGAAGCATCATGGCTGGCAGAGCTATAAATAACCCGTCGGGCAATCAACGAGGGTCATCTGTGTGGCTGTTTGTCTTTAAGGAGAGTATTCGCCTTTTATCCCCCTTCATTTAGTATAAGCTTTTAGCCACCCTTACCCATCCTCACACCTCTCCAACACAATTATCAATCCCCTTTGTAATTGTTTGGTTTAGTTCATCGCGAACACACCATGTATGCTAGCAGGTAGAGACCAGTCATACGATTCAGTGATGCCTCCCTGCAGGTTCTCCTCCAGTGCGTCAGGGGAAGACGGGAGGTCCTCTTTCCTGCAGATGGCATCAGCAGACACTCCTGCCTGGCCAAGGCAGCCTGGACAGAGGTGGCAGAGAAGGTGTCGAACCGTGGGGTTCAACCTTGAGCCTGGGTGCAGTGTAGGAAATGGGTAAGTGATGCAGCTGAATCTTAACAAATGGTATATGGTGGGTCCTCAAGGCTTACTGTCTGTCATTGGGCTTCCATGCCAGGTGGGTGAATACGTGATCAGCCTTGGTGCTACATAGCAATTGTGGCCTTAGAATGTGGAAGGTTGGTGTCTGTTTATGTTTGGATGCAGCATGCGATCGACAAGCCAGTATGTGAGGTTGGAATGCACACAGACAAGGGGCAGGGGTGGGGGGGGGGAGGGGGGGCGGGGGGTGGGTGGGGAGGGGGGGCAGGGTGGGGGGAGGGGGGGCGGGGGGTTATGCGTCATCTGACATGTCATTAATTCAGCGCTTTCCCGTGCAGGACAAACAGACCCACAATCAGTGGGAATGCACCAAGACAGGGGGTGGAACGCCAGACCAGGACTCCTGACCCCAGCATGGGAATATAGGAGCAGGAGTAGACCATTCAGCCCTTCAAGCCTGCTCCAACATTGTAGCTCATGGCTGATCATCTACCTCAACGCCATATTCCAACACTATCCCCATATACCTTGATGTCATTAACAACTAGAAATCTATCGATCTCTGTCTTGAATTTACTCAGTGACTAAGCTTCCACTACTCTCTGGGGCTGACAATTCCAAAGATTCACCACCCTCTAAGTGAAGAAGTTCCTCCTCATCCCAGTCCTACATGGCTTGCCCTTTATTCTGAGATTGCGTCCCCTGGTTCTACAACCCACAGCCAGGGGAAGCACCTTTTCTGCATCTACCCTGTCTATCCCTTTAAGAATTTTCGATGAGATCGCCTCTCATTCTTCTAAACTCCAGAGAATACAGGCCCAGTCTCCTCAATCTCAGAGCTGAGGAGGAGGTAGTCAAGATAGCAGAAGAGGAGGGAGGATGAGCCATTGCGGATGGCGAGGCTGGATCGTCTAGGCGAAAGAATGAAGAGCTAAACTTACAGACGCTGCTATGTGGGCACACAGGGGGTCCGCACGAAAATGTGATGTGCTCATGCTGTGATGATACGTAATGTGGTTCTGTTTGTTCTCCACTGCAGGTGCCCGCAATCACACGACAAGGACAATGACAAGCCAGCAACCTATTGATTCTGCCTCTGGGGATGATGATACCCAATGCTCGGGGGGGGGCGTAGGTGTTGATTGTGGGGGCGAATCAGGTTCACAATCTGGTGGGAATGGCACAGACACGTCACAGCAGCTGAGGAAACATGTGACAGCGGGGTCCCCCTGACACTCGGAGGTCTGCTGGGGACCAGGCCCCTGCTGTGCCCAGCGCTGATGATGGTCCTCTGGTTGAGGTCATCAGAAGGACAGAGGGGACAAAATTCGTGAACTGCGTTCAATAGAACTTTTTTAGCCAGTACGTAACAAGCCCAACAAGAAGGGAGCAATTTTAAATTTAGTCTTCCCTCATGAAGCTGGGCAAGTGGATGAAGTAGCAGTGGGTGACCATTTTGGAGATAGCAACCATAATACAGTTAGTTTTAGCATAATCATGGAAAAGGACGAAGATAAAACAGAGTAAAAGTTCTTAATTGGGGGAAGGCAAATTTTACAAAACTGAGAGGTGACCTGGCGAAAGTGGACTGGACACAGCTACTTGAAGGAAAATCAGTGGCAAACCAGTGGGAGGCATTCAAAAGTGAGATTCTACAGGCACAGTGTAGACATATCCCCACAAAGATAAAAGGTGGTACTGCCAAATATAGAGCCCCGGTTATCTAGAAGCTTATGGGGTAAGTTAAAGCAGAAAAAGAAAGCTTATGACGATCACAAAAAACTCAGTACTTTAGAAAGCGTAGAGGAGTATAGAAAGTGCAGGGGTGAAGTAAAAAAAAGGAAATTAGAAAAGCAAAGAGAGGACATGAAAAATTATTGGTAGGTAAAATCAAGGAAAACCCGAAGATGTTTTTATCAGGACATTAAGAGCAAGAGGATAACTAAGGAAAGGGTAGGGCCTATCAGAGATCTACAAGGGAACTTGTGCGTGGATGCAGAAGATGTGGGCAGGGTTCTATGATTAGCATAATGAGAGAGGAAGTGTTTGAGAGTCTGACACCCTTGAAAGTGAATAAATTGCCAGGGCTGGAGGGATTGCATCCCAGGTTGTTAAAGGAAGCCCGGGAGGAAATAGCGGATGCACTGAAAATCTTTTTCAATTCCTTACTAGACACAGGCGAGGGACCAGACAATTGGAGGTCTGCGAATGTGGTGCCATTGTTTAAAAAGGGTGCGAGGGATTGGCCAAATATTAGAGGCCGGTCAGTCTGGCCTTGGTGGTGGGTAACTTGTTAGAATCTATTCTGAGGGACAGGATAAACTGTCACTTAGAAAGAAACGGATTAATCAGGGATAGTCAGCATAGATTTGTTAAGGGAAGTTCATGTCTTACTAACTTAATTGTGTTTTTTAAGGAAGTAACAAGAAGGATTGATGATGGTAGTGCAGTGGATGTGGTCTACGTGGATCTTAGTAAGACATTTGACAACGTCCAACATGGCAGCCTGTCAGTAAAATGAAAGCCCGTGGGATACAGGGGAATATGGCAGGTTGGATCCAAAATTGGCTCAGTGACAGGAAACAAAGGGTAGTAGTCGATGGATGTTTTTGTGAATGGAAAGCTGTTTCCAGTGGCATTCCACAGGGCTCAGTGTTGGGTCCCTTGCTGTTTGTGGTATAGATTTATGAGTTGGACTTAAATGTGGGAAGCACGATTGGGAAATTTGCTGATGACACAAAACTTGGCAGTGTAGTTGATAGTGAAGAGGATAGCCGTAGACTCCAGAAAGATAGTTTGGTTGAGTGGGCAGAAAAGTGGCAAATGGAATACAATCCAGACAAGTCTGAGGTAATGCATTTGAGGAGGGCAAATAAAGCAAGGGAATACACAATAAGCAGGAGGATATTGAGTGAGAGACCTTGGAGTGCATGTCCACAGGTCCCTGAAGTTGGCAGGACAGGTAGATAAAGTGGTGAAGAAGGCATATGGAATGCTTTCCTTTATTGGCCAAGGTATAGAGTACAAAAGCAGGGAGGTAATGCTGGAACTGTATAAAACGCTGGGTAAGCCACAGTTGGAGTATTGCGTACAGTTCTGGTCACCACACTACAGAAAGGACATAATTTCTCTGGAGAGTACAGAGCAGATTTACAAGAATTTTTTTTTATTCATTCACGAGATGTGGGCGTCACTGGCTATACCAGCATTTATTGCCCATCCCTAATTGCCCTTGAGAAGCTGGTGGTGAACTGCCTTCTTGAACCGCTGCAGTCCATGTGAGGTAGGGACATCCACAGTGCTGTTAGTAAGGGAGTTCCAGGATTTTGACCCAGTGACAGTGAAGGAACGGCGATATAGTTGCAAGTCAGGATCGTGTGTGACTTGGATGGGAACTTGCAGGTGGTGATGTTCCCATACATCTGCTGCTCTTGTCCTTTGAGGTGGTAGAGATCACGGGTTTGGAAGGTGCTGTCAAAGGAGCCTTGGTGCGTTGCTGCAGTGCATCTTGTAGATGGTACATAATACTGGAACTGGTTCCGAAGAAGGGTCACTGACCCGAAGCGTTAACTCTGCTTCTCTTTTCACATATGCTGCCAGACCTGCTGAGTGGTTCCAGCATTTCTTGTTTTTATTTCAGATTTCCAGCATCTACAGTATTTTGCTTTTACTATATTATTGTAGACGGTACACACTGCTGCCACTGTGCGTCGGTGGTGGAGGGAGTGAATGTTTGTAGATGGGGTGCCAATCAAGCGGGCTGCTTTGTCCTGGATGGTGTCGAGACCCTTGAGTGGTGTTGGAGCTGCACCCATCGAGGCAAGTGGAGAGTATTTCATCACACTCCTGACTTGTGACTTGTAGATGGTGAACAGGCTTTGGGGAGTCAGGAGGTGAGTTACTCTGACCTGCTCTTGTAGCCACGGTATTTATATGTCTATTCCAGTTCTGTTTCTGGGCAATGGTAGCTCCTAGGATGTTGATAGTGGGGGATTCAGCAATGGTAATGCCATTGAATGTCAAGGGGAGATGGTTAGATTCTCTCTTGTTGGAGATGGTCATTGCCTCGCACTTGTGTGGTGCAAATGTTACTTGCAACTTATCAGCCCTAGCCTGGGTATTGTCCAGGTCTTGCTGCATTTCTACACGGACTGCTTCAGTATTTGAGGAGTCGCGAATGGTGCTGAACATTGTGCAATCATCAGCGAACATCCCCACTTCTGACTTTATGATTGAAGGAAGGTCATTGATGAAGCAGCTGAAGATGGTTGGGTCTAGGACACTACCATGATAAACTCCTGCAGCGATATCCTGGAGCTCAGATGATTGACTTCCAACAACCACAACCATCTTCCTTAGCGCTAGGTATGACTCTAACCAGCAGAGAGTTTTCCCCCTGATTCCCATTGACTCCAGTTTTGCTAGGGCTCCTTGATGCCATACTAGGTCAAATGCTGCCTTGATGTCAAGGGCAGTCACTCTCACCTCACCTCCTGAGTTCAGTTCTTTTGTACATGTTTGAACCAAGGCTGTAATGAGGTCAGGTGCTGAGTGGCCCTGTCGGAACCCAAACTGGGTATCACTGAGCAGTTTATTGCCAAGCAAGTGCTGCTTGATGGCACTGTTGATGACACCTTCCATCACTTTACTGATGATTGAGAGTAGACTGATGGGGCGGTAAAATTGGCCGGGTTGGACTTGTCCTGCTTTTTGTGTACAGGACATACCTGGGCAATTTTCCACATTGCCGGGTAGATGCCAGTGTTGTAGCTACACTGGAACAGCTTGACTAAGGGTGCGGCAAGTTCTGGAACACAGGTCTTCAGTACTATTGCCAGAATATTGTCAGGACCCACAGCCTTTGCAGTATCCAGTGCCTTCAATCGTTTCTTGATATCACGCGGAGTGAATCGAATTGGCTGAAGACTGGCATTTGTGATGCTGGGGACTTCAGGAGGGGGCCAAGATGGATCATCAACATGGCACTTCTGGCTGAAGATTGTTGCAAATGCTTCTGACTTATCTTTCGCACTGATGTGCTGGGCACCCCCATCATTGAGGATGGGGATATTTGTGGAGCCACCTCCTCCTGTTAGTTGTTTAATTGTCCACCACCATTCACGGCTGGGTATGGCAGGACTGCAGAGCTTAGATCTGATCTGTTGGTTATGGGATCGCTTAGCTCTGTCTATTGCATGCTGCTTATGCAGTTTGGCATGCAAGTAGTCCTGGGTTGTAGCTTCACCAAGTTGACACCTCATTTTGAGGTATGCCTGGTGCTGTTCCTGGCATGCCCTCTTGCACTCTTCATTGAGCCAGGGTTGGTCTCCTGGCTTGATGGTAATGGTAGAGTGGGGAATATGCCGGCCATGAGGTCACAGATTGTGGTTGAGTACAATTCTGCTGCTGCTGATGGCCCACAGCGCCTCATGGATGCCCATATTTGCATTGCTGGATCTGTTCGAAATCTATCCCATTTAGCACGGTGATAGCGCCACACAACACGATGGACGGTATCCTCAATGTGAAGACAGGACTTCGTCTCCACAAGGATTGTGCGGTGGTCACTCCTACCAATACTGTCATGGACAGATGCATCTGTGGCAGGCAGATTGGTGAGGACAAGGTCAAGTATGTTTTTCCCTCATGTTGGTTCCCCCACCACCTGCCGCAGACCCAGTCTAGCAGCTATGTCCTTTAGTATTCGGCCAGCTCTGTCAGTAGTGGTGCTACCAAGCCACTCTTGGTGATGGACATTGAAATTCCCCACCCAGAGTACATTTTGTGCCCTTGCCACCCTCAGTGCTTCTTCCAAGTGGTGTTCAACATGGAGGAGTACTGAGGGAGGGCGGTAGGTGGTAATCAGTAGGAGGTTACCTTGCCCATATTTGGCCTGATGCCATGAGACTTCATGGGGTCCGGAGTCGATGTTAAGGACTCCCAGGGCAACTCCCTCCCTACTGTAGACCACTGTGCCGCCACCTCTGGTGGGTCTGTCCTGCTGGTGGTACAAGGCATACCCAGGGATAGTGATTGCAGTGTCTGGGACATTGTCTGTAAGGTATGATTCCTTGAGTATGCTTATGTCAGGTTGTTGCTTGACTAGTCTGTGGGACAGCTCTCCCAACTTTGGCATAAGCCCTCAGACGTTAGTCAGGAGGACTTTGCAGGGTCGACAGGGCTGGGTTATCCGTTGTCGTTTCCGGTGCCTAGGTCGATGTCCGGTTTCATTCCTTTTTATTGACTTCGTAGTGGTTAGGTACAACTGAGTGGCTTGCTAGGCCATTTCAGAGGGCATGTAAGAGTCAAACACATTGCCGTTGCCAGGGCTCAAAAGTTGCAGCTATGCGGAAAGATTGGATAGGCTGGGGTTGTTTTCCTTGGAACAGAGGAGGCTGAGGGGTGACTTAATTGAGGTGTACAAAATTATGAGGGGCCGCAATAGAGTAGACAGGAAGGACCTGATTCCCCTAGTGCAGAGGTCAATTACCTGGGGGCACAGATTTAAGGTGATTGGTTTATTAAAGGGGACATGAGGAAAAACCTTCTCACCCAGAGGGTGGTGGGTGTCTGGAATTCACTGCCAGAAATAGTGGTGGAGGCAGAAACCCTCAATTCTTTTAAAAGGTACCTGGACATGCATCTGAAGTGCTGTAACCTGCAAGGCTATGGACCAGGTGCTGGAAGGTGGGATTAGTTTTTGGTGCAGGAGACCCCGTGTTCTCTCATGTGGACATAAGAGACCCCAAGGTAATATTTGATGAAGAGAGTGAGAGGGAGGAAGCCCTGCTGACATTTGCCCCGTAATTGTTTGTTATTGCTGTTTTTGGGACCTTACTGTGTGCAAACTGACATCACATTCCCTATTCTTCAAAAGCACTTCATCGGGTGTAAAGTATTTTGGGACACCTTGAAGTCAGGAAAGGCGTTATAGAAATGCAAGTTTGTTCTTTCTTTGAACCCAGTAAATGAATTAAATACTGTTATAGCTTGTGCTGTGGCAGATTGCAGAAAATGCTGCTGATTCCTACCGCAGCAGGTTCCGTTCACCCCTCATCTCGGTGCTCACTAACCTACCGTCTCAACTTAACAATTCTTATCCTTATTTTCAATTCCCTCCATGGCCTTGTCCCTCCCTCTCTCTGTAACCTCCTGCAGCCCTACAACCCTCCAAGATCTCGTCATACTCTAATTCTGGCCTCTTGTACAAGCCTGATTTTAATCGCTCCACCACGGTGGTCATGCCTTCAGCTGCATAGGCCCTAAGCTCTGGCATTCCCTCCCTAAACTCTACCTTTCTACTTCTCTTTGCTCCTTTAAGATTCTTCGTGAAACCTACCTCTTTGATCAAGCTTTTGGTCAACCTGTCCCAATGTCTCCTCATGTGGCTCGTTACCAAATTCTATTTGATAATTGCTCCTTGGGTCATTTTACTATATTAAAGTCAAAATATAAATATCAATATAAATGCAGGTTATCATTACAGAGAGGGCCAACACATTCTGATTGCAGAGCATATTACTTCAGAGGCAGTCCATGCTGAGGTGAGAATATCTTCTACAACTGCTCACAGTACACTAGCAGTTAACTGTGTGCAATATTTGAAAGAAATTATTGACACTGTACAACAGCCCAGCATAATTCTCCTGTAATAGTATTTGTAGGCATCATTATTATTTTGTTTGCTTTGTCTCTAAGGAAAACACTAATAGAGACGTGTCTCATAAGGAATGTCATCATGAAGTGTGTCATCATTTGTGGAACAGTAGGAGGTTCCTTTCAACACCGCAGGGACAAATTTTACCCATTTCCATCTCAAATCTGTGACAAGAACACAATATTAAAAATTAAATTATACTTCAAATCAGACCGAGCAACAGAATTAATCATTGGCCATAATTGGTACTGTCTGGGTCAGCTCTGCAGGTTACTTACTGCTCCTTCTTCCTGAAATGATCACACAAATGAACTTGTGGTTGTGCATTAGTGAGGTGCTGCTTTAATCTAGAGGACTCTCTGGAGGTGAGGGGGTTAATTTTCTCTGCTTCTCCAATCAGCAAGTTCCCATCAGGTTACTGTGTGTGAGGTTTCTTGTGAAATTCAGGTTCGAGCTTCAGAGTGCTGGAAATGCAGAGGAACTCTGAGAAGAGAGAAAAAAACAGGTTAAAATTTCAATGAAGAACTGAATCAAAGGCCCTACTGTGATCTAGGACAGTAAAACTCACCAGGTTGGATGCACTCTCCCAGAAGCTCTGTCCTTGCTGATCACTCGGATGAGCTTACACTCATCGGGCTGGATTTTAAGGAACAAAGAACAAAGAAAATTACAGCACAGGAACAGGCCCTTTGGCCCTCCAAGCCTGCGCCGATCCAGATCCTCTATCTAAACCTGTCACCTATTTTCTAAGGGTCTGTATCTCTTTGCTTCCTGCCCATTCGTGTATCTGTCTAGATACATCTTAAAAGACGCTATCGTGCCCGCATCTACCACCTCCGCTGGCAACGCGTTCCAGGCACCCACCACCCTCTGCGTAAAGAACTTTCCACGCATATCCCCCCTAAACTTTTCCCCTCTCACTTTGAACTCATGACCCCTAGTAATTGAATCCCCCACTCTGGGAAAAAGCTTCTTGCTATCCACCCTGTCTATACCTCTCATGATTTTGTACACCTCAATCAGGTCCCCCCACAACCTCCGTCTTTCTAATGAAAATAATCCTAATCTACTCAACCTCTCTTCATAGCTAGCACCCTCCATACCAGGCAACATCCTGGTGAACCTCCTCTGCACCCTCTCCAAAGCATCTACATCCTTTTGGTAATGTGGCGACCAGAACTGCATGCAGTATTCCAAATGTGGCCGAACCAAAGTCTTATACAACTGTAACATGACCTTCCAACTCTTATACTCAATACCCCGTCCGATGAAGGAAAGCATGCCGTATGCCTTCTTGACCACTCTATTGACCTGCGTTGCCACCTTCAGGGAACAATGGACCTGAACACCCAAATCTCTCTGTACATCAATTTTCCCCAGGACTTTTCCATTTACTGTATAGTTCACTCTTGAATTGGATCTTCCAAAATGCATCACCTCGCATTTGCCCTGATTGAACTCCATCTGCCATTTCTCTGCCCACCTCTCCAATCTATTTATATTCTGCTGTATTCTCTGACAGTCCCCTTCACTATCTGCTACTCCACCAATCTTAGTGTCATCTGCAAACTTGCTAATCAGACCACCTATACTTTCCTCCAAATCATTTATGTATATCACAAACAACAGTGGTCCCAGCACGGATCCCTGTGGAACACCACTGGTCACACGTCTCCATTTTGAGTAACTCCCTTCCACTGCTACTCTCTGTCTCCTGTTGCCCAGCCAGTTCTTTATCCATCTAGCTAGTACACCCTGGACCTCATGCGCCTTCACTTTCTCCATCAGCCTACCATGGGGACCTTTATCAAATGCCTTACTGAAGTCCTTAAGGAGCCCTTGACGTCGGGATACGTGGCGGGGGGAGGGGGGAGGGTGCCTGATGATGGCTCCAGATGAGGCCCGCCAGGGACCTCGACGCCAGCAAGGCCCGGCTCGATCCTCCCGGCGGCAGCAAATCAATAAAATTAATAGATTGACATCTAATCTTGATGACCCGCCATGATCTTCATCCTGGTGGCCGGCACTCCAGCGCCTTTGGATCCCCATCCGTGGAAAAGAGGCATGACACTGGAGGAGAGTGGGGAGGAGGTAGGTTTATCAGTGCAGGGGTGAGGGGATGGGGTCAAATAAACATCATGGGGTGTAGGGAATGGTGAGAAGGATTGGAGTTTAAACTCTGTGCACTTTGTAGGGGGGTGCGGTCATATGGGCAAGGTAAGTGTTTTGGTGAGGGGGGAAGAGAAAATAGTTAATGTAATTGATATTGGGGGTTGTGGGAGAGGGGCAAAAGAAATGTATTTGTTTAATTTTATTCAACATGTCTTTAAATATTTAAATAAGCCGGGAGGGCTGACCTCCCTTTAAAGGATGGCGCACAGGCAACTGACACCACTGCCGGCGACAGACAGCCGGCCCCTCCACGTGATTGGCTATTTAAAAGAGCCGCAGCTCTTGAGATTGCAGCGGCTGTTTGGCCATTTTTGGATTGGCCGATTGCTCATAAAATCCAGCCCATCTCTACTGTCTGATCTTCCAGATATCTATTATCCTTTCCACTGCCAACTGCCTAACAGCCTTTATACAGTGAGCTGCCGAGCCAGTGTGTGGAACAGGATGATTTATTTATTGTCAGGAATCACATAATATTTCTTTTGAAGCCAACCATAATGTAAGTCAACAGAACTCAGAACCAGTTGGACCGTTAAATACCTACAGAGACCAAAGAGCTACACTTATGAATATTTAAGGTTGTTTGCCTTGCATGAAGTGAATCAGAAGTGCACAGCAAATATCGTGTACAAAATAAATCTGCTGACAGTCTTGGCTCAGTTTCTATTGTTACGACCAGGTGAGAAAGGGATCTAGAGGCTCCCTCTCAACCTTTTGCTGATTTGACCGTAACAGGGTTCAATTTTTTAAACACCATGTTTTTTGCTTCCCCTCAGTGAATCCTTGTTCACTGCTCTCCAATTGTAATGGCAAAGAAATCAACCAGATAGGTTTTCTTAGAGAAAAACAAGAAAGGTGTAAATTTATTAATCTTAAAACTCTAATTCGGTTAAAGCTACTAAAAATATGCGACACGACTGCATTAGCATGCATACGCAATGGACACACACGCAGATAGAGACAAAAAAGCAGAAAGAATCGAGGGGAAAGGTTTGAAGCAATAGCTGGAGTTCATTTACTGTTTTTTGAGCTCGATGTAACGTCTTTGATTGTGGTTAAATCTTGCCATCTCGTTGGGGCCCAGTGCACTTTTTCAAACTTGTTTTGATGGTTTTCTGTCTTCTTGAAATCCAGTTGCACTCTCTGCTTTTTGTGAGAGAGAGAGCGAGACAGGGAGATGCTGTCTTCCTTCAGGTTCAGTTGCAGTCTGACCCAAACTGTTCTACATAGAACATAGAACATAGAACAGTACAGCACAGTACAGGCCCTTCGGCTCACGATGTTGTGCCGACCCTTTAACCTACTCGAAGGTCAAACTACCTACATACCCTTCATACTACTATCATCCATGTACCGATCCAAGAGACGCTTAAATGTCCCTAATGTATCTGCTTCTACTACCACCGCTGGCAGTGCATTCCACGCACCCACCACTCTCTGTGTAAAGAAGCTACCTCTGACATCTCCCCTAAACCTTCCTCCAATCACCTTAAAATTATGCCCCTGGTGATAGCCCTTTCCGCCCTGGGAAAAAGTCTCTGGCAATCCACTCTATCTATGCCTCTCATCATCTTGTACCTCTCTATCAAGTCACCTCTCATCCTTCATCACTCCAATGAGAAAAGCCCTAGCTCCCTCAACCTTTCTTCCTAAGACATGCCCTCCAGTCCAGGCAGCATCCTGGTAAATCTCCTCTGCACCCTCTCTAAAGCTTCCACATCCTTCCTATAATGAGGCGACCAGAACTGAACACAATATTCCAAGTGTGGTCTAACCAGGGCTTTATAGAGCTGCAGCATAAACTCGCGGCTCTTAAACTCAATCCCCCTGTTAATGAAAGCCAACACACCATACTCCTTCTTAACAACCCTATCAACTTGGGTGGAGCTTTGAGGGATCTATGGACATGGACCCCAAGATCCCTCTGTTCCTCCACACTGCCAAGAATCCTGTCTTCAAGCCTGTATTCTGCATTCAAATTCGACCTTCCAAAATAAATCACTTCACACTTTTCCAGGTTGAACTCCATTTGCCACTTCTCAGCCCAGCTCTGCATCCTGTCAATGTCCCGTTGCAACCTACAACAGCCCTCCACACTATCCACAACTCCAGCAACCTTTGTGTCATCGGCAAATTTACTAACCCAGCCTTCCACTTCCTCATCCAAGTCATTTATAAAAGTCACAAAGAGCAGAGGTCCCAGAACAGATCCCTGCGGAACACCACTGGTCACCAAGCTCCAGGCTGAATACTTTCCATCTACTACCACCCTCTGTCTTCTATGGGCCAGCCAATTCTGTATCCAGACAGCCAGGTTTCCCTGTATCCCATGCCTCCTTACTTTCTGAATGAGCCTACCATGGGGAACCTTATCAAACACCTTGCTAAAATCCATATACACCACATCCACTGCTCTTCCTTCATCAATGTGTTTTGTCACATCTTCAAAGAATTCAATAAGGCTTGTGAGGCATGACCTGCCCCTCACAAAGCCATGCTGACTGTCTCTAATCAAACCATGCCTTTCCAAATAATCATAAATCCTGTCTCTCAGAATCCTCTCCAATAATTTGCACACCACCGACGTAAGACTGACTGGTCTGTAATTCCCAGGGTTATCCCTATTCCCTTTCTTGAACAAGGGAATAACATTTGCCACCCTCCAATCATCTGGTACTACTCCAGTGGACAGTGAGGATGCAAAGATCATCGCCAAAGGCACGGCAATCTCTTCCCTCGCTTCCCGTAATATCCTTGGGTATATCCCGTCTGGCCCCGGGGACTTATCTGTCCTCATATCATTCAAAATTTCCAGCACATTCTCCCTCTTAACCTCAACCTGTTCGAGCATATCAGCCTGTTCCACGCTGTCCTCACAAATGACCAGGTCCCTCTCACTAGTGAATACTGAAGCAAAGTATTCATTTAGGACCTCCCCTACCTCCTCCGACTCCAGGCACAAGTTCCCTCCACTATCCCTGATCGGCCCTACCCTCTCTCTGGTCATCCTCTTCTTCCTCACATAAGTGTAGAAGGCCTTGGGATTTTCCTTAATCCTACCCGCCAAGACTTTTTCATGTCCCCTTCTCGCTCTCCTCAGTCCATTTTTCAGTTCCTTCCTGGCTACCTTGTAACCCTCTAGAGCCCTGGCTGATCCTTGCTTCCTCAACCTTAAGTAAGCTTCCTTCTTCCTCTTGACTAGCTGTTCCACATCTCTTGTCATCCAAGGTTCCTTCATCCTACCATCCCTTCCCTGCCTCATCAGGACAAACCTATCCAGCAGTCGCAGCAAGTGCTCCCTAAACAACCTCCACATTTCTGTCGTGCATTTCCCTGAGAACATCTATTCCCAATTTATGCTCCCCAGTTCCTGCCTAATAGCATTGTAATTCCCCCTCCCCCAATTAAATATTTTCCCATCCCGTCTGCTCCACTCCCTCTCCATGACTATAGTAAAGGTCAGGGAGTTGTGATCACTATCACCGAAATGCTCTCCCACCGAGAGATCTGCCACCTGGCCTGGTTCGTTGCCAAGCACCAAGTCCAACATAGTCTCCCCTATCGTCGGCCTATCTACATATTGAGTCAGGAAACCTTCCTGGACACACCTGACAAAAACTGCTCCATCCAAACTATTTGCACTAAGGAGGTTCCAATCAATATTAGGGAAGTTGAAGTCACCCATGACAACAACCCTGTTACTTCTGCACCTTTCCAAAATCTGCCTCCCAATCTGTTCCTCCATGTCTCTGTTGCTATTGGGGGGGCTATAGAAAACTCCCAATAAAGTGACTGCTCCTTTCCTGTTTCTGACTTCCACCCATACTGACTCAGTAGACAAACCCTCCTCGACGACCTCCCTTTCTGCAGCTGTGATACTATCCCTGATTAGCAATGCCACTCCCCCACCTCTTTTACCTCCCTCCCTATTCGTTTTGAAACATCTAAACCCCGGAACATCCAACATCCATTCCTGCCCCTGTGATATCCACGTCTCCGTAATGGCCACAGCATCGTAGCTCCAAGTACTGATCCTTAGCTCCGGTTCCCATCCCCCTGCCAAACTAATTTAAACCCTCCCGAAGAGCTCTAGCAAACCTCCCACCCAGGATATTGGTGCCCCTCCAGTTCAGATGCAACCCATCCTTCTTGTACAGGTCCCACCTTCCCCAGAAGGTATCCCAATGATCCACATATCTGAAGCCCTCCCTCCTACACCAGCTCTGTAGCCACATGTTCAGCTGCACTCGCTCCCTGTTTCTAGCCTCACCAGCACGTGGCACCGGTAACAATCCTGAGATTACTACTCTGCTCGTCCTGCCTTTCAGCTTCCAACCTAACTCCCTATATTCGCTTTTCAGGTCCTCATCCCTTTTCCTAGCTATGTCATTGGTCCCGATATGTACCACGACCTCTGGCTGCTCCCCCTCCCCCTTAAGAATCCTGTGGACTCGATCTGAGACATCCCTGACCCTGGCACCCGGGAGGCAACGTACCATCCGGGAGTCTCGTTCGCAACCACAGAACCTCCTGTCTGTTCCTCTAACCATTGAATCTCCTATCACTATCGCTCTCCTATTCTCCCCCCTTCCCTTCTGAGCCACTGAGCTAGGCTCAGCGCCAGAGACCTGGCCACTGTGGCTTTCCTCTGGTAGGTCATCCCCCCCAACCGTATCCAAAACGGTATACTTATTATTGAGGGGAACGGCCACAGGGGATCCCTGCACTGTGCGCCTATTCCCTTTCCCTCCCCTGACGGTCACCCAGCTACCTTTATCCTGTAACCTAGGTGTCACTATTTGCCTCTAACTGCTCGCTATCACCCCCTCAGCATCCTGAATGATCCAAAGTTCATCCAGCTCCAGCTCCCGTTCCCTAACGCAGCCTGCCTGGCGAGTTTTGTGGATTCTTTCAGTCTTAGTCGACATCCTCAGTAGGGGGCTGGAATGCTGACTTTCATACACTCAATGTATTTTGATCAAAATTCATTTGGTTAATTGAATTAGGGAGCAGTTCCATTGTCTACTCCAGGAAAATGTCTCTTAGAATGCAAATGTTTCCAGCCACTGACCTGTTCGAATGCAGGTGCTGCCATGTTTTCAGTCCAGTAAGAGTTTAAAATCAATGCTGCATATGACAAAATTAATATGCCTCAGGTGTAGTTTTCCTCACACTGTAAAGAAGGAATTTGCATTTATGTGATCTTTTCACATCCTCAAGACGTCTCAAAACCTTTCACAGACAATTAATCACTTCACAAAGACAAGTGAAGTGTCAACTTCCCTCGGTTGGTAGCATTCTCACCTGAGAGTCAGAGTTGCCGATGAGTGCTTCAGCATACAGTCTAGATTGACTTAATATACTGAGGGAGCGCTGCACTCTCTTTCAAATAAAGCATTCATCCGAGGCGCAGTCTCGTGGATGTAAAAGATCCCAGTTTTTATTGTGCTCTTGCCCACCATTCCTCACTCTACAACAACTTATATTTATACAGCACCTTTTGTTAATTTGACTGAGTGCGACTTGAACAGAGTGCTGGGAGTTCGGTGAGTTGAGGGAATCTTAATCTCTTTCTAAAAATCTAATTGTGTTTATATTTAACATTTAACTGAAAGTTACTGTTTAAATTCTAAATTTCATCCAGAGGCTTACACAGGGATATACAAGCTGGATATACAAACAGGGGAGCAGCTGTAGTTAGTTAATTAAGGAAACTGGCTTGAACTGGTTTTTCAATACCTGTGGCTCAGCTAATCTCTTTAGTTTCAGGACATATAAATACAGTCATCTCAGTGTGATTTAGCACTGAAAGCAACTTGAACAAAGTGCTGGGAGTTTGGTGAGTTGAGGAAGGAGGTGCTCCTTTGCTTTTTCTAACTTTTTCACTCTATAGGATCTGGTTTTTACTCTACTGCAGGGGAAGAGGCTAGCTGTTTAGTGAGTAACTTAGTTGGTTAAGGTTTATTCTATTCCTAAGGTTTAAAATAGTACAGGAACTGGTGGTAAGGTATAAACAATGAAAATAAATAATTAAATAAAATAATTAAGTTGTTAATGAAAACACATTAAAGATGGCAGGAGTGGTGATGTGCCACAGCTGCAGCATGTGGGAGCTCCTGGATGCCAGTCTGATTCAGGGCAAACACGTCTGCAGTAAGTGTTTGTGGCTTGAGGAGATGTGGCTCAGAGTCATTGAGCTGGAGGCTGAGCTGCAGACACTGTGACACATCAGGGAGGGGGAAAGTTACCTGGATATTTTGTACCAGGAGGTGGTCACACTCCTTAGAATAGGGTCTTCTGATTTGGTCAGTGGTCAGGGACAGGAAAGTGTGGCTGCAGCTGAGGCAGATAAGGGGACCCAGAGGGCAGGAGTGCAACAACCTCAGCCTTTGTGATTGTATAACCAGTTTGAGGTTCTTTCAGCTTGTTTGGATGAGAGTGGGGGCTGCAGGTTTTATGAGCAACCTGACCATGGCACCATGGTACAGGAAGCCATTCAAATGGGGAGAACAAAAAGGAACGTAATGGTAGTAGGGGACAGTATAGTGAGGGGGATTGACACTGTTCTCTACAGCAAACAGCAAGAGTCCTGAAGGCTGTGTTTTTCTTCCCCGGTGCCAGGGTTCAGGTCATCTGCTTTGGGCTGGAGAGGAACATACAGCTGGAGGCGGAGGATCCAGTTGTATGAAAGCAGGAAACTACAGGCCAGTTAGCTTAATATCTGTTTTAGGGAAAATGTTAGAAGCTATTATTAAAGACGTTATAGCAGGGCATTTAGAAAAATTCAAGGCAATTTTTTTTTTATTCGTTCATGGAATGTGGGTGTTGCTGGCTAGGCCAGCATTTATTGCCCTTGAGAAGATGTTGGTGAGCTGTCTTCTTGAACCGCTGCAGTCCATGTGAGGTAGGTATACCCCCAGTGCTGTTTGGAAGGGAGTTCCAGGATTTTGACAGAGTCAACATGGTTTGTGAAAGATTCACAAAGATGTTGCCTGGTTTGGAGGGCTTGAGTTATAAAGAGAGATTGGATAGTCTGGGTCTGTTTTCCCTGGAGCGAAGGAGGCCAAGAGGGGACATGATAGAGGTATATAAAATTATGAGAGGCATAGATAGGGTAGATAGCCAGAGTCTGTTTCCCATGGTAGGGGTGACTAAAATTGGAGGGCATAGATTTAAGGTGAGTGGGAGGAGGTTTAAAGGGGATCAAAGGGGTAAATTTTCCACACAAAGAATAGTGGGTATCTGGAATGAGCTGCCTGAGGAGGTGGTGGAGGCAGGAACAGGAGCAACATTTAAGACGCAGGACAGGTACTTGAATGAGCATGTCATAGAGGGATATGGAATTAATTCAGGCAGGTGGGATTAGTATAGATCGGCATTATGGTCGGCCTGGACGTGGTGCGCCGAAGGACCTGTTTCTATGCTGTACGACTCTATGACTCTAATACAAATCTAAGAGTAAATCAACAGTCACAAAAATATACCACTCCCACAAGTGACTTGTTGCCTTTATCATTTCTCATCTCTACCAAAACCGTTTCTTCACCTGGTTTCCTGAACTTAGGTCATCCCTCTCTAATGTGCTAAAATTACAAAAATAATAAAAGGACAAAACTAAAGGCTCTGTATCTGAATGCATGCAGCGGTTGAAACTAAACAATGATCTGATAGCTCAAATAGAAATAAATAAGTGCAATCTGATAGCCATTACAGAGACATGTCTGCAGGATGACATAGATTGGGTCCTGAATATTGAAGATACGTGACATTTAGGAAGGATAGGAAGCTAGGAAAAGTTGGAGGGGTGGCTCTGTTAATTAATGATGGTATTAGCACATTAGAGAGGGATGACCTAAGTTCAGGAAACCAGGATGAAGAAGCGGTTTTGGTAGAGATGGGAAATGATAAAGGCGACAAGTCACTTGTGGGAGTGGTATACAGGCCCCCTAACAGTAACCACATGGTAGGACAGACTATAAAGGAAGAAATAATGGGAACTTGTCAGAAAGGTACAGGAAAAAGCATGGGGCATTTTAACCTACATAATCTGGAAAAATCAGATGGGCAAAGGCAGCCTAGATGAGAAATTTGTAGAAGGTTTTTGGGATCGTTTCTCAGAACAGCAAGTTCTGGTGCCAACCAGAGAGCAGGCTATATGAGACCTGGTATTGTGCAATGAGATAGGATTAATTAACGACCTCATAGTGAAGGCGCCCCTAGGTAGCAGCAATCATAATATGATTGAATTTTACATTCAGTTTGAGGGAGAGAAGAATGGGTCCAAGACTAGTATTTCAAACTTAAATAAGGACAATTATGAGGGCATGAAAGCAGAGCTAGCTTAAATGAACTGGCAAATTAGGTTAAGGGATAGCTCAATAGAGTGGCAGGAATTTAAGGGGATATTTCAGAATACACAGAATAGATACATTCCAACGAGGAAGAAAAATTCAATGGTTAACTAAAACAGTTAAAGATAGTGTCAAACTTAAAGAAAAAGCATATAATTGTGCAAAGATGGGTGGCAGGTCAGAAGATTGGACAAAATATAGAAAACAGCAAAGAATGACTAAAAGGTTGAAAAGAGGAGGGGAAAATTAGAGTACAAGAGAAAGCTAGCTAGAAATATAAAAACAGATAGTAAGAGTTTCTACAGATATTTGAAAATGAAAAGAGTTAACAAATTCCAATAGAAAGTGAGTCTGTCGAATTATTAAGGGAAATAAGAGATGGCAGATGAATTGAAGAGGTATTTTACGGTGGTCTTCACTATAGCGGACACAAGTAACCGGGGAAATGGTACTGAGCAAATTGTTGGAGCTGCGGGCTGACAAGTCCCCGGGTCCTGATGGACTTCATCCTGGGGTCTTAAAAGAAGTGGGTAGTGAGATAGTTGATGCACTGGCTTTAATTTTCCAAAATTCCCTAGATTTGGGGAAGGTTCCAATATTTTGGAAAATAGCGAATGTAACTCCTTTATTCAAAAAGGGAGGGAGACAGAAAGCAGGAAACTACAGACCAGTTAGCTTAACATCTGTCTTAGGGAAAATGTGAGAAGCTATTATTAAAGACGTTATAGCAGGGCACTTGGAAAAATTCAAGGTAATTTTTTTTTATTCGTTCATGGGATGTGGGCATCGCTGGCCAGGCCAGCATTTATTTCCCATCCCTAATTGCCCTTGAGAAGGTGGCGGTGAGCTGCCTTCTTGAACTGCTGCAGTCCATGTGAAGTAGGTACACCCACAGTGCTGTTTGAAAGGGAGTTCCAGGATTTTCACAGAGTCAACATGGTTTGTGAAAGGGAAATCATGTTTAACTAATTTATTGGAGTTCTTTAAAGAAATAACATGTGCTGTGGATAAAGGGGAACTGGTGGATGTACTGTACTTAGATTTCCAGTAGGCATTTGATAAGGTGCCACATCAAAGATTATTGCGGAAAATAAAAGCTCATGGTGTAGGGGGTAACATATTGGCATGGATAGAAGATTGGCTAGCTCACAGGAAACAGCAGGCATAAATGGGTTATTTTCTCGTTGGCAAGACGTAATGAGTGGTGTGTCGCAGGGATCAGTGCTGGGGCCTCAACATTTTACAATTTATATAAATGTCTTGGATGAAGGGATCGAAGGTATGGTTGCTAAATTTGCTGATGACGTAAAGATAGGTAGGAAAGTAAGTTGTGAAGAGGACTTAAGAAGGCTACAGAGGGATATAGATAGGTTAAGTGAGTGAGCAAAGATTTGGCAAATGGAGTATAATGTGGGAAAATGTGAAATTGTCCATTTTGGTAGGAAGAATAAAATAAAGGATATTATCTAAATGGTGAGAGATTGCAGAGGCCTGAGATGCAGAGGGATCTGGGTGTCCTAGTGCATGAATCGCAAAAGCTGGAGTTTAGAGTAAGAGGTGACTTGATTGAAACATATAAGATCACAAGGGGCCTTGACAGGGTGGATGTGGAAAAGATGTGGAAAAGATGGTTCCTCTTTGGGAGAATCTAGACCTCAGGGTCACCCATTTAAGACAGAGATGAGGAAAAAAATTTTCTCTCAGAGTTGAGTCTTTGGAACTCTTTTCCTCAAACAACAGTGGGCACAGAATCTTTGAATATTTTTAAGGTAGAGGTAGATAAGTAAAGGGGTGAAAGGTTATCGGGGGTAGGTGAGAAAGAGGAGTCAAGGTTCCAATCAGCTCAGCCATGATCTTGTCGAATGGCAGAGCAGACTCGAAGGGCCGAGTGGCCTACTGCTACTCCTAATCCATATGTTCCTGTGTAATTGTATATCAATTGATTATGCAGGTGAAAGGTGTTGATTGGGGTATTACTTGAGACTTTTAGAAGGAGACACTTACTGTGACGGGTGAAGGTTTGGAGTGTGGAGCACCTTGTATGTAATCCTTTTTACTCTGTACAATAAATGTGTAACTAAGTAAAGATAGGGTCCAGCATCATCCTTCCACAACAAGCTTCCTGGAATTTAACATGGTAGCAGAGGATGGTTGCCGAAAGCTGAAGGTAGAAAACTCGACTCTCTCTGGCTATCGTGGAAAATATGACAGAAAGCAAGTGTAAATTGTCAGGGTATGATTATCCTCTGACGTTCCAAGTCTGAATCATATGACCAGTGGAAGAATTAAGTAGATATGTGGACACGGGTTACACCTCCTCCAAAGAGGAAACTATGTCTGGTGTTGTCACTTCCTACCAAAAGTAAAATCAGAAGTAAAGTGTTTTGTGAACTGGATGCTTGTCAATTTGATACTGATGAAGGGTTGAATCTTCTGTTGGAATTCTTGGATGAAATTTGGAAGAAAAATGACCTATTGAATGTGTATGATGCATGGTCAGACTTTGATAGATTTTGGAAAACAGATGGTTATTCAATGGAGAATTTTTTTTTGTGGGGGGGCGATGTCTGCATCCTTCCATCTACAAAAGATGATGGACAGGCAGTAAACAATCCATTTAGGTGGGGTGTCTTGTCTTGGTGCACCTTTGCTGATGGCCGTGAAGGTCAATCCTTCAGAGGCAGGTTCTGCCACAAGTGCTGCAGGTGAAGCTGCCAAGTGACAATGTGAGTTGTTGTTTTCGGCATTGGCGCCTGTTGCCAAGCTGCTGTAGCAACTGGTCGTCGTGGTAGTGCATACCAGTCCACAGGATGTTTCGCCATATCCCTCTTTTGCCAGCTAGTGACTCCCAAGTGCGATAGTCGACATTTAGGGACTTCATGTCATGCTTGCAAGCCATCCTTGAAGTGGTGCCTTGGATGCCCCAAGGGTCATCTGGCCCCGGCTACCTCACCATACAGAAACTCCTTGGGTATGTGACCATCTTCCATCCTGCAGACGTGTCCGATCCACCGAAGCCACCTCTGTTTCATTAGCACCAATATACTTGGAAGCTCTGTCTTTGAGTGGACTGCCGCACGTGTGATTTTGTCCTGCCAGGATATACCCATAATGCATCACAGACAGCAAAGATGGATATTATTGAGCTTTCTTTTCCCGGTAGCTGTAAGTCACCCATGTTTTACAGCCATACAGCAAGGTGCTGAGAACACAGGCCTTAGAAACCATTAGCTTGGTCCTGAGGGTCAGCTTGGTGTTATCCCGTGTGTGTTTCGCAAGTCGGCCAAAGCTGGTAGCTGCTTTCCCTATGCGTGTATTGAGCTCTGCATCAAGGGACAGATTGTCTGTCACCATCGACCCAAGGTAGCAGAATCTGTTAAACAATTCCAGTGGGGTGTTGTTTTGTTTATCAGGGAAGAGGTGCAACTCCTTGTCCCATGACCACTTATAGTCAAGGGGAACACGTTACAGGCACCAAAGAGACAGTCCATGAGTCTTTGTAGCTGAGTTTCCATGTGAGTGACTAGCTCAGCTTAGAGCAGTTCTCTGATTGGGACGCGATGTGTTTTTGTCTTTGCTTTCAGCCTCGATGCATTGTTTGCCGTCTGACCTAGTGTGCAAGTAGACTCCTTCCATATCTGCAGGAGAAGAAGATGCCAAAGAGTGGGGGCTGTTTCACTCCATTCTTCACTGCAAAACTATCAGAAGTGGAGCCATCAAACTGTACAGTGCGGTGCATGTTGTCATGAAAGGAGCAAATGAGACTGAGGAGCTTTGGTGGACAGCCAATTTTTCCAAAAATCTTGTAGAGCCCTGCTCTGCTGACGGTGTCGAATGCCTTAGTAGATCTACAAAAGTAAGGTAAAGGGGTATACTCTGTTCCCTATACTTCTCCTGAAGCTGGCGCCTGGAGACTATCATATCCACAGTAGATCTGCTGATATGGAAACCGCACTGCACTTCCGGGTACACTTAGTCTGCAAGTAAATGGAGTCTTTGAAGTATGACTCTAGCAAAGGCATTTCCCATGCCGCTAAGGGGTGAGATGCCCCTGTAGTTGTTGCAGATCCCCTGTCGCCTTTGTTTTTGTATAGTGTGATGATTTTGGCATCACGCATCTCCTGTGGAACAGAGCCTACTTTCCAGTAGAGAAGGAGAAGGTCATAAAGATGTGGCAATAGTTGGGATTTTCCGTGCTTGAGCAGTTTGGCTGGGATTTCATCCTTGTCCAGTGCCCTTCTGTTCACGAGGCAGTCCATGGCCTTCTCGAGGTCCATGCCCTACGGTAGGTGCGGGTGTGAAGAATACTGGGAAGATTGCTCCTCCTTGTGATGACCAGGTCTAGTTGGTGCCAATGACTAGACCTTGGGTGATGCCATGACACCTTGTGGCAATGTCTGCGCAGGAAGAAGATGTTGGTGATGCAGAGTTCATTCAGGGCACAAAGCTCAAGAAGGCGTTGTCCATTATTGTTTATCTTGCCCACCCCATGACGACCAAGGCACGTTGGCCATGAATCACTGTCTGCCCCAACATGTGCGTTGAAGTTATTCAGGATGAATCCCTTAGAACGTCACCTTGGGAGTCATAGAAATGATCTTTATCTGAGATGCTGGCATTCAGAATTGTTGCGTAGACGCATATGATGTTGACTGTGCCTCCATTAGATGATAACCACAGGCAGATGAGGTGCTCTGAGATTGCTACTGGTGGCTCATGGTCGTATGGTCAATCAGGGCTGTCTCACATGCACTAGCTGTGGAGTGTGGGTCGCTGTTCATTCCAGGACACATCGTCCTCACATTCCAGCTTCCAAGCTGAAAGGTTGTCTTTCTTTGCTGCGTAGCCTAGGGAAGGTTTTAGGAGGTGCAGTCTTGCCCATCATCTGCACCCACCTCTCAACCTCATAGGCTGGTGTCCAGAGGAAAGACGAAAGCCTATACATCTGTGGCCTATTCAGTTGCAGGAGATGCCGGAAGATGCTAACTTGAGGGTAACACCAACTGCCTAATGGGAAACCTAATGTACAATGGAGGAATATATCATGGACTGTGTAGAAGATTGAGGAAATTCAATTTGGAGATCCCTTGTTCAATGCTAGCATTTAAATTGCTAGCTTGTAGGAACATGGGAAGATAGGAACAGGAGTAGGCCCTTCAGCCCCTTAAGCCTGTCCCGCTATTCAATGAGATCATGGCTGATCCGCGGCCTAACTCCATATACCTGCCTTTGGCCCATGTCCCTTAATATCTTTGCTTAACAAAAATCTATCTATCTCAGATTTAAAATTAACAACTGTTTTAGCTTCAACTGCTGTTTGTGGGAGAGAGTTCCAAACCTCTACCAGCCTTTGCGTGAAGAAGTGCTTCCTAACATCTCTCCTGAACCGTCTGGTCCTAAATTTTAGACTATGCCCCCTAGTTTTAGAATCTCCAACCAGTGGAAATAGTTTATCTTTATCTAGCCTGTCTTTTCCTGTTCATATCTTGAAGACTTCGATCAGATCACCCCTTAACCTTCTAAATTCTAGCAAAAACAGGCCTAATTTGTGTAATCTCTCCTCGTAACTTAACCCTTGTAGTCCAGGTATCATTCTTGTAAACCTACATTGCACTCCCTCCAAGGCCAATATATCCTTCCTAAGGTGTGGTGCCCAGAACTGCTCACAGTACTCCAAGTGGGGTCCAACCAGGGTTTTGTACAGCTGCAGCATAAGCTCTGTCTTTAGCATTCATCAGCCTTTTTGATTATTTTCTGCACTTGCTCGTGGCATTTTAAAGATCTATGCATCTGAACCCCCAAGTCCCTTTGGACATCCACTGTACTTAACATCTTCCCATTTAGAAAGTATCCTGCTCTATCCTTTGGTCCAAAATGGATAATCTCACACTCGCCCACATTGAAATCCATCTGCCACAGTTTTGCCCATTCACCTAGTCTGTCAATATCTCTTTGCAATTTTATGCTATCATCTAGACTGTCTACGATGCCGTCTAACTTTGTATCATCAGCAAATTTGGATATATGACTTACTATGCCATCATCCATGTCATTAATGAATAATGTGAATAATTGAGGCCCCACCACAGATCCCTGTGCGACACCACTAGTCCCATCCTGCCAATCGGAGTACTTACCCATTATCCCCACTCTCTGTCGCCTACCACTCAACCAACTTCCTAACCATGTCAATAATTTGCCCTCAACTCCATGGGCTTCTACCTTAGTTAACAATCTCTTATGTGGGACTTTATCAAATGCCTTCTGGAAGTCCATATAAATAACATCCATAGACATTCCCCTGTCCACTACCTTAGTCACCTCTTCAAAAGATTCAATGTGATTTGTCAGGCAAGACCTTCTCGTCATGAATCCATGCTGGCCGACCCTGATTAACTGAAAGTTTTCTAGGTGTTCAGTCACCCTATCCTTGATTATAGATTCCAGCAACTTCCCCATTACAGCTATTTTGGTCAGCTATGTGGCCTGGTCCAATCTAGACCTCCTTTGTTATCTCTTGCCCCACCCCCACCTCACTTGCTTATAACCTGTGACTTTTCTAATATTTGTCAGTTCCGATGAAGGGTCACTGACCCGAAACGTTAACTCTGCTTCTCTTTCCACAGATGCTGCCAGACCTGCTGAGTGGTTCCAGCATTTCTTGTTTTTATTTCAGATTTCCAGCATCCGCAGTATTTTGTTTTTATCCCCATTACAGATGTCAGGCTAACTGGTCTGTAATTTCCTTGGGTTCTTCCCCCTTTCACCCTTCTTAAAAAGTGGAGTGGCATGTGCAACTTTCCAATCCAGAGGGACCACTCCTGAATCAAGGAACTCTGAAAGACGATAGTTAGGGCATCTACAATGTGCTCCCCTACTTCCTTTAACACCCTCGGATGGAAACCGTCAGGTCCTGAGGATTTCTCACTTTTTAGTTCCATTAATTTCCATGTTACTGATGTTCTTTACGTTAATGCTATTAAGTCAGGAGGCAGAAGGTAATGGTCGAGGGCTGTTTTTGCGCTTGGAAGCCTGTGACCAGTGGTGTACAACAGGAATCGGTGCTGGGACCCTGGCTGTTTGTAGTGTACATTAATGATTTAGATGTGAAATTAGGAGGTAAAATAAGTAAGTTCACAGATGACATGAAAATTGGTGGTGTTGTAAATAGTGAGGAGGAAATCCTTAGATTACAGGGAGATATAGATGGGCTGGTAAGATGGGCGGAGCAGTGGCAAGTCAGAAAGTCAGAAGGACCTTGGTGTACTTGTCCATAGATCACTGAAGGCAGCAGCACAGGTAGATAAGGTGGTTAGGAAGGAATATGGGATACTTGCCTTTATTAGCCGAGGCATAGAATATAAGAGCAGGGGTGGAGTTATATAAAATGCTAGTTAAGCCACAGCTGGAGTACTGTGTACAGTTCTGGGCACCACACTGTCGGAAGGATGTGATTGCACTGGAGAGGGTGCAAAGGAGATTCACCAGGATGTTACCTGGGCTGGAGCATTTCAGCTATGAAGAGAGATTGAAAAGGTTAGGTTGTTTTCCTTGGAGCAGAGAAGGCTGAGGGGGGACACAATTGAGGTGTACAAGATTATGAGGGGCATTGATAGGTTAGATAGGTGGAAACCTTTTCCCTTAGCGGAGGGGTCAAGAACCAGGGGAGATTGATTTAGGGTAAGGGGCAGGAGGTTTAGGGGAGATTTGAGGAAACTTTTTTCACCCAGAGGGTAGTTGGAATCTGGAACACACTACCCGAAGAGGTGGAGGAGGCAGAAAACCTGACAACATTTAAGTATTTAGATGAGCACTTGAAACGCCATAGCATACGAGGCTATGGGGCCAAGTGCAGGAATATGGGATTAGAATAGATAGGTGCTGTATGGCCAGCACAGACCCGATGGACCAAAGGGCCTGTTTCTGTGCCGTATAACTCTATGAGTCTGAATCAAAGTCCCTGTCCCCTATCAGCTATTAATTTTTTTTGGGACTTCCGACAAGTTATCCTCCTTTCCAACTGTAAATACTGAGGCAAAGTAATTGTTCAACCTGTCTGCCATTTCCCCATTATCAATGACAATATCTCCTAGCTTGTGCTAGGGTGTAGCATATGGACAGGCTGCTGGTTCTAACTGGGATTTGGTTCTTGGATAAAGACTCCCTGTTGGATCATATGTCTGCTACCTTAAAGAAATTCCTGGGGAAATAGTCATTTCCTGCAGGTGTGGTAGAAGAAACAGGGCATTCTGCAGTAACACAAAGAATGGAGGACTCAATGATTACTGGATTTTGAAATGGTCCAGATACTGGACGCAGGCATTTGTACAATGGGAGAGTTAAAGACAGGAGGAATGAGGATGAAAGCACCTTTAGTAGGTCTGACTATAACAGTGGAACAGCAATCATAGGTAAGTGAATCCGGAAATGCCCTAAAAAACATTTTTTTGAATTTTTTCATGGGATGTGGGCGTCGCTGGCAAGGCCAACAGTTATTGCCCATCCCTAATTCCCCTTGAGAAGGTGGTGGTGAGCTGCCTTCTTGAACCCCTGCAGTCCATGTGGGGTAGATACACCCACAGTGCTGTTAGGAAGGGAGTTCCAAGAGTTTGACCCAATGACAGTGAAGGAACGGCGATATAGTTCCAAGTCAGGATGGTGTGTGACTTGGAGGGGAACTTGCAGGTGGTGGTGTTCCCATGCATTCGCTGCCCTTGTCCTTCTAGTTAGTAGAGGTCGCGGGTTTGGAAGGTGCTGTCTAAGGAGCCTTGGTGAATTGCTGCAGTGCATCTTGTAGATGGCACACACGGCTGCCACTGTGCGTCGGTGGTGCAGGGAGTGAATGTTTGTAGATGGGGTGCCAATCAAGCGGGCTGCTTTGTCCTGGATGGTGTCAAGCTTCTTGAGTGTTGTTGGAGCTGCACCCATCCAGGCAAGTGGAGAGTATTCCATCACACTCTTGACTTATGCCTTGTAGATGGTGGACAGGCTTTGGGGAGTCAGAAAGTGAGTTACTCGCTGCAGGATTCCTAACCACTGACCTGTTCTTGTAGCCATGATATTTATATGGCTACTCCAGTTCAGTTTCTGGTCCATGGTAGCCCCTAGGATGTTCATAGTGGGGATTCAGCAATGGTAAATGCCATTGAATGTCAAGGGGAGATGGTTAGATTCTCTCTTGTTGGAGATGGTCATTGCCTGGCACTTGTGTGGCACAAATATTACTGGCCACTTATTAGCCCAAGCCTGGATATTGTCCAGGTCTTGCTGCATTTCTACATGGACTGCTTCAGTATCTGAGGAGTTGCGAATGGTGTTGAACATTATGCAATCATCAGCAAACATCCCCACTTCTGACCTTATGATTGAAGGTAGGTCATTGATGAAGCAGCTGAAGATGGTTGGGCCGAGGACACTACCCTGAGGAACTCCTGCAGTGATGTCCTGGAACTCAGATGATTGACCTCCAACAACCACAACCATCGTCCTTTGCGCTAGGTATGACTCCAACCAGCAGAGAGTTTTCCCCCTGATTCCCATTGACCTCAGTTTTGCTAGGGCTCCTTGATGCCATACTCGGTCAAATGCTGCCTTGATGTCAAGGGCAGTCACTCTCACCTCACCTCTTGAGTTCAGCTCTTTTGTCCATGTTTGAACCAAGGCTGTAATGAGGTCAGGAGCTGAGTGGCCCTGGCAGAACTCAAACTAAGTGTCACTGAGCAGTTTATTGCTAAGCAAGTGCTGCTTGATGGCACTATTGATGACACCTTCCATCACTTTACTGATGATTGAGAGTAGGCTGATGGGGTTGTAATTGGCCGGGTTGGACTTGTCCTGCTTTTTGTGTACAGGACATACTCGGGCAATTTTCCACATTGCAGGGTAAATGCCAATTTTGTAGCTGTACTGAAACAGCTTGGCTAGGAGCGCGGCAAGTTCTGGAGAACAGTCTTCAGTACTATTGCCGGAATATTGTCAGGGCCCATAGTCTTTGCAGTATCCAGTGCCTCCAATCGTTTCTTTATATCATACGGAGTGAATCAAATTGGCTGTAGTCTGGCATCTGTGATGCTGGGGACAATTAATATGTGCTTCAGGTGTGACTCAAAGTATCATTATTCAATGAACTGCCTAATGCAGAGGGCATAATCCTGGAAATAACAGAGAATTCTGAGGCAGAAGAGGAAGATACTGATGAATCTGAACAAGGAGTTTTAATCCTGTGATGTATGTGTCTGTTGAGGATTCGTATTAGACAGTGCTTGTACATCGACAGAATGTGGAGCAGATTTGTTAAAAACTCTACTAAAGGATGCAGGTGTGATTGATGAAGAGTATGCAAGGATAATAGAAGGGATTAGTGAAAAGCGTGAAATCTGTAAAAAGTATCAGAGGAAACCGTCACATTCTATTATGAGCCTTCCATTGGCATGTGACTTTAATGAGGTAGTTGAGGCTATGGATTTAAAGGTATGGGGCAAAGACAAGAATGTTTTCTTTCGACATTTTATAGTCCTAGCAACATTTTTAATCTTTCTGCAGTAATACATAGCAAGGACAGAGGGTGATTATAGATTAAATCATGAAGAAATGGATAGGGACTGGACTTAGGGTACCAGCTAAGTTTCCAACTGATAATGGAGGGAAATTTGCCAATAACGTGTTCAGAGACGTGTGGAAACATAAACATTACGGTTATGAATACTGCAGCTGAAAGTTCTTTCAGCAATGGGGTCTGTGAAAGGAATCACCCAGTGGTTGATGAAAAGCTGAATAAAATCATAGCTAACCAACCAAACTACAAGTTGACAACTGCCCTGGCATGGGCAGTTCATGCAAAGAATTCTCTTCAGATGGTTGGAGGATATAGTCCCTATCAATTGGTCTATGGGCAGAATACCAGATTGCCTTCTGTACTGTGCAACAGTCCTCCTGTTCTAGAAGGTACTACAATTAGTTCAATTTTTTTCTGCACATTTGAATGCTTTACATGCAAGGAGAAGGGCTTTATCAAGGCTGATGTCTCGGAGAAAATTTGGAGAGCTCTGAGGCATCATATAAGGCCATCTGAGGCAGAATTTAATTCAGGTGATTTGGTGTATTATAAAAGAGTGGATGATAGGGAATGGAAGGTCCCTGGTGAGTTAATAGATAGTGATGGTAAGAGAGTAGTTATCAAGCATGGAAATCAAACTTTTAAGGTTCATTCCTTGCAATTAATTGGGGTTGATCATAAAATCTCAATCCGAGCAACTGATAGAGGAAAACGATGCACCTTGTACCTCAAATACATACTCAGGATGCTCAGGAACGAGCTATTGCATCCAAAGGACAATTGCCCCAAGCAGGTACTCGGGTGACATATACTCCAAAGGGGTCTGATAAATGGAGGGATGCAACAATTGTGAGAAGTGCAGGGAAATCTACAGGGAAGTTTAAATATTGGTTTACTGTTCAAGATGATGGCCAAGAAGCCAGAGCCATGGACTGGCTGAATGGGGTGAAAGAGTGGAGGGTAAGAAAGCACAGTGCAAGTTCTAATAGTGGGTCTGGAAGTGACTTTTGCATCAGGAAACAATCATTACTGGAGAAAGAGCCTCTGATAGTGAGAGAGGGAGATTTTAGAGCAGTAGTTCCTAAAGACATCAAAGTGCTATTAGAGGCTGGAGTTTGAATAAATTGCAGAATAAAACGAAGGCTGGAGAAAAATCTTGGAATAGAACTAGAAGCAGAAGTCTTTATGACTGTGAGGTTTTGGTGGCTGCCAATAAACTTGAGGATAAACTAATAAGAGTAGCAAAACACAAGGAATTAGAAAGCTGGAGAGGGTTTGAAGTCTATTCTGAGGAACCATGTAGGGGACAGCCAGCCTATTTACATAATTGGATTTGTACTGAAAATTCTTCCCGATGGGACTTAAGGCGAAAGCGAGGCTAGTTGCAAGGGGTTTTGAAGAGCGACTGGGTGATACCCATGTTAGAGTGGACTTTCCTAGCACTGGAAAAGTAATCTTGAAATTCATTTTAGCTCTTTTGGCCACATATTCATGGGAGTGTAGATCCATTGACATAAAAAGCCGCATTTCTGCAAAGTGATACTTTTCAGAGAGAAGTGTTTCTGAAACCACCTTAAGAGGCAGTAGATGCAGAAGGAAAACTATAGAAACTGAACAAATGCATCTATGGGCCTTAATGATGCTTCCAGGGTGTGGTATTTCTCAGTGAGATCTGTTTTGTTGAAAACAGGTTGTGTTTATTTATAAACAGATCCTGCAATGTTTTATTGGTATCATAAAGGGAAACTTTCAGGCAACTTCATGATGCATGTTGATGATTTCTTATGCGGTGGTACTGTGGATTTTGAGAAATATGTTATTAAGATTTAGGGCAGAATTCAATTCAAAAAGAGTGCGGGGGGGGTGGGGGGTGTAGGCTTCACCTTAAAAAGAACAGGGAGAGCAGGGACAGCGGGGAGAGGCTTCACTTCAAAAAGACCGGGGAGAGGCTTCACTTCAAAAAGACCGGGGAGAGGCTTCACTTCAAAAAGACCGGGGAGAGGCTTCACTGAAAAGAGCAGGGAGAGGTTTTATTGCAAAGAGCGGGGAGAGTGGGCGGAGGTTTCATTGAAAAGTGCAGGAGATCAGATGGCGAGTTCATTGAAAACAGCGAGGAGAGCGGGGAGAGGCTTCATTGAAAAGAGCGGGGAGAGGCTTCATTGAAAAGAGCGGGGAGAGGCTTCATTGAAAAGAGCGGGGAGAGGCTTCATTGAAAAGAGCGGGGAGAGGCTTCATTGAAAAGAGCGGGGAGAGGCTTCATTGAAAAGAGCGGGGAGAGGCTTCATTGAAAAGAGCGGGGAGAGGCTTCATTGAAAAGAGCGGGGAGAGACTAGCCTCTAGATTATGCAGTTTCCTCTCCCGTTCAGTGGAACGAACCTTTCAAAGAAAATCAAGTGTGACATCACAGGCAGGCAAGTAGGTATTTGGTTGGAGAAGAAGCTAGCTGTTTGCTGAGTATCTGCTAAGTGGTTAAGATCTATTCTAATCCTAATGTTTAAAATAGTAAACGAACTAGTGGTAAGCTTAATAAAATATATAAAAAAGGAAAATAAAATAAATAATTGAATAAAATCATTAAGTAGTTAATTGAAACACATTAAGGATGGCAAGACAGGTGATGTGTGACAGCTGCAGCATGTGGGAGCTCCTGGATGCCAGTGTGATCAGAGGTCAGAGGCGAGGAATCCTGCAGCATGGGCGGCACAGTGGTTAGCACCGCAGCCTCACAGCTCCAGTGACCCGGGTTCGATTCTGGGTACTGTCTGTGCGGAGTTTGCAAGTTCTCCCTGTGACCGTGTGGGTTTTTGCTCGGTGCACCAGTTTCCTCCCACAGCCAAAGACTTGCAGGTTGATAGATAAATTGGCCATTATAAATTGCCCCTAGTATAAGTAGGTGGTAGGGGAATTGTGGGGATGTGGTAGGAACATGGGATTAATGTAGGATTAGTATATTATGGGTGGTTGATGGTTGGCACAGACTCAGTGGGCTGAAGGGCCTGTTTCAGTGCTGTATCTCGAAATAAATAAACTCACCTCCTGACTCCCCAAAGCCTGTCCTCCATCTGCAAGGCACAAGTCAGGAGTGTGATGAAATACTCTCCACTTGCCTGGATGGGTGCAGCCCCAACAACACTCAAGAAGCTCAACACCATCCAGGACAAAGCAGCCCGCTTGATTGGCACCCCATCCACAAACATTCACTCCCTCTACCACCGACGCACAGTGGCAGCAGTGTGTGTCATCTACAAGATGTACTGCAGCAATGCACCAAGGCTTCTTAGACAGCACCTTCGAAACCCGTGACCTCTACCACCTAGAAGGACAAGGGCAGCAGATGCATGGGAACACCACTACCTGCAAGTTCCCGTCCAAGTCACACACCTGACTTGGAACTATATCGCCATTCCTTCACTGTTGCTGGGTCAAAATCCTGGAACTCCCTTCCTAATAGCACTGTGGGTGTACCTACCTCACATGGACTACAGATGTTCAAGAAGGCAGCTCACCACCACCTTTTCAAGGGCAATTAGGGATGGACAATAAATGTTGGCCTGGCCAGTGACGTCCACATCCCATGCATGAATAAAAAATAAACACGTCTACAGTAAGTGCTTGCAGCTCAAAGAGTTTCGGCTCAGAGTCATTGAACTGGACTCCGAGCTGCAGACACTGCGATACATCAGGGAGGGGGAAAGTTACCTGGACATTTTGTACCAGGAGGCGGTCACACCCCTTAGGATAGGGTCTTCTGATTTGGTCAGTGGTCAGGGACAGGAGAGTGTGGCTGCAGCTGAGGCAGATAAGGGGTCTCAGAGGGCAGGAATGCAGGAGCCTCAGCCGTTGCGATTGTCCAACAGGTCTGAGGTTCTTTCAGCTTGTTTGGCTGAGAGTGGGGGCTGCAGGGTGGATGAGCAACCTGACCATGACACCACGGTACAGGAAGCCATTCAACTGGAGGGAGAAAAAAGGAATGTAGTAGTAGTAGTAAGGGACAGTATAGTTAGGGGGATTGACACTGTTCTCTGCAGCAAAGAGTGAAAGTCCAGTCGGCTGTGTTGCCTGTCCTGTGCCAAGGATCAGGACATCTGCTCAGGACTGGAGAGGAACTTAGAGTGGGAGGGGGAGGATCCAATCGTCATGGTCCATGTAGGTACCAATGACATAGGCAGGATAGAGAAAGAGGTTCTGCACAGTCAGTATGAGGAATTAGGCACTAGATTAAGAAACAGAACCTCAAAGGGTGTAGTAGAAGTGGATTCCAGTTCGTGCAGCACTGGCACCAGTACTGGGGAAAGTGATGGTTGTACATTTGGGACGGTCTACACCCAACCATGCTGGAGCTGGTGTTCTAGCAAGCTGCATAACTAGGGAAGTGGAGAGAGTTTTAAACTGAATAGTGGTGGCAAAGGATCAAATTTGGGAAGATATGGTAAACCAAGTATTAGAGACAAGGCAAGAGAGAAATATATTAATATGGGAAATGATAAACAGACTGTGACAGGAAGGGACAGAGTGTGTAAAAAAACTAACAGTAAATCAACAGATAAGGCTAGATGTTACAAAAATAATAAAAGGACAAAACTAAAGGCTTTGTATCTGGATGCATGTAGCATTCGAAACAAAACAAATGAACTGAGAGCGCAAATAGAAATAAATAAGTACGATCTGATAGCCATTACAGAGACATGGCTGCAGGACGACATAGATTGGGACCTGAATATTGAAGGGTACATTGCGTTTAGGAAGGACAGGAAGCTATGGAAAGGTGGAGGGGTGGCTCTGTTAATTAATGATGGTATTAACGCAATAGAGAGGGATGAACTAAGTTCAGGAAACCAGGATGTCGAAGCAGTTTGGGTAGAGATGAGAAATCATAAAGGCAAGAAATCACCTGCAGGAGTGGTACACCAGCCACCTAACATTAGCCACACTGTAGGACGGGGTATAAAGGAATAAATAATGGTACCCCGTCGGAAAGGTACGGCGATTATCATGGGGCATTTTAACCTACATATGGAAAAATCAGATGGGCAGAGGTAGACTAGGTGAGGAGTACATGGAATGTTTTCAGGATAATTTCTTGGAACAGTACGTTCTGGAGCCAACCAGAGAGCAGGCTATACTAGACCTGGTATTGTGCAACGAAATAGGATTAATTAATAACCTCACAGTTAAGGCGCCCCAAGGTAGCAGCAATCATAATATGATTGAATCTTACATTCAGTTTGAGGGAGATCAAAGAGATATCCTGAATTCTGGCATCAGGTAGGCAACACAGCCTTCGGGACTCTTGATCCTGGCCACAGAACAGTGTCGATGCCCTAACTATACTATCCCCGTTTAGGACTACATTTCTCTTTTCTCCCCCCACTTGAATGGCTCCCTGTACCATGGTGCTGTGGTCAGTTTGCTCATCCTCCCTACAGTCTCTGCTTTCGTCCACACAGGGAGCAAGAATCTTGAACCTGTTGGACAAGGACAAGAGCTGAGGCTCCTGCAACACTACCTCCTGGATCCCTCTACCTGCCTCCCTCACAGTCACACCCTCCTGTCCCTGACCACTAGCTGAATTCAAGGGAGCTAATCTAAGAGGTGTGACTGTCTCCTGAAACACAGCGTCCAGGTAACTCTCCCCCTCCCTGATGTGTCTCAGTGTCCGATGCTCAGACACCAGCTCATCAATTCTGAGCTGGAGTTCCTCGAGCAGCCAACACTTGCCACTGATGTGTTCACCAGGAACCACAATGGGGTCCACCAGCTCCCACATCATGCAGGTACAACACATCACCTGGCCCTCCATCTCTGTTTAATTAGATTTTAATTTGCTTTTTAAATTTCTGACTAGTCTTCAGTTTTTTAATCTGCTTTAGTTTTTAGTTTATATACTAATAAATCGATCAAGTCTTGCTCTATATTTGATTTCAATTAAATTAAATGCTTACCTGAATACTCACCTCATCGGCTTTCTGTTTCCCTGCTCTCATTGTTGAATGTGACATCACTCTGTCACTTTTTGATTTTTTTTTTCCCCTGGCTCTGCTCCCACTGTGTTTTCTCTCTCTCTTCCTGGTCTCCGAGTTCTGGGCACGCTTTTTAAAGCTCTGCTCCCGCTGTGTTTTTTTTCTCTCTTTCTTTCCGGTCTCCGAGTTCTTGTCGTGCTTGTTAAAGCTCGGCTCCCGCTGTATTTTTTCGCTCTCTCTTCCCGGTCTCCGAATTCTTGGCACGCTTTTTAAAGCTCGGCTCCCGCTGTGTTTTCACTTGGACAGAATATAAAAAACAGCAAAGATTGTCTAAAAGATTGATAAGGAAGGTAAAATTAGAGTACGAGAGTTTCTATAGATATTTTAGAAAGAAAAGAGTTAACAAAGTGAATGTTGGTCATATAGTAAGTGAGTCTGGGGAATTAATAATGGATAATAACAAGATGGCAGATGAATTGAACAGGTATTTTGCGCGGTCTTCACTATTGAAGATACAAGTAACATCCCAGAATTATCTATAAGTCAGGAAATGGAAGGGAGGGAGGAACCCAAGAAAATTACAATCACCAGGGAAGTGGTACTGAACAAATTGTTGGAGCTGCGGGCTGACAAGTCCCCGGGTCCTGATGGACTTCATCCTAGGGTGTTAAAAGAAGTGGCGAATGAGATAGTTGATGTGTTAGGTTTAATTTTCCAAAATTCCCTAGATTCAGGGAAGGTTCTGCTAGACTGGAAAATAGCCAATGTAACTCCTTTATTCAAAAAGGGAGGGAGACAGAAAGCAGGAAATTATAGGCCAGTTAGCTTAACATCTGTCATAGGGAAAATGTTAGAAGGTATTATTAAAGATGTTATAGAAGGAAACATTGAAGGTAATCAGGCAGAGTCAACATGGTTTTGTTAAAGGGAAATCATGTTTAACCAATTTATTGGAGATCTTTGAGGGAATTACATGTGCTGTGGATAAAGGGGATGTCATAGTCATGGAGAGATACAGCACTGAAACAGGCCCTTCAGCCCACCGAGTCATGCCGACCAGCAACCACCCATTTATACTAATCCTACATTAATCCCATACTCCCTACCACATCCCCACCTTCCCTCAATTCTCCAACCACCTATCTACACTAGGGGCAATTTACCATGGCCAATTTACCTATCAACCTGCAACTTTGGCTGTGGGAGGAAACCAGAGCACCCAACGGAAACCCACGCGGTCACAGGGAGAACTTGCAAACTCCGCACAGGCAGCATGTATTCCACTTAGATTTCCAGAAGGCATTTGATTAGATGCCACATCAAAGGTTATTGCAGAAAATAAAAGCTCATGGTGCAGGGGATAACATACTGGCATGGATAGAAGATTGGCTAGCTAACAGGAAACAGAGAGTAGGCATAAATGGTCATACATTTCCTGGTCGGCAAGATATAACAAGTGATGTGCCACAGGGATCTGCGCTGGGGCCTTAACCTTTTACAATTTATATAAATGACTTGGATGAAGGGACCGAAGTTATGGTTGCTAAATTTGCTGATGACACAAAAATAGGTAGGAAAGTAAGTTGTGACGAGGACGGAAGGAGGCTACAAAGGGATATAGATAGGTTAAAACAGTGGACAAAAATCTGGCAGATGGAGTACAATGTGGGAAAATGTGAAATTGTCCATTTTGGCAGGAAGAATAACAAAGAAGCCTATTATCTCAATGATGAGAGATTGTGGAGCTCTGAGATGCAGAGGGATCTGGGTGTCCTAGTGCATGAATCGCAAAAGCGAGTTTCCGCCGGGTGCTCTGGGTGGCACAGTGGCGCAGTGGTTATCACCACAGCCTCACAGCTCCAGCGACCCGGGTTCAATTCTGGGTACTGCCTGTGCAGAGTTTGCAAGTTCTTCCTGTGACTGCGTGGGTTTTCGCCGGGTGCTCCGGTTTCCTCCCACAGCCAAAAGACTTGCAGGTTGATAGGTAAATTGGCCATTATAAATCGTCCCTAGTATAGGTAGGTGGTAGGGGAATATAGGGAAGGTGGTAGGAATATGGGATTAGTGTAGGATTAGTATAAATGAGTGGTTAATGGTCGGCACAGACTCGGTGGGCCGAAGGGCCAGTTTCAGTGCTGTATCTCTAAAAAAAAATTTTAAAAAAGGTTAGTATGCAGGTACAACACGTAATTAGGAAAGCTAATAGCATGTTATTGTTTATCGCAACGGGAATTGAATACAAAAGTAGGGAGGTTATGCTTCAGCTATACAGGGCATTGGTGAGACCACATCTGGAGTACTGTGTACAGTATTGGTCTCCTTATTTAAGGAAGGATGTAAATGCGTTGGAAGCAGTTCAAAGAAGGTTTACTAGACTAATACCTGGAATGGGCGGGCTGTCTTACGAGGAAAGTTTGGACAGGCTAGGCTTGTATCCACTGGAATTTAGAGTAAGGGGCGACTTCATTGAAATATATAAGATCCTGAGGGGTCTTGACAGGATGGATGTGGAAAGGATGTTTCCCCTTGTGGGAGAATCTAGAACTGGGGGTCACTGTTTAAAAATAAGGGGTCACCCATTTAAGACAGATGAGGAGAAATTTTTTCTCTCAGAGGGTCGCGAGTCTTTGGAATTCTCTTCCTCAAAAGGCGGTGGAAGCAGAGTCTTTGAATATTTTTAAGGCAGAGCTAGATAGATTCTTGATAAGCAAGGGGGTGGAAGGTTATCGGGAGTAGGTGGTAATGTGAAGAAATCAGTTCAGCCATGAACCTATTGAATGGTGGAGTAGGCTCGAGGGGCCGAGTGGCCTACTCCTGCTCCTAATTCGTATTTGTAATTTAAGATTGGGAGTCAGGCTTGTGGGGACTTTAAATATGTTAATTTAGATATTAAGCAGACTAAGTCTGGAATAAGTTTGAATCAACAATCCTATTTAGAGAGTGTTACTCCTATCCCAGTTAACCATGTTATGTCATCACAGAAAGATGATATATCTAAAGCAAAGACTGAGCAATTGCAAAGCTTGGTTGATCAATTAAACTGGTTTTGCTCTCAGACTACACCTGATGCTACTTTTGATGTGCTGGAGCAACGTATGACGATGAAACACCCAAAAGATGAGAATATTTTAAGGGCAAATAAAATATTTTAAAAATTAAATCTTGAGAAATGTGTCCTTAGGTGACCCAAAGAATCTGAAGCAAATGCTTTTTAGTGATGTTTCACATGCTAATCTTGCTGATGGGTCTTCGAGTGCAGCTGGCTTCATAATATTTCTGATGGGTAAAAATGGGAAATGTCCTTTAGCCTGGGAAATAAAACGGGCTGTTAAAAGCACTTTAGCTGCGGAAACACTGGGTCTTGTGGAGACAGTGGATATGGGGTCTATTTGTCAAATATTTTAGGTGAAATTCTGAACAAGGGACATCCTGAAGATAGATGCCCATTGAATGTCATGTGGATAATCGTTCTCTGTGAGACAGTGTACACGCTACAAAAAAGTATGAGTGAGAAAAGACTACGTATTGACCTTGCTGGATTGAAACAAATGCTGAAGAGAAAGGAAATCTCCAAACTTAAATGGGCAGATGCAAGTTATCAGCTATCCAATTGTTTCACAAAAAGAAATGCTAGTACAGGTATTGTCAGGGGTACTAGAGGAGGGGTGTCTCACAATGCAATACTTTTGGAATTTATTTTTTTAATTTTTATTTTGAAATGTTGCTTGTGCATGTTCAATTCCATATTAGGTACAAAGTATTTATTTTGAAATCTTGTTTGAGCATGTTCATCTAAGTGTTATTATAAAATAAAAAAGAGATTCTGTTAATTGTGTATCAATTGATTAATTATGTGCAGGTGGAGGGTGTTAATTGGGGTCTTACCTGAGCACTTTATAAGGAGATACTTAACTGAGAATTGTGGAGGTTTTGAATGTAGAGCGACTTGTATGTCATCCTTTTTACTCTGTATAGTAAATGTGAAACTGAGTAAAGATAGGCTCCAACATTATCCTTCCACAGCACTTTTAACATAATAAAATGTCTCAAGGCACTTCACAGCATAATTAGACACTGAAGGTGATATTCGGGTAAATGCCAAATGCTTGGTCAAAGAGTTAAGTTTTAAGAAGCGTCTTAAAGGGAGAAAGAAAGGAAGAGAGGTGGAGAGGTTTAGGGAGGGAATTACAGAGCTTAGGGCCCAGGCAGCTGAAGGCAAGTCCAACAATGGTGCAGCCATTAAAATTGGGGATTCTCAAGGGGCCAGAATTAGATGAGTGCAGATATCTTGGAGGATTGTCGAGCTGGAGGAGATTCCAGAGATAGGGAGGGGCGAGGCCATGGAGGGATTTGAAAACGAGGATGAGAATTTTACAATCGAGGCGTTGTTTGACCGGTAGCCAATGTAGGTCAACGAACACAGGGGTGATGGGTGAACGGAACTTAGTGCGAGTTAGGACAGGGAGCAGCAGAGTTTTGAATGACCTCAAGTTTACAGAGGGTAGAAATTGTGAGACCAGAGTGTGTTGAAATAGAGGTAATAAAAGCATGAATGAGAGTTTCAGCTGCAGATGAGCTACCACGAAAATTAGTGGTGTCGTAAATAATGAAGAGGAAAGCCTTAGATTACAGGGTGATGTAGATGGGCTGGTAAGATGGGTGGAGCAGTGGCAAATGGAGTTTAATCCTGAGAAGTGTGAGGTGCTGCACTTTGGTAGGACTAACAAGGCAAGAGAATATACAATGGATGGTAGGACCCTAGGGGGTACAGAGGGTCAGAAGGACCTTGGTGTACTTGTCCATAGATCACTGAAGGCAGCAGCACAGGTAGATAAGGTGGTTAGGAAGGCATATGGGACACTTGCCTTTATTACCCGAGGCATAGAATATAAGAGCAGGGACGTTATGTTAGCTGTATAAAATGCTAGTTAGGCCACAGCTGGAGTACTGTGTACAGTTCTGGTCACCACACTATAGGAAGGATGTGATTGCTCTGAAGAGGGTGCAGAGGAGATTCACCAGGATGTTGCCTGGGCTGGAGCATTTCAGTTATGAAGAGAGACTGGATAGGCTAGGGTTGTTTTCCTTGGAGCAGAGAAGGCTGAGGGGGGACCTGATTGAGGTATACAAAATTATGAGGGGCATTGATAGGATAGATAGGAAGGAACTTTTTCCCTTAGCGGAGGGGTCAGAAACCGGGGGCATATATTTAAGGTAAGGGGCAGGAGGTTTAGAGGAGGGGGTTGAGGAAAAATATTTTCACCCAGAGGGTGGTTGGAATCTGGAACATACTGCCTGGAGGGGTGTTGGAGGCAGGAACCCTCACAATATGAAAGAAGTATTTAGATGAGCACTTGAAACACCATAGCATACAAGTCTACGAACCGTGTGCTGGAAAATGGGATTAGATTGGACAGGTGCTTGATGGTTGGTGCAGGCGCATTGGGCTGAAGGGCCTGTTTCTGTCTGTAAAACTCTATGACTCTTAAAAAAAAAAACCCAGCTTACCTGGTCATTATATCAGTTGTTGTTTCTCGGACTAAAATGTATGACTGACATGTTCACCCAAACAAAACAACAATAAATATACTTCACAAAGTGGCTCATACAAACTGAAGCACTTTGAGAGATCCTGAGAACATTCAAGATATTATATAAATGCAAATTTTCCCTCACTCTGATTAATCATGCTGCATTTTAAATGTTCTGCTCTAGTTATACAAAGCAATCATCGAAAATGTTTTAATATATCATTGACTCTTTTTTATGTTACCTTAATGGAATAACTGTTCACAGATGTAATTTTAATAAAAAGTATCATTTAGTATTGATGCAAAATCCATGCCATTTATCTTCAATAGTCTGTGAGGCACCTTGGGACATTTTTTATATGAGAATTAGAACATTACAGCGCAGTACAGGCCCTTCGGCCCTCAATGTTGCGCCGACCTGTGAAACCATCTGACCTACACTATTCCATTTTCATCCATATGTCTATCCAATGACCACTTAAATGCCCTTAAAGTTGGCGAGTCTACTACTGTTGCAGGCAGGGCGTTCCACGCCCCTACTACTCTCTGAGTAAAGAAACTACCTCTAACATCTGTCCTATATCTATCACCCCTCAACTTAAAGCTATGTCCTCTCGTGTTTGCCATCACCATCCGAGGAAAAAGACTCTCACGATCCACCCTATCTAACCCTCTGATTATCTTATGTCTCTATTAAGTCCCCTCTCCTCCTCCTTCTCTCCAACGAAAACAACCTCAAGTCCCTCAGCCTTTCCTCGTAAGACCTTCCCTCCATACCAGGCAACATCCTAGTAAATCTCCTCTGCACCCTTTCCAAAGCTTCCACATCCTTCCTATAATGCGGTGACCAGAACTGCACGCAATACTCCAGGTGCGGCCTCACCAGAGTTTTGTACAGCTGCAGCATGACCTCGTGGCTCCGAAACTCGATCCCCCTACTAATAAAAGCTAACACACCATATGCCTTCTTAACAGCCCTATTAACCTGGGTAGCAACTTTCAGGGATTTATGTACCTGGACACCAAGATCTCTCTGCTCATCTACACTACCAAGAATCTTCCCATTAGCCCAGTACTCTGCATTCCTGTTACTCCTTCCAAAGTGAATCACCTCACACTTTTCCACATTAAACTCCATTTACCATCTCTCAGCCCAGTTCTGCAGCCTATCTATGTCCCTCTGTACCCGACAACATCCTTCGGCACTATCCACAACTCCACCGACCTTCGTGTCATCCGCAAATTTACTAACCCACCCTTCTACACCCTCTTCCAGGTCATTTATAAAAATGACAAACAGCAGTGGCCCCAAAACAGATCCTTGCGGTACACCACTAGTAACTAAACTCCAGGATGAACATGTGCCATCAACCACCACCCTCTGTCTTCTTTCAGCTAGCCAATTTCTGATCCAAAGCTCTAAATCACCTTCAATCCCATACTTCTGTATTTTCTGCAATAGCCTACTGTGGGGAACCTTATCAAACGCCTTACTGAAATCCATATACACCACATCCACTGCTTTACACTCATCCACCTGTTTGGTTATCTTCTCAAAAAACTCAATAAGGTTTGTGAGGCACGATCTACCCTTTACAAAACCGTGCTGACTATCGCTAATGAACCTATTCTTTTCAAGATGATTATAAATCCTGTCTCTTATAACCTTTTCCAACATTTTACCCACAACCGAAGTAAGGCTCACAGGTCTATAATTACCAGGGCTGTCTCTACTCCCCTTCTTGAACAAGGGGACAACATTTGCTATCCTCCAGTCTTCCGGCACTATTCCTGTCGACAATGACGACATCAAGATCAAGGACAAAGGCTCTGCAATCTCCTCCCTGGCTTCGCAGAGAATCCTAGGATAAATCCCATCTGGCCCAGGGGACTTATCTTTTTTCACACTTTCGAAAATTGCTAACACCTCCTCATTGTGAACCTCAATCCCATCTAGCCTAGTAGTCTGAATCTCAGTATTCTTCTCGACAACATTTTCTTTCTCTACTGTAAATACTGACGAAAAATATTCATTTAACGCTTCCCCTATCTCCTCCGATTCCACACACAACTTCCCACTACTATCCTTGATTGGCCCTAATCTAACTCTAGTCATTCTTTTATTCCTGATATACCTATAGAAAGCCTTAGGGTTTTCCTTGATCCTATCCGCCAATGACTTCTCGTGTCCTCTCCTTGCTCTTCTTAGCTCTCCCTTTAGATCCTTCCTGGCTAGCTTGTAACTCTCAAGCGCCCTAACTGAGCCTTCACGTCTCATCCTAACATAAGCCTTCTTCCTCTTGACAAGCGCTTCAACTTCTTTAGTAAACCACGGCTCCCTCGCTCGACAACTTCCTCCCTGCCTGACAGGTACATACTTATCAAGGACACGCAGTAGCTTTTCCTTGAATAAGCTCCACATTTCGATTGTGCCCATCCCCTGCAGTTTCCTTCCTCATCCTACGCATCCTAAATCTTGCCTAATCGTATCATAATTTCCTTTCCCCCAGCTATAATTCTTGCCCTGCGGTATAAACCTGTCCCTGCCCATCGCTAAGGTAAACCTAACCGAATTGTGATCACTATCACCAAAGTGCTCACCTACATCTAAATCTAACACCTGGCCGGGTTCATTACCCAGTACCAAATCCAATGTGGCATCGCCCCTGGTTGGCCTGTCTACATACTGTGTCAGAAAACCCTCTTGCACACACTGGACAAAAACTGACCCATCTAAAGTACTCGAACTATAGTATTTCCAGTCAATATTTGGAAAGTTAAAGTCCCCCATAACAACTACCCTGTTACTCTCGCTCCTGTCGAGAACCATCTTCGCTATCCTTTCCTCTACATCTCTGGAACTATTCGGAGGTCTATAGAAGACTCCCAACAGGGTGACCTCTCCTCTCCTGTTTCTAACCTCGGCCCATACTACCTCAGTAGACGATTCCTCAAACGTCCTTTCTGCCGCTGTAATACTCTCCTTGATTAACAATGCCACACCCCCCCTCTTTTACCATCTTCTCTGTTCTTACTGAAACATCTAAATCCCGGAACCTGCAACATTCATTCCTGCCCCTGCTCTACCCATGTCTCCGAAATGGCCACAACATCTAGATCCCAGGTACCAACCCATGCTGCAAGCTCACCCACCTTATTCCGGATGCTCCTGGCGTTGAAGTAGACACACTTTAAACCAAGTTCTTGCTTGCCAGTGCCCTCTTGCGTCCTTGTAACCTTATCCCTGACCTCACTACTCTCAACATCCTGAACACTGGAACTACAATTTAGGTTCCCATTCCCCTGCTGAATTCGTTTAAACCCCCCCGAAGAGCACTAGCAAATCCCCCCATATTATGGTGCTTTTTTATGTTAAAGTCATAAAAGCTTTGGCAATCCTTGCTATTGTTGTATTATCAGACAGTAAAAATTCATAAATTGGGGTTAGAAAATGATAGATCCTGTTTCTCAATCTCAGTAAAATTAGAACTCTGTTTTTGTTAATGGTCATGTTAATGGTTATATACAGTGCTATGACAAGTACTGTTGATTCAAAATGGAAAAAAAAGTCTGAATTGTACCATATTCAGTGTCAAAGGGCCATTCTCAATGCAAGATTTGAGATAGGTGGTGATGTAGTGGTAATGTCACTGGACGAGTAATCCAGCATCATGGGTGATGCTCTGGGGACATGGGTTTGCATCCCACCATGGCAGGTGGTGAAATTTGAATTCAATTTTAAAAATCTGGAATTAAAAGGAAAGCTAGTCTAATGGTGACCATGAAACTATTGCTGATTGTCTGGTTCACTAATGCCCTTTCGGGAAGGAAATCTACCTGGTCTAGCCAACATGTGATTCCAGACTCACAGCAATGTGGTTGACTCCGAAATGGCCTATCAAGCCTCTCAGCTCAACGGCAATTAGAGATGGGCAATAAAAGTTGGCCTAGCCTGCGATGCCCGCAGCCCACAAAAGAATTTTTAAAAACAAGGTTAATTGGGTCATTTTGTTTTCATTCGTTCTTGGGATGTGAGCATCACTACCAAACTCTAGAACACTTCTCTGAGATAACTAAAACAATTGACTCTTCTAAACCAACACACAAATCTGAAACCACAATTGAAGACACTGATTCTTCCAAACACATTCCAGAAGCAACCACAAAATCACAGAATTTGTCCATGGAAACATTAACCAAAAGAACAGATGTTTTTCAACTGATACAGGAGCTACAAAACACTACAGATATTAACTAAAAGTATTATGTTTAGCATATCATGTGACCCCAAGACTTGCTGGTGATTACTACTTGGTGTTTTGTTTTCCAAGTGAATCCCTTATTGCCCTTGAGAATGTGGTGGTGAGCTGCTTTCTTGAACCGTTGCAGTCCATGTGGTGTAGGTATACCCAAAGTGCTGTTAAGAAGGGAGTTCCAGGATTTTGACCCAGCGCCCGTGAAGGAACAGTGATATGGTTCCAAGTCAGGATGGTGCGTGTCTTGGAGGGGAACTTGGTGATGTTCCCATGCGCCTGCTGCTCTTGTCCTTCTAGGTGGTAGAGGACACAGATTTGGAAAGTGCTGTCGAAGGAGTCGTGGTGAGTTGCTGCAGTGCATCTTGTAGATGGTACACATTGCTGTCACTGTACATGATGGTGCAGAGGAAATGAATGGTTATGATAGCAAATGGAGTGCCGATCAAACAGGCCGCTTTGTCCTGGATGGTGTCGAGCTTCTTGAGTGTTGTTGGAGCTTCACCTATCCAGGCAAGTGGAGAGTATTCCATCACACTCCTGACTTTTGCCTTGTAGATGGTGGTCAGGCATTGGGGAGATAGGAGGTGAGTTACTTGTAGCAGAATTCCCAGCCTCTGACTTGCTCTTGTAGCCACTGGTAGCGATGGGTAGCCCATGTCCGTAGTCTGATCAAATAACAATATACCAACATACAAAATTGGCAGGCAGAAGAAATCCACACCCTACCATGATGGCTGACATATCATGACTGAATACTTTTCCAACCCTTCTTTCATGGGGCACTGGCACCAGTCCTGGGGAAAGTGGGAGCTGTAAGGTTGGGACTGTCTTCACCTGAACCATGCTGGGACCAGTGTTCTGATGAGTCATATGACTAGCATGGTAGAAAGGGCTTTAAACTAAAGAGTGGGGGGTGAGGGATCAAGTGAGGGAAGTGTGATAATTAAAAGAGAGAGGAGAAGGCAAGAGGGCAAGGTAGAAATAAGGGAATTGATAATTTGAGTGTGGCAGGAAGGGACAGAGTTTACAAACCTAAGAGTGTATCAGCAGCTAAGGCTAGAGGTTGTGAAAATAATTTTTAAAAAGACAAAATTAAAGGCACACAGCATTTGCAACAAATAGAAGTTATGATCTAATTGCTGTTACAGTGACTTGGCTGCAGGGTGACCAAGGCTGGGAACTGAATGTTCAAGGCTATTTAACATTTAGGAAAGATAGGCAGAAAGTAAAGGGAGGTGGGGTAGTGCTATTAATAAAAGATGAGATCAGTACATCAGTGAGAGAGGATCTTAGATTGAAGGATCAAGATGTACAAAGAACAAAGATAATTACAGCACAGGAACAGGCCCTTCGGCCCTCCAAGCCTGCGCCGATCCAGATCCTCTCTCTAAACATGTCGCCTATTTTCTAAGGTTCTGTATCTCTTTTCTTCCTGCCCATTCATGTATCTGTCTAGATACATCTTAAAAGACTCCATCGTGCCCGCATCTACCACCTCCGCTGGCAATGCGTTCCAGGTGCCCACCACCCTCTGCGTAAAGAACTTTCCATGCATATCCCCCCTAAACTTTTCCCCTTTCACTTTGAACTCGTGTCCTCTAGTAATTGAAACCCCCACTCTGGGAAAAAGCCTCTTGCTATCCACCCTGTCTATACCTCTCATGATTTTGTACACCTCAATCAGGTCCCCCCTCAACCTCCGTCTTTCTAATGAAAATAATCCTAATCTGCTCAACCTCTCTTCATAGCTAGCACCCTCCAAACCAGGCAACATCCTGGTGAACCTCCTCTGCACCCTCTCCAAAGCATCCACATCCTTTTGATAATGTGGCGACCAGAACTGTACGCAGTATTCCAAATGTGGCCGAACCAAAGTCCTATACAACTGTAACATGACCTGCCAACTCTTGTACTCAATGCCCCGTCCGATGAAGGAAAGCATGCCGTATGCCTTCTTGACCACTCTATTTACCTGCGTTGCCACCTTCAGGGAACAGTGGACCTGAACACCCAAATCTCTCTGGACATCAATTTTCCCCAGGACTTTTCCATTTACTGTATAGTTCACTCTTGAATTGGATCTTCCAAAATGCATCACCTCGCATTTGCCCTGATTGAACTCCATCTGCCATTTCTCTGCCCAACTCTCCAATCTATCTATATTCTGCTGTATTCTCTGACAGTCCCCTTCACTATCTGCTACTCCACCAATCTTAGTGTCGTCTGCAAACTTGCTAATCAGTCCACCTATACTTTCCTCCAAATCATTAATGTATATCACAAACAACAGTGGTCCCAGCACGGATCCCTGTGGAACACCACTGGTCACACGTCTCCATTTTGAGAAACTCCCTTCTACTGCTACTCTCTGTCTCCTGTTGCCCAGCCAGTTCTTTATCCATCTAGCTAGTACACCTTGGACCCCAAGCGCCTTCACTTTCTCCATCAGCCTGCCATGGGGAACCTTATCAAACGCCTTACTGTAGTCCATGTATATGACATCGACAGCCCTTCCCTCATCAATCAACTTTGTCACTTCCTCAAAGAATTCTATTAAGTTGGTAAGACATGACCTTCCCTGCACAAAACCATGTTGCCTATCACTGATGAGCCCATTTTCTTCCAAATGGGAATAGATCCTATCCCTCAGTATCTTCTCCAGCAGCTTCCCTACCACTGACGTCAGGCTCACCGGTCTATAATTACCTGGATTATCCCTGCTACCCTTCTTAAACAAGGGGACAACATTAGCAATTCTCCAGTCCTCCGGGACCTCACCCGTGTTTAAGGATGCTGCAAAGATATCTGTTAAGGCCCCAGCTATTTCCTCTCTCGCTTCCCTCAGTAACCTGGGATAGATCCCATCCGGACCTGGGGACTTGTCCACCTTAATGCCCTTTAGAATACCCAACACTTCCTCCCTCCTTATGCCGACTTGACCTAGAGTAATCAAACATCTGTTCCTAACCTCAACATCCGTCATGTCCCTCTCCTCGGTGAATACCGATGCAAAGTACTCGTTTAGAATCTCACCCATTTTCTCTGAGTCCAAGCATAACATTCCTCCTTTGTCCTTTAGTGGGCCAATCCTTTCTCTAGTTACCCTCTTTCTCCTTATATATGAATAAAAGGCTTTGGGATTTTCCTTAACCCTGTTTGCTAAAGATATTTCATGACCCCTTTTAGCCCTCTTAATTCCTCGTTTCAGATTGGTCCTACATTCCCGATATTCTTTCAAAGCTTCGTCTTTCATCAGCCGCCTAGACCTTATGTATGCTTCCTTTTTCCTCTTAGCTAGTCTCACAATTTCACCTGTCATCCATGGTTCCCTAATCTTGCCATTTCTATCCCTCATTTTCACAGGAACATGTCTCTCCTGCGCGCTAATCAACCTCTCTTTAAAAGCCTCCCACATATCACATGTGGATTTACCTTCAAACAGCTGCTCCCAATCTACATTTCCCAGCTCCTGCCGAATTTTGGTATAGTTGGCCTTCCCCCAATTTAGCACTCTTCCTTTTGGACCACTCTCGTCTTTGTCCATGAGTATTTTAAAGCTTACGGAATTGTGATCACTATTCCCAAAGTAGTCCCCTACTGAAACTTCAACAACCTGGCCGGGCTCATTCCCCAACACCAGGTCCAGTATGGCCCCTTCCCGAGTTGGACTATTTACATACTGCTCTAGAAAACCCTCCTGGATGCTCCTTACAAATTCTGCTCCATCTGGACCTCTAACACTAAGCGAATCCCAGTCAATGTTGGCAAAATTAAAATCTCCTATCACCACCACCCTGTTGCTCCTACATCTTTCCATAATCTGTTTACATATTTGTACCTCTATCTCACGCTCGCTGTTGGGAGGCCTGTAGTACAGCCCCAACATTGTTACCGCACCCTTCCTATTTCTGAGTTCTGTCCATATTGCCTCACTGCTCGAGTCCTCCATAGTGCCCTCCTTCAGCACAGCTGTGATATCCTCTTTGACCAGTAATGCAACTCCTCCACCCCTTTTACCTCCCTCTCTATCCCGCCTGAAGCATCGATATCCTGGGATATTTAGTTGCCAATCATGCCCTTCCCTCAACCAAGTCTCAGTAATCGCAATAACATCATACTCCCAGGTACTAATCCAAGCCCTAAGTTCATCTGCCTTACCTACTACACTTCTTGCATTAAAACAAATGCACCTCAGACCACCAGTCCCTTTATATTCATCATCTGCTCCCTGCCTGCTCTTCCCCTTAGTCACACTGACTTCATTATCTAGTTCCTTACAGGCTTTTGTTACTACCTCCTTACTGTCAACTGACCTCAATTGGTTCCCATCCCCCTGCCACATTAGTTTAAACCCTCCCCAACAGCTTTAGCAAAAGCACCTCCAAGGACATTGGTTCCAGTCCGGCCCAGGTGTAGACCGTCCAATTTGTAATAGTCCCACCTCCCCCAGAACCGGTCCCAATGTCCCAAAAATCTGAACCCCTCCTTCCTGCACCATCTCTCAAGCCACGCATTCATCCTGACTATTCTTTCATTTTTACTCTGACTATCACGTGGCACTGGTAGTAATCCTGAGATTACTACCTCTGAGGTCCTACTTTTTAACTTGGCTCCTAACTCCCTAAACTCTGCTTGTAGGACCTCATCCCGTTTTTTACCTATGTCATTAGTGCCTATGTGCACAATGACAACTGGCTGTTCACCCTCCCCCTTTAGAATGTTCTGCAGCCGATCTGAGACGTCCCTGACCCGTGCACCTGGGAGGCAACATACCATTCGGGAGCCTCGTTTTCGACCACAGAACTGCCTATCTACTCCCCTTACAATCGAATCCCCTACGACTATAGCCCTTCCACTCTTTTTCCCGCCCTTCTGAACAGCAGAGCCAGCCACGGTGCCACGGACCTGGCTACTGCTGCCTTCCCCTGGTGAGCCATCTCCCTCAACAGTATCCAAAACGGTATACTTGTTTTGGAGGGAGATGACCGCAGGGGACTCCTGCTCTGCCTTCCTGCTCTTTCTGTGCCTTTTGGTCACCCATTCCCTTTCTCCCTCAGCAATCCTAATCTGCGGTGTGACCAATTCACTAAACGTGCTATCCACGACCTCCTCAGCATCGCGCATGCTCCAAAGTGAGTCCATCCGCAGCTCGAGAGCCGTCATGCGGTCTAACAAGAGCTGCAGCTGGACACACTTCCTGCACGTGAAGGAGTCAGGGTCATCAGCCATGTCCCTGAGCTCCCACATTGAGCAAGAGGAGCATGATACGGGTCTGAGATCTCCTGCCATTTTTAATCTTAAGTTTAAACTTAGTTAAATGAAAAAGGAACGAAAAGTTTTTACCAATCACAATAAAACCAGAGAAATCGAAAAAGCCTTACCTGATAAACACCCCACCGAGTCCTTTTTTTTTGGTTAGAGAAGGAGGGCGGGTGGGAGACACTACAAGTGTGGTGTCTCGGGTTCAGAAACCACCCAAATATATAGCGTTTTACTTACCCAGCAGCCCCCTGGCCTCCGCCGAAAAACAAAAGGAAATTAAATTTACTTTCAAACTGACTTTCCCAGCTGCTCACTCGCTCACACTCTGCTCCCGAAAAAGCTGCTGCAATGAAAGGAAAGTTATTTTAAACCGCCCAAATATATAGCGTTTTACTTACCCAGCAGCCCCCTGGCCTCCGCCGAAAAACAAAAGGAAATTAAATTTACTTTCAAACTGACTTTCCCAGCTGCTCACTCGCTCACACTCTGCTCCCGAAAAAGCTGCTGCAATGAAAGGAAAGTTATTTTAAACCGCCCAAATATATAGCGTTTTACTTACCCAGCAGCCCCCTGGCCTCCGCCGAAAAACAAAAGGAAATTAAATTTACTTTCAAACTGACTTTCCCAGCTGCTCACTCGCTCACACTCTGCTCCCGAAAAAGCTGCTGCAATGAAAAGGGAATCAGTATGGGTAGAGCTATGAAACAGCAAGGGGCAGCAAACATTGTTAGGAGTTTATAGGCCACCAAAAATAGTGGTAATGTAGGGCATGGTATAAATCAGGAAATTAGAGGTGGATGTAACGCTTGTAATACAATAATCATGGGGAACTTCAATTTACATATAGACTGGGTAAACCTAATTAGCAACAAGGCTGTAGAGGACAAATTCCTGCAATGGATACAAGATGTTTTTCTAGAACAGTATGTTGGGGAACCAACTAGAGAACGGGCTATTTTAGATCTGGTGTTGTGCAATGAGAAAGGAATAATTAATAATCTCATTGTAAAGGAGCATCTAGGGAAGAGTGACCATAATATGATAGAATGTTACATTCAGTTTGAAAGTGATGTAGTTCAGTCCGAAACTAGGGTCTTAAATCTAAACAAACAACAAAGAAATGAGGGGCAAGTTGACTGTGGTAGATTGGGAAACTACATTAAAAGGTATGATAGTAGACAGGCAATGGCTAGCATTTAAAGAATGGTTTACAACAAATTTGCACACCTCTGAGATACAAAAACCTAACAAGAAAGGTGATTCAACCATGGCTAACAAGAGAAGTTAAAGATTGCATTAGATCAAAAGAAGGGGCTTGTAAAGTTGCCAAAAAAAGCAGTAAGCCTGAGGATTGGGAGCATTTTAAAATTCAGCATAGGAGGACCAATAAAATGATAAAAGAAGAGAAAATAGAATATGAAAGTAAACTAGCAAGAAACATAAATACGGGCTGTAAAATCATCTATAGGCATGTAAAAAGGAAAAGATTAGCAAAGGCAAATGGAAGCCCATTACAGGCAGAGACAAGGGAATTTATAATGAGGAATAAGGAAATGGCAGAAAAACTAAACAAGTACTTTGTGTCTGCCGTCACAGAGGAAGATACAAAAAACCTCCCAGAAATATGAAAGAACCAAGGGACTAGCGAGAATGAGGAACTGAAATAAATTAGTATTACTAAAAAATTAGTACTGGAGAAATTAATGGGACTGAAAGTTGAAAATCACCTGGACCTGATGATGTTCATCCCAGAGTGTTGAAAGACGTGGTTGTAAAGATGCATTGGTGATCATCTTCCAAAATTCTATAGATGTTGGAATGGTTCCTGAAGATTGGAAGGTAGCAAATGTAACCCCACTATTTAAGAAAGGAGGGAGAGAGAAACAGAGAACTACAGACCTGTTAGCCTGACATCAGTAGCAGGGAAAATGCGAGAATCTATTTTAAAGTATGTTATAACTGGACAGTTAGAAAATAATGGTAGGATTGGGCAGAGTCAACATGGATTTATGAAAGGGATATCATGTTTGACAAACCTGTTGGAGTTTTTTGAGGATGTAACTAGCAGTAAAGACAAGGGGGAATCAGTGGACGTGGTGTATTTGGATTTTCAGAAGGCTTTTGATTAGGTCCCATACAGGAGGTTAGTAAACAAAATTAGAACACATGGGATTGGGGGGAATGTACTGGCATGGATTGAGAATTGGTTAACAGGCTGAAAACAGAGAGTAGGAATAGACGGGCCATTCTTAGGTTGGCAGGCTGTGACTAATGGATTGCCACATGGATCAGTGCTTGGGTCCCAGCTATTCACAATCTATATCAATGATTTGGATGTGCGGACAAAATATGATATTTCCCAGTTTGCTGATGACACACAGCTAGGTGGGAATGTGAGTTGTGAGGAGGATGCAAAGAGGCTTCAGGAGGATTTAGACAGGCTCAGTAAGTGGGCAAGAATATGGCAGATGGAATATATTGAGGAAAAATATTAAGTTATATATTTTGGTAGGAAAAACAGAAATGCAGAGTATTTCTTAAATGGTGAGAGATTGGGAATTTTTGATATTCAAAGGGACCTGGTTGTCCTTGTTCATAAGTCATTGAAAGCTAACATGCAGGTGCAACAAGCGATTAGGAAGGCAAATGGTATGTTGGGCGTTTATTGCAAGAGGATTTGAGTACAGGAGTAAAGAAGTCTTGATGCAATTTTATAGAGCCTTGGTGAGATCGCACCTGGACCATTCTGTAGAGTTTTGGTCTCCTTACCTAAGGAAGGATATACTTGCCACAGAGAGAGTGCAATGAAGGTTCACCAGACTGACTCCTGGGATGGTGGGATTTGCCTATGAAGAGAGATTGAGGAGACTGGGCCTTTATTCTCTGGAGTTTAAAAGAATGAGTGGTGATCTCATTGAAGCATACAAAATGTTTACAGGGCTCAACAAGATTGATGCAGGTAGGATGCTTCCCCTGGCAGTATGGTCTAGAACCAGGGGACACAGTCTCAGAATAAGAGGTTGGCCATTTAGGACTGAGATGAGGAGGAATTTCTTCACTCAGAGGGTGATGAATCTGTGGAATTCTCTATCCCAGAGGGCTGTGGAAGCTCAGTCACTAAGTATGTTCAAGACAGACATTGAAAGATTTCTAGAGCTTAAAGATATCAAGGGTTATGGGGATAGTGCAGGAAAATGACATTGAGGTAAAAGATCAGCCATGATCTAATTGAATGGCGGAGCAGGCTCGAGGGGCCGAATGGCCTACTCTTGCTCCTATTTCCTATGTTCCTATGTTTTCCCTCCCTGTCCCCATCCCCACAGTCATGTAATCTCCCTGGGAGGTGTAAAAATTAGATTATACCCGAATCAATATGGGAAAAAAATACTTTGGGAAATTTCACTCCGACCCCATCAGAAGATCACATAGACCAAGTATTATCTGTAAAGACCTACCTTCCATTTGATGTGAGCTTTGCCCCTGTCAGGAACTGGTTCAGTTCGCTCTTGAAAACAGATGGAGAGTCGGTGCTCACCAAACCAGTGGACAATGGGACTTACTACTCTTTGGAAAAAGAAAAACTTCCCAACATCCCATCTATTCGTACTCTTGTGTAATTTAAACTCATGTTGCCTAGTCCGTCCCCAACCTATTAGACTAGAATACTCTATTGCAGGGATGCTATCCAACCCTTTAATGAAATACGACACTTGCTGAAGTATATCCAACGCTATCCATAATGGTAATCAGTGCAATTACGGAGTGGCTGTGGTTCTGTTGGACCTTACAGACAAGTGGCCACAGTAGCACTGGTGCATTGTCCCATACTTATCACTGTGTCACTGACCTTCAGCTGCCTAGACCCTAAACTCTGGAATTCCTTTCCTAATCCTCTCCGCCACTCTACCTCTCTCTCCTCCATTAAACCACTCCTTAAAAATGACCTCTTTGACCAAACTTTTGCTGATCTGTCCTAATATTTCTTTATGTGGCTCAGTGTCAAGATTTTGACTGATAACTCTCCTGCAAAGGAACATTGGAAGTTTTACTCTGTTAAAAGTGCTATATAAATGCAAGTTGTTGTTGTTGTCATCAGCTCAAGCTTGATATTGTCCGGTTCTTGCTGCTTCGTTATCAGAGGAGCTACGAATGGAGCAGAGCACATTGGAATCATCAGCAAACAGCCCTGGGCGGTCTTGGCCTTATGGTGGAGTCATTGATGAAGCTTCCCTGAGGAGCTTGTGCAGTGATGTCATGGGGCTCTTCAGTTCATTGAGACTGAGCAGGCTCAAGGGGCCGTATGGTCTACTCCTGCTCTTATTTCTTATGTTCTTCTTATTGGATCACCCTTTAATCTTCAATAACTGAAGGGAATACAGACCTAGTCTATGCAACCTGTCTTCATAATTGAACCCTTTTAGCCTGGTATCAGTCTGGTGCATCTGTGCTGCATCCCCTCAGTGTATCCTTCCTGAGGTGTGGTGCCAGAACTGAATGCAGTGCTCCACTTAGGGTCTAAAAAGAGTTTTATTCAAATGTAGCTTAACTTCCACAATCTTGGAGCAGTCGAGACCTCCCCTCCCCCAGTAGTGCATCGTTCTGCATACCACACCTCTCCCCTGGGCCCACTCTGAATGAAATTGTCAAATTGTGCACTGGTTCTGCTCTCACCAATACTTATCCAGAGGATCTTCAGCAACTGACCAGAGCAAATCTTGGTTGATGTATTTTGACATTGCCACAGGCAAAGTCCAAGAGAATCCTTAATTCTCCCAACCTCAAGGGAAGGAATGGAAAGGCCTTTGAGATTTAACCCAAAGGCCATGAATATTTACGTAATGTGAGCACGATTCCCACGGGTAAATATCAGGTTTTAAAAGATTTAAGAGAGTAGTGTAGCATTTAGGGTTTAGGTCATCGCACTGAGACAATCTTTAAAATGAGGAATATTTTTATTAAGGGAGGACTATAATTTTGATACCAGTTAATGCAATTCACTGCAGCAGGAACGTACCATTTGAGAAATTACCACAGCGTGATTCATCATCCTATAATGCAAGCAAATTGCTCCCACTTTGCATTGCATAGCGGTTTGATGTGTTTCTTTGTTGGGAAGGTTTGAATCATACTAAATTGGAATACTTAATTAGGTGCTTCTTAATAGATTTCTCATCAACAATTAAATACAGCACCATCAGAGTGCTTCATTAGAACAGAATTTAAGCTGGTTTGTGTAGCTAAAATTAATATTGAATATTAATCATGATTTAAATATGTAAATAATTGCTTTGTTAATTATTTAACAACAGTTCCTAGCTCTTTTTCTCTGACATGGCTGTGTTTTATTAATCAGCATGCTACAGTAATGGGCCTTGGGAATAGTCCTTTCGCCCCAGGGACCAGAGCTTCCACCCCAACTGCTGGGGGGAGAACTCTTCACACTGCTGGCTGCAAGGATTCGACTGGAACTGAGCCCGGGGGGTCAGGGGGTGGGGTGCAGTTTCAACCAACCAACCACCTGAGTGGTGAAGGCTCACACTGTCAAAATGTACGAAGTTCTTTAATTAAACAATCTCACCGAGAGAACCCAGGGGAGAGGTGTGGTATGTAGAATGAGGCACTGCAGGGGGGGGGGGAGGAGTCTACTTCTCAAGACTGTGGAAGGTAAGCTGCAGTTGAATAAATCTCTTTTCAGACCTCATCTGGAGCACTGTGTTCAGTTCTGGCACCCCACCTCAGGAAGAATATGTTAGTCTAGCAACGAGTGCAGCATAGACAGATACTGGGTCATAAAGGGTTAAATTATTGTTACGGCCACGTGATAAGAGGTGTGGGTTTTTCCCACTGTTCAACTCCCACCTGACCGCAGCAAGTATTTTTGTTACTAGGGGTTTAATCCCTTTGCTTTTAGTTTGGCAGACAATGACAGGTTTTCTTGTAGGTTTTAAAACAGGAGATTAATTATTTATTGAGCAGTATGCCTTATTCCAAAATTGTCGCAACTTCACCCACTCACGCATTCACACACACACACACACACACACACACACACACACACACACACACACACACACACACACACACACACACGAAGAAACAGATAGAGAGAAAAAGGGGTAAGTGGTTTGAAGTGATGTAGGGTTTCGGTGTTCACGGGAAACCTGTTGAATTCTCTTGGAGGTCAAGTTATCTTTAGTTGCAGGCCTGAAGTGTTTGTAAATTTCTCTGTTGGCTGAAAGTTCAGTGTGAAGACAGGGGATCACTTTCAATTCTCTGCTACACAGGTTGAAAATGTAGAATTCACAGGAGGGTGCTTTCCTTCTGGGCTTGTTGGATTTTCTGTCAGCTCTCAGCTGGACCTTTGGGGATGCTTCTTCCTTGGTCGCTCTTCTCTCTCTTTACTGAGTCCTTTTAAAGACAAATCTGGTTTCACACCTTTGCCTCTATTGGGAGGCAAAGATTTTCCTGCCGGTAGTGACTGACAATGGCCCAGGATGTGACTACTTCACACCTTCTTTGTTTCAGAAGAACCCATTCAATTCAAAAATGTCTCTTGATGGGTTTAGAATGGATGCAATTGACACCTCCTAGCTTGGAATGTATTCTTTTGTTCAGACCAGACGGTAGACAGTTTGAATATCAAAGTGATTCCTGACAACACAGCCTGCCACTGACATCATCAGGCTGCGCCGCGGTGCGCACATGCGCGGACGGTCTCCTGCTCTCTGCGCATGCGCTGCGTTCCGGCTTGCCAGGACTGGTTAGCGCATGCGCCAATGACATCATCACGTGACGTGTGCTTCTTCGTGCAATGCGCCTGGTCGGCCTCTGCGCATGCACTTTATGCAACGCCAACGGGTATTCACGCATGCGTCAATCTTCTGATATTCACGCATGCGTCAAAGCTTCGGCGTGAGATTCTGAAAGTGGAAGGAGGAGAGGTTTCGTCGGGCATTTTCTCGCAATTTATCACAATTATTTAGTCGTTTTGGAGATTTCAGTCTGCTTCATTTTTATTAGAAAGAGGAGATTGCTCCAAGGTAAGTTGCTCTGCTGTTGTAAGTTGCTCTGAAAACATTTCCATTGTCTGGGGCACTGCATGTGCTCCAGTCAAAGAACAAAGAACAAAGAAAATTACAGCACAGGAACAGGCCCTTCAGCCCTCCAAGCCTGCGCCGATCCAGATCCTCTACCTAAACATGTCGCCTATTTTCTAAGGGTCTGTATCTCTTTGCTTCCTCCCCATTCATGTATCTGTCTAGATACATCTTAAAAGATGCTATCGTGTTCGCATCTACCACCTCCGCTGGCAACGCATTCCAGGCACCCACCACCCTCTGTGTAAAGAACTTTCCACGCATATCCCCCCTCAACTTTTCCCCTCTCACTTTGAACTCGTGACCCCTAGTATTTGAATCCCCCACTCTGGGAAAAAGCTTCTTGCTATCCACCCTGTCTATACCTCTCATGATTTTGTACACCTCAATCAGATCCCCCCTCAACCTCCGCCTTTCTAATGAAAATAATCCTAATCTACTCAACCTCTCTTCATAGCTAGTGCCCTCCATACCAGGCAACATCCTGGTGAACCTCCTCTGAACCCTCTCCAAAGCATCTACATCCTTTTGGTAATGTGGCGACCAGAACTGCACGCAGTATTCCAAATGTGGCCGAACCAAAGTCTTATACAACTGTAACATGACCTGCCAACTCTTGTACTCAATACCCTGTCCGATGAAGGAAAGCATGCCGTATGCCTTCTTGACCACTCTATTTACCTGCGTTGCCACCTTCAGAGAACAATGGACCTGAACACCCAAATCTCTCTGTACATCAATTTTCCCCAGGACTTTTCCATTTACTGTATAGTTCACTCTTGAATTGGATCTTCCAAAATGCATCACCTCGCATTTACCCTGATTGAACTCCATCTGCCATTTCTCTGCCCAACTCTCCAATCTATCTATATTCTGCTGTATTCTCTGACAGTCCCCTTCACTATCTGCTACTCCACCAATCTTAGTGTCGTCTGCAAACTTGCTAATCAGACCACCTATACTTTCCTCCAAATCATTTATGTATATCACAAACAACAGTGGTCCCAGCACGGATCCCTGTGGAACACCACTGGTCACACGCCTCCATTTTGAGAAACTCCCTTCCACTGCTACTCTCTGTCTCCTGTTGCCCAGCCAGTTCTTTATCCATCTAGCTAGTACACCCTGGACCCCATGCGACTTCACTTTCTCCATCAGCCTACCATGGGGAACCTTATCAAACGCCTTACTGAAGTCCATGTATATGACATCTACAGCCCTTCCCTCATCAATCAACTTTGTCACTTCCTCAAAGAATTCTATTAAGTTGGTAAGACATAAGTCCCTGTTGTAAATTGCTCTGAAAATATTTCCATTGTCTGGGATCACTGCATGTGCTCCAGTCCCTGTTGTAAGCTGCTCTGAAAATATTTCCATTGTCTGGGGCACTGCATGTGCTCCAGTCCCTGTTGTAAATTGCTCTGAAAACATTTCCATTGTCTGGGGCACTGCATGTGCTCCAGTCCCTGTTGTAAGCTGCTCTGAAAATATTTCCATTGTCTGGGGCACTGCATGTGCTCCAGTCCACTGCACTGCACTAAAATCCTTTCCATTGTCTGGGGCTGTGTGCAGGCAGTACATGTGCTCCAGTCCCTGTTGTAAGTTGCTCTGTTCCTGCACCCATTAGAGCTGTGCACATGGACACACAGCCACATGTTTCCCCATCCACCCTTGAAACAACCATGCAGAGCCTTGTGAGACTCTGCAATTGCCAGCTGCTGCCTGTCAAGCAGAGAGGGCGTCCAAAGAGGTCAAGAGCTTGGGGAACATTCAGAAAGAAGAGACTGAGCACTGAAAGAAACAAGCATGCCGTGTCCAGTGGTAGCACAAATGTGAATGCTCTTGCTGTGTATACAACTGGTGAGGTGGGAGTGCAGCCACACCGTTCTCCATCCTCAATGTTGCTTGAAGGCAAAGGTAGATAAGAGCGAAAGAAATGGAAGGTGATGCTGATAGTAATAGGCAGGATTAAATGGGAGCAGATGGGAAGGCGCAGGAGTAGCAGAACCACTAGCAGGGAACAGCTGGGCTAAATGGCCTGCTTTATGTTCATAGTCCAAAAGAAATGTGCTTCTTTTTCCAGAACCCTCACATCATTCATGTTTTCCCTGAGAGCAGCATTGAACCATCACAAGATAGGGGCAGTTACATCATCCTGACTCCTACAGCTGAGGTGGGTACTAAGTGATACATTGGCGGTGTTATCAGTACATGCCTTTACTGCAGAACATAAAGCATGCTCAACAGTAATTTCATTGGAGGAGGGAAGCTCTGACACTGATGGTCTTTCCTTATTTCTTTTCACGTAAAACATGCCCTTGAGAAAACAATCCTTGAGACTTAAGGTCAGCAATCAAGCAACGAAGGCAACTGGATCATGCTGCGGAGCTTGTCACGATGTGGAAAGGAACCTTGCATTTATGGATGAAGTGGGAGCGCACATTGGGATGTGTTTGGGGAACATTCACCAAGAATAGACTGAGCTCAGACTCTTGTGGCTTTGCCTTCTTCACATGGACAATACAGTAGTGGAATAGAGAGCCACGCGTTCATTCACCACAAGGCTCTCCAGGAACAATCTCTTTCATTCTGCATAGCAGAGACTCGGCCTGTCTGTCTCACGGGAATGCTGGCAACACAACACTCGTGTATCCATGCACAGCAGTGCCTCGAATGTTTAATGCACTTAATAAAATTTCTCAATAATTAAACCTGGAATTGTTGAGGTTTTTGATGTTATTTTCCCGACTTTGCAACTGCACTTCAGATCTTCAACTGCGTTGTGGTCCCTTGTGGGGGAGGGGGGGTTGTGGGGGGTTGTGAGGGGGAAGGGGGGGTTGTGAGGGGGGAGAGGGGGTGTGAGGGGAAGAGGGGGGAGGTAGAGAGTGGGTGTGGGGGGGGGTAGTGGGAGAGAGTTAAATTCAGAAGTTCCTGAAGAGGAGGATGCAAAAGGCAGGGACCAGAGAGCTCCAATGCCTGAAGTACAGTTGAGAAGCAGGGGAGAAAGTGACTGGATGGGGGATCTGCAGCTGGAGAGAACGGCTGGATGGAGAGGGCCGGAAGCAAGAGGCCGTAGAGAGCCGCGGGGTGCGAGGGGCCGAAGACCTTGGTGTTGCCGGGTGCGGGTAAGTTTGGTAAGTCTTTTGCCATTGCAAATTTATGGCGCATGCGTAGAAAAACGCAACCCCCCCTCCGCCCCCCTCACGCTGCTGTCTCTGGCCGCTCCGCTTCCCTCCGTCACTGGGCCGTTCGCTCACCCACTCGACGACCGCTCCGCTCCCCGCAGGCCCGCTCCGCTCCCCTCCGTCACCGGCCCGTTCGCTCGCCCACTCGCCGACTGCTTCGTTCCTACCAGGCCCACTCCGCTCCTCCCTCCCTCCCTCCCCGGCCCCGGCTCACTCCCCAGCCAGCTTGTTTGCTCTCTCACTCCGCCATTGTGTGCTGACATGTGTTTGTTCGGCTGCCTCCGTGTGATTATTTGAGCAGCGCCATATTTAGTCCTGGCAGCTGCCTAAAGTCGCAGTCTGTGACGTTTTAGTGGCACAGGGTGCATTTGCGCATGTGCCACAACAGCGCCCCCTAGCGGTAGCGTTGTCAGCAAATGCAGTCTGTGAATATACAAAGCCAAGTCTTTTGACCATCAGTGGCCATTTTTTAAGCACATAGTCCATTTTTTTAAAAAAGAAAAGTCAATTTTTATAATCCTTCAGGTTGAATTCTTGTTGTTTCAATTGCTGCACTTTACGTGTGCATCACATTATGAATACAAGTTGCATAGACTAGACTTGTATTCTCTTCCGTTATCGATGATTGGGGGGTGTTTTAATCAATTGCTTAAGATGATCAAAGGATATGACAGGGTAAATAGAGAGAAACTATTTCCCCTGGTGGGGGGGGAGTCCAGAACAAAGGGGCATAATTTTAAATTTAGAGCCAGGCTGTTCAGAGGGAATGTCAGGAAACACCTCTTCACACAAAAGGGAGCAGAAATCTGGAACTCTCTTCCCCAAAGAAGCTGTTGAGGTTGGGGGTCTATTGAAAGTTTCAAAATATAGATTGAGAGATTTTTGATAGGCAAGGATACGGAACGTTATTGAACTAAGGCGGATAAATACAGGTAAACTACAGATCATTCATGATCTAATTGAATGCTGGAACAGGCCCGAAGGGTTGAATGTCCTCCTCCTTTTCTTATATTCCTGTTGGAGCTAAGGACACAGAGGAAGCTGCACTGTGTCCCAGACCCTGCCTTTATTGGAACCAACAGAATCTAATATAAAGGCTGTAGGATGTACTGACTAGCACATTAGTGTGAAATTTCTCATTTACGAATTTAACATGTAACCCAAAGATTTATGCCTTCAATAACGCAGCAGACAAAAGATTTTCATTGGCATGTTTTCTTCAGTTCTTGTTGGGAGGGAGGAAAAGCAGTATTCCACAGCAATCAAATGGACAGGCTTGTAATGAGGCTCAGTTCTGGCTTTTAATGAGAGTTGAAAATACAACTTTCATTTTTATAGCACCTTTCGTAACCTTAGAATGTCCCATAAAGGCTTTACTTTTTGAAGTGTAGTTACTGTTGTATTGTAGGAAATGTGGTAGTAAATATTGGCCAGGACAATGAGGAGAACTCCCTTGCTCTTCTTTGAATCTTTTACATCCACCCGAGAGGACAGCAGGGGATTTAACACCGCAGTCGAAAGACAGCATCTCTGGCAATGCAGCACTCCCTCAGCACTGGAGTGTCAGCCTGGATTATGTACCCCCGATCACATTGAGTTAGGGCTTGAACCCGCGACTTTCTGCTTCAGGGTGAGAGTGCCATACGAATCAGTTAACGCAATTCTCACTAATCTTGCCCGGTGCAAATTTAGTCTTTTTATTTCAGTGGCAGTCAATTGCACTGAAGTTCAGCTCATAGTTTCACTTACACACGGATCGCTCTTCACATTTAGAGTTGGTGTGCCCTTTACAACTGTCATGCTAGACAAGAAAATTGTGTGTACTGGTGTCTGGTATTTAAACTAATGATATAACGAGGCTTGTTTTGAATAAGGCCAAAGATTCAAAGACAGAGAAACAATATCGTTAATGCAGTACGTTGTCACATTGCAACTCTTCAAAGCTCCTCGCACAATGCATTACATGAGAAGTGTCAACTCTGTTATTACACACTCTGCACCAACATCCACCAACAGTAATGAGATAATGATCAGTTTTTGACGGTGGTGTTCATTGAAGCAGGGATATTCGCAAGTACACTCTGTGCTTCTCTGAATAGTGTGATGGGGTCATTAATGGCCAAGCCAGCTAGGGCTTGGCATCAGCTCTCATCCCAGAAGCAGCACACCCAACACAGCAGTGCTCCCTCTGCACTGCACTGGAGGGTCAACCTGAACCCCGCACTCACTTCTGAGTGTGGACCTTCTGATCGGACGGTGAGAGTGCTCTGAGATTGACACTATACTGAATGACAATGCAATCAAGTCAAGCCAAAAGCAAACGCCCACACATTTTGGGAGAAGGTTAATAATTAGTCATTAAACAGCAACTACAAGAATTAGTTTGAATGACAAGGAATTGTTTGAGAACTGATGAGCTCAGTATCAGCAGCAGTCCTCATTTTAGGACTGAGATGAGGAGACATTTCTTCATTCAGAAGGATGTGAATCTTTATGATTCTCTACCCCAGAGAGCGGTGGATGCTCAGTTGTTGAGTATATTCAAGGCCAAGAGCAACATATTTTTGGACACTAAGGGAATCAAGGAATATGGGGATAGGGCGGGAAAGTGGAATTGAGGTAGATGATCAGCCATTATTGTACTAAATGTCAGAGCCGACTCACGGGGCTGTAGGGCCTACTCCTGCTCCTATTTCTTATGTTTCTCATCAAATTAATTCCATTTTCGATTTGTTAGCAGCTTTCTCTTGTTAAAGGAGTTAAAGGAGAAACAGTTTGTTTCCAGAAACAGGAAAAGGCAAATAGGTTTGTACATTGTTACAAACCTCATTCCCATAATTTCCAGGCTTCTCCATTACTAATCCCAGGTATGTTCTGTCCCACTGGGAGAACAGAAGCACTGGAGAGAACAGTGGAATGCAGCCAGGAGGTAACGGCCCTGGGACTCCTCCACATTATCTACAGACTCCTTGAAGTTTCATGTTTCCAGGTCAAACATCGGTAAGGAAATCTCCTGCTGATTACCACCTACTGCCTTCCCTCAGTTGATGAATCAGTACTCCTCCATATTGAACACCACTTGGAGGAAGCACTGAGGGAAGCAAAGGTACAGAATGTACTGTGTTTTTTAAAGTTATTCATTCACAGGACGTGGGTGTCACTGGCAAGGCCAGCATTTATTGCCCATCCCTAATTTCCCTTGAGAAGGTGTTACCATCCGACCGTACGAATTAGGAACAGAAGTTGGCCATTCAGCTCATTGAGCCCACTCCGCCATTTAATAAGATTATGGCTGATTTGTTTGTATTTTGAATTCCACACTCCCATCTACCCCCGATAATCTTTGATTCCCTTGCCTAACAAGAATCTATCTACCTCCGCCTTCAAAATATTCAGTGACTCCACCTCCACCACCTTCTGAGGCAGAGAATCCCAAAGTCGCACAACCCTGAGAAAAAAATTCTCCTCGGCCCTGTCCTAAAAGGGTGTCCCCTAATTTTAAAACTGTGCCCCCAGTTCTAGACTCGCCCACAAGAGAAAACATCCTTTCCACATCCATCTTGTCAAGACCGTTCAGGATCTTATATACTTCAATCAAGTCTCCCCTCACTCTTCTAAACTCCAGTGAAAACAAGCCCAGACTGTCAAACCTTTCCTCATAACACAACCCGCTCATTCCAGGTATCAATCTCGTAAACCTCTTCTGAATCGCCGACAACACATTCACATCCTTCCTTAAATAAGGAAACCAAAACTGCACTCAGTATTCGAGATGTGGTCTCACCAATGCTCTGTATAACTGAAGCATAACATCCTTACTTTTATTTTCAATTCTTCTCGTAATAAAGGAAAGCATTCCATTAGCTTTCTTTATTCCTTGCTGTACCTGCATACTAGCCTTTAGTGACTCATGCACTAGAACACCTAGATCCCTCTGCACCACAGAATTCTGCAGTCGTTTCCCATTTAAGAAATACTCTGCTTTTTAATTCTTCCTGTCAAAGTGAACAACTTCATATTTACCCACATTATACTTCATCTGCCAGATTTTTGCCCACTCACTCTATATCTATACCGGTTTGCAACCTCCTTATATCCTCTTCACAACATACTTTCCGACCTATCTTTGTGTCATCTGCAAACTTAGCTACCATGCCATCGCTCCCTCATCTAAGTCATTGACATGAATTGTAAAAAGTTGAGGCCCCAGTACACAACCCTGTGGGGCTCCACTCATCACATCCTGCCAATCAGAAAAGGACCCATTTATACATACCCTCTGTTTTCTGCCAGCCAGCCAAGCTTCTATCCATGCTAATATGTTGCCCCCTACACCATGAGCTCCTACTTTGTACAGTAACCTTTTATGTGGCACCTTGTCAAATGCCTTCTGGAAATCCAAGTACTATACGTCAAAGGCTCCCCTTTATCCACAGTGCAAGTTACTCCTTCAAAGAACTCCAATAAATTGGTTAAACATGATTTCCCTTTCACAAAACCATGCAGACTATTCCCGATTACCTTGAATTTTTCTAAGTGCCTATAGCCACCTATAGCCTCCTTAATGATCGATTCTAACACCTTTCCCACAACAGGCTTCAAGCTAACTGGCTGATAGTTACCTGTTTTCTGCCTCCCCACCTTCTTGAATAGAGGGGTTATATTTGCTACTTTCAAGTTTGATGGAACCTTTCCAGAATCTAGTGAATTTGGAAAAATTAACACCAATATATCTACTACCTCATTAGTCACCTCTTTTAAGACCCTAGGATGAAGCCCATCAGGACCTGAAACTTGTCAGCCCGCAGCTCCATCAGTTTGGTCAATACCGCTTCCCTGGTGATTGTAATTTCACCAAGTTCCTCTCTTCCTTCCACCTCCTGATTTACAGCTAATACTGGGATGTTTTTTGTATCCTCTATAGTGAAGACAGAAGCAAAGTATTTGTTCATTTCATCTGCCATTTCCTTATTATCTACTATTAACTCCCCATTCTCACTCTCTAGAGGACCAACACTCACTTTACTTACTCTTTTCCTTTTAAATATCTGTAGAAACCCTTGCTATCCGTTTTTACATTTCTAGATAGCTTCCTCTCATACTCTAACTTCTTTCTCCTGATTAAACTTTTAGTCATTCTCTGCCGTTCTTGATATTCTGACCAATCATCTGACCTGTCACTCATCTTTGCACAATTATATGCCTAGCCCTTAAGTTTGATGCTTTCCTTAACTTCTTTAGTTAACCACGGATGGTGGGCCCTCCCTTTAGAATTTTTGTTTATATTAGGAATATACTTATTCTGAGTATTCTGAAATATCCCATTAAATGTCTGTCACTGCTTCTCTATTGATCTATCTCCCAACCTAGTAACCCAGTTCACTTCAGCTAGCTTAGCTTTCATACCCACATAGTTGCCCTTATTTAAGTTTAAAATACTAGTCTTAGACCCACTCATCTCTCTTTCAAATGGATGAAAAATTCAATCATATTGTGGTCGTTGCTACCTGGAGGTGCCCTTACTCTGAAGTCATTAATTAATCCTGTCACGTTGCACAATTCCAAGTCTAATATAACCTGCTCTCTGGTTGGTTCCAGGACGTTCTGCTCTAAGAAACTATCTCGAAAACATTCTATGAACTCATCATCCAGGTTACTATTACCAATCTGATTTTTCCAGTTTATATGTAGATTAAAATCACCCATGATTATTGCCGACGCTTTATCACAAGCACCCAATATTTCTTCTTGGATACTTGTCCTACATTGTGTTTACTGTTAGGGGGCCTGTAGACCACTCCCAATAGTGACTTCTCTCCCCTACTATTCCTCATCTCCACCCAAATCGATTCTATATCCTGATCTCCTGAACCGAGGTCATCTCTAACTATTGCACCGATGACATCATTGATTAACAGTGCTACCCCTCCACCATTACCGAGCTTCCTATTCTTCTTGAATGTCATATAACCCTCAATATTCAGGACCCAATCCTTATCATCCTGAAGCCACGTCTCCGTAATGGCTATCAGATCATATTTCTTTACTTCAATGTGCGTTATCAGTTTGTCTACTTTGTTATGAATGCTATTTGCATTCAGATACAAAGCCTTTAGTTTTGTATTTTTATTATCTTTGTAACATCTAGTCTTCACTATTGGTGTGTTCTTAGGTTATTTCTCTCTGTCCCTTCCTGCCATTCTCTGACCTTCATTTCCCATATTACTATTCTGCTCTCCTGCCTTCACTCTACCCCTTGATTTGCTACATGTACCCAACCCAAACTAGATCTCTCTTCCCCCTTGTTTAGTTTAAAGCCCTCTGTTGGTGTTGGTGAGCTGCCTTCTTGAATACAATTAAGTGGCTTGCTAGGCCATTTCAGAGGGAAGTTACAAGTCAGCCAATATGCTATGGGTCTGGAGTCACATATAGGCCAGGCAAGGACGTTAGTGAACCAAATGAAGTTTATTTTAATGAAAATCCAGTAGTTTCATGGTCACCATTACTGATACTAGCTTTTTTATTCCAGAGTTTTGTGTAATTAATTGAATTTAAATTCCCCAATTGCCATCTTGGGATTTGCACTCGTGTCTCCAGATCATTAGTCCAGTTGTCTGGATTTCTAGGCCAGTAACATAACCACTGTTCTCTCCAGTAGATCTGCCCTGCCAGTGAGCTGGTTGGGGACTTCACTCCATTTTCCTCACCTGTTGATCTAAACATGGATTTTCCACTTCACTGAATCTGGCACTCTCCATTTTCTGTGCTATCAGTGGCAGAACCCTCAAGGTACCATGTCCCCCAGGCACCTGGAACTCCCTCTCTATCCCTCCTCCCCTTGCTACCTCTCTCGCAATCTATAAAAAACTCTTTGTTTTAAGTATATATAAATGATTTGGAGGAAAATGTAGCTGGTCTGATTAGTAAGTTTGCGGACGACACAAAGGTTGGTGGAGTTGTGGATAATGATGAGGATTGTCAGAGGATACAGCAGGATATAGATCGGTTGGAGACTTGGGCGGAGAAATGGCAGATGGCGTTTAATCCGGACAAATGTGAGGTAATGCATTTTGGAAGGTCTAATGCAGGTGGGAGGTATACAGTAAATGGCAGAACCCTTAGGAGCATTGACAGGCAGAGAGATCTGGACGTACAGGTCCACAGGTCGCTGAAAGTGGCAACGCAGGTGGATAAGGTAGTCAAGAAGACATACGGCATGCTTGCCTTCATCGGTCGGGGCATAGAGTATAAAAATTGGCAAGTCATGTTGCAGCTGTACAGAACTTTAGTTAGGCCACACTTAGAATATTGCGTGCAATTCTGGTCGCCACACTACCAGAAGGACGTGGAGGCTTTGGAGAGGGTACAGAAGAGGTTTACCAGGATGGTGCCTGGTCTGGAGGGCATTTACTATGAGGAGAGGTGGAAAAACTCGGATTGTTTTCACTGGAACGACGGAGGTGGAGGGGCGACATGATCGAGGTTTACAAAGTTATGAGCGACATGGACAAAGTGAATAGTCAGAAGCTTTTTCCCAGGGTGGAAGAGTCAGTTACTAGGGGACATAGGTTTAAGGTGCGAGGGGCAAAGTTTAGAGGGGATGTGCGAGGCATGTTTTTTTACACAGAGGGTGGTGAGTGCCTGGAACTTGCTGCCAGAGGAGGTGGTGGAAGCAGATACGATAGCGACGTTTAAGAGACATCTTGACAAATACATGAATAGGAAGGGAATAGAGGGATACGGACCCCGGAAGTGCAGAAGGTTTTAGTTTAGGCAGGCATCAAGATCGGCGCAGGCTTGGAGGGCCGAATGGCCTGTTCCTGTGCTGTACTGTTCTTTGTTCTTTAAAGCCACAGTTGACCACGCGTTCGATTGCCACATTCCAGCTTCCCTCCATTTCCTGCTCAGTATCCATGAATCTACTCTAAAGTCAAATGAGACATTTTCATAAAGTCATCGAATGATAGAACCATAGATCCAGCACAGAAGGAGGCCATTCAGCCTATTGTGACTTTTCCAGCTCTTTGAAAGAGCTATTCAATTGGTCACATATCCCCATATCCTGCAAATTTTTCACCTTCAAGTATTTATCCAATTCTCTTACTAAAATGATTCTAGAATCTGTTTCCATTGCCCAATCAACTTCCAGCTGCCCTGTGAGAGCTGTACGTATAGGTGTTGTGTTTTATTATATCATTGACTTGATTTTATAAAGAGTATTAACCAGATATTTCAGTATTTCTTAGTCTTTAAACTGTTATTACAGGTGAAGGGATGGCTTGCAATATTTTATAATACCTCCACATAAGGGTAGTAGGGATATATGATAATATCCTATGGTCATGCAGGCCCCCACCTGCCAAGAATGAGGCACATTCATTTCGCCACATGGATATTAAATTTCAAATTGTTGCTGGGACGAAGAGAAGGCCTGTTACAAGAAATTGCCAGGCCCCTGGCAGGAAAGACATTTTTGCAATTTAACAGACAGTGTTGGAACAATCCACAAACAGATGTGGTCAAACTAGTTAGTCACATGACTAACCTTGCCAGTCTTTTTTTCTGAACTGTACAGTTTGAACTGAGAGCCTGCAGAAAGCTGTTTTCTCCTGGATTGAAAAGACCTCTCCTGTCTGGCTTGCCATAGCCTCTCCTGTCTGCTCCCATCTCTTTTTCATGGAACTCCAGAACCCACTGAAAACACATGAACCCCAAGAGAGAAAAGTCTCTTGCAGTGAACAAGGTTTAAGAGGAATACTGGGCCCCAACGAAAAGCACGATCTACCTACAATCAAGGACTCTACAGTGAGTTCGAAGAACCGTAACACAAACTCTTCAGATATTGCTTCAAACCTTTCCACTTTATTTTTCTTCTGCTCTTTTCTGTCTCTATTTGCATGTGTAAATCACGTATGCATGCTAGCGTAGGGGTGTCATGTATCCATAGGCATCAACTGAATTAGAGTTTAAGTTTAATAAAATTTCACCTTTCTTCTTTAAACCCAAGAAAGCCAGTTTGTGCTGGTTTTGTTTGCCTTGTAATTGGAAAGCAGTGAACAAGGATTCACCAAGGGGGAGCTAAAACACAGTGCATTTAAAATTAAACCCTGTTACAGTAAGACCAGGTGAAGGCTGAAAGGGAACCCTAGACCTCTTTCTCTCCTGGCCGTAACAAAAATTTGGGTGCTAGCATATGGAATTGACCCAGACAAACAAGAGAAATTGGAAGTGGGAAGCCTAATTGTTTCCAATCAAAAAAGAGCAAGATTTCAATACAGGTTTTCTTGTGGTTGTGTGTGCCAGAACACTAACATGTCTGCAACTGAAGCTAGTGGCTCCCCAAGCCAGGATGAAGTAACTTGGGATAAGTTAAAAGCACTGTCTATGGAGGAGTTGAGAAAAATGGCTGAGCAGTGTTCGATCACTGTACGTGGCAAGGCTAGGAAGTCTGAACTCCTAAGGCTAGAGGCCAACCATTTTTCCCTTGAATCTGAAGCAGAAACAGGGTTAAAAGCAGACTCCAACAGGGTATTGTTAGCAAAGATACAATTGGAACAGAGGAGACTGCATTGGCACTGCAGGTAGATGACCATGAGGTCTGCCTGTCTGAGACTTTCTTTGGAAAGTTAGGAGACCCAGGGAATGAATTAAATAGACTTTCCCTAGCTGAGGCTCAGCAACCTGACCCGGTATTGTGAGAGTTAGCACAGGCTGCCCAGTCTGAAAGTGAAGCAGTGGGAGTCCCTGATTGCTACTATTTAAAGAATGAGGAACTGATGAGGAAATGGAGTTCTCCTCACAGACTCTAGGGGGCAGAGAAACCATGAGGGAGATGCCTCACCTAGTCGATGTGCCACAGGGTAGTGCAGTGGAGTCTGCACACATACCTGCAGGCAAGAGTGTTCCAGAGAACAAAGGGGAGATTAACAAAGAATCCTCCCCCACAGTCAGAGAAAAAGGGAACCACCCTGAAGTCAAAAGCCGTTGCATGACTCAGCAAAGCCTTGAAAGAAAGTTCAGGATAGACCTGCCCACTACTGACTCTCTTGGAAACAAATTCCAATTTAGGGCTAATTAAATCTAATACCCCTACCACCCACCCACCCTCCTCCCCCCCCACCCCCCCCCCCCCACCCCCTGCCGCTTTGGCAGATCTCAACAGGAACAAAGACCCTCGGCAGTCATGGCAATGGGCGAACTGAAGAAGAACTTCCCCAAAGAACCACGTGGTTACTGGAATGCCAAAAGAGGTAATTAAAGCAGCACTGGCACCAAGAGAAGGCAGGAAATTGTAATAATGTTTTTTTTCCTGTATCTTATATATTTTCTCTCAACTCTGTTAATGAGATGCGCCTTTTCTCAAATCTCATCTCATCCTGGGTGTGGAGGTGTCATGCAGACCCCCACCTGTCAAGAATGAGGCACATTAATTTCGCCACATGGACATGAAATTTCAAATTGTTGCTGGGAAGAAAAGAAGGCCTGCGACAAGGGGTTGCCAGGCCCCTGGCTGGAAAGACATCTTTGCATATTAGCAGACAGTGTTGGAACAAAGGAGCTATCCCCTGCTCCAATACAATCCACAAACAGACCTGGTCAAACCAGTTAGTCACATGACTAACTTGCTTGGCAGTCTGGGTTGTTTTCTGAATTGTACAGTTTTGAACTGAAAACCTACAGAAAGTTCTTTGCTCCTGGATTGAAAAGGCCTCTCCTGGCTGGCTCGCCACAGCCTCTCCTGCCTGCTCTCTTTCTCTCGGAACTCCAAAAACCCACTGAAGACACATGAACCCCACAAGAGAAAAGTCTCCTACAGTGAACAAGGTTTAAGAAGAACACTGGGCCCCAAAGAAAAGCACGATCTACCTACAATCAAGGACTCTACAGTGAGCTCGAAGAACCATAACAAAAACTCTTCAGATATTGCCTCAAACCTTTCCATTTTATCTTTCTTCTGCTCTTTTCTGTCTCTATTTGCATGTGTGTATCGCATATACATGCTAGCGTGGGGCCGTCGTGTATCTGTAGGCGTCGACTGAATTAGAGTTTAAGTTTAATAAAATTTCACCTTTCTTCTTTAAACCTAAGAAAGCCTGTTTGTGCTCATTTCTTTACCTTATAATTGGAAAGCGGTGAATAAGGATTCACCAAGGAGGAGATAAAAACAGTGTGTTTAAAAATAAACTCTATTACAGGAAGGCCAGGTGAAGGCTGAAAGGGAACCCTAGACCTCTTTCTCACCTACTCGTAACACTATAAAAACTCAACAAAAATATCACAGGGAGTGTAAACTTTAGTTGGAATACCTCTGGCATTTAATTTATTCTTAAGTTTTTCTAAAGTACTTATGTTAGTCACAGACCCAACCTTTTTTCCAATATATTACTTTCACTAAAACTTGATTTTCCAATTTTGATAGATACAAACCAAAGCAGATTTTAATTTGTGAAAATCAAATTAAAGCCTAATTTTACTTGTAAAATTCTGCGTGTAACAAGTAGATGTTTGTTAATTAGAAATGAAAGGTAATAATATTGCTTTCAGATGTGCCTTTAGGGACACATATATCAGGCTGAAGGGTTTCTAATATATGTCTGTGACATGATTCAGATGTAAAAGCTCCCTTCATTTTTGAAGCAAATTCCCTACAGCGTTTTTTTCTGACTTCCCCTTCAATCTCCCTGCCTCCTCATTCCCCGTTAACACTAACGTGCCTTAGCTGGTGAAACATTCCCTCCCTGAATTCAAAGGTTGTGGGTTTAAAGCCCCTCTACAGGACTTAGCATAATCTAGACAGATACTATAGGTGATTACTCTGCCAAGCCAACGAACACCGGGCCGGCTGGGGTAGTTAACTTAGAGCAAGAGACTTACCCACTTCTCCCACTGTTTTTACCTAAGGCCTAAATGGGCGAACAGTGGGGGCTTTCCTGGCCAGACCAAAGCCACTGGAAATGGAAGGCATGACCCAACTATATCTGGTTGACTTGGTTTCTGCCTTAGACAAGTTAAGCTTTTGGTTTTCCCTGATTTATCCATTATGAGGATAATAAAGTTGGATGATTCAATTTACAGCCAACAAAACTCTTCTGACGGTATCTAGCTCATAGACCAATATGGCACAGAAGGGGGCATTCAGCCCATCTCGTCTGCGTCGGCTCTTTGCAAAAGCAATCCAGTTAGTCCCACTTCTCTGCTCTTTACCCACATCCTTGCTGTTTTTTCTCTCCTTCAAGTATTTATCCAATTTCCTTTTTTATGCTGATCTTGAATCTGTATCCGCCACTTTACCAGGCAAAGTATTCCAAATCCTAACCACTCATTGCATAAAAGAAGCTTTCCCTCACATCGCCTCTGTTGTGGGATTGCCTTTGAGAGTGATGTCCCTTTAAGATCTTAGTATGCCAATGAGCTAAGTACCAGGGGGTGATCATGTGACTACATGCCAGGATCACTTTGTAACTGGAACACCAAGAGGCAAGACCTGTAAATAGATAGCTCTGCACTGTATATACTTGTTATCTGTTAATAAACTTGTTTGAGATCTTAAATCAACTGAACTCCACGCATCTCATTTTAGTTGCATCAAACAATATAAAAAGCTTCTCATTAAATGGTGGCAGCCATGATGGTGAGAAGAAAAAAAATCCAAGTTTGAAGACCACAGGAAAACAGCTTTAAAACTACCTGCAGCCAAAAGAGAGAAAGGTAAAAGAAACACTGGCCCAAACAAGGAAAGTAGAAAACTCATCTCAACCTGTAGAAGACAGAGTGATGAAAATCAATCACTGTGCTCAAATGAATCAGTCTGCCATCAGTAGAGGAATCCCAATTTTTTTTAAAAAGAGAAGCCTTGAAGTCCTTGAAAAATTGTTTTTTTTCTGTCAAAGGCTCTGTGGGAGAGTAAAAAATTTGGGGAAGACCCAATCCCTTTCTTAGGCTGATCAGGTCCACGCCATTGCAGGAGGCGCCCCACAGTAAAAGCGCAGGAATCTTCCATTCACGCAGCTCGCAGCTAGACCTTTAAAAAGAAGCCAGTAAATCACTTGAATGCTGAAGAGCTTTCATTCACTCAGCCAGAGTTTAGAAAAACTCATAAAACCACTCAACTGTGAAGAATTACCTATTGATTTGCTATATAAACAAACTCTAAAAAGACCCCTTGAAATGCCCATTGCACAGCTGTATAAACAAACAGACTAGAGTGCTGGAAGCAAGATAAACAGACAAGCTGCTCCTGTCAATCAAACCAGCCAGTTTAAAGAAGAAATATTTTTTTAAGGGAAGCAGTTTCCTAAAACAAGGTTAAAGCAAAAGAACAGCAGGAAAATGGATACCAATTTTCCCAGCATGAACTGGAAAGCCTTGGATATCCGATCAGAGTTCAAACTGTTCCAACAGAGAATGCAACTGTGCTTTACTAACCAAGTCATTGTAGAACCAGAAAAACAGGCTGTAAAAATGATAGCGATTGGAAATGAGGGATTGCACAGAATCAATACCTCAGGCATATCTAAAGAGGAACAGAAAGATCTTGCAAAGATATGGAAAGTGCTGGAAGATCAGCTCCGATTATGAGTGACTTTCAGAATTCACTGCCTAGAATTAATATCCTACAGGCAGCAGCCACAGGAATCAATAGACCAGTTCGTCAGCAGATGTCATAATAAGGGCAACGAATGCGATTGGCTAAATTTTACCAGCCCTCCAACATTGGGGATCTTGGCAGGATGGCCTGGAAAATCCTTCCGGGAGAGGCTCGCCACGACCCCCGATGCTGGGAAGGCTCCATCACATTTTACCAGTGGCAGCGAGGCCTCAGGGCAGCCACCTCCCCACCTCCCCCCCACCACCACCACCGCCTGGCGGTGGAGCCTTAATCTCAATATGCTAATAACATTAAAATAAATGAATAATCACCTACCTGGTAGTGATAACCATCCCATGCCGATATTCCGGCCCATTGCCAGAAGTCTCGCACCTTCAGATTTCCATTGATGTCACACTGATGGGGAGGGGGGAGGGAATGGCAGAATCCTACGTGAGTGGTTGGGGGGAAATGCTGGGAAGGGGTTCCAGGGAAAAGTGGTGAAAATTTGGTGGGGAAAGGTCGGAATCTAATTTTTAATTTTTTGGTCTGGAAAGGGCTATTCAGATATCGCATTCTCATTCCGGGGGGGTAGAAGAGGGGATTTAAACTGATAATAAAGCTTAAACTTTAATGTTTTCACACCTGTCCCTTTAAGATTTCAAGTTAAACCACAGGACTTGAAGCCATTTAAGAATGGCGCTGGTGCCTGCGTGGTGGTGCTGGACGCCATTGCTGGGGTCGGAGCAGCCACTCCCTCTACGTCATCGGGGGCAGCCATTCCGATCCCTCCATTTAAATGAGCCCTGCGTGAAATATTGCCAGGGCTCAGCGGCACACAAGTCACATGCACCCCCAAGAACAGCGGTGAGCTTATTTAAATTCAGCCTGATTTCTCAGAAACTGAGATGTCAGAGTGACTAATGGAGCTGGTGATGGTATCAACGCCCATTGAAGAATTTCAGAAGGATCCCTTGGGGAAAAAGAAAGGTCACAGCAATGATGCACTGATAGAAGATGGCAGGAAATATGATGCCATTGTAACTGGACAACAGTACCTGCAAGCACTAGGTGCAACCAAAAGCACTTTCGAGACCCGTGCAAGGCATGTGATGCAAAGGACACTGGGCCCGCCTATGCAGGAATTCTGACTCAAAAGATGCAGCCAAAAGTAATGGTCGGACATGAGCCAACAGAAGACAGATGCAGCAACACTGCAACTGCAGCAAAGAAAATGCCAAAGACCCGAGTAAACGCAAGCCAATACATGAAGTACGCAGCCAAACAGACCCAAGCCAAGACTCAGACAGAAGACAAAGAGGCATTCCACATTGTGAACCTGACACATCATGTTGATGAAGTCCAACAACAGGAACCTCTCACCACTATCAACATCACGTGCCCAAAGAAAGCTGGAAAACACACACTCAAGGTCAAGAGTGACTTCGGAACTAGTGCAAATATCCTTCCAGTCCGTATCCTCAAAGATATGTACCGGAGTCGCTGGAAATCAATGATACAACAGACAACTGCCAAGTTATCTACATACAATGGGTCACCCATCCCTTGCAGTTGCACAATAACACTGCAATGTAGCTATGGAAAGTCGGCATGGAAACCACAAACGTTCTGCCTAGTAGACACGAGCAGGTCAGCGGTTGCAGGACCACCAGCGTTTAAGGACCTCAACATCATAACCATCCACAAGGTCACCAAGGTAGCCATTACAGCAGAAGAGACCAAGGGTACCTGCATGAGTTGGTCCATGACCTACAACAGATATACCCGGACAGGTTCAATGCCACAGGAAATTTCAAAGCCAATGCCGTACTGCACCTCAGAGACGATGCGATTCCGTCAATCGACCCCCCTAGAAAGTACAGCGTGCACATACAAGAAACGCTTAAGTGCGAGTTGGATGGCATGGAATGCAAGGGCATCATCTGTCATGTGCATCATCACACAGACTGGTGCAGCTCAATCACAGGCGTACTGCAGAAGGATGGAGCAATCAGGGTATGTCTAGATCCGAGCTGTTTATACCTCTCCCTAAAGAGATGCCCCCACAAGTTCCCGACATTAGAGGAATTGCATCCCGAGTTCACAGGAGCCAAATTCTTAGAGTCATAGAGTTATACAGCATTGAAACAGGCCCTTCGGCCCATTGTGTCCATGCCGGCCATCAAGCACCTAACTATTCTAATCCCATTTTCCAGCACTTGGCCCGTAGCCTTGTATGCTATGGCGTTTCAAGTGCTCAACCAAATACTTCTTAAATGTTGTGAGGGTTCCTGTCTCTACCACCCCTTCAGGCAGTGTGTTCCAGATTCCAACCACTCTTTGGGTGAAAAAATTTTTCTTCAAATCCCCCCTAAACCTCCTGCCCCTAAGTCTATGCCCTTGGTTATTGACCCCTCCGCTAAGAGAAAAAGCTTCTTCCTATCTAACCTATCAATGCTCTTCATAATTTTACATACCTCAATCATGTCCCCCCTCAGCCTTCTCTGCTCTAAGGAAAACAACCCTAGCCTTTTCAGTCTCTCTTCATAGCTGAAATACTCCAGCCAGGCAACATCCTGGTGAATCTCCTCTGCACCCTCTCCAGTGCAATCGCATTCTTCCTATAGTGTGGTGACCAGAACTGTACACAGCACTCCAGCTGTGGCCTAACTAGCATTTTATACAGCTCCATCATAACCTCCCTGCTCTTATATTCCATGCCTCGGCTGATTTTTTCTGATAAAGGCAAGTATCCCATATGTCTTCCTAACCACCTTATCTACCTGTGCTGCTGCCTTCAGTGATCTATGGACAAGTTCACCAAGGTCCCTCAAACCTTCTATACTTCCTTGGGTCCTACCATCCATTGTATATTCCCTTGCTTTGTTAGTCCTCCCAAAATGCATCACCTCACACTTCTCAGGATTAAATTCCATTTTCCACTGCTCCGCCCAAATTACCAGCCCATCTATATCGTCCTGTAATCTAAGGCTTTCCTCTTCACTATTTACGACACCGCCAATTTTCGTGTCATCTGCGAACTTACTTATCATACCTCCTATATTCACATCTAAATCATGAATGTACACTACAAACAGCAAGGGTCCCAGCACCGATACCTGTGGTACACCACTGGTCACAGGCTTCTCTAAGCTGGATCCCAAACATAGATATTGATCGGTACACCTAGCTAAGGAATCTCAAGAAATCACCACATTCAGGACACTACTTGAAAGATATTGCTTCCAGAGACTACCCTTCAGCTTAATCTGTCAGTCAAGATTGTTTCAGCAACATATGGACAGATATAGAAAACGTGCCTGGATGTATACGCATTGCTGATGATATTGCAATAATGGGCAAAACCAAAGAAGAACATCTTCAAAATCTTCGTTCACTGATGGCAGTAGCTCATCACGGAAGGGCTCAATTTTAACAGCAAGAAGTTCCAAGTGAATGTAAGTCAGATCAATTACTTTGGCTCCATCTATTCAGGTTGTGGAATCCATCCTGACCCAAGCAAAGTCGAAGATGTAAGGCATATGCCTACTCCACAAGACAAGGAAGATTTTCAGAAATGTCTTGGATTTTTCAGCTTTTTGACACCATAAATTCCAAATTTTACTGACAAAGTATCATCGCTGAGAGAGCTCCTAAAGACAGACTTTGTATGGCAGGCGGACCATCAGCATATATTTGAGTCTATCAAACAAGCATTGTCAGTGGAAACCTGTACCCTGCAGAACTATGATCCAAGGAAAAAGACAATCTGGAAGTAGACACCTCATAGAAAGGGCTAGGAGCTTGTATCCTATTGGAAGGCAAACCAATTGCATTTGGGTCCAAATGTTTATCCTCAGCACAGTCCAATTATTCAAACATAGAGCCTGAAACACTTGCTCTGGTGTTAGGGATCACAAGATTCCACATCTACCTGTTTGGTAAGCGGTTCACGGTGGAAACTGACCATAAACCACTGGAGATTATCTGGTACAAACGCATCAACTCGTCTACTTAGTGAAAGTACAGGGGTAAGACTTCGACGTCTGCTACAAACCAGGTACCAATCTGGTCACCTTGGATATGCTGAGCAGATTTCCAAATGTGAACAAGAATGAAGGAGTCCCACTGGATCTACAAGTAGACAACATGGACATCGCGGTGGAACATGTGCTCAAAATCGACTTATTGCATTTTGGTCAGCACAAATGTGACCAAATACAATCAGCAACAGCCAATGACCCACAACTGAAGGCCCTGTGGAGAGTCATCATAGAAGGGTGGCCTGACATGGTGAAAGAGGTGCCAGAAACCCTCAGATGTTTTTGGCCTTATAGGGATGAACTTGGTATCTCGAGAGGCGTAACCTTCAAAGGAAAGCAAGTGGTTGTGCCCAAAGCTCTCCGACAGGACATCTTGTCACAACTTCACCAAGGCCATAAGGGCATAGAGCGAATGAGACGACTGGCACAGCCGACTTTTCATTGGCCAGGGATCACCAGTGACATTGAAAGGTTAGTGACGATGTGTGAGGCATGACAGAGCCACCAGCCACAACAACGCAAAGAACCTCCGCACAACATTCCGTCAGTCCCTTGGTCCAAAACCACCACTAACTTGTTTTCCGTTAATGGAGATGACTTTATCTTAGTCACTGACTATTTCTCCAAATTTCCAATTGTCAGACAGGAAAAAGACATTCCAAGCGTGGTTGATGCAGACACAATGGGCTGGAATCTATGTTGCTTTAGAGCCCTTACTGATATTTTAAATTATTAAAGGGACTGTGCATGTGAACCTATTAAAAATAATTGCAGAAATATTGCCCGCCCCTCTCCCAGCAGTGCCCCCCCCCCCCATAGTATTACATGTCATTCCTGTATTCCCCCTTCACCCCGCCAAAATACTTACCTTGAGTCTATGACCAATCAAGTAAGTTTGACCCTGCTCCCCACCTCCCGCCCTGATAAACGTACCTCTTCCCCCCTCCCCACAGGTGTCGCATCTCATTTCCCCGGACAGGGATCTGAAGACACGTCAGTGCCAGCCGCTGGGATGAAGATCGCGGCAGCACATCAGGAGGCAATGGGAAATTCATTAATGCAGGTAAGTTAGTTATTTTCCATATTTAAATTGAGGTCCCATCTCCGAGTGGCAGGGGGGGCCGCCACGAGGTCTTGCCGCTGCCGGCAAGAGAGGGACAGGCCCTGCCTGCTTCGAGGTCCATGGTGGGCCTCATCCAGGGAAATCTTCATGCTCCCTCCACCATGGATCCCGACATCGAGGACCCTATAAAATCCAGCCGATTGAGTGCTCTATTCAGTCTATTTGGTGCACCTGGGAAATCATTTCTGACAATGGGCCACAGCATACGGGCAGACCATTCAGGGATATGTGTGCCAAATGGGGCGTAAACCATGTGACATCCTCACCACATTACCCAAGGTCTAATGGTCTCACCGAGCAAATGGTTTGCACAGTCAAAGCACTTATCTTAAAGTGTAGGACAATGAAACAAGATCTTTGTGTTGCCATGCTCCACCTCAAAGCTACACCTATGGATATGGGCTTATCGGCACCAGCAGAGATCAGGTTTGGCAGACAAGTGTGAAGACTCTGCCAAGCCATCATCTAACCAAATTCTTTGAGGTGCAGGAGAAACTGCTTGAGAAACAGGGGAGAATGAAGATGGTCCATGACCGACACTCAGGGGCGGAACTACCTCAGCTACATGTAGAGACTAAAGGTCAGGGTCATACACCCCACAGTGAAAACATGGTTACCCGCAGAGGTGTACAGAGTGTGCGGTGAGCCTAGGTCCTATGAAATTGCAACATCTAACGGAGCGGTGTTGAGAAGGAACCGAAGCCAACTAAGAGAGCTGTGCAGTACTCCAATTGCGCACAGCGGACTCGAGGGTGCATGGTCCGACGGCGGGGGTGTGACAGATCAACAGGATGGCAGCCAGTGCATTAACAACATGCCGGCAAACCCATAACAGCCAAGTGTGAAATCCATATCCCCAGAAGGTTATACCACAACCAGATCTGGAAGAGTTGTCAAATCACCGAAAGGATATCTGGACTCTGAAGCCGCTACGTTTGTAAAATTTCACAGTCTCTATCCATGTGAAAATCATTTGGATGTTATCTAATTTTATAAGTTTTTATTTTAGCATACGAGACTTATCTTTGGAAAGAAGTTGTGTGACTGCCTTTAAGAGTGATGTCCCTTTAAGATCTTAGCATGCTAATGAGAGCTGAGTCGCAGGACGTGGTCGTGTGACTACATGCCAGGCTCACTCTGTAACTAGAACACCAAGAGGTAAGTCCTGTAAATAGATAGCTCTGCACTGCATATGCTTGTTAGCTGTTAATAAACCTGTCTGAGATCTTCAATCAACTGAACTCTCATGTACGTTGCATCAGTCAACATAAGAAGCTTCTCATTACAGCCTCTGGTTCTTTTGCCAATCACTTTAAATCTGTGCCCTTTTGTTATCAATCCTTCAACCATTGGAAACAGCGTAGCGTTACTTACTCTTGCTAACCTCATTGCTTCATCCAAGAGGGGGCCCTCTTCAAAAAGCACTTAATGCCTGAACGAGGGACCTGGCATCGGGTAGGGGGGGGTGCCTGCTGAGAGCCACCCCCCTGCCCTTGCCACCGATCCCCCTTACACACCCCTCCCCTGTGAACCACGATTCCCCTGAACCGTGAGACTCCTCCCGCCCTGACGTACCTATGGTCTGGGTCCAGCACTGCTCCTGGGCCTCGGGTGGGTTCTCCACTCGTAGCAGCCACCACCTCCTCAGTGGCGCTGCTCAGTTAAAGACCTGCAGCCTTTGATTGGCCGGCAGCTCTCAGAATGCAAGACTTCCACTGCCAGGATTCTTGATCCTGTGGAAGGCCCACCGCTGTCCACTTAAGTGCCTAATTGACACTAGATTCAGCAGGTCTCCCACAGAAGTGGGTCTTCCAGAAGTCGAGATCCCCGTTGCCAGGATAAAATCCCAGCCCGTGTAACTGCTACAGATCCCACCTGGAGAAATTCCATCCAACTTCACATTAATCAGGCTGAATCAAGCTCTTTTTAGTATTGCCCATGTTCAGATGCCTCCATGGTTTTGCCCCACGCTTCTCTGCAATCTCCTCCTGTCCTACAATCCTCTGAAATCTCTGCACTCCTCCAATTCTGGCCTCTTGCACAACCACCTTTTCTTTTGCCCCACCTTTGGCAGCCGTGCCTTTAGCTGCCTGGACCCTAAGTTCTGGAATTTTCCCTAAATTTCTCCACCTTCTTCTTTAAGTCACTCCTTAAAACCTGCCTCTTTCACCCAGCTTGTGGTCAGCTGTCTGGTATCTCCTTATGTAGCCCGGTATCAAATTTAGTTCATTAACATTGCAATGAAGCACCTTGGGACATTTTACAACATTAAAGGCACTATATAAATGCAAGTTGTTGCTCTTCTTTCTTAGATGGCACAGTTGGTTCAAATCTCGAGAAATTCATTTTGGAAACTCACTAATCTGCTTAATTCAAGCTACAGTTGGGTGAATTCGAAAGGTAAATGCTGCATCACTGACTGGGAGAGGAATACACCAGCTGCAGATTTTATAAACTGACAAGGACGACTGCCAAATTGATTCTGCTAAGACTCCCAGTTCAGTCCAACACAGCAGCACGGCACATGGGCTTTATTCCTCAATTATGACATGGCCTCCCAGTCCAATTAGTCAATATATTCGTGAGCAAAAACATATATCAGAATTATGCACATGATTGTATTCTGCAATGTTGTTAAACCTCTCAGTTCACTTCATCTTGACAGTCAGTTTCAATTCATTTGTCGTTGATTTGAAAAGGATGTAATAACCTAGATTACCAAGCACCAAGCAAAGGTCGAGTCATAATTCTTGCACGAACACAACTGAACCTGCTCAACCTCCGTAAACAGATTAACTGCACTGAATGTAATTCCTGATAATTATAACATTCAGAAATTGAAACTGCAGGTAAAGGTTTCTGTGTCTTTTGGACAAGATATTTTGTATTCTACTGCATTACATAGAACTTACAACACAAAAACAGGCCATTCAGCCCAACTTGTCTGTGCTGTATGTATGCTCCACACAAACCTCCTTTTTTATCTCACCCTTTCACCATATCCTTCAATTCTTTTCTCCCTCATGTACTTACCTAACTTCCCTTTCAATGCAACAATACTTTTCACCTCAGTTATTCTGTGCTAATTGATGAGTTCAAATCCCACATGGATAAGTTGAGAAGAGCTTGCATTTCTATAGCAACTTTCACAGCAGCTGGTAAATACTAGTGGGGGAAGAGCCTGGATCTTCGGCTGTGTCTTCCAAAAAAGAAGTGATGTCAGAGGACAGCAGGAGGTTATTGAATGACAAATGTTTAGGTGCTTTTTCTCTCTAAATGAGGGTAGTAGTTTAAACTAGGAGCAGAAAACTATATAGTACTGTATTACATTTGCTTTTAAATTTAGATCTCATATTGTGTAATGAAACAGGATTAATTAGCAATGCCATAGTAAAAGATCAACTGGGAAATAGTGATCACAATACCATTGAATTTCATGTTAAGTTTGGAAGTGACACATTTCAATCATAAACAAGAATTTTAAACTTAAAGCCAATTCTGAAGCGATGAGGAGAGAACTGGCTAAGATGAATTGGGTAAATAGACTGGAAGGTATGGTGGTAAATGAACAGTAGAAAACATTTAAAGAAGCAATTCAAAGTATTCAACATAAGTACATTCCATTCAAAAACAAAAAACTGGACAAGACCCGTCCGTGACTCACTCACTGCTTTTCAAGAAAGGAGGTAGAGAGAAAACAGGGAACTATAGGCCAGTTAGCCTAACATCAGTATAATAAAAGCAAAATACTGCAGATGCTGGAAATCTGAAATAAAAACAAGAAATGCTGGAAATACTCAGCAGGTCTGGCAGCATCTGTGGAGAGAGAAACAGAGTCAACATTTCAGGTCAGTGACCCTTCTTCAGAACAGACAAATATTGGAAATGTAAAAGGTTTTAAGCAAGTAAAGCGGGGGGGAAAGGGGGGAGGCAAGAGATAACAAAAGAGAAGGTGTTGATAGGACAAGGTCACAGAGAATAACTGACCAGAAGGTCATGGAACAAAGGCAAACGGTAAGTTAATGGTGTGCTGAAACTCAAAGCGTTAGTACAGAGAGGGTGTGAATTGACTGTAAAGCACAAAGCACTCCAAGCACAATCATTTAAAAAAAATTTAAACAGAAACAGTGCATAAGCACAGTAGAAACAAACTAACCAAACTAAAAAAAAAATAAAATGACCAAATAAAAAAGAGAAAATAAAAAAATAAGCAAACATAAAAAGGGGGAGGCCCATCTTGCTCTGAAATTATTGAATTCAGTGTTCAGTCCGGCAGGCTGTAGTGTGCCTACTCGGTAAATAAGATGCTGTTCCTCAAGCTTGTGTTGATGTTCGCTGGAATACTGCAGCAATCCCAGGACAGAGATGTGAGCATGAGAGCGGGGTGGGGGAATGTTGAAATGGCAAGCAACGGAAGCTCAGGGTCATGCTTACGGTCTGAGCGGAGGTGTTCCGCAAAGCGGTCATCCAGTCTGCGTTTGGTCTCCCCAATGTAGAGGAGATCACATTGTGAGCAGCGAATACAGTATACTACATTGAAAGAAGTGCAAGTAAATCGCTGCTTCGCTTGAAAGGAGTCTTTGGGGCCTTGGATAGTGAGGAGAGAGGAGGTAAATGGGCAGGTATTACACCTCCTGCAATTGCAGGGGAAGGTGCCGTGGGAAGGGGATGAGGTGGTGGGGGTAATGGAGGAGTGGACGAGGGTGTTGGGGAGGGAATGATCCCTTCAGAATGCTGACAGGGGAAGGGAGGGGAAGATGCATTTGGTAGTGGCCTAACATCAGTCATTGGGAAGATGCTAGAAACTATTATTAAGGACGTCTTAACATTGCACTTGGAAAAGCACAGTATGATTAGAACAAGTCAGCATGGTTTTACTAAAGGGAAATACTGTTTGTCACATTTATTAGAGTTTCTTGAGGATGTAACTAGTAGGGTAGATAAAGGGGAACCAGCTGATGTCGTATACCTGGATTGCCAAAAGGCATTCAATAAGGTGCAACATAAAAAATTAATAGGCAAGATAAGGGCTCATGATTTTGGGCGTAATATATTAGCATTGATATAGGATTGGTTAACAGACAGGAAGCAGTGAGTGGGTATAAATGGGGCAAGTTGGCAGGCAGTGAATAGTGGGGTGCTGCAAGGATCAGTGCTGGGCTTCTCTATATTAATGACTTGGATGAAGAGACAGAGAGTAATGTATCTAAGTTTTCTGATGATACAATGCTCAGTGGAAAGGTAAGCTGCAGGGAGGACATAGAGAGGCTGCAAAGAGATATAGACAGGTTAAGTGAGTGGGCAACAAGATGGCAAATGGAGTATAATGTAGGGAAGTGTGAAGTTGTTCACTTTGGTTGTAAAAATAGAAAAGCAGAATATTTTTTAAAAGGTGTGAAACTGGTAAGTGTTGATGTTCAGAGAGACTTGGGGGTACTCGTACAAGGAACACACAAAGTTAACAGGCAGATGCAGCAGTCTGTTAGGAAAGCAAATGGCATGTTGGCATTTATTGCAGAGGGATTGGAGTACAGGAATAAAGAAGTCTTACTAAAATTGTACAGGGCTTTGGTGAGACCGCACCTGGAATACTGTGTGCAGTTTTGGTCTCCACATTTAAGAAAGGATATACTTGCACTGGAGGCAGTGCACTGAAGATTTACTAAACTGGTCCCTGGGATGGGGGGGTTGTCCTATGATGGGAGGCTGAGTAAATTATGTCCATATTCACTGGAATTTAGAAGAATGAGAGGCAATCTAATTGAGACATACAAGATTGTGAAAGGGCTTGATAGGGTAGAAGCTGAGAGATTGTTCCCGCTGGTCAGGGAATCTAGAACACGGGGACACAGTCTCAGGATAAGGGGTCAATCATTCAGGACTGAGATGAGAAGAAATTGCTTCACTCAAAGGGTTGTGAATCGCTGGAATTCTGTACTCCGACGGGTTGTGGATGCTCCATCATTAAATACATTTAAGGCTGGGATAGATAGAATTTTGGTCTCGCAGGGAATCAATGGATATGGGGAGTGGGCAGGAAAGTGGAATTGAAGCCCAAGATCAGCTATAATCGTACTGAGTGACGGAGCAGGCTCAATGGGCCATATGGTCTACTTCTGCTCCTATTTCTTGTGTTCTTGTAGTTTAGCTTAATTAATAAAATTTCAATTGCGGTAAGTATAACAGTAAGTGAATTAATAAGAGTATTAGCATAGAGCAGGTTTCCAGGCGTTAATTAAAATTCATAGCTCATACAAGATATTAACTAGATTATAAAAGAGGGAATAGAGATTTATTCTTAGATCATGGATGAGAAGCTGAGACCTGTGGCTTGCAAATCCTAAAATAAATTGGCAAGTGGGTGGGAACCAGCATGTAGAATAGAAAAGAGGAATAAAGTGCATTAAGGAGTAAAAGTGTTGAATCGTGCTAGAGAAGGAAGTAGGTGCCATATTAGGAGCAGACTGAGAAAGACTACGAGGAATATAAAGGCAGGTTTACAATGCATGTCTGTAAATGCACAAAGTGTGGTGAATAATGTTGGTGAGCTGCAAGCAAAAATAGTCATGTGGGAATATGATGTAGTGGCAGTAACGTGGCTTGAAATGGTGAGGACTGGGCGCTTACAAGGATACAAAGTGTTCAGAAAAGAGTTGAAAAGCAAAAAGGGAATGATCACGCGACTGGGGGTATTCTATAAGAGAGATCGAGGAGCAAATCTCCAGGGAAATCACAGAGATGTGCAAGAACTACAGAGTGGTTATAGTGGGGGAACTTTCATTACCCAACTATTGATTGGGCTAATGTTAGAGTAAAGAGTATGGACAGGGAAGAATTTCTTTTATTCTTTCATGCGACGTGGACGTCTCTGGCAACATTTGTTGCCCATCCCTAATTGCGCTTGCTCGGCCATTTCAGAGGTCAGTTAAGAGCCAACCACATTGCTGTGGGTCTGGAGTCAAATGTAGGGCAGACCAGGTAAGGACGGCAGATTTCCTTCCCGAAAGGAAGCAGTGAACCAGATGGGTTTTTACGACAATTGATGATAGTTTTCAATTCCAGATTTTCATGAATTAATTGAATTCAAAATCCACCAGCTACCATGGTAGGATTTGAACCTATGTCCCCAGGACATTAGCCTGGACCTCTGGATTACTAGTTCAGTGACATTACCCACATCAGAGACGCCATCTATGAGTCAGCTTTGACCACCTACGGCAAAAGTGCGAAGAGAAATGCAGACTGGTTTCAATCTCATAATGAAGAGCTGGAATCTGTCAAAGCCACTAAGCGCAGTGCACTGTTGAACTACAAGAAAGCCCCCAGCAATTTAACATCCGCAGCACTTAAAGCAGCCAGAAGCACTGCACAAAGAACAGCCAGGCGCTGCGCAAACGACTACTGGCAACACCTATGCAGTCATATTCAGCTGGCCTCAGACACCGGAAACATCAGAGGAATGTATGATGGCTTTCAGAGAGCTCTTGGGCCAACCATCAAGAAGATCGCCCCCCCCCCCTCAAATCTAAATCAGGGGACATAATCACTGACCAACGCAAACAAATGGACCGCTGGGTTGAGCACTACCTAGAACTGTACTCCAGGGAGAATGTTGTCACTGAGACTGCCCTCAATGCAGCCCAGCCTCTACCAGTCATGGATGAGCTGGACATACAGCCAACCAAATCGGAACTCAGTGATGCCATTGATTCTCTAGCCAGCGGAAAAGCCCCTGGGAAGGACAGCATTACCCCTGAAATAATCAAGAGTGCCAAGCCTGCTATACTCTCAGCACTACATGAACTGCTATGCCTGTGCTGGGACGAGGGAGCAGTACCCCAGGACATGCGCGATGCCAATATCATCACCGTCTATAAAAACAAAGGTGACCGCGGTGACTGCAACAACTACCGTGGAATCTCCCTGCTCAGCATAGTGGGGAAAGTCTTTGCTCGAGTCAATCTAAACAGGCTCCAGAAGCTGGCCAAGCGCGTCTACCCTGAGGCACAGTGTGGCTTTCGTGCAGAGAGATCGACCGTTGACATGCTGTTCTCCCTTCGTCAGATACAGGAGAAATGCCGTGAACAACAGATGCCCCTCTACATTGCTTTCATTGATCTCACCAAAACCTTTGACCTCGTCAGCAGACGTGGTCTCTTCAGACTACTAGAAAAGATTGGATGCCCACCAAAGCTACTAAGTATCATCACCTCATTCCACGACAATATGAAAGGCACAATTCAACATGGTGGCTCTTCATCAGACCCCTTTCCTATCCTGAGTGGCGTGAAACAGGGCTGTGTTCTCGCACCCACACTTTTTGGGATTTTCTTCTCCCTGCTGCTTTCACATGCGTTCAAGTCCTCTGAAGAAGGAATTTTCCTCCACACAAGATCAGGGGGCAGGTTGTTCAACCTTGCCTGTCTAAGAGCGAAGTCCAAAGTACGGAAAGTCCTCAACAGGGAACTCCTCTTTGCTGACGATGCTGCTTTAACATCTCACACTGAAGAGTGCCTGCAGAGTCTCATCGACAGGTTTGCGGCTGCCTGCAATGAATTTGGCCTAACCATCAGCCTCAAGAAAACGAACATCATGGGGCAGGACGTCAGAAATGCTCCATCCATCAATATTGGCGACCACGCTCTGGAAGTGGTTCAAGAGTTCACCTACCTAGGCTCGACTATCACCAGTAACCTGTCTCTCGATGCAGAAATCAACAAGCGCATGGGAAAGGCTTCCACTGCTATGTCCAGACTGGCCAAGAGAGTGTGGGAAAATGGCGCACTGACACGGAACACAAAAGACCGAGTGTATCAGGCCTGTGTCCTCAGTACCTTGCTCTCTGGCAGCGAGGCCTGGACAACGTATGTCAGCCAAGAGCGACGTCTCAATTCATTCCATCTTCGCTGCCTCCGGAGAATACTCGGCATCAGGTGGCAGGACCGTATCTCCAACACAGAAGTCCTCGAGGCGGCCAACATCCCCAGCTTATACACACTACTGAGTCAGCGGCGCTCGAGATGGCTTGGCCATGTGAGCCACATGGAAGATGGCAGGATCCCCAAAGACACATTGTACAGCGAGCTCGCCACTGGTATCAGACCCACCGGCCGTCCATGTCTCCGCTTTAAAGACGTCTGCAAACGCGTCATGAAATCCTGTGACATTGATCACAAGTCGTGGGAGTCAGTTGCCAGCGTTCGCCAGAGCTGGCGGGCAGCCATAAAGACGGGGCTAAAGTGTGGCGAGTCGAAGAGACTTAGTAGTTGGCAGGAAAAAAGACAGAGGCGCAAGGGGAGAGCCAACTGTGCAACAGCCCCGACAAACAAATTTCTCTGCAGCACCTGTGGAAGAGTCTGTTACTCTAGAATTGGCCTTCATAGACACTCCAGGCGCTGCTTCACAAACCATTGACCACCTCCCGGCGCGTATCCATTGTCTCTCGGAGACATGGACGGCCGGTCTGATACCAGTGACGAACTCGCTGTACAATGTGTCCTTGGGGATCCTGCCATCTTCCATGCGGCTCACATGACCAAGCCATCTCAAGTGCCGCTTGCTCAGTAGTGTGTATAAGCTGGGGATGTTGGCCGCCTCGAGGACTTCTGTGTTGGAGATACGGTCCTGCCACCTGATGCCAAGTATTCTCCGGAGGCAGCGAAGATGGAATGAATTGAGACGTCGCTCTTGGCTGACATACGTTGTCCAGGCCTCGCTGCCATAGAGCAGGGTACTGAGGACACAGGCTAGATACACTCAGACTTTTGTGTTCCGTGTCATTGCGCCATTTTCCCACACTCTCTTGGCCAGTCTGGACATAGCAGTGGAAGCCTTTCCCATGCGTTTGTTGGTTTCTGCATCGAGAGACAGGTTACTGGTGATAGTTGAGCCTAGGTAGGTGAACTCTTGAACCACTTCCAGAGCATGGTCGCCGATATTGATGGATGGAGCATTTCTGACGTCCTGTCCCATGATTTTCGTTTTCTTGAGGCTGATGTTTAGGCCAAATTCATTGCAGGCAGCCGCAAACCTGTCGATGAGTCGCTGCAGACACATATCACCTCACATTTATCTGTATAAAATTGCACACATCCTCACTGTCTGCTACAACTTCAAGTTTGGTGATAAATGGTTGTTTTTCAGAACGGAGGATGGTAGACAGTGGTGTTTCCCAGTGGTCGTGCTAAGAGCACTGCTTTTTTGACATATATAAATGACTTGGATATTGGAATGCAGAGTAGAATCTCAAAATTTGCTGACGATACCAAACCTGAAGTTGTGGCAGGCAGTGAAGATGATACAAATCAACTGTAATAGGACATAGATAGGCTACCAGAATGGGCAGACAAGTGGCAGATGGAAAGACCCACCCACAAAATGTAATGATTCTGACTGAGGCTCACGGCTTTCAGGAACTCCAACCTCATACTCCACCATTGTGAAAGAGCCCACTCGCAGCACGCTGACTGCATCTCTTGGGTGCAAGGCTTTGTTTACGGTGCCTCCTACCCTCAACTCCAATTGCGCCATTGCAGCATGGTGGGAAAGGCTTGGTGGGGGAGTGCAAAGCTGCAAGTATGAAGAACGGGCTCAACGGTTTCAGCTGATAGAGGAAATAGTCTCTATCCTGAATAAGATCCAACAATAATTATGGAAAATAAGTACTCCGCTCCCAACATTTCATTGAGTAACGTAACCATAGAAATGATTCGGAACGGAATGAAGCCATTCGGCCCAATATGCCTGTGATGGCTCTTTGGAAGAGCTATCAATTAGTCCCACACCCCCAGCTCTTTTCCTATAGCTCTGCAAATCTTTCCTTTTCAACTAGTTATCCAATTCAGTTTTAAAAGATACTATTGAATCTGCTTCCACCCCCCTTTCAAGCAGAGCACTCCAGATTATAACAACTCTATGTCTGAAAATATTCTCCTCATCTCCACTCTGTTTCTCTTTTGCCAATTATCATAAATCTGTTTCCTCTGGTTACCGACCCTCCTGCCGGTGGAAACAGTTTCTGCTTATTTACCTGATCAAAACCCCTCATTATTAAATCTCCTCTTAACGTTCTCTAAGGAGAACAACCACAGCTTCTCAAGTATTGTAACATAACTGAAGTCCTTTATTCTTTGTACCATTCTGGTAAATCTTCTCCTCACCCTCTTTAAGGGCTTGACATCCTTCCTAACATAGGACATAATATTCGAGCTGAGACCTAACCAGTGAATAATAAAAGTTTACCATAACCTCTGTGCATTTGCCTCTAATAAAGCCAAGATTCCCATATGCCTTGTCAACTTGACCTGCCACCTTCGAAGGTACATACTATTCTCTGTTCTTGCACCCCCTTTAAAATTGTACCATTTAATTTTTATTATCTTTCCTCATTATTCCTACCAAAATGCATCATTGTGCAATTAAATATATAATCATTCCATTCTCCAAGAATTAGCACAATGCTTGTGAAGATAATTAGACTTGTCCATAATTGGTTGAGAAAACTGAACCTCCTTTCAAGTCTGTGCAGATCATCTCAATGCAAGCTCGGAATTAAGGTATTACATTACATTGAAATAAATATGAAATGCTTTGGAGCAACAGACTCGTTTGCACTTTGCTAAATTCAGATTAAATTGTAGAAACTTTAAACTCCCTTTATGACCTTGTGTCTGGACCATGTCCCTTTAGATCATAAAGATGCATGTATGGAAATTAGGCTCTTGATTATGATGAATTGACTTTGGTACACAATTAATATTGGTTATTGGCTTGATAAGCAAACTTAAATCACCTATCAAATGGCTAAACATTTATAAGCATGCTGAAACGTTAAAGTTAGCATAGGATATTGTTAAGAGTGGCAGATAACATGTTAATTGAACACAAGACACCTTTCAATTAGAAGTGGAACTGCTGAACATTCAGGGATATACGCAATGGGATGTTGGATGTTGGATGTTGCTCTGTTGTTAGCACTCTTGCTGCTGAGCCACAAGATTGTGGGCGCATGTCCAGTCTAGTGATTTCTGCATATAACCTAGGCTGATACTATGCTCCAGTGCAGCACTAAGAAAGTGCTGCAGTGTCAGAGATACTAACTTTCTGATGAGATGTTAAACCCAGTCACCATCAGCCCTGTCAGGTGGATGTAAAAGATCTCATGGCATTATTTTGAAGAACAAAAATGGGGGGAAATGGGGTGGGGTGGGCGGGGGGGTTGCCACAATGACATAGTGGTACTGTCAGTGGCCTAGTAATCCAGAAACCCAGGCTAATACTCTGGGGACACGGGTTCAAATCCCACCATGGCAACTGGTGGAATTTAAATTCAATTAATTATGAAATTAACATTGATTGTTGTAAAAACCCATCTGGTTCACTAATGTCCCTCAAGGAAGAAAATCTGCCATCTTCACCTGGTCTGGTCTACATATGAGTGCAGACTCACAGCAATGTGGTTTACTCTTAACTGCCCTCTGAAATGGCCTAGCAAGTCACTCAGTTGCACAGAACCCCAACACAGAGGACAGCTCACTACCACCTTCTCAAGGGCAATTAGGGATGGGCAACAAATGCTGGCATCACCAGTGATACTCACGTCCCATGAGAAAAAACAGCAGGGGAGATCTCCCCAGTATCCTGGCCAATATTTATTCCTCAAGCTACATCACTAAAAAAAACAAATTATCTGTACTTTATCCCATTGCTTGTTGTGCAGAAACTGGCTGCCATGTTTCCTACATTACACCAGTGACTACACTTCAAAAGTAATTCATTGTCTGTAAAGCACTTTGGCATGTCCTGAGGTCACAAAAGACAAATGCAAGTCTTTCTTTTTCGTTGTATGTCACAGCTGGGAATGCTGTGAGCTGCAGGGCGAGCTCACTTACTTGGGATTGCATTTTTTTTTGCATGTAACTAAAGGACAATAATATAGTTCAGAAATGTTTTAAAACTAAAATGTTAATCCTGGCAACACTTAAAACTAGCTGGTCAACAATTGTACTTGAATCAAATCTTCTACAGACAATTTTTTAGGGAAAAAATTAATAAATTGCAAAAATTTGTACCTCCACAGCTGAAGGCGAATTAAAATATAAAACTCATTTTAAAAAAATAAATAAATAAATAAAAGGATGGGCTCTCAAACCTCGCTGTGGCATTTGGAAGCAGGATTGGCATTGGTAACTTCTGACAGTGTCTGCGGAGACTGACTTTTTAAATAATGAAAGAGTTACGACTTTGGAAGCTGCAGGGGGAAGAATAAACACTGGCACCTGCATTGCAAGTTGAGCAGTTCTAATTAGCTTCCTTGAAACTGTCGGAGCAATAAATGAGTTGGAACAACAGTCTGATCTTTGCTTTGCCAATCTGGAACTAATGCTAATTGGGTTGGTGCGATATCATTATTCTGGTGTCTGTTCTTGGCACAATGGATGCATTTGGGTAGACATTAAAAGCAGAAAATGCATGGCAGGTCAATCAGGAAGAGAGACGGATGGCTTCACATTTTAGAAGCAAAGCCTTCGTCAGAGCTTCGAAGTGTTTTATTGCTGCTACTCAAGAGCCATTTAAGACCTGCAATTGTGATGGTGTTGATATTAAAATAGCCATAAAACCAGCCAGGCTCTCGATTGTCCTTGTCTCATTGTTTATAGCTAATGAACGAAACTGTTCATGAAAAATGAAGAATAAGTCTTCTCCTGGGTTACCACAGAGGTGTCCTGGAGATTAATCTTTAATTCTTGGAAAGGTCCAGGACAATCCTGGAGGATTGGGCAACCCTAAACAACTTTTCAGGAAATTACAGCAACTAAAGACAGGTTAGGTTCATGTCAGCTGTTGGTAGACTTTTATCGATTGAGTTTCCAATGGGGTTTCTCCTGATCGTCCACCGTAACTTCAATGTAAGGTCAAATAAACACTAACCATTTGCCATTTCCATTGAAGTCAATGGAAAAGCATTGCTTATAACACTTGGACAGGTCTTTGAATGGAACTAAGTTGCTGAGTTATGTGAGGAAGCTGGGGTGTGAAGCTAAATTGTGACAACCCTTTCAAAGAGCTGGCACAGGCACAACAGCCAAATGGTGCCCTCCTGTGCTATAAATAAGGGCATCGCTATCTCGATCAGTGGTGGATCAGGTAGCTGAATTAGATAGTACACCAGATAACATACCTAGACCATGATTCAAGCTCCACTCCAGAGACTTGGGCACATCGCAGGGCGGCACAGTGGCGCAGTGGTTAGCACCGCAGCCTCACAGCTCCAGCGACCTGGGTACTGCCTGTGCGGAGTTTGCAAGTTCTCCCTGTGACTGCGTGGGTTTTCGCCGGGTGCTCCGATTTCCTCCCACAGCCAAAGACTTGCAGGTGATAGGTAAATAGGCCATTGTAAATTGCCCCTAGTGCAGGTAGGTGGTAGGGAATATGGGATTACTGTAGGGTTAGTATAAATGGGTGGTTGTTGGTCGGCACAGACTCGGTGGGCTGAAGGGCCTGTTTCAGTGCTGTATCTCTAAATAAATAAATAATCCAGGCTGACACTCCAGGGTAGTACTGAAGGAGTGCTGCACTGTTGGAGATGCTATCTTTCAGGGTGAGACCTTAAACCTTGGTCGGGTCAGCCCACTCAGGTAAAGATAAAAGATCCTACAGCCACTATGCAAAAAAGAACAGGGGAGTTCTCCCTTGGCCAATATTTATCCCTCAACCAACGGCACACAAACAGATTACCTGATCATTATCACATTGCTGTTCATGGAGTTTGCTGTGTGCAAAACATCTGCCACTTTTCCTGCATGACAATAGTGACTACACCAAAAAGAAATCCCCAGACATGCTGCCTTGGAGGAGAGATGCCATCAGACCATTCTTGAAAGAGATATGACAGGGTGTGCTGTTCAACCCTCTTTTGTAGCCTCCCTGCACTGCACTCTGTGCCTCCCTCCAGCTCCTAGTTGCTGTAGTAAAGGTACAGCTTTATCTTTAGGGTTGGCAACCCTCCAGGATTGTCTGGAGTCTTCAGGAATTGAAGATTGATCTACAGGGGCCAGTAAGCTCTGGGAGAAATAATTATAGCAAGGGTGGTGGATGGGGTGGAGGGGCGGAGGTCTGCTTGGGGTGCCATTAAAAAAAAAATCATTTTCTCCTTCCAAGAAACGCAACAGGTTTCTGTTGCCCCAGATACCACATTCAACAAATCATCCTCCTCCATTTCCACCACCTCTACCATCTTGTCACCAACAAAGACATCCTCCCTTCCCCTCCCCTCATGTTTCAGCAGTACGAAGGGACCTTTCCCTCCTCAACAATGCAAATGAGCCAGTTATTTAAAAAAAAAACAGCACAACATTGGGCCTAGTTGTTTCATGTTTAAATCAGATGCTACAGAAGTGATGATGCCAGCAGTCAAGAAGGCTACAGCCTGACAGAAAGGTAACGTGTTCGGCCAACACTTCTGTTTTGTTCACAGCACATCAGGAGAAAGAAGGCGAGCAGGTACAGCGCAAGCAGATCCAGTGATGCAGATCTTTGTAGAAAGCTAGTTTCCAATAGGATTGCCAACATTCTAGGACTGTTTCGGGTATCTCCAGAAATTAAAGATTAATCTTTGGGACACTGCCGCAAGAAATATCCCAGGAGATATGTCATAAGGCCAGTAACAAAAATTGTGTTTTTATTGTTTGAACTTTCATTAGAAAAATATGGGAGATGGAGGGGGAAAAAAAAAGCTGTTTGACTGGGTTGTCAAGATTCATCCAATTGGATAATAAAGGGCCAGATTTTCAAAGCCCACTCAGTGCGGGTATGGAGGCGAGAGCAATTCAAAGATCGCATTCACTTCAAACGTGCCACAGAGTGGTCATCGTTGCAGCTGTAAGAATTGCTTTTCTCAGTGTTGAGTGGCAGAGAAGGATCTGAGCCTACTGGCATCACTTGGGCAGCTGGAGTTGGCAGGGTAAGGCTTAGTGAGCACACAAAGCCCGGCTGAGGATGTTTAGATGGGAACAGGCTACTCTGACATTGGACAGAGGAGCCAGGATGAGCTACAGCAGAAACAGGAGGCAAGAGGAGCACATCTTGGGGCTTCAAAGGGAAGAAGGCATCGGGTGCACAGCCCAAGAGTCAGCTATCTGCAAAATGACAGAGCACCAGTGCTGTAGGAGGTATGCACCAGGCAGATAATCTAGGACCTGTGTGCTCCGATCCACAATGACCTAAAGCCTTGCGGCCCCCATGACAGTCCCTTACCTGCAGATGCCAAGGCTGATGATACCCTGCATTTCTATGCAACTGATTGTTCCAGGAATCAGCTGTGGACCTAGGTGGCATCTCACAGTCGGCATCTCATCAGGCCATCAGGCAGGTCATGGATGCCATATTCAGGAGGGCAGGGGACTACACCCACTCTGACACAGATAGGCCTGTGCTGGCACACATGGCATTGGGTTCAGCCTCCATTGCAGGATTCCCCCAGGTGTAGGGCTTGTACCCATGTGGCCATCAAGGCACCCAGCAACCAGCCAGTAAGATCCATCAACAGGAAGGATTTCCATTCCCTCAGCATCCAACTGGTGTGTGACCACAACAAGAGCTTCCTCCACGTGTGCGCTCGCTTTCCGAGCAGCTGCCATGACTTCTTCATCCTCCACTAGTCCAGGCTGCCTCGGTCCTTCATTCCTTCCCCGCAAGTGCATGAATGGATCCTAGGGGGCAAGGAAAATCCCTTGAAGAGATGGCTACTGATCCCTCTACAGGAGCCCCAGACAGAGGCACAGAGGCAAAACAACCAATGCCACCTGCTCAGCATGCCAACCATTGAGCAGGGCTTGTGAAGATGCATTTCTGGTGCCTGGATCAGTTGGGTGGCATCCTCTAATACCATCCTGCAAGGGTGGACTTCCAGAGAGGTGTGGACCTTGAGGACATTGAGGCCCTGGAAGGAGACAGCTCATCGAGGGAGGAGCAGGAGGCAAGAGGAAGAGGAAGAGGGGGCGGAAGGGGATAACACTCAACAGAGAGGTGCTCCTACTACACAATGAGGTGGCCTCTTCCTGCCAGCCTCTGGTTAGAGGACCTTCCTTCTCTCCCTCACAGCCTCCAACATTAGATCCAGGTAGGCATCAATGAAGTGAGGGGCTGCTCTGCCCCCAGTGCCAGGCCTCCAGCTCCCCTATGACATCTAACTTCCCTCTTGTGCTGTGGAAGGAGCTGGGGTAGGCCCTTTGGCCCTTTGAGCCTGCTCTACTATTCAATAAGATCATGGCTGATCTTCTACCTCAACTCCGACCTTCCCGCACTATCCCCATATCCCTTAATTACCCAAAATCTTTCAACCTCTGTCTTAAATATACTCAACAACTGAGCATCCACAGTTCTCTGGGGTAGAGAATTCCAAAGATTCACAACCCTTTGAGTGAAGAACTTTCTCCTCATCTCAATCCTAAATCATCAACCCTTTATTCTGAGACTGTGACCCCATGTTCTAGATTCCCCAGCCAGTGGAAACATTCTCTCAGCATCTACCCTGTCAAGTACCTTAACAATTTTTATATGTTTTAATTAGATCACCTCTCATTCTTCTAAACTCCAGGGAATGTAGGCCTAGTCTATTCAGTCTCTCCTCATAGGTCAATCCCCTCATCCAGGAACCAGTCTAGTGAAACTTCATTGCACTCCCTCTAGTGCAAGTAGGTCCTTCCTTAGATAAGGAGACCAAAGCTGCACACAGTCCTCCAGGTGTGGCCTCACCAATATTCTGATACTCTAATCCCTTTGTAAGAAAAGCTAACATACCATTTGTCTTCCTAATGCCCCTGCATGTTAACTTTCTGTGCTTCATTTACAAGGACACCCAGGTCCCTCTGAATCCACACATTTCCCAGTCTCTCACCATTCAAAAAATATTCTTTTTATTTTTTCTATCAATGTGGATCCCTTCAAAATTCATCACATTGTACTCTATCTGCCATGTGCTTTCCCATTCACCCAACCTGCCTGCATCCCTCTGCAGCTTCTTGCATCCTTCTCACGGCTTATTTTCCCACCTAACTTTGTACCTTCAGCAAACTTGGATATGTTGCACTCAGTCCCTCCATCTAAGTCATTGATATAGATTGTAAACAGCTGAGGCCCAGTACAGTCCAGTACATCCAACACCTACAACAAAATGTTGCTTCTGAAATGCTGCGTTTTTCTGATTCTACAGTAGTTATATTATTTAGCTGAAGCCTCATTAAATTGTGTGTGCTGCCAAGCTCCGTGAAACTGCCCTCTCTTAGATGTAGCTAAAACACATGTCAGACTGGATCAACTGCTAAACATTCTGATGAATTATCCTGAGAGTTATCTTGCTCTGTCAGCTTCTATAAGGGGGAAGGAGAAAGATAAAAATGAAACTGGACACAGTCCTCAACAACTTCAATGAGTCTGTCTCCTGTCAATCAGTTAGTTACTTCAAAGGCAAGTCTGATACTGTATTGAATTACATCATCATTAGCTACATAACAACCAAAATCATAGGCTGTGGAATGCTCTGGGATATCCTGGGAGCCAGAAAAATGTAAATTCTTTCTTTAGTAGCTCTTATAGTTTTTCTTTACGTGTTACTCTTGTGTTATATTAGTTGCAGCATTGCATGTAGAGTGGGATGGGGGGGGGGAGGTGGGAGTAATTTTGACATTGTGCGATAGTGTAAAAATGCTGATAACACACATTATATCATCAATGGAAATAAAGTCGGGGAGAGATGTGAAACCACTGTCGATCTTCTATCACTGGCTTTACACTATCGCGCATGATTAAGAGCTAACCCATGGGTCCCAAGATATTTCCAGGTCCCTACTTAGGTTGTGAAGAGATGGTGGTGTAGTGGCAATGTCACTGGTCTAGAATTCCAGAGGCCCAGGCTAATGTGGATTCAAATCCCACCAAGGTAGTTGGTGGAATTTGAATTTAATTAATTAACAAAAATCAAGAAGTGAAAGCTAATTTCAGTAATGGTGCTATGAAACTATCAATTTTTGTAAAAACCCAATCTGCTTCTAAGGGAAGGAAATCTGCCATCCTTACCTGGTCTGGCCTACATGTGACTCCAGACCCACAGTAATGCTGGTTGACTCTTGACTGCCCTCTGAAATGGCCTAGCAAGCCTCTGAGTTCAAGGGCGATGAGGGATGGCCTACCAGTGAAGCCCACATCCCATGAAAGAATAAAAAGAAACTTGATGTGTCAAGTGTGGCTCAGTCGGTTGCTCTCATGCTTTTTTTCCCCCCCATTATGAAGGTTGTGGGTTCAAGTCCCACTCCAGGGATTCAGCACAAAAAATCCAGGCTGATACTCCAGTGCAGTACTGAGGGAGCCCTGCACTGTGGGAGGTGCTGCCTTTTGACTAAGGGCCTGTCTACTCTCTCAGGTGGATGTAAAAGAAGAGCAGGGGAGTTTTCCCTGGGCACCTGGCCAATATTTATCCCTCAATCAATCAACATCACAAAAATAGACTATCACATTGCTGCGTGTGGGAGCTGTGTGCAAACTGGCTGCTGTGTTTCCTACATTGCATCAATGACTACACTTCACAAAAGTACTTCATTGACTGGAAAGCGCTTTAGGACATCCTATGGTCATGAAAGTCACTATATAAATGCAAGTCTTTCTTTCTTTTAAAGTAACAAAATCTCATCTGCATGTACATATCCTCGTTCACTGTCGAACAAGAATGCACAAGATCGCCTCAGTAGCTGTGTTATTGTGTTTCGTCACTCCACACATTACCAGCACAGCAGAGTACCAACAGGGTAAAGAGAGCATTGATCAGCAGAAACGGAACATCTGTATTAGGAGTCTGATTAGGCTGTACTTCCTTTCACAGACTAAAGGAACACAACGTTAGAAGCAGTTCAGAGAAGGTTCACTCAACTCATTCCGGGGATAAAGGGCTTATCTTATGAAGAAAGGTTGAACAGGTTGGGCCTTTACCCGTTGGAGTTTAGAAGAATGAGAGGTGATTTTATTGAAACATAATAGGTCCTGAGGGGATTTCATAGAGTGGATACTGGGAGGATGTTTCCTCTTGTGGGGGAGACTAAAACTATGGGACACAGTTTAAGAATAAAAGGTCTCCCTTTTAAGATGGAAATGAGGAGATTTTTTTTCCCTGAGGGTCGTTAGTCTGTGGAATTCTCTTCTCCAGAAAGCAGTGGAGGTTGGGTCATTGAATATATTCAAGACTGAGTTAGATAGGTTTTTGATAGTCAAGGGAGCCAAGGAATATGAGAGCAGACAGGAAAGTGGGGTTGAGACCACAACCAGATCAGCTATGATTTTATCAAATGGCAGAGCAGGCTCAAAGGGCCAAATGGCCGACTCCTGCTCCTAAGTCCTATGTTCCGACGTAACTTGCATTTCTATACTGCCTTTCACAACTTCAAGACAGCCCAGAGCGTTTTACAAGTGCAGTCAATTTGCAACCATTTGCCCACAAGCAGCAAAAAATCAAACCTATCTCCCATAAACCATTAATCCTTTCTTTCAGATTCTGATAAACTTTCTCACAATTTCTAGAATTTTCAGATTTCACACTTGGGATTTTTTTTTTTACCTTCCTCTAGCTAACCATTCAATTAATGTTCATTTAGTGAGGCTTTTTATATATAATCCTGTTAAACAAGCTACACTGGAACATGTTCACTGCAGGATGTGCCTGAAATATTGTAGGCTTGGGCAAAGAATAAATACAGTTGAGCTTCTTTTTACATCCTCAAGTACAGAGCTCACATTTATTATTCTGTTCAGGCTGAATTATTTCTACCTGCCTTACTATTGCAGAAAATACGCAAGTATGGGGTTGAAGGTGATTTAGAGCTTTGGATCAGAAATTGGCTAGCTGAAAGAAGACAGAGGGTGGTGGTTGATGGCAAATGTTCATCCTGGAGTTTAGTTACTAGTGGTGTACCGCAAGGTTCTGTTTTGGGGCCACTGCTGTTTGTCATTTTTATAAACGACCTGGATGAGGGTGTAGAAGGGTGGGTTAGTAAATTTGCGGATGACACGAAGGTCGGTGGAGTTGTGGATAGTGTCGAAGGGTGTTGTAGGGTACAGAGGGACATAGATAGGCTGCAGAGCTGGGCTGAGAGATGGCAAATGGAGTTTAATGCGGAGAAGTGTGAGGTGATTCACTTTGGAAGGAGTAACAGCAATGCAGAGTACTGGGCTAATGGGAAGATTCTTGGTAGTGTAGATGAGCAGAGAGATCTTGGTATCCAGGTACATAAATCCCTGAAAGTTGCTACCCAGGTTAATAGGGCTGTTAAGAAGGCATATGGTGTGTTAGCCTTTATTAGTAGGGGGATCGAGTTTCAGAGCCACGGGGTCATGATGCAGCTGTACAAAACTCTGGTGAGGCCGCACCTGGAGTATTGCGTGCAGTTCTGGTCACCGCATTATAGGAAGGATGTCGAAGCTTTGGAAAGGGTGCAGAGGAGATTTACTAGGATGTTGCCTGGTATGGAAGGAAGGTCTTATGAGGAAAGGCTGAGGGACTTGGGGTTGTTTTCGTTAGAGAGAAGGAGGAGGAGAGGTGACTTAATAGAGACATACAAGATAATCAGAGGGTTAGATAGGGTGGATAGTGAGAGTCTTTTTCCTCGGATGAGGATGGCAAACACGAGGGGACATAGCTTTAAGTTGAGGGGTGAAAGATATAGGACAGATGTCAGAGGTAGTTTCTTTACGCAGAGAGTAGTAGGGGCGTGGAACGCCCTGCCTGCAACAGTAGTAGACTCGCCAACTTTAAGGGCATTTAAGTGGTCATTGGATAGACATATGGATGTAAATGGAATAGTGTAGGTCAGATGATCGGCGCAACATCGAGGGCCGAAGGGCCTGTACTGCGCTGTAATATTCTAATTTCTAATTTCTAATTTCTAATTTCTAAGTGCAGCCTCTTCATTCTGTAATTGAATCAGAGAAACCGTACCAAAGGGAACATCCTGTTGCTGGGGGGGATATGTTCCTGTAACATCCAACAGCAACAACACTTGCATTAGCAATGAAATGTCCCAAGGCACATCACAGGAGCATTATCAAACAGAATTTGGCACCGAGCTGTATAAAGGGATTTTAGGGCAGGTGACCAAAATCTTGGTCAAAGAGGTTAGGTTTTAAGCAGAGTCTTAAAGGAGGAAAGAGAGGTATCGAGGCAGGGAGGTTTAGGAAGGGAATTCCAGAGCTAAGAATCTAGACAGCATAAGGCACAGCTGCCAATGGTGGAGCAATTGGGGATGCGCACGAGGCCAGTGTTGGAGCAGGGCAGCGATCTTGAAGGCTGTGGGGCTGGAGGGGGTTATAGAGAAAGGGAGGTGTGAGGTCATGGAGGGATTTGAAAACAAGGATGAAAAATCCAGTGATTTCAGTCTGAAATATGTCAATTCCAAAAAGTTTGTTGTGGAAGGATGAAGCTGGAGCCTATCTTTACTCAGTTTCACATTTATTGTGCAGAGTAAAAAGAATTGCAAAAAAGTAGCTCCTCACTCAAAATCTCCACCAGTCTCAATAAGAATCTCCTTATAAGTGTGCAAGTAAGACCCAAAGCTCTAATGAAAGGTCACAGACCCGAAACATTAACTCTGTTTCTCTCTCCACAGATGCTGCCCGACCTGCTGATTATTTCCAGCATTTTGCTTTTATTTAAATTTTTTAATGTTTTATTTGCCCTTCAAACATTCTCAACTTTCGGGTGTTTCATCGTCGTGCTTAGCTCCACAACATCAAAACTTGCACTTGGTCTAGTCTGAGTGCACAACCAGTTTAATTGACCAATCAAGCTTCACAATTGCTCAGTCTCTGCTTTAGATTATCATCATCTTTCTGTGATGACCTAACATGATGAATCGGGTTGGGAGTAACACTCTCTAAATAGGATTGTTGGTTTAAAGTTATTCCAGACTTTGCTTAATATCTAATCCAATATATTTAAAGGCCCCACAAGCCTGACTCCTAATCTTAAATTCTGCCCTAATCTTAACAGTACCGCCCCATAAGAAATCATCAATGTGCATCATGAAGTTACCTGAAAGTTTCCCTTTATGATACCAATAAAACATTGCAGGATCTGACTTGAGTTGAGCACAACCAATTTTCAACAAAACAGATCTCACTGAGAAATACCACACCCTGGAAGCATCATTAAGGCTATTGTCGCATTTGTTCAGTTTCCATCATTTTCCTTCTGTATCTGCTGCCTCTTTAAGTGATTTCAGAAACTCTTCTCTCTGAAAAGTATCACCCTGCAGAAATGCGGCTTTTTATGTCAATGGATCTACACTTCCATGAGTATGTGGCCAAAAGAGCTGAAACTATTTTTAAGGTTAGATTAGATTAGATTAGAGATACAGCACTGAAACAGGCCCTTCGGCCCACCGAGTCTGTGCCGAACATCAACCACCCATTTATACCAATCCTACACTAATCCCATATTCCTACCAAACATCCCCACCTGTCCCTATATTTCCCTACCACCTACCTATACTAGTGACAATTTATAATGGCCAATTTACCTATCAACCTGCAAGTCTTTTGGCTTGTGGGAGGAAACCGGAGTACCCGGAGAAAACCCACGCAGACACAGGGAGAACTTGCAAACTCCACACAGGCAGTACCCGGAATCGAACCCGGGTCCCTGGAGCTGTGAGGCTGCGGTGCTAACCACTGCGCCACTGTGCCGCCAGTTATATTTCCAGCTCTGGGAGAGTCCACTCTAACATTGATATCACCCAGTCGCTCTTCAAAACCCCTCACTTTAGCCTTATATATCCCATCGGGAAGGATTTTAACCGTACAAATCCATCTGTGTGTCAAGGCCAGTTGTCCCTTACCTGATACCTCAGAATAAACTCCAAACTCTCTCCAACTCTCTAATTCCTTTTGTTTTGCTTCTGTTATTAGTTTATCCTCAAGTTTACTGGCAGCCACTAAAACTTCACAGTCATCAGGACTTCTGCCTCTATTTCCATTCTGAAACTGCCCTCTAACCTTCATTTCATTGTGAAATCTGTTCAAACTATGACCTCTATTAGCACTTTTAGGTCTTTGGGACTACTGCTACAGGATCTCCCTCTCACATTATCAGAGGCTCTTTCTCCAGTACGTGATCGCTTCCTTATGCAAGAGTCACTTCCCGACCCACTATTAGAACTTGCACTGCCCTTTCTTACCCTCCACTCTTTCACCCCATTCTGCCAGTCCATGGACCTTGCTTCTTGGCCATCATGTTGAACATTTAACCAGCATTTAAACTTGCCAGTAGATTTTCCAGCATGTATCACAATAGCTGCATCCCTCCATCCACCCCTTGATCTAACTTTTCTATACCTCAGGGCCTTGATCATAAAATTCATGAGTATTTAAGGTGCAAGGTGCCTCGTTTCACTCTATCAACTGCTCAGGTTCTGAGATTTTGTAATCAATCTGATTAATCATGAGGAATGAACCTTGACAGTTTGATTTTAATGCTTGATAACTACTGTCTTACCATCACAACCTATTACTTTATCAGGTCCCTTCCATTTCCTATGACCCTCTCGTTTATGATACACCAAATCTCCTGAATTAAATTCTGCATTAGATGGCCTTATACGATAATAGGACGTGTTGGCGTCCTCTGATACTTTTTACAGAATTCACACTTTTCACAAATTTCTTCTATTATCCTCGTATGCTCATCATCAATCACATCTGCATCCTTTTAATGTTTGACAAGAAGGGTAAGCAAATTGTCTGTGTAACGTCAAGACAATTTAGCTTTTCTCTCTGTGATTCTTGTCACCTGATTCCATTAATACTTCTCGGACACTCTGACCAGAAACATCACGCTTTGTTAAGGGGATACAAGAATGTCCTGACAGGGTAAACTGCAAATTTACTGACTTTCCAGAAACAATTGCCTTATTATGCTCCAAATCAAGTTTCATTTGTGCCTTTTTCATTGAAGGTTTACTCAACAGTAAAGGTACCTCACTAGAGACAGCATCAGTACTGATAAAGTGACTTACTCAAGCTATTTTACATGGGATTACTGCTCTCTTCAGTGACTTCAATGTGTTGTCATCACCAAACCTAAAGCTGGTAGTACTCTTAAACCTTGCATCAATTCTCACTACTGAGTGAATCCGATAACATTGTAACTGATCTGCTCTATATACTGCCGATGTGCAAGCACTATCTAATACAGCGCAGTTGAATGAATCCGCAACTAACACATTCATCACAGGACTAAAACTCCTTGTAACTATTACAATTCATTCAGATACATCAGTATCTTCCTTTTCTGCCTCAGAATTCTCTGTGTTGTGTGTTATTTCGAGGACTCTTTCTTGAGTCACACCTGAAGCACCTATTAACTGTTCCTTGTGCATTCCTGGGCTTCATTCGCCTATGATTGCTGTTCAATTCTGTCTTCCACTATAATAGTCTGACTGTAAAGGTGCTTTCATCCTTATTCTTCCTGTCTTTAATTCTTCCATTGTACATATGCCTCTGCCCAGTATCTGAACCATCTCAAAATCCAATGAACATCAAATCCTCTGTTCTTTGTGTCACCACAGAATGCCCTGTTTGTTCTACCAGAGCAACAGGAAATGACTGTTTCCCCAGGAATTTCTTTAAGGCAGCAGATAATTGTTCTAACAGGGAGCCTTTTTCATAAACAAATTGATTCTTGACAATGCAGCCGGTGGGGACGTCATCCGACTGTGCCAACCTGCACACATGCGCAAACGGGCTCCTGCTCTGTGCATGCACTGCATTCCGCATTGCCAGGACCGGTTGGCGCATGCACGGATTATGTCATAATTTAAATTGCCAGGACTGGTACTCGCATGCCCAGATGACGTCATCACATAACGCGGGAGAGAGAGCAAGCGGAGAAGTGGGGAGAGAGCGGGGTGTGGGAGAGAGAGCAGGGTGTGGGGGGGAAGCGGAGGGGGCAGTGGGGAGAGAGTGGGTGGGGGAAGTGGGGGGGGAAGCGGCCGAAGACCTTGGTGGTGGCAGGTTCCCTCTCCTCCTGCCCCCGGCCCACGCTCTCCGGCAATTAGCACCCCCCTCCTATCTCTCCGGCCATTCCCCCCTCCCGGTTGCTCTCTCCAGCCATCCCAACCCGCTCTCTCTGCCCATTCCCCACCAAACCCCCCAGCCAATCTCTCCGGCCATTGTGTGCTGCTTTGTGTTTACGTTGCCTTTGCGTGATTATTTGAGCAGTGCCATCTTTAGTTCTGGCAGCTGCCTGGACGTCACTGACTGTGATGTTTTAGTTGAACAGGCTGCATTTGTGCATGTGCCAGTGCAGCGCCACCTAGTGGCTGCGTTGTCAGCAAACGCAGCCTTTCATAAACCGAACCTCAGTTAGAACTAAGAGCCTGTCCGTATGTGACACCCCAGCACAATCTAACAATTTAAAAGCTAAAAGAAAAACAAAATACTGCGGATGCTGGAAATCTGAAACACAAACAAGAAATGCTGGAAATACTCAGCAGGTCTGGCAGCATCGGTGGAGAGAGAAGCAGAGTTAACGTTTCAGGTCAGTGACCCTTCATCAGAACCTAAAAGCGAGCATTGAACCAGGGATCTCCTAATTGAATTTCCTCAATCTTCTGTACAGTCTGTTAATGTCCATGATATATCCCTTCATTGAATAACCATCTGTTTTCCGAAATTTATCAATGTCTGACTGTGCCTCATGCACATTCAATAGGTCACCTTTCGTGTAAATTTCATCCAAGAATTCTAACAGAAGGAACAAACTTTCATTAGTATCCAACTGACAAGCATCCACTAGTATCCAACTGACAAGCATCCAGTTCACAAAACACTTTACTTCTGATGTTCATTTTGGTAGGAATTGGCAATGCCGGGCCATACGTTATTTGCTCTTTGGTAGGGACATAACCCGTGTCTATGTATCCAATTCATTCTTCCACTGGTCATATGGTTCAGACTCGGAATATCAGAGAACATTGGTAATTGTCATTATCCTGACAATTTACATAAATAAAAGTAAAATACTGCAGATGCTAAAATTCTGAATTAAAAACAGAAAGTGCTGGAAATACTCAGCAGGTCTGGCAGCATCTATGGAGAGAGAAGCACAGTTAACGTTTCAGGTCTGTGACCTTTCATCGGAACTGGCAAAGGTTAGAAAGGTATTAGGTTAAAAGCAAGTAAGGAGGAGGGGTGCGGTGGTGGGGGAAGAGAATAAAAGGGAAAGCATGTGATAGGGCAGAGGACAGGAGAGACTGAATAACAAAGATGTCACGGAACAAAGGCAAAGGGAGTGTTAATGGTTGTGGTGAAAGACAAAGCATTCGTCCAGAGAGAGTGTTAATGGCAGAGTAATGAGCAGTTCTGTCCAGAAGTACAAAATGAAAAAAAAGGCACATGGTTAAAAAATAAAATAAAATAATTAATATATTATATATACATAAAATTAAAGTTAAAAAAGCCAGTCATGCTCTGAAATTGTTGAACTCAATGTTGAGTCTGCAAGGCTGTAGAGTGCCTAATCGAAAGATGAGGTGCTGCTCCTTGAGCTTGTGTCGATGTTCACTGGAACACTGCAGCAGGCCAAGGACAGAAATGTGGTGTGTGGAAATGGCAAGCAACCGGAAGCTCAGAGTTATGCTTTTGGACTACGCAGAGTTGTTCCTCAAAGTGGTCACCCAATCTACATTTGGTCTCCACAATGTAGAGGAGACTGCATTGTGAGCAGCGAATACAGTATACTAAATTGAAGGAAGTGCAAGTAAATCGCTGATTCACCTGGAAGCTCTCAGACACTGCTTCCTACCTCCCCAACGACCATGATCCCACCACTGAACATCAAGCCACTGTCTTCAGGATTGTCACTGACCTCATCTCCTCCGGAAATATTCCCTCTACAGCCTTTAATCTCATTGGCCAACAATCTCAGACAGAAGGTAGAAACCTCCTTCTCAAAATTCACAAACAGGACTGTCCTGGTAGATCCATCGTTTCAGCCTGTTCCTGCCCCACTGAACTTATTTCTTCCTATCTTGGCTCTATCTTTTCTCCCCTGGTCCAGTCTCTTCCCACCTACATCTATGACTCTTCTGATGCCCTACATCACTTCAACAATTTCCAGTTTCCTGACCGTAACCGCTTTCTCTTCATCCAATCACTCTCCACCTCCATCCCCCACCAGGACGGTTTGAGGGCTCTCTGCTTCTTCCTTGAACAGAGGCCCAACCAGTCCCCATCCACTACCACCCTCCTCTGCCTGGCTGAACTTGTTCGCACATTGAACAACTTCTCCTTCAACTCCACTCACTTCTTCCAAATAAAAGGTGTTGCTATGGGTACCCGTACGGTCCTAGTTATGCCTGTCTTTATGTGGGATATGTTCAACATTCCTTGTTCCAGTCCTACTCAGGCCCCCTCCCTCATCTCTTTTTCTTGTACATTGATGACTGTATCAGTGCCACTTCCTGCTCCTGCCTGGAACTGGAAAACTTAATTAACTTTGCTTCCAATTTCCATCCTTCTCTCACCTTTACATGGTCTATCTCTGACACTTCCCTTCCCTTCCACGACTTCTCTGTCTCCATCTCAGGACATAGGCTGTCTACTAGTATTCAGTATAAGCCCACCGACTCCCATGGCTACCATGACTACATTTCCTCACACCCTGTTTACTGTAAGGAATCTATCCCATTTTCCCAGTTTCTCCGTCTCCGACACATCTGTTCTGATGATGCAACCTTCCACAACACCGCTTCTGAAATGTCTTCCTTTTTCCTCAACCGAGGATTCCACCCCCACTGTGGTTGACAAGGCCTTCAACCATGTCCGACCCATTTCCCGCACTTCTGCCCTCACCCCTTCCCCTCCCTCCCAGAACTGCGACAGGGTTCCCCTTGTCCTCACATTCCACCCACCAGCCTCTACATCCAAAGGATCATCCTCTGCCATTTCCTCCACCTCCAGCTTGATGCCACCACAAAACACATCTTCCTTTCCCCTCCCCTGTCAGTATTCCAAAGGGATCGTTCCCTCTGCGATACCCTTGTCAACTCCTCCATCACCTGAAACAACTCATCCCCTTCCCATGGCACCTTCCTATGCAACTACAGGAGGTTTAACACTTGTCCTTTTACCTACTCTCTCCTCACCATCCAAGACCCCAAACACTCCTTCCAGGTGAAGCAGCAATTTACTTGTACTTCTTTCAATTTAGTGTACTGTATTCACTGCTCACAATGCGGTGGTCTCTACATTGGGGAGACCAAACGCAGATTGGGTGACCGCTTTGCGGAACACCTCCGCTCAGTATGAAAGCATGACCCCGAGCTTCCTGTTGCTTGCCATTTCAACACACCCCCCTGCTCTCATGCCCACATTTCTGTCCTTGTCCTGCTCCAGTGTTCCAGTGAACATCAACGCAAGCTCAAGGAACAGCACCTCATCTTTCGATTAGGTACTCTACAGCCTTGCAGACTCAACATTGAGTTCAACAACTTCAGAGCTTGACTGGCCTTTTTAAGTTTTATTTATTTATATATTTTTAAGATTATTTTATTTAAGTTTATTTTTTAACCATGTGCCGGTTTTTCATTTTGTGCTTCTAGACAGAGTTGCTCATTATTCTGCCATCTAAAAAAGGGAAAGGTAAAAGGTGAACTGATAGAGGTCTTTAAAATTATGAAATGATTTGATAGGGCAGACATAGAGATGTTTCCACTTGTTAGGGAGTCCAAACTAGGGGTCACAATTACACGGTAGAATAACTCCAACAGGGAATTCAGCAGAGACCTCTTTAATTGGAGAGTGGAACTTGCTTATACATGAAACAGTTGAAGCGAATAACTTAGATGTGTTTAAGGGGAAGCTAGATAAACACATGAAGGAAAAAGTAATAGGATATATTAATGGGGTTATAGGATCATAGGATCATAGGAAATAGGGGCAGGAGTAGGCCAACAACCACAACCATCTTCCTTTACGCTAGGTATGACTCCAACCAGCTGAGTGTTTTTCCCCTGATTCACATTGACCTCAGTTTTACTAGGGCTCCTTGATGCCATACTCTGTCAAATGCTGCCTTGATGTCAAGGGCAGTCACTCTCACCTCACCTCTTGAGTTCAGCTCTTTTGTCCATGTTTGGACCAAGGCTGTAATGAGGTCGGGAGCTGAGTGGCCCTGGCGGAACCCAAACTGAGCGTCACTGAACAGGTTATCGTTAAACAAGTGCCGCTTGATAGCACTGTCGACGACCCCTTCCGTCACTTTACTGATGATTGAGAGTAGACTGATGATAATTGGCCAGATTGAATTTGTCCTGCTTTTTGTGTACAGGACATACCTGGGCAATTTTCCACACTGTTGGGTAGATGCCAGTGTTGTAGCTGCACTGGAACAGCTTGGCTAGGGACACGGCCAGTTCTGGAGCAGAAGTCTTCAGTACCATTGCTGGAATGTTGTCATTCAACCACTTCTACAATCAATACTCAATCCCACAAAATACCTAATGCCTCATCCCCACACATCTCTTTCTCTCTCTTTCTTTCTCTCTTTCAAGTTCCCAACCTCCTCTCATTTCACCCAGCAAAGAAATGACCATCAACAATTTGACTGATTGTGAACAGAATATCTAATTTCTGACCAGCAATCAGCACGTCACTCCTGCTAATCTTGACCTGTTCTATAACCCACTACCTCTGTCTATGATGCCTGCTTGCTCACCCACTGACCTTGGTTGGACAATTCCCAGCTCTTGTGGTTCCCGCAAAGGTTTGGCTGGATCACCTCATTCATTACCACTCTTCCCTCACCATAGCTAAATCTTTCAACTAAACCAGGGCTAGATAGTAAGTGCATCCTTAGACTCTGCTTCTCAATGAAAAAGAAGAGAGGTTTAGGGAGGGAATTCAGAGTGTCGGGCCGAGATGGCTGAACACATGGTCATCAATGGTGAAGCAAAGGAAGTCGAGGAGAAAGTCGAGGAGATTAAGAAAAATGAATTTAATTTAATTAACACAGTAACGCAGGACAGGTGATGTGTCACAGCAGCAGTATGTGGGAGCACCTGGATGCCATTGGCAAACCATGGCAACCACATCTGTAGTAAGTGTCTGCGGCTTGAGGAGCTTTTGCTCAGAGTAGATGAGCTGAAGGCCGAGCTGCAGACATTACGATGCATCGGGGGGGAATTGCATGGACACGTGGTTCCAGAAGGCAGTCACACCCTTTAGGATATGGTCATCTGATTTGGTCAGTGGTCAGGGACAGGAGGGTGTGACTGCAAGTCAGGCAGGTAAGGGGATCACCAAGATGGGAGTGGAGCAGCCTCAGCCCTTGCAATTGAGCAGCAAGTTCGAGGCTCTTGAAACTTGTATCGATAAGAGCGAGGACTGCAGACAGACCATGGCACCATGTTACAGGAAGCCATTCAAGTGGGGGGAGTTAAACGGAATGTAGTGGTAGTAGTGGACAGTATAGTCAGGGGGATAGACACTGTTCTCTGAAACAGAGAGCAAGAGTCCAGAAGGCTGAGTTGCCTGCCCGGTGCCAGGGTTCGTCCCCATCTGCTCAGAGCTAGAGGGGAATTTGCAGTGGGAATGGGGAGGATTCAGTGGTTGTGGTCCATGTAGGTACCAACGACATAGATAGGACTCGGAAAGAGGTTCTGCATAGGGAGTATGAGAATCTCGGCACTCAATTAAAAAGCAGAACCTCAAAGGTAATAATCTCTGGATTATTACCTGAGCCATGTGCAAGTTAGTATCGGGTAAATAAGATTAGAGAGTTGAATGCGTGGCTCAAAGACTTATGTGGGAGAAGTGGGTTCAGGTTTGTGGGGCACTGGCACCAGTACTGGGGAAAGTGAGGGTTGTACCATTGGGACGGACTACACCTGAACCATGCTGGGACCAGTGTTCTAGCGAGTCTTATATGTAGGGAAGTAGAGAGGGCTTTAAACTAAATAGAGGGAGGAAGGGATCATGTAGGGATAGATTGAATAGATTAAAGGGAAATGACAAGGCAATTGATCAAGGTAGCAATAAAGGTAATGATGATCAGAGTATGGCAGGAAGGGACAGTGATAGGGCCAGAGTTTACAAAAACAGTTTAAAAAAAACTGAATTAAGGACTCTGTATCCGAATGCCCACAGCATTTGTAATAAAACAGATGAATTGTCAGCTCAAATAGAAATCCATATGTATGACCGGATGGCTACAAGGAAACTCAAGCTGGGGCCTGAATATCCAAGGATACGTGACGTTCAGCAAGGACAGGAAGCTGGGAAAAGGTTGAGGGGTAGCTCTGTTCATTAAAGAAGGCAATAGTACTGTAGTGAGAGATGGCTTTATTTCTAAAGATCAAGATGTAGAATCAGTTTAGTTGGAACTAAGAAACAGCAAGGGGCAGAAAACATTGGTGGGAGTTGTTTATAGACCACCAATTGCAGTGGTAATGTAAATTACAGTATAAATCAGGAAATTAGAGGTGCATGTAACAAGGGTAATACTGTAATCATGGGGGATTTCAATCTACATATAGACTGGGTAAACTTTATTAGTACTAATGCTGTGGAGGATGAATTCTTGGAATGTATGTGAGATGGTTTTCTCGAGCAGTACATTGAGGAACCAAATAGGGAATGGGCTATGTTAGATCTAGTGTTGTGCAATGAAAAAGGGGTAATTAATAATCTTGTTGTAAAAGTGAGGTGAGAGAGACTGCCCTTGACAGCATTTGACCGAGTATGGCATCAAGGAGGCCTAGCAAAACTGGAGGCAATGGGAATCAGGGGAAAATTCTCTGCTGGTTGGAGTCATACCTAGCGCAAAGGAAGATGGTTGTGGTTGTTGGAGGTCAATCATCTGAGCTCCAGGACATCACTGCAGGAGTTCCTCACGGTAGTGTCCTAGGCCCAACCATCTTCAGCTGCTTCATCAATGACCTTTCTTCAATCATAAGACCAGAAGTAAGGATGTTCGCTGATGATTGCACAATGTTCAGCACCATTTACGACTCCTCGGATACTGAAGCAGTCCATGTAGAAATGCAGCAAGACCTGGAAAAATATCCAGGCTTGGGCTGATAAGTGTCAAGTAACATTCGTGGCACACAAGTACCAGGCAATGACCACCTCCAACAAGAGAGAATATAACCATCTCCCCTTGATGTTCAATGGCATTACCAATGCTGAATCTCCCACGATCAACATCCTGGGGGTTACCATGGACCACAAACTGAACTGGAGTAGTCATATAAATACCGCAGCTACAAGAGCAGGCTAGGAATCCTGCGGCGAGTAACACATCTCCTGACTCCCCAAAGCCTGTCCACCATCTGCAAAGCACAAGTCAGGAGTGTGATGGAATACTCTCCACTTGCCTGGATGGCTGCAGCTCCAACAACACTCGAAGAACGACACCATCCAGGACAAATGAGCCCACTTGTTCGGCACCCTAGACATCATCTTCACCATTCACTCACTTCACCACTGACGCACAGTGGCAGCAATGTGTACCATCTACAAGATGCACCAAGTCTCCTTAGACAGAACCTTCCAAACCTGCAACCTCTACCACCTAGAAAGACAAAGACAGCAGACGCATGGGAACATCACCACCTGCAAGTTCCCCTCCAAGCCACTCACCATCCTAACTTGGAACTATATTGCCGTTCCCTCACTGCTGCTGGGTCAAAATCCTGGAACTCCCTTCTTAACAGCACTGTGAGTGAGTATACCTACCGCACATGGACTGCAGCAGTTCAAGAAGGCAGCTCACCTCCACCTTCTCAAGGGCAATTAGAGATGGGCAATAAATGCTGGCCTAGCCAGCAACGTGCACATCCCATGAACGAATAACAAAAAGGAGCCTTTGGGAAGGAGTGACCATAATATAATTTGACACTAAGTTTGAAAGTGATATAGTTCAATCAGAAACTAGGGTCTAAAATCTATGCAAACTATGAAGGTATGAGAGGCAAATTGGCTATGTTGGATTGAGAAACTATGTTAAAAGGTATGACAGTAGACAGACAATGGTTAACATTTAAAGAACTAATACATAGTTTACAACAAAAATGCATTCCCTTAATGCACAAAAACCCAACAAGGAAAATGTCCCAACCATAGCTAACAAAAGAAATCAAGGATTCAGCAAAGGAAGAGGTGTTTCAATTTGCCAAAAAAATGGTAAGCCTGAGGATTGGGATCATTTCAGAATTCTGCAAAGGAGGGCCAAGAAAAAGATTAAGAAAGGGAAAATAGAATATGGGAGTCAACTAGCCAGAAAAATAAAAACAGACTGTAAAAGCTTCTGTAGGTATGTAAAAAGGAAAAGATTAGCAAAGACAAATGTGGGTCCATTACAAGTGAAGTCAGGAGAATTTATAATAAGGGGAATAAGGAACTGGCAGAGAAACTAAACAAATACTTTGCGTCTGTCTTCACAGACGAAATACTACAAATCTCACAGAAATAATGGCAAATCAAGGGACTAGTGTAAATAAGGAACTGCAAGATATTAATATTAGTAAAAAAAAAACTAGAGAAATTAATGGGACTTAAAGTAGATAAATCCCCTGGACTAGATGATCTATATCCCAGATTGTTGAAAGAGGTGGCTGTAGAGATAATAGATGCATTGGTGGTCATCTTTCAAAATTCTATAGTCTCTGGAATGGTTCCTGCAGATTGGAAGGTTGCAAATGTAACCCCACTATTTAAGAAACGGAGGGAGAGAGAAAACAGGGAACAACAGACCTGTTTTTCTTTTTGCAGCGGCGACAGGGAGAGCGAGGTGGCAGCTGGGTAAGTAAGTCCTATATATTTGGGCAGCGGCTGAACCCGAGACACTACACCTGTAGTGTCTCCCACCCGCCCTCCTCCTCTAACCAAAAAAAAAGGACTCGGTGGTGTGCAGATAAGGTAAGGCTTTTTCCATTTATTTTTTTTTTCGTGTGATTGGTAAAAACTTTTCGTTCCTTTTTCGTTTATCTAAGTTAAGACTAACTTAAGCTTAAGATTGAAAATGGCAGGAGATCTCAGACCCGTGTTATCCTCCTCTTGCTCAATGTGGGAGCTCAGGGGCACGGCTGATGTCCCTGACTCCTTCACGTGCTGGAAGTGAGTCCAGCTGCAGCTCTTGTTAGACCGCATGACGGCTCTGGAGCTGCGGATGGACTCACTTTGGAGCATCCGCGATGCTGAGGAGGTCGTGGATAGCACGTTTAGCGAATTGGTCACACCGCAGATTAGGATTGCTGAGGGAGAAAGGGAATGGGTGACCAAAAGGCAGAGAAAGAGCAGGAAGGCAGCGCAGGTGTCCCCTGCGGTCATCTCCCTCCAAAACAGGTATACCGTTTTGGATACTGTTGAGGGAGATGGCTCACCAGGGGAAGGCAGCAGTAGCCAGGTTCATGGCACCGTGGCTGGCTCTGCTGTTCGGAAGGGCGGGAAAAAGAGTGGAAGGGCTATAGTCATCGGGAATTCGATTGTAAGGGGAGTAGATAGGCGGTTCTGTGGTCGAAAACGAGACTCCCGAATGGTATGTTGCCTCCCAGGTGCACGGGTCAGGGATGTCTCAGATCGGCTGCAGAACATTATGAAAGGGGAGGGTGAACAGCCAGTTGTCGTTGTGCACATCGGCACCAATGATATAGGTAAAAAACGGGATGAGGTCCTACAAGCAGAATTTAGGGAGTTAGGAGCCAAGTTAAAAAGTAGGACCTCAGAGGTAGTAATCTCAAGATTGCTACCAGTGCCACATGATAGTCAGAGTAGAAATGAAAGAATAGTTAGGATGAATGCGTGGCTTGAGAGATGGTGCAGGAGGGAGGGGTTCAGATTTTTGGGACATTGGGACCGGTTCTGGGGGAGGTGGGACTATTACAAATTGGACGGTCTGCACCTGGGCCAGACTGGAACCAATGTTCTTGGGGGTGCTTTTGCTAACGCTGTTGGGGAGGGTTTAAACTAATGTGGCAGGGGGATGGGAACCAAATGAGGAGGTCAGTGGACAGTAATGAGGTAGTAACTAAAGCCTGTAAGGAACTAGATAATGAAGTCAGCGTGACTAAGGAAAAGAGTAGACAGGGAGCAGATGATGAACACAAAGGGACTGGTGGTCTGAGGTGCATTTGTTTTAATGCAAGAAGTGTAGTAGGTAAGGCAGATGAACTTAGGGCCTGGATTAGTACCTGGGAGTATGATGTTATTGCTATTACTGAGACTTGGTTGAGGGAAGGGCATGATTGGCAACTAAATATCCCAGGATATCGATGCTTCTGGCGGGATAGAAAGGGAGGTAAAAGGGGTGGAGGAGTTGCAGTACTGGTCAAAGAGGATATCACAGCTGTGCTGAAGGAGGGCACTATGGAGGACTCGAGCAGTGAGGCAATATGGGCAGAACTCAGAAATAGGAAGGGTGCAGTAACAATGTTGGGGCTGTACTACAGGCCTTCCAACAGCAAGCGTGAGATAGAGGTACAAATATGTAAACAGATTATGGAAAGATGTAGGAGCAACAGGGTGGTGGTGATAGGAGATTTTAATTTTCCCAACATTGACTGGGATTCACTTAGTGTTAGAGGTCCAGATGGAGCAGAATTTGTAAGGAGCATCCAGGAGGGCTTTCTAGAGCAGTATGTAAATAATCCAACTCGGGAAGTGGCCATACTGGACCTGGTGTTGGGGAATGAACCCGGCCAGGTGGTTGACGTTTCAGTAGGGGACTACTTTGGGAATAGTGATCACAATTCCGTAAGTTTTAGAATACTCATGGACAAAGACGAGAGTGGTCCCAAAGGAAGAGTGCTAAATTGGGGGAAGGCCAACTACACCAAAATTCAGCAGGAGCTGGGGAATGTAGATTGGGAGCAGATGTTTGAAGGTAAATCCACATTTGATATGTGGGAGGCTTTTAAAGAGAGGTTGATTAGCGTGCAGGAGAGACATGTTCCTGTGAAAATGAGGGTAGAAATGGCAAGATTAGGGAACCATGGATGACAGGTGAAATTGTGAGACTAGCTAAGAGGAAAAAGGAAGCATACATAAGGTCTAGGAGGCTGAAGAAAGACGAAGCTTTGAAAGAATATCGGGAATGTAGGACCAATCTGAAACGAGGAATTAAGAGGGCTAAAAGGGGTCATGAAATATCTTTAGCAAACAGGGTTAAGGAAAATCCCAAAGCCTTTTATTCATATATAAGGAGCAAGAGGGTAACTAGAGAAAGGATTGGCCCACTCAAGGACAAAGGAGGAAAGTTATGCGTGGAGTCAGAGAAAATGGGTGAGATTCTAAACGAGTACTTTGCATCGGTATTCACCGAGGAGAGGGACATGACGGATGTTGAGTTTAGGGACAGATGTTTGATTACTCTAGGTCAAGTCTGCATAAGGAGGGAGGAAGTGTTGGGTATTCTAAAAGGCATTAAGGTGGACAAGTCCCCAGGTCCGGATGGGATATATCCCAGGTTGCTGAGGGAAGCGAGAGAGGAAATAGCTGGGGCCTTAACAGATATCTTTGCAGCATCCTTAAACACGGGTGAGGTCCCGGAGGACTGGAGAATTGCTAATGTTGTCCCCTTGTTTAAGAAGGGTAGCAGGGAAAATCCAGGTAATTATAGACCGGTGAGCCTGACGTCAGTGGTAGGGAAGCTGCTGGAGAAGATACTGAGGGATAGGATCTATTCCCATTTGGAAGAAAATGGGCTTATCAGTGATAGGCAACATGGTTTTGTGCAGGGAAGGTCATGTCTTACCAACTTAATAGAATTCTTTGAGGAAGTGACAAAGTTGATTGATGAGGGAAGGGCTGTAGATGTCATATATATGGACTTCAGTAAGGCGTTTGATAAGGTTCCCCATGGTAGGCTGATGGAGAAAGTGAAGTCGCATGGGATCCAGGGTGTACTAGCTAGATGGAAAAAGAACTGGCTGGGCAACAGGAGACAGAGAGTAGCAATGGAAGGGAGTTTCTCCAAATGGAGACGTGTGACCAGTGGTGTTCCACAGGGATCCGTGCTGGGACCACTGTTGTTTGTGATATACATAAATGATTTGGAGGAAAGTATAGCTGGTCTGATTAGCAAGTTTGCAGACGACACTAAGATTGGTGGAGTAGCAGATAGTGAAGGGGACTGTCAGAGAATACAGCAGAATATAAATAGATTGGAGAGTTGGGCAGAGAAATGGCAGATGGAGTTCAATCAGGGCAAATGCGAGGTGATGCATTTTGGAAGATCCAATTCAAGAGTGAACTATACAGTAAATGGAAAAGTCCTGGGGAAAATTGATGTACAGAGAGATTTGGGTGTTCAGGTCCATTGTTCCCTGAAGGTGGCAACGCAGGTCAATAGAGTGGTCAAGAAGGCATACGGCATGCTTTCCTTCATCGGACGGGGTATTGAGTACATGGGTTGGCAGGTCATGTTACAGTTGTATAAGACTTTGGTTCGGCCACATTTGGAATACTGCGTGCAGTTCTGGTCGCCACATTACCAAAAGGATGTAGATGCTTTGGAGAGGGTGCCGAGTAGGTTCACCAAGATGTTGCCTGATATGGAGGGCACTAGCTATGAAGAGAGGTTGAGCAGATTAGGATTATTTTCATTAGAAAGACGGAGGTTGAGGCGGGACCTGATTGAGGTGTACAAAATCATGAGAGGTATAGACAGGGTGGATAGCAAGAAGCTTTTTCCCAGAGTGGGGGATTCAATTACTGGGGGTCACGAGTTCAAAGTGAAAGGGGAAAAGTTTAGGGGGGATATGCGTGGAAAGTTCTTTACGCAGAGGGTGGTGGGTGCCTGGAACGCGTTGCCAGCGGAGGTGGTAGACGCGGGCACGATAGCGTCTTTTAAGATGTATCTAGACAGATACATGAATGGGCAGGAAGCAAAGAGATACAGACCCTTAGAAAATAGGCGACATGTTTAGATAGAGGATCTGGATCGGCGCAGGCTTGGAGGGCCGAAGGGCCTGTTCCTGTGCTGTAATTTTCTTTGTTCTTTGTTCTTTGTTAGTCTAACATCAGTCATCAGGGAAAATGCTAGAATCTATAATAAAGGATGTAATAACAGGCCACTTAGAAAATAATGGTAGGATTTGGCAGAGTCAACATGGATTTATGGAAGGGAAATCATGTTTAATAAACGTGTTGGAGTTTTTTGAGAATGTAACTGGCAGAATAGATAAGGGGGTACCGGTGGATGTGGTACATTTAGATTTTTCAGAAAGCTTTTAATAAGGTCCCACACACGAGGTTAGTAAATAAAATTAGAGCACATGGGATTGGGGGTGTGGGGGGGAATTATACTGACATGGATTGAGAACTGTTTAATGGACAGAAAATAGAGATTAGGAATAAATGGGTCATTTTCATGTTGTCAGGCTGTGACTACTGAGATACCACAAGGATCAGTGCTTGGGCCCCAGTTATTGACAATCTATATCAATGATTTGGATATGGGAATTAAATTAATATTTCCAAGTTTCCAGATGACACAAAACTAGGTGGAAGTGTGAGCTGTGAGGAGGATGCAAAGGTGCTTCAAGGGGATTTGGAGAGGCTAAGCAAGTGGGGAATACAATGTGGAGAAATGTAAGGTTATCCACTTTGGTACGAAAAACAGAAATGCAGAATATTTCTTAAATGGTGAGAGGCTGGAAAGTATTGAATTTCAAAGGGACTTGGATTTCCTTGTTCATGAGTCACTAAAAGCTAACATGCAGGAACAGCAAGCAATTCAGAAGGCAAATGAAATGTTGGCCTTCGTAACAAAAGGATTTGAGTATAGGAGTAAAGATGTCTTACTGCAATTGTATAGAGCCTTGGTGAGACCGCACCTGAAGCATTGTGTGCAGTTTTGGTCTCCTTACCTAAGGAAAGATATACTTGCCATAGAGGGAGTGCAACGAAGGTTCACCAAACTACTTCCTGGGATGGAGGGATTGCCCTATGAGGAAAGATTAAATAGACTGGGCCTTTATTCTTTGGAGTTTAGAAGAATGAGAGGTGATCTCATTCAAACATACAGAACTCCTGCAGGGTTCGACAGGGTTGATGCAGGATGGATGTTTCCCCTGGCTGGGGAGTCCAGAACCAGGGGATACAGTCTCAGAATAAGGGGCAGGTCATTTAGGACTGAGATGAGGAGGAAGTTCTTCACTCAGAGGGTAGTGAAACTTTGGAATTCTCTGCTCCAGAGGGCTGTGGAGGCTCAGTCGTTGAGTATGTTTAAGACAGAGATCGATAAATTTCCACATATTAAAAACATCAAGGGTTACGGGGATAGTGCAGAAAAATGGTGTTGAAGTAGATGATCAGCCATGACCTCATTAAATGGTGGAGGGGACTCGAAGGGCTGAATGGCCTACTCCTGCTCCTACTTCTTATGTTCTTATGTTCTAAGTTGTTTACGTTTGATCATTATTAGCTTAAAATAGTTATTCTCATTAAAGAATAGGAGCAAGTAGTTTGTAGGAGACTTACAGGAGTTGTGGGCGCGGGGTGCAGTTGGGGGTACAATGGATGGTGGTGGCAAGGGTAGTATCGAGTTAAATTGGCAACTCTATTGGCTAACAAAAAGAGCCATGTCGGGGTGGGGACAAGGTCAGGTTCACATGTACTGCCAACCGCAGGTCAAAGGGTGGGAATGTCCTCTGCGCTTCTCACCAATTGGTCACAGTAACCCTGCCAGAAGATTGGCAGAAGCACCAGATAGACTGCGTAAAAAGGATTTCTGGCAAACATCCACTGAAGTGATAAGGGAGGTCCCTACATCACTCCCTGGGCCATACAGGAGATACTGGAGAGCGTGCAGTGCCTGTGGAACCCCCTCAAGAGACAAAATTTGCTAAACAAAAAAGACCACATACCCCCTCCTCCTGGGCTCCTGGTCAGTTAGGATGTAGCAGGTTGTCTAAAGTTAACTTCCGTCAGCTAGTCTGCAACATTCCCTCTCTTGGCTTCCTTTGTTGTAAAAACTGTTGACTTGCATTACCATGCAGGAAGCAGCTGATCCTCTCATCCTTTACAACAGTCTGAAAATAGTAAAAAATTTCATTCAGACCATAGCAGTCTGCAAACAATGACTTGCAATCTGAAAAAAATAATTTTTCTTATTCGTTCATGAGATGTGGGCATCGATGGCAAAGCCAGTATTTTATGACCATCCCTAACTGCCCTTGAGAAGGTGGTGGTGAACCACCTTCTTGAACCGCTGAAGTCCATGTGGAGTAGATACACCCACAGTGCTGTTAAGAAGGGGGACACAGTGGTGCAGTGGTTAGCACCGCAGCCTCACAGCTCCAGCGACCCAGGTTCAGTTCTGGGTACTGCCTGTGCTGAGTTTGCAAGTTCTCCCTGTGACTGTGTGGGTTTCCACCGGGTGCTCCGGTTTCCTTCCAGCCGAAGACTTGCAGGTTGATAGGCAAATTGGCCATTGTAAATTGCCCCTAGTGTAGGTAGGAGAATGGTGGGGATGTGGTAGGGAATATGGGATTAATGTAGGATTAGTATAAATGGGTGGTTGTTGGTCAGCACAGACTCGGTGGGCTGAAGGGCCTGTTTCAGTGCTGTGTCTCTAAAAAAAAAGGGAGTTCCAGGATTTTGACGAAGGAACGGTGATATAGTTCCAAGTCAGGATGGTGTGTGGCTTGGAGGGGAACTTGCAGATGGTGGTGTTCCCATGCATGTGCTGCCCTTTCCTTCTAGGTGGTAGAGATTGCAGGTTTGGAAGTTGCTGTTGAAGAAGCCTTGGTGAGTTGATGCAGTGCATCTTGTAGATGGTGCACATTGGAAACTCTGTGCATCGGTGGTGGAAAGAGTGAATGTTTGTGGATGGGGTGCCAATCAAATGGGCTGCTTTGTTCTGGATGGTGTCGAGCCTCTTGAGTGTTGTTGGAGATGTACTCATCCAGGCAAGTGGAGAGTATTCCTTCACAGTCCTTGTACATGATGGACAGGCTTTGAGAGAAAATGCTCATCTTCACATTCTACATTGTCTAGTTACTATGTAGAGCAAACACAGGATAATAATTTAATTTGTATGAATAAAATTACCAGAGTTGACACACAGTACAATTCCTATTATCAATCAGAGTAGAGGGCACCCTTGGGAGAAACTGAAAGAAAAACAGTGATGGCAGTATTTATAAGCACAATATTCACAAACCTCAAACAAAATTAGACATGTAATGAGTGTAGTGTGCTTAGGAGAAACAGCTGACTTCAGATCAATGGTTCCCAAAGCTCACCACCACTGAGGCTTTCGTCACCTTATGCCAGGCCTGAAAGAGGAGTTGAGGCCTGGGACAGATCAGCCATGATCTTATTGAATGGCGGGGCAGGCTTGATGGCCTGAATGGCCTACTCCTGCTCCTATTTCTTATTTTCTTATGTCAGTGTCTGTTGTCGACTAATTGCTCAAGTTTGATTGCTATAATTAGCCAATAACTCAATTATCATTGGGTTTTTTTCTTTCATGGGGCATGGGCATCACTGGCAAGCAAAGCATTTGTTGCCCATCCCTAAGTGGCTTGCTGAACCCTTTCAGTTAAGAGTCAACCACATTACTGAGGGTCTGCAGTCACATGTAGACCAGACGAGGAAAGGACGGCAAATTTCCTTCCCTAAAAGAAAGTGAACCAGATGTGTTTTTACAACAATCAATGATAGATTTGTTTTATGGCACTATTACTGAGACGAGCTTTCAATTCCAGATTTATATTAATTAATTAATTCAATTTAAATTCCACCAGCTGCCATGGTGGGATTTGAACCCATGTCCCCAGACCATTAATCTGGGCTGATGGATTACTAGTTCAATGACATCAGAACTATGCCACCATCTCTCCTATGCAACTCTACGATTGCAGAAGATTTTGTTTGAGGCTAACTCTCACAATACTGGGTCGGCTCGCTGAGCCTGATCCATTACACATTCAGGGAAACTGCAGGAGACCGTCTCCTGCCACTGCCCCGTCTTTCTAACCTCCTGCGGTCTTTCTTTCACTACTCTAGGGGCTACAAACTTCACCCCTGCCAGATCATTATCTAGGAGCAGGTCGAGCCCGTCCGCAGGCAAACTAGGGACAATCCCTATGGTCATTGGTCCCGAAACTAGGTCGCACTCCAGGTGTACCCGGTGTACAGGTACAGGTATACATTGCCCTCCGATACCATTCACCACCATTCTGGTGTTCACTGCACTCTCTGGGGGAAAGGTCAGGCCCAGTAAAGGAATTTAGTGGCCCCTGTGTCCCTGAGAATCACTATGGGCTTGCTTGCCCCACTCGAGGGGTATGGGTTTACTTTCCCTTCGGACACAAAACCTTGATAACCTTCAGGAATCCTATGAAATGTTCCTGCACTTGCAGACGTAAGCTTCCTGGGTCTCACTCTTACTGCAGTTAAAGTCACAGCTTGTTCTGATGTGTTTTCCATCAGGTTCACTTCTTCACTGAGTTGGTGTGCCCTGATTAACCCTACAGGTTTTCCCCTTAGTTTCCAACAGTCAGCTTTTAAATGCCCTGCTTTATTACAATGGGAGCACACAGGTCTCCGCTTCTCACACTTGCTCACAGCACCTTTCGTTTTGGCTACAGGAGGGGCCCCTGTGTCTCCTGCTTTCCTTTCTCTCCCAGGACTACTTGGGCTCCTATCACCTTCCCACCCTTTGTTGCTTTCAGATTTGTGGGGGTGACTAGGAAAGGTTCTCCCCTGGGAAACCAACTTATAAATTAAAGCAAACTCACCAGCTAGAACAGCCGCTTGCCGGGCCCTCTGGCCCCGCTGCTCCTCTACATGGGTCTTTATGGAGAGTGGAAGAGAGTGTTTAAATTCCCCTAACAGATTTACTTCTCTGAGATTCTCATAGCTGAGTTGTGTTTTAAGAGCCCTCAGCCACTGGTCAAAAGCCAGCTGCTTACTTCTTTCAAACTCCAGATAAGTTTGATTGCCTTGCTTCTTGAGGGTTCTAAACTTTTGGCAATAGGCTTCGGGTACTAATTCATATTCCCCAAGGATAGCATTTTTGGTCAGTTCATAATTTGATTAACTCTCATCTGGCAACAGGGAATAAATCTCATGTACTTTTCCACTTAGCTTGCTTGGTAGTAAAAGAGGCCAGGTCTCAGCTGGCCATTTTAGCTACCTTAGCAGTTTCCCAAAGGACACCAAGAATGCTTCTACATCCTCCTCATTGAATTTTGGAATTAGTTGAGCTAGTTTTAACAATTCTGTACCCAGCCCTGAATTACGCTCCTCCACATTGGCCATGCTTTTACTGGGGTTACTCTGTTGCCCCCTAGTTAACTCAGCCACTTCAGCTCTCTTTCTTCACATTCTTTCTGGAATATATTTTCTCTCTCTCTTTCCTCTCTTTCTCGTTCCTTCTCCTGTCTTTCTCTCTCTCTCCTCTCTTTTTTTCTCTTCACTTTCCTTCTGGAAGCCCTCTCTTTCTCCCTCTCCTGCCTCTCTCTTTCTCTTTCTCTTTCCCTGTCTTCTAATTCAAGTTTCCTCTGTTCCAATTGTATCTTTGCTAACAGTACCCTGTCTGGGTGTACTTCTAACCCTGTTTCTGCTTCTTCAGATTCAACAGAAAATGGTTGGCCATTAGTCTTAGGAGTTCAGACTTCCTAGTCTTGCCACGTACAGTGATCCCACACTGTTCAGCCATTTTTCTCAACTCCTACATAGACAGTGCTTTTAACTTATCCCAAGTTACTTCACCCTGGCTTGGGGAGCCACTAGCTTCAGTTGCAAACATGTTTGTATTCAAGCACACACAACCACAAGAAAACCTGGATTGAAATCTTGCTCTTTTATTGATTGGGAACAATTTGCCTACCCACTTCCAATTTCTCGTTTGTCTGTGGGTCAATTCCGGATGCTAGCACCCAAATTTCTGCTACAACCAGATGAGAAAGGAGTCCAGGGGTCCCTCTCAGCCTTCATCTGTTCTTACCATAACAGGGTTTAATTTTAAACACACCGTGTTTTTAGCTCCCCCTGGGTGAATCCTTGTTCACACTTTACAATTATAAGGCAAAGAAACCAGCACAAACAGGCTTTCTTAGGTTTAAAGAAGAAAAGGTGAAATTTATTAAACTTAAACTCTAATTCGGTTGACACCTACGGATACATGATGCGCCCACGCTAGCATGCATACACGATACACACATGCAAATAGAGACAGAAAAGATAAGGAGGAAAATAAAGTGGAAAAGTTTGAGGCAATATCTGAAGAGCTTTTGTTACGGTTCTTCGAGCTCACTGTACAGACCTTGATTGTAGGTAGATCTTGCTTTTCGTTGGGGCCCAGTATTCTTCTTAAACCTTGTTCACTGTCGGTGACTTTTCTCTCTTGGGGTTCATGTGTCTTCAGTGGATTCAGAGGCTTGTTAGAAAGAGATGGGAGCAGACAGGAGAGATCTTCTCTGTCCAGGAACAAACAGCTTTCTGCCCAAACTGTTGTACAAATTCAAAAAACTCAGGTTTGCCCAGCAGGTTATTCATGTGAATAGCTGGTTTGACCATGTTCGTTTATGTATTCGGCCATCTTAGCAGTCAACCTGGAATGCGAGCTCCCCCACCTTCAACATCTGCTGATCAAAAGTCCATTGTGAGTTGAATGTGTCAGGGAATGGCTGCTTTGTCCTTCCAAACACTGTCTGTTAATATGCAAATGTCTTTCCAGCCAAGATCTGGTAATTTTTTAAAGCATGTCCTTTCTTCACTTCAACCACAGTTTGAAATTCAAAATCCATGTGGCAAAATTAATATGCCTCATGCTTGGCAGGTGGGGGCTACATGGCACTGTGCACTTTGCAGGAGTAATTTTAATCTTCAGAGTTAGCGGAAAAAGGTCAATAGCAATGAGGAAGAAAAATTGGGCAAACATAGGAAATGGACGGGCAGGAAAAGACCACATCAAGCTTGCTCCAACATCATGGTGGCCCGAGAATCCTGACTAAACACTTCTACCCTCCACTACCCCTCTTCATCCCCTCTCGCTGCCATGTAATCCCCTGGGAGAGGCAAATTAAAACAGCAAAACATTAAGGGTGGATACGGCAATAAAATTAATTTGCCAAATTTCTCTTGGAAAATAGGATATTGTCCACTTTACACAATTGCCAAATTAGAACAAGAACAAAGAACAAAGAAAATTACAGCACAGGAACAGGCCCTTCGGCCCTCCAAGCCTGCGCCGATCCAGATCCTCTATCTAAACATGTCGCCTATTTTCTAAGGGTCTGTATCTCTTTGCTTCCTGCCCATTCATGTATCTGTCTAGATACATCTTAAAAGACGCTATCGTGCCCGCGTCTACCACCTCCGCTGGCAACGCGTTCCAGGCACCCACCACCCTCTGCGTAAAGAACTTTCCACGCATATCCCCCCTAAACTTTTCCCCTCTCACTTTGAACTCATGACCCCTAGTAATTGAATCCCCCACTCTGGGAAAAAGCTTCTTGCTATCCACCCTGTCTATACCTCTCATGATTTTGTACACCTCAATCAGGTCCCCCTCAATCTCCGTCTTTCTAATGAAAATAATCCTAATCTGCTCAACCTCTCTTCATAGCTAGCGCCCTCCATACCAGGCAACATCCTGGTGAACCTCCTCTGCACCCTCTCCAAAGCATCTACATCCTTTTGGTAATGTGGCGACCAGAACTGCACGCAGTATTCCAAATGTGGCCGAACCAAAGTCTTATACAACTGTAACATGACCTGCCAACTCTTGTACTCAATACCCCGTCCGATGAAGGAAAGCATGCCGTATGCCTTCTTGACCACTCTATTGACCTGCGTTGCCACCTTCAGGGAACAATGGACCTGAACACCCAAAACTCTCTGTACATCAATTTTCCCCAGGACTTTTCCATTTACTGTATAGTTTACTCTTGAATTGGATCTTCCAAAATGCATCACCTCGCATTTGCCCTGATTGAACTCCATCTGCCATTTCTCTGCCCAACTCTCCAATCTATCTATATTTTGCTGTATTGTCTGACAGTCCCCTTCACTATCTGCTACTCCACCAATCTTAGTGTCGTCCGCAAATTTGCTAATCAGACCACCTATACTTTCCTCCAAATCATTTATGTATATCACAAACAACAGTGGTCCCAGCACGGATCCCTGTGGAACACCACTGGTCACACGTCTCCATTTTGAGAAACTCCCTTCCACTACTACTCTCTGTCTCCTGTTGCCCAGCCAGTTCTTTATCCATCTAGCTAGTACACCTTGGACCCCATGCGACTTCACTTTCTCCATCAGCCTACCATGGGGAACCTTATCAAACGCCTTACTGAAGTCCATGTATATGACATCTACAGCCCTTCCCTCATCAATCAACTTTGTCACTTCCTCAAAGAATTCTATTAAGTTGGTAAGACATGACCTTCCCTGCACAAAACCATGTTGCCTATCACTGATAAGCCCATTTTCTTCCAAATGGGAATAGATCCTATCCCTCAGTATCTTCTCCAGCAGCTTCCCTACCACTGAAGTCAGGTTCACCGGTCTATAATTACCTGGATTTTCCCTGCTACCCTCCTTAAACAAGGGGACAACATTAGCAATTCTCCAGTCCTCCGGGACCTCACCCGTGTTTAAGGATGCTGCAAAGATATCTGTTAAGGCCCCAGCTATTTCCTCTCTCGCTTCCCTCAGTAACCTGGGATAGATCCCATCCGGACCTGGGGACTTGTCCACCTTAATGCCTTTTAGAATACCCAACACTTCCTCCCTCCTTATGCCGACTTGACCTAGAGTAATCAAACATCTGTCCCTAACCTCAACATCCGTCATGTCCCTCTCCTCGGTGAATACCGATGCAAAGTACTCGTTTAAAATCTCACCCATTTTTTCTGACTCCACGCATAACTTTCCTCCTTTGTCCTTGAGTGGGCCAATCCTTTCTCTAGTTACCCTCTTGCTCCTTATATATGAATAAAAGGCTTTGGGATTTTCCTTAACCCTGTTTGCTAAAGATATTTCATGACCCCTTTTAGCCCTCTTAATTCCTCGTTTCAGATTGGTCCTACATTCCCGATATTCTTTCAAAGCTTCGTCTTTCTTCAGCCTCCTAGACCTTATGTATGCTTCCTTTTTCCTCTTAGCTAGTCTCACAATTTCACCTGTTCCCTAATCTTGCCATTTCTATCCCTCATTTTCATAGGAACATGTCTCTCCTGCACGCTAATCAACCTCTCTTTAAAAGCCTCCCACATATCAAATGTGGATTTACCTTCAAATAGCTGCTCCCAATCTACATTCCCCAGCTCCTGCCGATTTTTGTATAGTTGGCCTTCCGCCAGTTTAGCACTCTTCCTTTAGGACCACTCTCGTCATCCCGTTCCCCTCCCACTTTCCATCTTCAGTGTGTTTAGCTCCCAGACGTAAACATTTTACACCAAACCATTCAAATAGATCACAACCGAAGCTGCTAAAATCTTTCTTATGATTAATTAAAGAATTGTCAAATATTTGTACTGTTTCTTAATAGAATTACAGGCAGTCAATTTTATTTAAGCATCTCATTTATTTTCCCTGATTCTTATTTTACATTAGCTTCTTTGTAATGAAAATAAATCCAATCAATATTAACATGTAGAATGTGATGCTGTAAGCTGTAAAACAAGTCAAACTCAAAAAGCTACTGCAGGTTTTACTAGACTCAATAGTGGCATGCAGATGGTAATGTTGAATGGGACAAGTGATTGTTGCAGCATTTGAATCATTATCACTCAGATCCATTTGGGTACTGGTCATTTTAACCATGGGCTGGAATTTTCTGCGCCCTTTGAGGGCAGGATCAGAGGCGGGAAGACTGGTAAAATGGCAAAGTGGGAAGGCGTCAGGTGGCATACCCAATGGCTAACCACCGCCATGCCATTTTGCCAGTGGCGTAAAAGCTGATAGACCGGCTGCCTGCCAGGATCCCAATTCAGCCACTTAAGTGGGCAATCGAGGGCCTCTTCCTGCCTCCCCTGGCATTTCGCCAGTGGCAGGAGGGCGATGGCCTCTGCCACATGGGGAGGCTACAGTATAAACCCTGGTGACCAGCTAGCGGGAACCAGTGGTGGGGTGGGGGGGGGGGGAGGGAAATCGCACTTTTTTGGGCATTCTATGGCCACGAGGGCACCCCCGTGGCATTGGCTCAGTGACCCCACCACCTCCCTCCCCTCGCCTGATTGGCGCTGGTGCCCCTAGACCTTACTCACCTGGTTGTGAGGGCTCACGTCCTTTGCTGTGTCCTCTTTCTTCAGGTGCAACCCAAGTTCCCAGTGGCACTACTGAGGCTGCTGAGCTGATGGCCCTCTGATTAGGGTGACATGTCTTGGGGATGGGTCCATTCCCTGAATTGGATGGCAAGCCTGGTGGCAGACACTTAATCGGAATAATCCTGGCTCTGGGATCTTCCATTGAAAAAGTGAGCCAGTGGGTGAGTGTGGAAATTCACAGTATTCATTTTGGAATCTCATTTGTCCCTTATGATAGATTCAGATCAAAGATTGCGCTGGGAATATTTAAACCATGAAACAGGTGCCAGCCATGGCTCAGTGGGTAGCACTATCGCATCTAAGTCAGAAGATTGTGCTTTTACATCCCACTCTGGAGACTTGAGCTCCAAAGACTGACACACCCAGTGTCGTGCTGAGCGAGTGCTGCACTGTCAGAGGTGTCATCTTTCAGATGAGACAGTAAACTGGGGCCGCTCCTGCCCTCTCAGATAGCCATGAAAGACCTCATGGCATTATTTCAAAGAGAAGTAGGTGAGTTATCCCCAGTGTACTGGTCCCTACTTATCCTTCATTCAACATCCCTAAAACAGCTTATCAAGTTATCACATTGATGTTTGTGGGATCTTGCTGTAAACTAAAATGGCTGCAGCATTTCCTACATTACAACAGTGATTACACTTCAAAAATACTTCCTTAGCTCTAAACTGCTTTGGGCATCCTGTGGTCACGAAAGGGGCTATATAAATGCAAGCCTTCCTTTCTGTGACGTGCAAGCATTGAGACATATTCAGACATGCTTTGGGACTTATTTCCTATAGAAAATGGAGAGGTTTACCAAACAACTGCCAGACGAAAGAGAGTCTAACCATCTCCCCTTGATGTTCAACAGCATTTCCATCACTGAATTCCCGTACCATCCACACTGACCAGAAACTCAACTGCACCAGCCATATAAATACTGTGGCTACAAGAGCAGGTCAGAGGCTGGGAATTCTGCAGCGAATAACTCACCTCCTGACTCCCCAAAACCTTTCCACCTCACAAGGCACAGGTCAGGAGTGTGATGGAATACCCTACAGTTTCTGGGATGAATGCAGCTCATCACCACATTTAAGAAGCTCGATATCATCTAGGACAAAGCTGCCTGTTTGATTTGCACCCCATCCACCATCTTAAGTATTCACTTCCTCCACCACTGGCACACATTGGCAGCAGTGTTTACTATCTGCAAAATGCATTTCGACAGCACCCGTGAACTCTACCACCTCGAAGACCAAGCCCAGTAAACACATGGGAACACTACCACATGCAAGTTCCTCTCCAGTCAGACACCATCCTGACTTGGAACAACTATCACTGTTCCATCACTGTTGCTGGTTCAAAATCCTGGAACACCCTCCCTAATAGTACATGGACCTGCAGCGTTCAAGAAGGCAACTCACCACCACCTTCTCAAGAGCAAATAGGGATGGGCAATAAATGCTGGCCTAGCCAGCAACGCTTACATCCCCTGAGCAAATGAAAAACAAATCACTGCATCTTCTCACCTTTAACCAGAATAACCATAAATTCATAACAAAGTCAAGGCTCCCGGACATTAAATCGACAGGATCATTTTCAGAGCTGGATAGGAATTAAAGTTGTTTTTCCATCATCAGAAAAATTTGAAATTTGTCAAAGCTTTAGTGATTAGTAGTCAGAACATAATGTACTCTGTGATGGGTTTTCATTTAAACTCACTGTGCTGTAATGTTCCTCACTGCACGTGTCTTGTTTCATTCTATCTGGACATCTCCCCATCAAGTGTTTTACTTTGATTTCCCAGTTGAGATGCAGCCTTTACAGATCTGAGCAATAACTGAATTAGTATTGAATGCCACTTAGATGCCAAATAATGTCTGTAATAAATACATTTGTTGTGGGGATTAGGTAGCTCCAGATTTCTGGCAATTAATTCATTTTCAAGTGGCATAGTGCTCACTAAACAATTCATAAAAATACGCACTGGTAACTTGGTCCCCCCTAATCATTGACACTTATTTTGGAGTAATCCTAAAGCACTTCCAAAATCAGCGTAGAGGTCAGTAAAACAATGAGAGTCATGTCTCAACCTCTGCTTTTGTCAGAGAAACATAATGGTCCAGAACAGTCTCCCAAAAATAGTTCAGCAGTTCAATGTCAGGCACTGAGACAGGAGGCTCATTAACTGAACTAGTTTGGCCTATAGCCCAACTGGTAATGATCTGTAGTGGCTTCTGGTACATGGGTCTGCAGTGATTAGAGACCTCTGGCTAACAGGACATGTTATAGCTTAAATAAAAAGCAAAACAAGTGCTGGAAATACTCAGTAGGTCAGGCTGAGAAACAGAGCCGGAACTTGTGCTCGTCCCAACATCGGGTTCCGTGGTGGGGGGGAGCAGGAGTGGCAGCACCTCCGCGACTCCGCGATGGGACCCTAGTTTAAATATGTAAAATACCTCTGTGCATACATTTCAATGTAATCCGCCGCCATCTTCTCATCCGTTTCTGATCTTGAGCTCAACATGCGGCACTCACATGCCTTCACTTTCCTGTCCACGAGAAGCTGGCGCCACTGAGGAGGGGAAGGGGTCAACTCTGTATTTTGTCTGGAAGAGAAGTAGCAGTGAATTAAACACTAATGTTATGGACAGGTGGGAGATGGCGTGGCTGGTTTCCACTGGTCACCTCTCAATTGACCATGATAGTGTTTTTGTATAAATTAGTGTTTCAGCCCCTTTGTTTTGCTGTCCAAATAAACAGGCAGTGGCAGATTTGCTCGTGAGTTTAAAAAGAAGATTAAGTATTTATTGAACAATAATTACCCGAAATGTTCACAACACCACCCATGCATGCATTCACTCTCTCATGCACACTCAAGAAAAGATAGATAGAAGGTAAAGGATAAGAGATGTTTAGAGCTCAAGGTGTAAATGTCTCCTGTTTTCAGGAAAAACCTGTGAGATCTTCTTGGAAAGTAAGTTTTAAAGTTGCAGGCCTGTTTGCTGGTTGTCTTGCTCTTGCTTTGTTGCTGAAGTCTCCTGGTAGTCAACACTTCAGTTTGAAAATGGTGCTAGTATTTCTTAGTTCAATTTTCACATGTGGAGGAGTTGTTCAAAAGGCACTCTCTTATTTCTCTACTGCCATTGGTTGCCAACTGGTCTCAGCAGAGTTCAACTATCTTAGCTGAAATTGATCTCTCTCTCTCAGCCTTGTGCTGGAATTCAAGATAGCTTTTGATGTTCTCTCTCTGGCTCAAGATCCCAGACTGATGTTCTGATGGTCTGATGACTGATGACTTTATTTGCTCTCCAAAAAAGTTATCTTTAAAGGTAAATTCATAAAGCTTTAGTTTCATCCATGTGACGTTAGGCTTTTGGTTCCTGAGGGGCTATAGAATGGCTTCTGCTCTCAGTCCATTTTGATAAGATGAGGGATGTTCACACTTTATTATAGTGCATGTAGCTGGATACAGAGCGTCTGCTAGTATCTTTGTTTTAGCTCACTTTATGAATAGCTCACATCCATGTGTTTAATTTCAATGCAGACAGGATACATGACTTTCAGTTCTAGCAGACATGGATGTGTATTTCAGTGCAGGGGAAGGTATGTGTCATGTGACTTTGTCCTCCATCTTGTTGAAGGCAAGTGTACCACTCTTTTTAAATTGTTCTTTTTTTATATAACTGTTTGGCTTGTTTTGTATTTCCATCCCTGCACTTTCCGAGAGCATGACACTAATAGAATCATAAATACTGCAGATGCTGCAAAACAAAACAGGAAAATGCTGAAAATATGCATCAGGTCAGGCAGCATTGTGCTATGGTTATAATGGAAGGAGTGGTATGGATGGCACTGCATGAATGAGCTGTGATGAGGAACTGGCCACAATCTTTGTCAATATTGCAATCTCCAAAGGTGCTTTGTCAGACCTGCTGAGTGTTTATCGTATCTGCTGTTTTTATATCTGTAAACTGGGGTTTGCTGAGATTTTATGTATGTCTGATGCTCTTGGTCACTATATTGACATAGATAATGAAAAGTTGTTGACGAGTTCCTCATCACAGCTTATCCTCACAGTCCCTATCCATACCAGCCACTCCGTCAGATCAGCCAATGCTTTCTTCAATGATTCCAGGTTTTCCTGTTCATTATTTTAACCAGACATTGTGTTCACTCTTTTTGCGAATGCAATGGGCCAGATTTTCAAAGCGTTTTGGGGGTAAGCATGGGTGCAGGTACAAATTGAAGATTGCGTTCCCGGGCAATGTCTTTGGATCCTAATGTCTCCAGGATGCGCCCCAATTTTCAAAGTGAGGGTGGGGGGGTTGGGGGGAGAGAGGGAGTTGGGAACCCCTTCTCCTCCAATTAACAGCCTGTTAAGCTCCTTAAGTATGTATGGTTGTATGCTTGTATGTATCTGTGCAATACCTTTTATTTGGTCATAGGGCCACTTCCTGAGCAGTTAGGCAGCTGGCCCTCCAAGGAGCTGCTTGCTGTCTTCCACAAGACAGTGGCAGGCCCCATTGAACTCTGCAGGCAGCTCCCGCCTTCTAGCAACGCTTGGCAACACCAATTAGGCATGCAGCTCGCCTCCAGCCCAATTAGGGCATTTACATTCAAAGATAGCGTTGCCCGGCACAGATGCGGCACGGGGTCGGGGACCTGGAAACTATTTGGGCATCAGGTTCCCAACCCTGAATTGAAAATCAAGCATCATTTTTCTGACAGCGACCCTGAATTTGCCTTCCTTCAATCTGTGGGTACGGTGGATGGTCTGTGTGAGTTTATGCCCCTGTCTCCCACAGTCACAGTTCAATTTGACATAATGTTCCAGCTTTCCCTTTAATATCGCTGAGTCAGCATCCTCAGCGAATACTGGCATCCGAGCTCAAGCAAACTTGTAGGTTTTTAGGACACCAACTAGACGGATGTAAAAATTCTTTGTGAGTGGAATAAACCTGTCTTTTACACAGAGAATATGAGAAATGGTAGGAGGCCATTCAGCCCCTCAAGACTGTTCCGCCATTTAATTAGATTATGGTTGATTTGCACCTTCTTGAACTGCTGCCGTTCTGAAATTTTCAATTGACCACTCCCGGTCTCAAAAGCTTTCTTCGGGAGAGAGAGTTACAGATTTCCACTACCCTTTGTGTGAAGAAGTGCCCCTGAACAGCCTAGCTGTAATTTACAGATTATGACCCCTTGTCTGAACTCCACCACCCCCCCCCCCCCAACTCCCCCCTCACCCCCAACTGTGGAAATAGCTTCTCTCTATCGAGTCTATCAAATTGTTTAGTCATCTTAAACAGATCAATTAGATCAGGGGCTGCTGAGGTGGGAAATGTGCAATTGTCCTCCCACATTCCAATCAGATTTGAGAGTTAGGAACACTCAAACATAAGATTAATGGAGATACTTTGGAAAAGTTGTATCAGCGCAGTCTGAAGACAAGATGACGGGGAAGCATCATGACTGTGATATTCAACTGCCTGAGTCCTTGAAAATGGAATCTCATTTTGTTGATACAAATGTGTCTTTGTTCTCAGATACTGTTTCACTCTTGACACGTACTGCACTATTGTATCTTCGCAAGTATTGTAATATTTCAAGAGCTTGATGGCATCAAAGACTTCAGGAGGTTTTTGTTAGTGTCTTTGTTGGTTCTGAATAGAGCTTCTGGCTCTCTATCGTTTTTTTTTATTCATTCTCGGGTTGTGAACATCACTATCAAGGCCAGCATTTATTACCCGTCCATAATTGCCTTTGAGAAGGCTGTTGGTAGGTATTCCTCTTGAACCACTGTGGTCCTGTGCGGTGAACATATCTCTTTATGTAACTCAGTGCCGATTACGCCCCTGTGAAGCACCTTGGGACATTTTGCTATTTTAAAGGGGGTTTTTTATTTGTTAATGGAATGAGGGCATCACTGGCATTTATTGCCCATCTCTAATTGCTCTTGAGAAGGTGGTGGTGAGCTGCCTTTTTGAACTGCTGTAGTCCATGTGGGGTAGGTACACCTACATTGCTGTTAGGAAGGGAGTTCCAGGATTTCAACCAACCGACAATGAAGGAATGGCGATACAGTTCCAAGTCAGGATGGTGTGTGGCTTGGAGGGGAACCACACTTGGTGGTGTTCCCAAGTGTCTGCTGCCCTTGTCCTTCTAGGTGATAGAGGTCACAGGTTTGGAAGGTGCTGTCTCAGGAGCCTTGGTGCGTTGCTGCAATGTATCTTGTAGATGGTACACACTGCTGCCCCTGTGCATCAGTGGTGGAGGGAGTGAAAGTTGAAGGTGGGAAACAGGGTGCCAATCAAGTGGGCTGCTTCATCCTGGATGGTGTCGAGCTTCTTGAGTGTTATTTGAGCTGCACTCATCCAGGCAAGTGGAGAGTATTCCATCACACTCCTGACTTGAGTCATGTAGATAGTGGACAGGCACAGGGGAGACAGGAGGTGAGTTACTTGCCACAGAATTCCCAACCTCAGGCCTGCTCTTGTAGTCACAATATTTATTTGACTGGTCCACTGTTAAGTTTTTAGTCAATGGTAACGCCCAGAATGTTGATGGTGAGGGAATTCAGTGATGGTAATGCCATTGAACATCAAAGGGAGATGATTAGATTCTCTCTTGATGGAGATAGTCATAGCACCTGTGTTATGACTGAGGTGGGAGAAGTGCACTGTCTTTTCTAGTTCCACTTCTCGACAGGTCACAACATATATTTAAATGAATACCCAGTTACCAATAGGGTCAATCATAGACTCTATTCTTTATCACAGAATCATAGAATCACAGAATAATACAGTGCAGAAGAGGTCCTTTGGCCCATTGAGTCTGGACTGATGCATTAAAACACCTGACCTGTCTACCTAATCCCATTTGCCAGCACTTGGCCCATAGCCTTGAATGTTATGACGTGCCATGTGCTCATCCTGGTACTTTTTAAAGGATGTGAAGCAACCTGCCTCTACCACCCTCCCAGGCAGGGCATTCCAGACCATCACCACCCTCTGGGTAAAAATGTTCTTCCTCAAAACCCCCTTAAACCTCCCGCCCCTCACCTTAAACTTGTGACCCCTCGTAACTGACCTTCAACGAAAGGGAACAGCTGCTCCCTATCCACCCTGTCCATGCCCCTTATAATCTTGTATACCTCGATCAGGTCACCCCTCAGTCTTCTCTGCTCCAGTAAAAACAACCCAAGCCTATCCAACCTCTCTTCATAGCTTAAATGTTCCATCCCAGGCAACATCCTGGTGAATCGCCTCTGCACCCCCTCCAATGCAATCACATCCTTCCTATAATGTGGCGACCAGAATTGCACACAGTACTCCAGCTGTGGCCTTACCAAAGTACTGTCCAACTCCAACATGACCTGTAAAATAAAAGCAAAATACTGCGGATGCTGGAAATCTGAAATAAAAACAAGAAATGCTGGAACCACTCAACAGGTCTGGCAGCAGCTGTGGAAAGAGAAGCAGAGTTAACGTTTCGGGTCAGTGACCCTTCTTCGGAACCCTCCCTTGTTCTAAAGAAGGGTCACTGACCCCAAACGTTAACTGTGCTTCTCTTTCCACAGATGCTACCAGACCTGCGGAGTGGTTCCAGCATTTCTTGTTTTTATTCCAATATGACCTCCCTGCTTTTGTAATCTATGCCTCGATTGATGAAGGCAAGTGTCCCATGTGCCTTTTTCACCACCCTATTAACCTGCCCTTCTGCCTTCAGAGATCTATCGACAAACACGCCAAGGTCCCTTTGTTCCTCGCAACTTCCCAGTGTCAAGCCATTCATTGAATACTTCAGTGTCACATTACTCCTTCCAAAGTGTATCACCTCACACTTTTCAGCGTTAAATTCCATCTGCCACTTTTCTGCCCATTTGACCATCCCATCTATATCTTCCTGTAACCCAAGACACTTAACCTCACTGTTAACCACTCGGCCAATCTTTGTGTCATCCGCGAACTTACTGATCCTAGCCCCCACATAGTCATCTATGTCGTTTATATAAATGACAAACAATAGGGGACCCAGCACAGATCCCTGTGGTATGCCACTGGACACTGGCTTCCAGTCACTAAAACAGCCATCTGTCATCACTCTCTGTCTCCTACAGCTAAGCCAATTTTGAATCCACCTTATCAAGTTACCTTGTATCCCAGGTGCATTTGCTTTCTTGATAAGTCTCCCATGTGGGACCTTGTCAAAGGCTTTGCTGAAATCCATGTAAACTACATCAACTGCACTACCCTCATCTACACAGGCTCAAAAAATTCAATCAAATTTGTTAGGCATGACCTCCTTCTGACAAAGCCATGCTGACTATTCCTAATCAAATTTTGCCTCTCCAAGTGGTGATAGATTCTCTCCTTCAGAATTTTCTCCAATAGTTTCCCTACCACTGACATGAGACTCACTGGTCTGTAGTTCCCTGGCTTATCTCTACAACCTTTCTTAAATAGTGGGACCACATTAGCTGTTCTCCAGTCCTCTGGCACCTCCCAGAGGAATTAAAAATTTGTGTCAGAGCCCCTGCAATCTCCACCCTCGCCTCCCACAGCATCCTGGGACACAAATCGTCCGAACCTGGAGATTTGTCCACTTTTAAGCCTTCCAAAACCTCCAATACCTTGCCACTCACTATGAAATTTGCTCAAGAACTTCACAGTCTCTTTCTCTAAGTTCCATATCAACATCCTCTTTCTCTTGGGTGAAGACAGATGTGAAGTATTCGTTCAACACCCTACCAATGTCCTCTGGCTCCACCCACAAATTTCCCCCTTGGTCCCTAATGGGTCCTGCTCTTTCCCTGGTTATCCTCTTCCCATTGATATACTTATAGAATATCTTGGTATTTTCCCTACTTTTACCAGCCAGAGCTTTCTCATATCCCCTCTTTGCTCTCCTAGTTGCTTTCTTCACCTCCATCCTACACTTTCTGTACTCCACTAATGCTTCCATTGATTTGCTCTCCTTGTATTTGCTAAAAGCCTCTCTTTTCCTTCCCATCGTACCCTGAATGTTGTTGGTCATCCATGGTTCTCTAGGCTTGTTGCTCCTACCTATTACCCTAGAGGGAACATATTGGGCCTGTACCCTCCCCATTTCCTTTTTGAATGCCCCCCACTGCTCTTCTGTAGATTTCCCAACAAGTAACTCTTTCCAGTCTACCTTGGCCAGATACTGCCTTATTTTACTAAAATTCGCTCTCCCCCAATCCAAAACCTTTTTTTGCAACTTGTCTATTTCTTTCTCCATAACAAGCTTACATTGTACCATGTTGTGGTCGCTATCACCAAAATGGTCCCCCACCAACACATCAACCTGTCCAGCTTCATTCCCCAGAATTAGGACCAGCACTGCACCCTCCCTTGTTGGATCCTCTACATATTGAGCTGAAAAGTTCTCCTGTATACATTTTAAGAACTCCACTCCATCTAAGCCCTTAACACGATGACTATCCCAATTAATGTTGGAAAAGTTGAAATCACCTAATATTTTTACACACCTCTGCAAATTGCGCACATATTTTCTCCTCAGTTTCCCGCTGACTATCTGGGGGTCTATAATAAACACCTAGCAATGTGGCTGTCCCTTTTTTATTCCTAAACTCCATAAAGCTTCATTTGATGCCCCCTCCAAGATATCATCTCTCCTTACTGCAGTAACTGACTCCTTCACTAATATTGCAATGCCCCCTCCTCTTTTACCGCCTCCTCTGACTCACCTGAAGATTCTCTCTCCCGGGATATTGAGCTGCCAATCCTACCCCTCCCTCAGCCATATCTCCGTGATGGCTACTATATCACAATTCCACGTGTCAATAATTGCCCTTAACTCATCCGTTTTACCTACAATACTCCTGGCATTAAAGTAGAGGCCTTCCATCCTGGTCTTACTCCCTTGAAACTTACTTCCGCTGTATTCCTTCTGACTTATTCGCTTTCCTATGTTTAGCTGTGTCCCTATTCTGCTAGGAGTCTGCAACCCCTCCCCCTGCCAAATTAGTTTAAACTCCTCCCAACAGCACTAGCAAACCCGCCTGCAAGGATGTTAGTCCCCCTCTGGTTCAGATGTAGACCGTCCCGCTTGTACAGGTCCCACCTTCCCCAGAAACGGTCCCAGTGGTCCAGGAATCAAAAACCCTCCCTCCTGCACCAACTCTTAAGCCACGCGTTCATCTGTGCTATTCTCCTATTCCTATACTCGCTAGCACGTGGCACTGGGAGTAATCCAGAGATTACAACCCGAGAGGTCCTGCTTTTTAGTCTATTGTCTAACTCCCTGAATTCTTGATACAAGACCTCATCCCTTTTTCTACCTATGTCATTGGTACCAACATGTACCATGACCTCTGCTTTATCACCCTCCCCATTCAGGATGCCCTGCAGCCGTTCAGTGGCATCCCGGACCCTGGCACCAGGGAGGCAACACACCATCTCTGAGTCACGTTGACGGCCACAGTAGCACCTATCTGTTCCCCTGACTATAGAATCCCCTATTACTATTGCTCTTCCTCTCTTTCCCCCTGCCTGTGCAGACAGGCTGCTTGCGGTGCCAGAAGCTTGGCTCTGTCCGCACTCCCTGGAGGAACCAGCCTCATCAGCCTCCAAAATGGAATACCAATTTGCAAGCGGGACCCCAGGGGATTCCTGAACTACCTGCCTGATTCTCTTGGACTGCCTGGTGGTCACCCATTCCCTTCCTTCCTCAAGTCCCTTCAGCTGCGGTGTGACCACCTCTTTATATGTACTATCCACAATGCTCTCAAACTCGCGGATGCTCCCCAGTGTTTCCAGCCGCCGTTCCAGCTCTGAAACCTGAGCTTCCAGGAGCTGCAGCTGGACACACTTCCTGCACACATGCTGGTCCCGGGGACTGGAAATGCCCATGCAGCAAGAGGAGCAACCCACATCTTCAAGCTCTCCTGCCATTACTAAACCCTTTTAAATTTAAAGCTTTAGAAGATTATAATTTAAAAAATCAAGTAAGCCTTGCTAAAACAATGACTTACAATTCAATCCACTTTGAAAAATACCCACCAGGGCTTACTCACCAGTCAGCTGTGCTCTTTGGAAACTCTCGGCTCCCCTCACTCTGAGGACAGGTAGGAAATGAAAGGAGCTCCTCGCTCCCTCCTCACCAAACTTCCTCAGTCACCAAACTTCCACTTTAACACTCTGATGCAACCCAAGTGAGCACTCTAGTGCAAACAAGGTCAGCACTGTGAGATGGCCCACTTTTATACTGACTGACTCTTGCCCCTGAAAACTGGTTTAAGCCAATTCTCTAATTAACAAGGTGCAGAATAATTATCACAGAATAAAGTACACCGACCAGGTTTATTTAATAAACAACAAAATTATTAGCTTATTATCAAACAAGACTTATCCAGTAATGAAGTAAAACATTAACATTGAAATATGAAAGTTCCCTTTTAAAATTCCCCCTACACACAAGCATATACTGAACAAAATATCAAAATTCTCTCTGCAGAGGTCTGTTACAAGAAAAGATTTTTAAAAATACTTTGGCCAAATACTTGCTCATTCTTGAAGAAAAAATAGAAGATATGGAAGGAAGTCAGTTGTCCCTTTTGGTCTGGTGTCCGGGTATACGGTGACAGGTCACTGGAACTAAAGCAGTTCCTTTCAGGCAATGTTGAATTACTCTGGCAGGTGTTCCCAGCTTCTCAGGAGAGATTTTAGCTCTCCCACACTGGGGGCTGAATTTTATTGGGGTGCTGTGCTCCGCGGCAGCGCCCTTTGAACTTGACAGCGCGCCCGGGGGCTCATTTCCTATTTTAAGCACCCCAGCACCTGCTTCCTGACAGCTGTCAAAGAAATACTTACCTGACTGCTGAAGAGTGGGACTGCTGCCAATCTGGCAGCAAAGCAAAAGGTACTGCAGAAATCAGCAGGTCAGGCAGCATCTGTGGAGAGAGAAGCAGAGTTAACTTGTCCAAGTTCACAGACCTGAAACGTTAACTCTGCTTCTCTCTCCACAGATGCTGCCTGACCTGCTGAGTTACCCCAGCACTTTCCGCTTTGCTGCCACATACTTACCCTGCTGTGTCCTGTTAAGTTTCGATCCTCTTCTTCCACTCAAGTATAACATTTCTTCTGTAGGCGTGCCGCACCTGCGTGAATAATCGTAAATTTGCACATTCCAGGATGTGAGACTTAAATAGACCATAAATGGTATTACAGAGGTTTACAGAGAACACACTTATACAAATGGGAATGCACGGATGTCACGGCAATGTAAATACATCGTTCACTAAATGTTCCTCACCAACATGTGTGTCCTTTTCTCTGTGAATGATGTGTGCCAGCATGTAGCACCAATGTCACATCCCTTTGCATCATTGTCCCTTCAGGAGAGCCAATATATGCAATAACATCATTGCCATGCCGCCATTACTCATGAGCATCTCCGCGGATGCAGTGACATGGACATTGGCTCAGTCAGCTGCTGCCTCTAATGGTTTACACAGGGATGCTGCAGATGTGGACTGGTGCACAGCAGGTGAGCGAGGGTGACCTGGCTTTCAGAGCTCATGTCGGTTCCTATGGAGCAGACAGCCTTTGTCTGATAAGCCACTTCCGTACATCCCTAGCTCACTGCTAGCCCTGCGTGCAGAGCCCGGTGCCATCTGCCCTCCCATTCGTCTTTCATGTTGTAGGTCCTCAGCGTTCTCATAGTCCGAGGAGGAATCCTGTTGATGTCTCTCCTCATCATGCCTGGCCTGGCCCCTTTTGGGTGCATAGTTGTGCAGAGCAGTAAAGAAAGGAGCTGGCCTCTTCGGCCCATAGTACAAGGCATCACCCTATCCATACAGGCATTGGAGGTGCTCTTTCAGCATGCCGATCTCTTGCTCAATGGTGGCTCATGTTGCTCAGGGGCTGGCGTTGTATCTCTCCTCTGCAGCAGTGGTGGAGTCTCTCACCGGTGTCGGGAACCATGTCTGCAAAGGATAGACCTTATCTCCAAGAAGACACACCTCCATCTTAGCCAGTTCAGTGAACAGCGGTGGCAGCCAGGACTGGCACAAGACCCAGGTGTCATAGCAGCTGCCTGAGAAGCGGTCACACATTGGCTGCAAGCATCTGCGGTGATCACATACCCGCTTCACCTAGAGTGAGACGGCTCCTTTAATGGTGACGTCTGTAGGTGGTAGCCTGGCGGGAGGCCTGATGGCCACATGAGTGCAGTCTATGGACATTACAACCAATGGTTCTCTGCCAATGGCGCCAGAACCAATGGTCCTCTGGGCCTGGCTGTGAGAATCCGTCCTGGCCCTTCGGTGCAGGGCATTGGTGACCTCCCTGATGCAGCGGTGCACAGCTGACTGTGTGACCCCACAGAGGTCTCTGGCGGGCCCCTAAAAAAGTGCAGAGGCATCACGCTTGAGAACCGCTGCCACTATGAGGAACAAAGGCATGGGATGTCCACCGGAGCCCATGGGCTGCAGATCATCCTTGAGCAGGGCACAGAGACATGTCACCACCCTCTCTAAATGTGCAATCGCCTCCAACACTGTTGCTCTGACATCCAATGGCACGTCATGTGGGGCTTGTAGATGCACGGCAAACGTAATGGCAAGCTCCCCGTTGGGGCTGCTGCTCATGACCAGGGGCCTCTACGTGGATCGCACCTGCCTGTTGATATTGCTTCTGGTGCATACGGATCCTCGCGAGCAGAGGATCACACAATGTAGGATGAGCCATACCTATTTCCATGTGATAAGTAAAGTTGAACCCTGCATGTATTTGAAGGTTCCTAACAGGGCAGGGATTGGTGTTGACGGGTATATCAGCTGCTTTCATGGATCAACTATGTGGTGTGCCATAGCATTGCCCATCTTGGCCAACATTCAGAATGGCACAGCATGACCACATCAAGATCCTACCAGCTGAATCGATTGCTCCCACCATCCATACAACCTTAATGCTCCTGCCCTTTCTGGCACCCTCCCCTCACACAGGGTGCTTAGTGTGCCACTGCCCCCTCACAAACATGAACAAACACAGAGTGTACACTGTTAATGAAGGGATGGTACACAGTACTTCCCTTCATCCCAGCAGAGCTTTCCCACCAATAATTCCAGACCCCTGTTGTGCCTAATACACACTTACTCCTAAAGAATCCGCGGTAGCTGATTGGTGAAAGGTATATATTTATTCACACACTAAATCATCAAAGTACAAGCTCTCACTATTTGCACAGTATACTAGCCATCAAGGCACGAGGTGATCAGTCTCGGACTTGCGGCTGCTCTTCTGTTCTCTGAGCCCTTGGCTCAGGGGTATCTTCTCGAGTGTTCTTCCCCAGGGTTCTTGTGCCTTCCCCAGTTTCAGTCAGGGGTGAAATCATGTTTCCAAGACCCTCCCCTCTTACTTACTCATAGGAGTCTGGTATAATGACATAACGATAACTCCTTATTTGGCTCAGTGCAAACCTGGTTCATTTCTTTACAGTTTCCCATTGTCTACTGTGAGTCTAATCGTATCTTGAGTCCATAGTGACTCCTTTATCTGGTACATGCAAGGACATTGAGTCTGCTAGCATCTTTGCTGTTCCCCTTTCTACCCAACCCCCCTATTTTATTACACACTGTATATTGTTGTGTGACTAGCCCCTTTGTTTCAACAAAGCTCTCATATGTTTTTACTAGGTCATCACCCCTTCCCTTTAAGAATGCAGAGTGAGACCCCTGTAATACCCCCCTCTCTCCTCCCTTCCAGTATGCCGAGTGAGACTCCTGTTTTTTTTTATTTCAATACTTACCAGCAGAGCACTTACTGTGTGTGTCCGGCCTGACCAAATCCGACTCAACCTGGACTTGGCCCGACCTGACCCAAGCCCTAACGCCGGACCCTGAAGATGGGCCCAACCGGAACCCGACACATGTCGTTGGGTCCCATCGGGTTTGGGTCGGGTAGCAGGCCTCTACTGTAATGCCCCCCTCCCTCCTCCCTTCCAGTATGCAGAGTGAGACCCTTGAAAAGAAACTTACCTTCTTCCGCGAAACCTTCTGCCTCTGTGGACCTGCCAGCTTTTCCAATCGTGAACGGGGCGGCAAAAAATCTGGGAGTGTCAGTGGGCTGCATAATCAGCAAGGCTTCATTTGCTGACACTGCAACCAATAGGTGTAGAGTCATAGAGAGATACAGCACTGAAACAGGACGTTCGGCCCACCGAGTCTGTGCCAACCATCAACCACCCATTTATACTAATCCTACATTAATCCCATATCTCCTACCACATCCCCACCTTCCCTCAATTCTCCTACCACCTACCTACACCAGGGGCAATTTGCAATGGCCAATTTACCTATCAACCTGCAAGTCTTTGGCAGTGGGAGGAAACCGGAGCACCCGGCAGAAACCCACGTAGTTACAGGGAGAACTTGCAAACTCCACACAGGCAGTACCCAGAATCGAACCCGGGTCGCTGGAGCTGTGAGCTATTTAGCTTTTAAAGAAAGAGGTGAGCTGGGTGGTTTCTTTTCTCCTAAGCAAGTTGATCTTCAACTGTCTTCAAAACAGTTCACACCCCAACTGAACTGAAAACAATATCTTCTACAAACAGAAAGTCAGTCTCCTGATCTCCATAAACCTTGACATGTGGCTTCTTTGTAAACATCTTCCTAAAGTCACCAAGGTTTCGGTTGTTTATTGAGCTCAAAGCATATGATTTTCAGCACAGGTTGTTTTCAAACGACATCTCAGTATCCTTTCAGTGAAATGTCAACAACAAAGCAAAGTCTGGCATTTATGAAATCTTCAGACTTCCAATGAATCCATCTCCACAATTTAAATATAAGTCCTCAAAAATACTTTAAAACTATATTGAAGCATCTTCATAACACTTGTGTGGTGTGAATGTTACTTGCCACTTCTCAGCCCAAGCCTGAATGTTGTCCAGGTCTTGCTGCATGTAGGCACGGAATGCTTCAGTATGTGAAGAGTTATGAATGGTACTGAAAACTTTGCAGTCATCAGCAAACATTTCCACTCTGACCTTATGTTGAAGGGAAGATCATTGATAATCCAGCTGAAGATGATTGGGCCTAGGACATTATTCCTTTATTTAGAGATACAGCACTGAAACAGGCCCTTCGGCCACCGAGTATGTGCTGGCCATCAACCACCCATTTATACTAATCCTGCATTAATCCCATATTCCCAACCACATCCCCACCATTCTCCTACCAACACTAGGGGAAATTTACAATGACCAATTTACCTATCAACCTGCAAGTCTTTGCTGTGGGAGGAAACCGGAGCACCCGGCGAAAACCCACATGGTCACAGGGAGAACTTGCAAACTTCGCACAAGCAGTACTCAGAATCGAACGTGGGTTGCTGGAGCTGTGAGGTTGCGGTGCTAACCACTGCGCCACTGTGCCACACTGGAACTCCTGCAGTGGTGTCCTGGAGCTGAGATGATTGACCTCCAACAACCACAACCATCTTCCTTTGCACTAGGTATGACTCCAACCAATGGAGAGTTTTCCCCCGATTCCCATTGACTTCAGATTTGCTCGGACTCCTTGATGCCATACTCGGTCAAATGCTACCTTGATGTCACCTCACCTCAGAAATTCAGCTCAGAAGCCGGTAAGGATGGCGATTTCCTTCCCTAAAGGACATTAGGGAACCAGATGGATTTTTCCGACAGTCTGTGGTTTCATGGTCACCATTACTGATGCTAACTTTTTATTCCAGATTTATTGAGATACAAACCCTTTAAGAGTAAAAGGGTAGCTCGGGAGAGAGTAGATCCCCTTAAGGATCAGTGTGGCAATCTATGTGTGGAGCCACGGGAAATGGGCGAGGTCTTAAATGAATATTTCTCGTCCGCATTTACCGTGGAGAAGGTCATGGAAGCTGATGAGTTCAAGGGAGGGAACACCGATATCCTGGAGCATATCAAAAATACAAAGGAGGAGGTGTTGGAGGTTTTGAAGCGCATTAAGATGGATAAATCCCCAGGGCCTGACCAGGTGTATCCTAGGATGCTATGGGAAGCAAGAGAGGAGATTGCTGGGGCCCTGGCAGAGGTTTTTGTATCATCGTTAGCCACGGGTGAGGTACCGGAAGACTGGAGGATAGCCAATGTTGTGCCTTTATTTAAGAAGAGCAGCAGGGATAAGCCAGGGAACTACAGGCTGGTGAGCCTTACATCAGTGGTGGGAAAGTTATTGGAAAGGATTCTGCGAGACAGGATTTACATGCATCTGGAAAGGCAAGGTCTGATTAGGGATAGTCAGCATGACTTTGTGTGTGGGAAATCATGTCTCACGAATTTGATTGAGTTTTTCGAGGAGGTGACCAAGAGGATTGACGAGGGCAGGGCGATGGACGTTGTCTACATGGACTTGAGCGTGGCTTTTGACAAGGTCCCAAATAGTAGGCTGGTCCAGAAGGTTTGAACACATGGGCTCCAAGGTGAGCTAGCAAATTGGATACAAAATTGGCTTGGTGATAGGAGGCCGATGACCAGTGGTGTGCCGCAGGGATTGGTGCTGGGCCCTCTGTTGTTTGTCATATATATTAATGACTTGGATGTGAATGTAAGGGGCATGATAAGTAAGTTTGCAGATGACACCAAAATTGGTGGTATAGTGGACAGTGCAGAAGGTTGTCTAAGGTTACAACACGATATAGATCAACTGGGAAAGTGGGCAAGGGAGTGGCAAATGGAATTTAACACACACAAGTGTGAAGTGATGCATTTTGGGAAGTTAAACTAGGGCAGGACATATACAGTGAATGGCAGGGCCCTGGGGAGTGTTGTTGAGCAGAGAGACCTTGGGGTGCAAGTACATAGTTCCCTGAAAGTGGCAACACAGGTAGACAGGGTGGAGAAGAAGGCATATGGCATGCTTGCCTTCATCGGCCGAGGCATTGAGTACAAGAGTTGGGACGTCATGTTACAGTTGTACATAATGTTGGTTAGGCTGCATTTGGAGTACTGTGTGCAGTTCTGGTCGCCGCACTACAGGAAAGATGTGATTAAGCTAGAGAGGGTGCAGAAAAGATTCACAAGGATGTTGCCTGGTTTGGAGGGCTTGAGTTTGGATTGAAGATTGGATTGAAGATTGGAGAGATTGGATAGGCTGGGTCTGTTTTCCCTGGAGCGAAGGAGGCTGAGATGGGACATGATAGAGGTATATAAAATTACGAGAGGCATAGATAGGGTAGATAGCCAGAGTCTGTTTCCCATGGTAGGGGTTACTAAAACTAGACGGCATAGATTTAAGGTGAGAGGGAGATTTAAAGGGGATCAAAGGGGTAAATTTTTCACACAAAGAATAGTGGGTATCTGGAATGAGCTGCCTGAGGAGGTGGTGGAGGCAGGAAGAGTAGCAACATTTAAGAGGCATCTGGACAGGAGGGATATGGAATTAATGCAGGCAGGTGGGATTAGGATAGATAGGCATTATGGTCGGCATGGACGCAGTGGGCCGAAGGGCCTGTTTCTATGCTGTACGACTCTATGACTCTATGACTCTAAGTTGTTGTTGAATGAGCAATCAGCTTCTGATGATGGATTGGAGTCTGCTGATCCATCATCCAATCAATCCACAGTCTAAATTATCATTGTTATTGCAGTGCTGACTGTAATGTAGCCTTGGGTGTTTATTTGTAATAAGGTTTGAACAGATATCTGACTGGAACAGCCAAGACATTCAAAGCCAGTGAACATGTGTCTTAATGCTGCCTCTGAGATTTGTTGGCATTTACTCTCGCAGATCCTTTCACCACACTTCAGAAGCTCTAAATATATTCCAACTAGTGTTTCCTAACAGTATAAAACTCAATCACGTCTTTGCAAAGTTAATACTTTCCAGATAATGAACATTACATGACCAATATCATGGAAGCAGATTATCTGGTCATTATCACATTTGCCCTTTGTGGGATCCTACTGTATGCAAGTTGGCTTAATTAACTTTTAATGGCACCTACATTACAACAACAACTTGTATTTCTCTAGCACCTTTAACATAATGCAACATCTCAAAGTACTTCACAGAGGCATTATAAGATAAAATATGACACTGAGCCGCAAAAGGGAGATATTAGTTCGGATGACCAAAAGCTTGGTCAAAGAAGTAGGTTTTACGGAATGTCTTAAAGGAGGAAAGCGAGGTAGAGAGACAGAGAGGTGTAGGGAGGTTATTCCACAGCTTGGGACCTAGACAACTGAAGGTGCGGCCACCAATGGTGGAATGATTAAAATCGGGATGTTCGAGAGGCCAGAATTAGAGGAGCGCAGATATCTCAGAGTGCTGTAGGGCTGGGTGAGATCTCAGAGATAGGGAGATACATGAATGGGCAGGAAGCAAAGAGATACAGACCCTTAGAAAATAGGCGACATGTTTAGATAGAGGATCTGGATCAGCGCAGGCTTGGAGGGCCGAAGAGCCTGTTCCTGTGCTGTAATTTTCTTTGTTCTTTTCTTTGTTCTTTGAGAGGCAAGGCCATGGAGGGATTTGAAAACAAGGAGAATTTTAAATAAAAACAGAAAGTGCTGGAAATACTCAGCAGGTCTGGCAGCATCTGTGGCGAGAAAAAAAACTAATGTCTGTGGCCTTTCATCAGAACCGGCAAAAGTTAGAAATGTAACAGTCTTTGAGCAAGTGAAAGGTGGGAGGGGGAAGAAGAATAAAGGGAAGGTGTTTGATACGGTGGAGGGCAGGAGAGATTAAATGACAGAGATATCATGGAACAAAAGGTAAAGGCAATGCTAATAGTAGTAGCCTTCTAAATTTCTCTGCTCGCGTCACTCACTATAACCTGCCTCGCTCTGAACTTGTTGCACTACATTCTCTCAGCTCTAACCCCAACATTGTGATCAGGGAGATTTGCTAGTGCTGTTGGGGATGGTTTAAACTAGTTTGTCAGGGGGTTGAGACCCTAAGGGGTTGTTCAAATTGGAAGGAAGTAAAGCTGGTAACAGGAGGTAGAAAAGTAGCAAGCAACAAAGGCAAGCATCAAGTAGGCTTAGAATGCAGAATGTCAAGAAGACAAGGTTAAGGGCACTCTACCTGATGCACACAGCATTCTCAACAAGGTTTAAAAGCCCAAATCTAGGTAAATGGGTATGATCTAATTGCCATAACAGAAACGTGGCTACAGGGTGACCAAGAGTTTAATGCGGAAAAGTGTGAGGTGATTCACTTTGGAAGGAGTAACAGGAATGCAGAGTACTGGGCTAATGGGAAGATTCTAATGGTAGTGTAGATGAACAGAGAGATCTTGGTGTCCAGGTACATAAATCCCTGAAAGTTGCCACCCAGGTTAATAGGGCTGTTAAGAAGGCATATGGTGTGTTAGCTTTTATTAGTAGGGGGATCGAGTTTCGGAGCCACGAGGTCATGCTGCAGCTGTACAAAACTCTGGTGAGACCGCACCTGGAGTATTGCGTGCAGTTCTGGTCACCGCATTATAGGAAGGATGTGGAAGCTTTGGAAAGGGTGCAGAGGAGATTTACTAGGATGTTGCCTGGTATGGAGGGAAGGTCTTACGAGGAAAGGCTGAGGGACTTGAGGTTGTTTTCCTTGGAGAGAAGGAGGAGGAGAGGTGACTTAATAGAGACATATAAGATAATCAGAGGGTTAGATAGGGTGGATAGTGAGAGTCTTTTTCCTCGGATGGTGATGGCAAACATGAGGGGACATAGCTTTAAGTTGAGGGGTGATAGATATAGGACAGATGTTAGAGGTAGTTTCTTTACTCAGAGAGTAGTAGGGGCGTGGAACGCCCTGCCTGCAACAGTAGTAGACTCGCCAACTTTAAGGGCATTTAAGTGGTCATTGGATAGACATATGGATGAAAATGGAATAGTGTAGGTCAGATGGTTTCACAGGTCGGCGCAACATCGAGGGCCGAAGGGCCTGTACTGCGCTGTAATGTTTTTTTAAAAAAAGACTGGGAACTGAATATTCAAGAATATTCGACATTTAGAAAGGACAGGCAAAAAGGAAAAGGAGGTGGTGTTGTGCTGATAATAAGGGATGGGTACAGTACATTAGTAAGGGAGGATCTCAGATTGGAAGAACAAAATGTGGAATCTGTTTGGGTGGAGCTAAGAAACAGTAAGGGTCACCAAACAGTAGTGGTAGTGTGGGGCATGATATTAATCAGGAGATTAGAGAAGCATCTAGCATGGGTAATACAGTAATTATGGGCGACTTCTATCTGCACATAGACTGGGAAAACCTAATGAGCACTAATGCTGTGGAGGACAAGTTTCTGGAAGGTGTTAGGGATGGTTTTCTAGAGCAGTATGTTGAGGAACCGACTAGAGAACTGGCCATTTTAGATCTAATATTATGTAATGAGAAAGGAATAATTAATAAGCTTGTTGTAAAAGAACCTTTAGGGATGAGTGACCATAAAATGATAGAATTTTACATTATGTTTGAAAATGATGTAGTTCAATCTGAAGCCAGTGGTGTTAAATTTGAACAAAGGAAATTATGAAGATATGAGGGGCAAATTGACTGAGGTGGATTGGGAAAATACATTATGAGATATGACAGTACATAGGGGGCGGCACAGTGGCGCAGTGGTTAGCACCGCAGCCTCACAGCTCCAGGGACCCGGGTTCGATTCCGGGTACTGCCTGTGTGGAGTTTGCAAGTTCTCCCTGTGTCTGCGTGGGTTTTCTCCGGGTGCTCCGGTTTCCTCCCACAAGCCAAAAGACTTGCAGGTTGATAGGTAAATTGGCCATTATAAATTGTCACTAGTATAGGTCGGTGGTAGGGAAATATAGGGACAGGTGGGGATGTTTGTTGGGAATATGGGATTAGTGTAGGATTAGTATAAAATGGGTGGTTGATGGTCGGCACAGACTCGGTGGGCCGAAGGGCCTGTTTCAGTGCTGTATCTCTAATCTAATAGGCAATGGATAGTTTTAAAGAAATATTACATAGCTTACAGCAACTATACATTCCTTCAAGGCACCAAGCCCCCAAAAGTAAAGGCAGTCAACCGAGAATAACAAAGGAAGTGAAGGATTGTATAAGATTAAAAGGTCTATAAAGTTGCCAGAAATAGTAGTAAACCTGAGGATTGGAAGATTTTAGAGCACAGCAAAGGAGGACGAAGAAACTGATAAAGAAAGGGAGAATAGAATCAGAATGTAAGCTAGCAAAAACATAAAAACGGACTGTAAAAGCTTCTATAGGTACGTAAAAGGGAAACGTTTGGCAAAGACAAATGTGGGTCCATTACAGGCAGAGTTAGGAGAATTTATAATGGGAAATAGAGAAATGTCAGAGAAGCTAAATGATGACTCTGTGTCTGTCTTCACTGAGGAAGATACAAGAAATCTCCCAGAATTAGAGATCCAAGGGATTAGGGGGAATGAGGAATTAAAGGAAATTAGTATTAGTAAGAAGTTTGTAATGGAGAAATTAATGGGGCTGAAGGTTGATAAGTCCCCAGGACCTGATATTCTACATCCCAGAGTGTTGAAAGAGGTAGCTATGGAGATAATGGATGCATTGGTGATCAACTTCCAAAATTCTATAGATTCTGGAGCAGTTCCTACTGATTGGAAGGTCGCAAATGTTACCCCACTATTTAAGAAGGGAGGGAAAGAGAAAATAGGGAATTACAAACCTGTTAGCCTTAAATCAGTCATTGGGAAAATGTTGGAATCTATTGTAAGGGATGTGATAAATGGACACTTGGATAATAATGATCTGATTGGGCATAGTCAACATGGATATATGAATGGGAAATCATGTTTGACGAACCTGTTGGAGTTTTTTTGAGGATGTTACTAACAGTATTGATAAAGGGGAGTTGGTGGACGTGGTATACTTGGATTTTCAAAAGGACTTTGATAAAGTCCCCCACAGGAGGTTGGTTAGTAAAGTTAAAGCACATGGGATCGAAGGTAATATACTGGCGTGGATTAAGGATGGGTTAACTGGCAGAAAACAGAGAGTAGGAATAAACAGGTCATTCTCGCGTTGGCAGGCTGTGACTAGTGGGGTACCGCAGGGATCAGTGCTTGGGCCCCAGCTGTTCATAATATATATCAATGATTTGGATGTGGGGACCAAGTGTAATATTTCCAAGTTCGCGGATGACACAAAACTAGGTGGGAATGTGTGCTGTGAGGAAAGCAGCTTCAAGGGGATTTGGAAAGACTTAATGAGTGGGCAAGAACATGGCAGATGGAATATAATGTGGAAAAATGTGAGCTTATCCACCTTGGTAGGAGGAACAGATGTGTAGAGTATTTCTTAAATGGTAAGAGATTAGAAATTGTAGATGTACAAAGGAACCTGGGTGTCCTTGTTAATAAGTCACTGAAAGTTAACATGCAGGTTCAGCAAGCAATTAGGAAGGCTAATGGTCTGTTAGCCTTTATCGCAAGAAGATTTGAGTACCGGAGTAGTGAAGTCTTGCTTCAATTGTATAGAATCATGGTTAGACCGTACCTGCAGTACTGTGTGCAGTTTTGGTCCCCTTACCTTGGGAAAGATATTATTGCCAGAGAGGGAGTGCAACAAAGATTCACCAGACTTGTTCCTGGGATTTCTAAATACCAATGACATAAAGGGATATGGGGATTGCGTGGGAAAAAGGCATTGAAGGGGAAGATCAGCCATGATCATATTGAATGGCAGAGCAGACTCGATGAGCTGAATGGCCTATTCCTGCTCTTATGTTCCTAAGTTCCAAACCTGCTGACAAGGGTGGTGCTGTTGTTGGCTGGCATAATGGCCTCTACCTTGCAGATGCTGAGCGCCAACTCTCAGACACTTCTTCCTACCTCCCCCTGGACCATGACCCCACCACCAAACATCAAGCCACCGTCTCCAGGACTGTCACTGATCTCATCTCCTCTGGAGATCTTCCCTCTACAGCTTCCAACCTCATAGTCCCGCAACCCCGTACAGCCCGCTTCTACCTCCTTCCCAAAATCCACAAATAGGACTGTCCTGGTAGACCCATCGTTTCAGCCTGTTCCTGCCCCATTGAACTTATTTCTTCTGATTTAGACTCTTTTTTTTTCCTGCCCGGTCCAGTCTTTTCTCACCTACATCCATGACTCTTCTGATGCCCCATGTCATTTCGACAATTTCCTGTTTGCTGACCCTAACTGCCTCCTCTTCGTTATGGATGTCCAATCTCTCTACACATTGATCTCCGCTTCTTCCTTGAACAGAGGCCCAACCAGTCCCCATCCACCACCATCCTCCTCCGCCTGGCTAAACTTGTTCTCACATTGAACAACTTCTCCTTCAACTCCACTCACTTTCTTCAAGTAAAAGGTGTTGCTATGGGTACCGACATGGGTCCTAGTTATGCCTGTCTTTTTGTGGGATATGTCAAACATTTCTTGTTCCAGTCCTACTCAGGCCGCTTCCCCCAACTCTTTTTCCAGTACATTGATGTCTCTATCGGTGCCGTTTCCTGCTCTTGCCCGGAACTGGAAAACTTGATCAATCTTGCTTCCAATTTTCACCTTTCTCTCATCTTTACATGTCAATCTCCAACATTTCCCTACCCTTCCTCGACTTCTCTGTCTCCATCTCTGGGGATACTAATCCATTAATATTCATTAAGAGCCCACCAGTTCCTACAGCTACCTTGACTACACTTCTGCACACCCTGCCTCCTTTAAGGACTCCATTCCATTCTCCCAGTTTATCCGTCACCATGGCATCTGCTCTGATGATGCAACCTTCCACAACAGTGTTTTCTGATATGTCTTCCTTTATCCTCAACCAAGGATTCCCCCCCACTGTGGTTGACAGGACCCTTGATCGTGTCTGACCCATTTTCCACACTTCTCCCTCACCTTTTCCCCTTGCTCCCAGGACTGCAACAGGGTTCCCCTTGTCCTCACTTTCCACCCCACCAGCCTCCACATCCAAAGGATAATCATCCACCATTTCTGCCACCTCCACCATGATGCCACCACCAAACGCATCTTCCCCTCCTTTCTCCTGTCAACATTCTGAAGGGATCGTTCCCTCTGCGACACCCTGGTCCACTCCTCCATCACCCCCGACACCTCGTCCCCTTCCCACGGCATCTTCCCATGTAATTGAAGGAGGTGTAATACTTGCCCTTTTACCCTCGCTCTCCTCACTATCCAAGGCCCCAAACACTCCTTCCAGGTGAAGCAGCAATTTACTTGTTATTTACTTATTACTTCTTTCAATGCAGTATACTGTATTCGCTGCTCACAATGCGGTCTCCTCTACATTGGGGAGACCAAAAGCAGACTGGGTGACCGCTTTGCGGAACACCTCTGCTTGGTCCGCAAACATGACCTTGAGCTTGCAGTTGCTTGCTATTTTAATTCACCACTCTGCCTTTACGCCCACATTTCTGCCCTCAGCCTACTGCAGTGTTCCAGTGTAGCTCAACGCAAGCTGGAGGAACAGCACCTTATCTTCTGATTAGGCACTTTACAGCCTTGAGTTTAGCAATTTCAGAGCATGACTACCATTATTTATTTTTTACTCATGTGTACCCAGTCTTAAACTTGTTTTTCATTTTTCTTTGCTTTCAGACATTATTCTGCCATTAACACTCTCTGGACTAATGCTTTGTCTTTTATTACAACAATTAGCACTCCCTTTGCCCTTTATTCCATGACATCTCTGTCATTTAATCTCTTATACTCTCTGCCCTATCACAAACCTTCCCTTTGTTCTTCTCCTTCCTCCCCCCTTTCATTTGCTCAAAGCCGATTACATTTTTAACTTTTGCCAGTTCTGATGAAAGGTCACTGACCTGAATCGTTAACTCTGCTTCTCTCTCCACAGATGTTGCCTGACCTGCTGCGTATTTCCAGCACTTTCTGTTTTTATTACAGATTTTCAGCATCCATTGTATGTTGCTTTTATTATGAGGAGAATTTTAAAATCGAGATGTTGTTTAACCAGGAGCCTGTGTAGGTCTTCGAGCACAGAGGTAATGGTGAATGGAATTCGATGCGAGTTAGGACATGGACAGCCGAGTTTGGATGACCCCAAGTTTATGTAGAGTAAACTATGGGTAGCCAACCAGGAGTGTGTTCAATTATTCAAATCTGGAGGTAACAAAGGCATGGATGAGGGTTTCAGCAGCAGAAGAGCAGAGGCAGGGGCGGAGATGGGCAATGTTACAGATGTGGAAATTGGCAGATATGTGTTCGGAAGCTCATCTCAGGGGAAAATATGACACCAAGGTTGCAAAGAGTCTGGATCAGCCTCAGACTGTTGCCCGGGAGAGGTATGGAGTCAGTGGCTAGGGAGCAGAGGCAATGGCTTCAAACTTCCCAATATCTTATTGGAGGAAGTTTCTGCCTATCCCGTACTGAATGTTAGATAATTTAGAGAACATGGGAGGGGTCAAGAGAGCTGGTGGTTACAACAGTGACTAGATTTCAAAAGTATTTAATTGGCTGGAAGACGCTTAGGGGTTTCCTGAGACTGTGAAAAGTGCTTTATAAATTTATGTTCTTTCTTTCGTTTTTTAGATTTAGATCATACGAACACAAAGCGATTGTTACTTCAATAGGCGTAACAGAGACGTGCCTCAAATGAAGAGTTGCACACACTGTCAAGGACTTACTTGCATACACAGTAACAAAGAGGGAATCACATGAAACTGCTGCACACAGCTTAGGACTGAGAGAATAGAAACATTAAAAGCAGATGGATTCTGGGAGCTGGAATACACTGAGTTGGTATCAGGACTATCTTAAATTAATCTAATTTGATTAAATTAAGAAGTGAGAAAACCTAAGTCGTGTCAGAAAGGTGGCTCGCTGTTATAATCAGGTTTTCTTTCTGTTGGGCAGCCTGCCCAGCCTCAGCTGCTGTTACTAAACCAGGACATCCATTGTGTTAGATAATGAGATGGCTGGGTTAAAACTGAGCCAATTTCATTGCAAATTATTTCTTGTAAGAACTGGAGCATTTGTGAGTATTAAGTCCTTACCTCTCTTTTGTTCATTAGTTTGAACCTTCCATCTATACAGCCCCTTATTTATTTACATACTGTCAACTGTAGCTCAATTGATAGCACTAGCATCTCTGAACCAGCAGGAGTTGTGGTTTTGATTCCAAAGTAATCCAAGCTCACACTCCAATGCACTGTTGGAGATGCGATCTTTCAGTTCGATGGTTAAAATCCCACGGCACTTTTTAAAATAATAGCAGGAACATTCTCCTATCGTAGAATCATGGAAATTTACAGCAGGAAAGGAGGCCGTTCGGCCCATCATGTCCGCACTAGCCAACACATAACCATTCAGCCCGAACCCACTTTCCAGCTCTTGGCTTGTAGGTTACTGCACTTCATATCCAAGTTCTACTTAAATGTTATGAGGGTTTCTGCCTCTATCACTGTTTCAGGCAGTGAGTTCCAGATCCCCACCACCCTCTGGATGAAAAACCTCCCCTCGAATCCCCTCTAAACCTCCTACCCATTCCCCTAAATCTATGCCCCCTGGTTATGCAACCCTCAACCAAGCGGAATAGGGCCTTCCTATCCACTCTATCTGGACTCCTCATAATTTTGTACTCTTCAATTCGGCCACTATTTATCCCTCAACCAGTGTCACTAAAACAGATTGTCTGGGTCATTGTCCCATTGCTGTTTGTGGGAGCTTGCTGTGTGAAATTGGCTGCCGCATTTCCTACATTACGACAGTGACCACACTTCAGAGGAACATGGGACATAGGAACAGGAGTAGGTCTTTCGGCCTTTCAAGCCTGCGCCGCCATTCGATAAGATCATGGTTGATCTGCTGATCTGGTTGTGGTCTCAACTCCACTTTCCTGACTGCCCACCACCCCCCCCCCCCAATAACCCTCGATTCCTTTGTCTATCAAAAGTCGATCTAACTCAGCCTTGAATATATTCTATGACCCAGCCTCCACAGCTTTCTGGGGAATTCAATTAATCAATAAAAAACTAGTCTCGGTAATGGTGCCATGAAACTATCATCGATTGTCATAAAAAACATGTGGTTCACTAATGTCCTTTAGGGAAGGAACTCTGCCATCCTTACCTGGTCTGGCCTACATGTGACTCCAGATCCACAGCAATGTGGTTGACTCTTAACTGCTCTCTTAAATGGCCTAACAAGCCACTCAGTTCAAGGGCAGTTAGGGATGGGCAATTAATTCTGGGCTGCCAGCGATGCCCACATCCCATAATAGAACCAAAAAAAGAGAATTCCAGAGGCTAACGACCCTCTGAGAGAAATGGCTCTAAAGTGCTTTGGTATGTCTTGAGGTTGCGAAAGGCACTATAATATGAATGCATATCCTTTTATCACATCCAACAACAACAACTTACATTTATAAAGCGCCTTTAACATAGTAAAGCATTCCAAGGCACTTCACAGGAGCGTTATCAAACAAAATTTGACACTGAGTCACATAAGGAGATATTAGGACAGGTGATCAAAAGTTTAGTCATACAGGTAGGTTTTATGGAGCTTCTTAAAGGAGGCAAGAGAACTTTTGAGACAGAGAGGTTTAGGGAGGGAATTTCAGATCCTCGACAGCTGAAGGCATGGCCTTCAATGGTGGAATGATGAATATCTGGGATGTACAAGAGACCAGAATTAGAGGAGAGCCGAGACCTTAGAGGGTTGTATGGCTGGAGATGACCGAAATGGAGAGGACTGAGGCCGTGGAGGTATCTGAATAGGAGCATGACATATTTTTAAATCGAGGCATTGCTGGATCGAAAGCCAATGTAGGTCAGAGAGCACTGGAGTGATGGGGAGATCCTGCAAATTCAGTGGCAGGACAGGTGCTCCAATATCAGTGACCTCTCTCAAACCAACAGCCCCAGTATCGAGACACTGGTCATGGCTAGTCAGTTACGTTGGGCGGGCCACATTGTCTGCATGCCTGACACAAGACTCCGAAAACAAGCTTTCTACTCCGAGCTTTGTCACGACAAGAGGTTACCAGGAGGGCAGAGGAAACGCTACAAGGATGTCCTTAAAGCCTCCTGAAAAAATGTGACATCTCCACCGATTTGTGGGAATCTCTTGCCCGAGACTGCCCAAAATGGAGAAGAAGCATCCGCGACAGTGCCAACCAGTTCGAACAACGTCAACATGCCCAGGCAGTGACCAAGTGCAAACAGCAGAAGGAGCGTTCGGAATTTCAAGCATCCCATCCACTCGCCTCATCAAACATCACCTGCCCCACTTGTGGCAGAGTGTACAGATCCAGAATAGGACTATTCATTCAGCTAAGGACCCACAACCCTGGAGTGGAAGAAAGTCCTCCTTGTTCCCGAGGGACTGCCTAAGAAGAAGAAGGTCAGTGAGCACTGGGGCAATGGGTGAACAGGACTTGTGAGTTAGGGGAAGGGCAGCAGAGTTTTGGATCACCTCAGGATTACAGAGGGTGGAAGATGGGAGGCTGGTCCGGAGGGCATCCAAATCCTCTAGCAATTGACTTTCCGCAGCACTGAGAATATTGGGAGTACCAAGAAACTCCTACTCGGCCACCGTTTGCACAGATGCACTGCTCTTTCAGGCGTGCGTTGATGTGAAAGAAAAGGTGTAAGTGGTACACACCAGATCTACAAGGCACTTCTAAATCTAAACTCTACACGTGAATATAATTACTTAACGAATTGCCATCGAGTCACTTACAGTATAAGAGGAGGCCATTCAGCCCATCGGGTCCATGCCGGCTCTCCACGGAGCAATCCACTCAGTCCCACTTCCGCGCTCGATCCCCGTAGCCCTGCAAGTTTATTTCCTTCAAGTGCCCATCCAATTTCCTTTTGAAATCATTGATGCTTAACTGTTTAAATACATACACCCCACTGTTCAGATCATGCACATGCATGCAAAGCTGGTTAAAGAATTATAAAGGGTTTTGATGGAACGACTGACTGTTTCCAGTGGCAGAGGGTCAGTCAACTGAGGACACAGATTTAAGGTAATTGACAAAAGAGCCAGAGCTGAGATTGGGAAACACTTTTTTACTCAGCAATCTGGAATTCACTGCCCAATAGTAACCTTCAAAAGAGAATTGGATCAATACTTGAAAGGGGGTAATTTTTAGGGCTACGTGAAAGGGGCTGGGAAGTGGAGCAACTTAGATAGCTCTTTCAAAGAGCCAGCACAGTCACAGTGGGCCGAATGGCCTCCTTCTGTGCTGTAAGATTCTATGGTTCTATGAAATATGCACGTTACCAACATATTGTGATACCTCCCTGTTATGTAAGTGGCACTGTAGTTATGCTGCATTACCAGTCTGAGGCCGATAGACTTATATCAAGCGCCGCCAGCAATATCCATGTTATATTATGGGATGCAATTTGCATTCACTTCCTCAATCAACATCACTAAAACATATTATCAAGTAGCTGTTTGTGAGAGCTTTCTGAGCACATATTGGCTGCTGCGTTTCCAACATTACAACCATAATTACTGTCAGACAAGCCCCACCCCACCCTCACCGACCACCCCCCCCCCACCCCCACCTGCCAAGAATGAGGAAAATTAATTTCGCCACATGAACATTGATTTTGGACTGTTGTTGGTGAAGAAAGAACTTGCTTCAAAAAACAATTGAGACTTTGCAAGGAGAGAGACATTAGCAGATCAATAGACAGTACTTCAAAGGACAAAGGGACTATTCTCTGCTCCAATTTAATCCACAATGGACTTTTGATTACCAGACATTGAAGGTGGAAAGGCATTCCAGGTTAACTGCTAAAATGGTGTTTTTTGAATTTGAACTTCCAACAGGGAATTTAAACTGAGAAAGCTGTTTGCTCCTAGACTGGAAAAGACCTCTCTCCTGTCTGCTCTCATCTCACTCCCACCAGCTCCGGAAACCATTGAAGACATATGAACCCCAAGTGAGAAAAGTCTCCTACAGTGAACAAGGTTTAAGAAGAATACTGGGCCCCAACGAAAAGCAGGACTACTTACAAAAGGACTACAGTGAGCTCGAAGCTCAGTAGAAACCCCTGTTCAGAGATTGCCTCAAATGTTTTCACTTTATTTTTCTTCTGCTCTTTTCTGTCCCTATTTGCATATGTGTGTCACATGTGCATGCTAGCGTGGGCATGTCGTATATCCGTAGGCGTTAACCATATTAAGGTTTAATAAATTTTACTCTTTTCTCCTTTAAACTGAAGAAAGCCTGTTTATGCTCATTTCTTTGACTTATAATTGGAAAGCTGTGAACAAGGATTCACAAAGGGGGAGCTCAAAACACAGTGTGTTTAAAATTAAACCCAGTTACAATAAGACCAGGGAAACACAGTAAAAGACCCCGAGACACCTTTCTCACTTGGTCGTAACATTACCCTTAAAAGTTACTTCATTGGCTGTAAATGTCTTGGAGGTATGTCTTGAGGTTGTGAAAGGTGCTATATAAATTCTTATTAAGAAAAAAAAGAAAACTTGCATCTATACAAATCTCAAGCCAACCCAAAGCACTTTGCAGCTGATGAAGTAAAGCTGTTGTAAGGAAAAGAAATTAAATAAATCAGACATGTATGTGCTAAAGCATTGATATGGTTATGCACTGAAGTGGCTGGAATGGGTCTTAAACTCATATTTATCACAGTCAGAGGTGAGAGTGCTACCCCTCAGCCAGTACAGATAGCTCTGCAATAGGCATAATTCATCACCTGTGGAACAAAACATGAGCAGTTGAACATTATCCAAGTCTTCATCAGCGTAATTGTGTAGCTCATTGGATAGCCTCATTTCCTGATCAATGAACGTTGACATGATTTTTCTATTCAAACTAGAGACAGCTTCGGCAAACCAAGATAACTTACAATCACCCACATGCTGCACTTATCATCCATTTTTATGTGCTTAAATTGCTTCATTACATGCAGTATTAAAGATAACAGCGCCTGTAGTAATTGGATTATTATTACACTGTAACCTCTCCAACAGACAGCAGGAAAGGCTGGAACAGATCATTTATACAGCCTAGAGGGAAGACAATCAAAGCTAGGGCGACCTCGTTGGAATACATAAAATGGCCTGGCTAAGGTAAAGGCAAATATAATTTTAAAGATAAGCTGGAAAATAGGACCAATGTCATATATATAAACTAGTGAAAAAGAAGATTAGAATGGCTCTTCTTCATGCAAAAGGTGAGGAATCTAATTGAATGTTTTTGAAGAGATGATTAAAGTAATGGGCAAGGAATGTCTAAGAATGTTATTTATATGGACTTCCAGAAAGCATTTTATAATGTCCTTCAGGAGAGACTGTTAGATAAAGATGAAGCTCATGTAATTGAAAGCAAATTATAGAACTAGTTAGGAAATTGGCAGGAGGCAGAGAGTAGGGATAATGGGCAGGTACTCTAATTGACAGGATGTGACTAGTGGTGTCTCGCAAAGATCTGTGTTGGGGCCTCAGCTATTCGCCGTATTTAATAACAACTTAATTTGCAAACAACATAAAGATAGGCAGCATTGTAAATAGTGTAGATGGAAGCATAAAATTGCAAAGAGATATTGATAGTTTAAGTCAATGTGCAAAACTGTTTTGATACAGGTATGAGGTCACCCACTTTGCACCTAAAAAGGATCGATAAAATGGTGAAAAGCTAGAAACAGCAGAGGTCCAAAGAGACTTGGGGGTTGGTCCATGAACACAGATCATTAAGATGTCATGGACAGGTGCAGAAAATAATCAAAAAGGCATGCTGGCCTTCATATCTAGAGGAATAGAATACAAAGGGGCAGAGGTCATGAGTCAGCTATACAAAGCCCTGTTTAGACCATACCTGGAGCAGGTGGTAGGTTGGCATCCTTCCATCTATGAAAGATAATGAACATGCAGTAAACAATCCATTCAGGTGGTGTGTCTTCTCTTGGTGCACTTTTGCTGATGGCTGTGAAGGCCAATCCTTGAGAGACAGGTTCTGTCACAAGTGCTGCACGTGAAGCTGCCAAGAATGCTATGAGTTGTTGTTTTTGACATTAGCGCCTGTTGCCAGGCTGCTGTAGTAACTGGTCGTCATAGTGATGCAAATCAGTCCACAGGATGTGTCGCCATTTCCCTCTTTCGCCAGCTAGTTCTTCCCAAGTGCGATATTCGACATTTAGGGCCTTCATGTCACACTTGCAAGCAGCCTTGAAGCGGAGCTTTGGGCGTCCCGTTGGTCGTCTGGCCCCGGCTACCTCACCAAACAGAAGATCCTTGGGTATGCGACCGTCTTCCGTCCTGCGGACGTGTCTGATCCACCGAATCCGCCTCTGTTTGATTCGTGCCAACACACTTGGGAGCTCTGCCTTCGAGAGGACTGTCACATGTGCGATTTTGTCCTGCCAGGATGTACCCATAATACACCACAGACAGCAAAGATGGAAATTACTGAGCTTCTTTACCTGGTAGCTCTGCTGAGGACACAGGCCTTATAAACCATCAGCTTGGTCCTAAGGTTCAGCTTGGTGTTATCCCATGTGCGTTTCGCAAGTTGGCCAAAGGTGGTAGCTGCTTTCCTTATGCCTGTATCGAGCTCTGCATCAAGGGACAGATTGTCTGTCACCATGAACCCAAGGTACCAGAATCTGCTAACCAATTTCAGTGGAGTGTTGTTTAGTGTGATCAGGGGTAGACATACAAGACCTTGTCCCATGCCTATGATTTTATTGACACATAGTCAAGGAGAGCAGTGAGGGATTCTGGGCACCACACCTCAGGAAGAATATATTGGCGTTAGAGGGAATAGAACATAGATTTACCAGAATGAAACCTGGACTCCAAGGGTTAAATTACGGGAAGAGATTACACAAACTAAATTTGTATTTCTTGGAATTCATAAAGTAAGGGGTGGTTTGATTGAAGTTTTCAAGATATTAAGGAGAACAGATAGGGAAGCTAGAGAGAAACTGCTTCTGCAAGTTGGGGAGTTTAAGAATGGGGGCCAGAGCCTAAAAATTTCAGGAAAACTTAGGCAACACTTCTTCAGGAAAGGGTGGCATAAGTTTGGAATTCTCTTCTGCAAATGACAGCTGATGCTCAATCAATTGTTAATTTTAAATCTGAGATTAATAGATTTTTGCTGTCCAAAGGTATTAAGGGATATGGGGCAAAGGTGGGTAAGTGGAATTAGGTCGCAGATCCGCCATGATCTCACTGAAGAGGCTCGAGCGACTAAATGACCTATTCCTGTTCCTATGTTCCTATGAATTTGACAAAGGGCATGCAACTTTCTGCAAAGTTTGAGGAACATCACAAAGGATGATAAATACCTGGAGTAATCTGTCAAACAGGGTAGGACGTTTTCACATTTCAAACTGGGAGTGTTGAATTGAGAGGGTAAGAGCACTGGAAGGATGAGCTTTCTGGTTAGCCCATGGTCATGTTGATGTTCTGCACTCCATTATGGAAGGGGGAAGTGAAGATGTGGAGCAAGTACAACATTGATTTGCAACGATGAGTATAGGCAGCGACTGACTTGGAAAAATTAGAGCTGCATGTATTGGTGCACGGGAGGATCTAATAGAAGTGCTGAAAGCTATGAGAAATTCAGATGGAGGAATTTCAAGGCAGTAGACCTATGCATTCAGTACTAATATCACAGAGAGCGCAATCTCACCCGAATCGCTGTGTAAAGTTTTACAAGTTTGCAAGACAGAGAGCTTACCTTGTAGTCTCCATCCTCACTCTGAAGGGGAACCTTTATTTTCCTCACCTCCGACACCACCCCACTCTTGCCCCAATGGGACCCCATTGACCCCGTTCCAATCGATTACACCTGGGATGAATTAGGATTACTGTGGGTCGTAGCAGTGGTCGAGACTGCTGTCCTTATGCTCGTCAGTGAAGCAAAACACTAGGTTGAGACTCAGGATGAGAAAGAGCAGTTTAACATTCATGCATGTCAAATTCTGACTCAATGAAATAAAACAAATCACACAAGCAGTGGAGGAAGAGACAGAAAATATAAATTTGTGATTTATTTATTGTAAATAATATTAAGGGATCTTGAGAGAACATTGGGTTTATCTTTTTATTAGCAATAAAAGATACGAGAATAAAAATATATGAAATTTCTCTGCTAGATTTATGCAATGTTATATATAATTATGTATATGATATATAAAAGAATGGATGCAGTAGCCATGGTTTGATACCTGTTATAAAGATTATTAATTCACCATACTTTATAAAGCTGAATTTAGCCCTCGCTTTCTGGTTTCCATAGTAACGTAGCAGATTATTTTGAACTTCCTTATATTTCAATCTATTGTTTCTTTTTTCGGTCTGGATCTGACAGTTGGAACCTCATTCCTCTAACTCCTTTTTGGTGATGCCATATTCTCCCTAGACTTGCAAACTACTGCTTCCCTGCTCTGAGTGCTGCCAATTACTGCCATCAGTTCGCAGGCAGATATCATTGTTCAACAACAGAAGCAATTTGCTATTGTCTGCGGAATTAATTTGGATCCACGTTCAAGGCAGAAGTGGAGAACTCAATGTACAACGTACTTTTACAGATTTTTGGATGAGACGGTAAACCAAGGAAGCATCAGAACAACCTTAGAATTCCCCCAAGCGCTTTACAGCCAATGACACGCAGCAATTTGCGCACCACAAGCTCCCACAAAGAGTAGCATGATAATGACCAGACAATCTGTTTTTGTGATGTTGATTGAGGGATAACCATTGCTCAGGACACATGGGAAGAACTCCCCTGTGCCATAGGATATTTCACATCCACCTGAGAGGACAGACGAGACTGGGGTTTAATGTCTCATCCAAAGGCAATACTTCTGACTGTGCAGCACTCCCTCAGTACTGTACTGCAGTGTCAGACTAGTTCTACTGTGTTCAAATCTCTGTAGTCGGACCCTACAACCTTTGGACACAGGGTGAGTGTGAGACACTGAGCCACAGCCCTCTACGGTGCAGATTAAAGATCTTGAAGAAGATCAGAGACGTTATCCCTGGTATCCTGTCAAATATTTATCCCTCAACCAAAATTACTGCAAAAAGATTATTGGGTCATTATCTCACAGAAATACAGAATTGTTGCAGCGGAGAAGGAGGCCATTCAGCCCATCATGTCTGCACCGGCTCTCTGAGTGAGCAATTCACTTAGTGCCATTCCCCCATCTTCTCCCCTTAACCCTGTACATTCTTCCTTTTCATATAACAGTCTAATTCCCTTTTGAATGCCTCAATTGAACCTGCCTTCACCACACTCTCAGGCAGTGCATTCCAGATCCTAACCACTCACTGCGTGAAAAAGATTTTCCTCATGTCACTATTGTTTCTTTTGCCAATAAACTTAAATCCGTGCCCTCTCGTTCTTGATCCTTTCACGAGTGGGAACAGTTTCTCCCAACCTACTCTGTCCAGCCCCCTCATGATTTTGAATAGCTCTATCAAATTTCCTCTCAGCCTTCTCTTTTCCTAGGAAAACAGCTCCAACTTCTCCAATCTATATTTGTAAATGTAGTTCCTCATCCCTGGAACCATTCTCGTGAATCTTTTCTGCACTCTCTCCAATGCCTTCACATCTTTTCTTAAATGTGGCATCCCAGACTGGACACAATTCTCCAGCTGAGGTCAAACTAGTGTCTTGCACAAGTTCAACATAACCTTCTTGATCTTGCATTCTATGGCCCTATTACAAATACACAAACGAGGAGCAGGAGTAGGTTATTTTGCCCCTCGAGCCTGCTTTGCCATTCTATAAGATCATGCCTGATCTGCTTGTGGACTCAACTCCACTTTCCTGTCTACAGCCGATACTCTTTGACTCCCTTGTTTATCAAGTTTCAGTCTACCTCTGCCTTCAAAACATTCAATGACCCTACCTCCACCCCTCTCCAAGAAAGAGAGTTCCACAGACTCACGACCCTTTGAGAGGAAACATTTCTCCCCATCTCTGTCTTAAATGGGAGACCCCTTATTTTTAAACTGTGCCCCCTAGTTTTAGTCTCTCCCACAAGGGGAAACATCCTTTCAACCTCCACCCTGTCTCCCCTCAATAAGATCATCTCTCATCCTTCTAAACTCCAATGCATACAGACCCAACCTGTCCAATCTTTCCACATAAGATAATCCTCTCAACCCTATTAATAAAGTCTAGGATATTGTATGCTTTATTGAACGCTCTCTCAACCTGTCCTTCCACCTTCAACGACTTATACACATATACACCCAGGTCCCTCTGCTCCTGCATGCCCTTAGAATTTTACCCTTTATTTTATATTGTCTCTCCATATCTTCCTACCAAAATGAATCACTTCACTTTTCACAACATTGAACTTCATCTGTCACCTGTCTGCCCATTCCACCAACTTGTCTATGTCCTTTTGAAGTTCTACACTATCCTCCTCACAGTTCACAAGTTTCCAAGTTTCGTATCATCTGCAAATTTTGAAATTGTGCCCTGTACACCAAGGTGTATCATTAATATGTATCAAAAAGGGCAAGGGACCCAACATTGACCCCTGGGGAACTTCACCACAAATTTTCCCTCATCCTGAAAAACATTCATTAACCACTACTCTCTGTTTCCTAACACCAAGTCAATTTCGTATCCAGTTTGCTACTGTCCCTTTTATTCCATGAACTATAACTTTGCTCACAGGTCTGTTCTACAGCACCATATCAAACGCCTTTTGGAAGTCCAAGTACACCACGCCAACAGCATTGCCCTCATCAACCCTCTCTGTTAACTTTTCAAAAAAGCTCCAGCAAGTTAGTTAAACATGATTTTCCAGAACATCAGGCGAGCTTGATGTGTGCAAATTGGCTGCTGTGTTTCCTACGTTACAACAGTAACTGCACTTCAAAGAGTACATAAAGCGCTTTGGGACGACTGGTGGCTGTGAAAGGCACTATATAAATGCAAGTCTTACTTTTCCTTCTTTCATACCAGTTGAGGTACCAGGACAACCAGGGATAACTCCCTTTCTTTTAGAGTCATAGAGTCGCACAACATAGAAACAGGCCCTTCGGCCCACCGCGTCCATGCCGACCATAATGCCCATCGATACTAATCCCACCTGCCTGCATTAATTCCATATCCCTCTATGCCTTGCTCATTCATGTATCTGTCCAGATGCCTCTTAAATGTCGCTACTGATCCTGCCTCCACCACCTCCTCATCCCCTTTAAACCTCCTCCCTCTCACCTTAAGTTTAGTTTAGTTTAGTTTAGAGATACAGCACTGAAACAGGCCTTTCGGCCCACCGAGTCTGTGCCGACCATCAACCACCCATTTATACTAATCCTACACTAATTCCATATTCCTACCTCATCCCCACCTGTCCCTATATTTCCCTACCACCTACCTATACTAGGGGCAATTTATAATGGCCAATTTACCTATCAACCTGCAAGTCTTTGGCATGTGGGAGGAAACCGGAGCACCTGGAGGAAACCCACGCAGACACAGGGTGAACTTGCAAACTCCACACAGGCAGTACCCAGAATTGAACCCAGGTCGTTGGAACTGTGAGGCTGCGGTGCTAACCACTGCGCCACTGTGCCGCCCCTTAAGTCTATGCCCTCTAGTTTTAGTCACCCCTACCATAGGAAACAGACTCTGGCTATCTACCCTATCTATGCCTCTCATAATTTTATATACTTCTATCATGTCCCCTCTCAGCCTCCTTCACTCCAGGGAAAACAGACCCAGCCTATCCAATCTCTCTCTATAACTCAAGCCCTCCAAACCAGGCAACATCCTTGTGAATCTTTTCTGCACCCTCTCTAGCTTAATCACATCTTTCCTGTAGTGCGGCGACCAGAACTGCACACAGTACTCCAAATGCGGCCTAACCAACATTATGTACAACGGTAGCATGACGGCCCAACTCTTGTACTCAATGCCTCGGCCGATGAAGGCAAGCATGCCATATGCCTTCTTCACCAGCCTGTCTACCTGTGTTGCCACTTTCAGGGAACAATGTACTTGCACCCCAAGGTCTCTCTGCTCAACAACACTCCCCAGGGCCCTGCCATTCACTGTATATGTCCTGCCCTAGTTTAACTTCCCAAAATGCATCACTTCACACTTGCGTGTGTTAAATTCCATTTGCACTCCCTTGCCCACTTTCCCAGTTGATCTATATCCTGTTGTAACCTTAGACAACCTTCTTCACTGTCCACTATACCACCAATTTTGGTGTCATCTGCAAACTTACTAATCATGCCCCTTACATTCACATCCAAGTCATTAATATATCTGACAAACAACAGAGGGCCCAGCACCGATCCCTGCGGCACACCGCTGATCACCAGCCTCCAATCTGAAAAACAACCCTCCACTACCACCCTCTGTCTCCTATCACCAAGCCAATTTTGTATCCAATTTGCTAGCTCACCCTGAATCCCATGTGTTCGAACCTTCTGGACCAGCCTACCATGCGGGACCTTATCAAAGGCCTTGCTAAAGTCCATGTAGACAACGTCCATCGCCCCACCCTCGTCAATCCTCTTGGTCACCTCCTCGAAAAACTCAATCAAATTCATGAGTCATGATTTCCCACACACAAAGCCATGCTGACTATCCCTGATCAGACCATGCCTTTCCAGATGCAATAACTTTCCCACCACTGATGTCAAGCTCACCAGCCTGAAGTTCCCTGGCTTATCCCTGCTGCCCTTCTGAAATAAAGGCACAACATTGGCTATCCTCCAGTCTGCTGGTACCTCACCCGTGGCTAACGATGATACATAATCCTCTGCCAGGGCCCCAGCAATCTCCTCCCTTGTTTCCCATAGCATCCTAGGATACACCTGGTCAGGCCCTGGGGATTTATCCATCTTAATGCGCTTCAAAACCTCCAACACCTCCTCCTTTGTAATGTTGATATGCTCCAGGATATCAGTGTTCCCTCCCTTGAACTCACTAGCTTCCCTGACCTTCTCCACGGTAAATACGGATGAGAAATATTCATTTAAGACCTCGCCCATTTCCCGTGGCTCCACACATAGATTGCCACACTGATCCTTAAGGGGACCTACTCTCTCCCTAGCTACCGTTTTACTCTTAATTTACTTATAGAATCTTTTAGGATTTTCCTTTATCTTATCTGCCCGGGAAATCTCATGGCCCCTTTTCGCCCTCCTAATTTCCTTCTTAAGTGTAGTCCTACATCCCCTATACTCCTCGAGGGACTTGCTCGATCCTAGCTGCCTATACCTGACATATGCCTCCTTCTTTGTCCTGACCAGACCCTCAATATCCCTCGTCAACCAAGGTTCCCTAAACTTGCCAGCCTTGCCCTTCCATCTAACAGGAACATGCCAGCCCTGAACTCTTCCTAACTCACTTTTAAAAGCCTCCCACTTGCCAGACGTCCCTTTACCTGTAAACAGCCTCTCCCATTCAACTTTTGAGAGTTCCTGTCTGATGCCATCGCAATTAGCCTTCCCCCAATTTAGGATTTCAACCTGAGGACCAGTTCTATCCTTTTCCTTAACTATCTTGAAGCTAATCGAGTTATGGTCACTGGTCCCAAAGTGCTCCCCCACTGACACATCAACCACCTGCCCATCCTCATTTCCTAAGAGGAGGTCGAGTGTAGCCCCTTCTCGAGTCGGGCCATCCACACACTGCTTCAGAAAACTATTTTGGACACACTTAACAAATTCTTCCCCATCTGATCCCTTAGCACTAAGGCAGTCCCTTTCAATATTAGGGAAGTTAAAATCACCTACTATTACAACCCTATAATTCCTACACCTATCTGTGATTTCCCTACATATATGCTCCTCCACTTCCCTCTGACTATTGGGGAACCGATAGTATAATCCCATCAAAGTGATCACCCCTTTCTTATTTCAAAGTTCTCCCCATATGGCCTCGCTGGACATTCCCCCCAGGATATCCTCTTTAAGTACTACCGTGATATCCTCCCTAATCAATAGTGCAACTCCCCTTCCTCTCTTACCTCCACCTCTGTCACGCCGGAAAGATCGGTACCCCGGAACATTGTGCTGCCAGTCCTGCCCATCCCTCAACCACGTTTCTGTAATAGCTATAATATCACAATCCCATGTACCGAGCCATACTCTGAGTTTATCTGCCTTACCTGTAAGGCTTCTTGCATTAAAGTAAATGCAGTTTAGCCTACCAGAACTTCCACGCTACCTGTCCTGCCCCTGCCCGGCCTGCCTACTGGACTTGCTTGCTTTAAACTCTGCATTTGCCTCAACTATCTCATTTGAGAGACTACTACTTTGGGTCCCACCCCCCTGCAAGACTAGTTTAAACCCTCCCGAGTAGTACTAGCAAACCTCTCCGCAAGGATATTGGTCCCCCTCCAGTTTAGGTGCAACCCGTCCTTCTTGTACAGGTCACCTCTGCATCAGAAGAGATCCCAATGATCCAAGTAGCTGAAGCCCTCCCGCCTATACCAGGTCTTCAGCCACGCATTCATTTGCATTCCTCCTATTCCTACCCTCACTAGCACGTGGCACAGGGAGTAATCCTGAGATTACAATCCTAGAGGTCCTGCTTTTTAACCTTCTGCCTAACTCCCGATATTCACTTTGCAGGACCTCATCTCTCTTCCTGCCTATGTCGATAGTACCAGTATGGACCACGTCCTCTGACTGTTCACCTTCCCCTTTCAGAATGTCCTGCAGCCACTCCGAGACATCCTTGACCCTAGCACCAGGGAGGCAAGATACCATCCTGGAGTCTCATTTGTGGCCACAGAAACGCCTATCTGCACCCTTTACGATAGAATCCCCTATCACGATAGCTCTTCCAACCCTTTTCCTCCCCTGCTGTGCAGCAGAGCCCTCCGTGGTGCCACAAACTTGGCTGTTGCTGCTTTCCCCTGGGAGGTCATCCCCCGCCCAACAGTATCCAAAGCGGTATATCTGTTTGAGAGGGGGATGACCACAGGGGACTCCTGCACTACCTGCCTGCACCTACTGCTCCGTCTGGTGGTCACCCATCTCTTTTCTGCCTGTGCAGCCATTGCCTGCGGTGTGACCACCTCACTAAACGTGCTATCCACGACATCCTCAGCATCGCGGATGCTCCACAGTGAATCCACCCGCAGCTCCAGCCCCGTAATGCGGGTAGTCAGTAGCTGCAGCCAGACACACTTCCTGCACACGTGGTCATCAGGGACACTGGAAGCGTCCCTGATTTCCCACATAGTGCAGGAGGAGCATATCACAGGGCTGAGCTCTCCTGCCATGACTTACCCTTAAGTTAATTAGTTACTCCCTTAATTAAAAAATACTAATTACACTAGGGGCCTTGTTCTCCCCACTACAATCTAAAGTCCTTAAAAAAAACACTTCAGTCGTTACTCACGTTATTACCAGAGGTTTTATTTTCAACAAAAAAAACTTACCCCTTTTTTTTTAAGATGTTCTAACAGCGGCTACTCACCAACCAATCACCTTGCAGCTCTCCTCTGATGTCACTGTCTGCCTTTTTTTTTCAAAACTCCGGCGTGCTGGAAGAGGTTCGACTGCTCTCACATAGGTCCGCTCCAGTCCTCTTCACGCTGCTCCCAGAAGGAAAGAGCAATTTTCTTCAAAATAGTGGCCATGGGAGCCTTTACATCCACCTGAGATGGCAGTCGAGGCACCTGAGAGGCCTCATTTTGACATCTTATCCCAAAGACGGCACTTCCAACAGTGCAGCACTCCCTCAGTACTGCTCTGTCAGCCTTGATTATATGCTCAAGCCTCTGGAGTCAGGCTGAAATGACACACTGAGCCAAGCTAACTCTTAATCAGAAATCAAGACAAGCCGTTAACCACCGCCAGAGTTGTAAATGGATGTGAATTAGCAAATTTACATATTTTGTGTGCGGCAACAAACAGTTGTAACCTTGGGGAGCAGAAAATGATAAAGTGACATGACTTTGAATGAACTGAAGTAGATGTTTGAATTGCACTATCGGTAACATTTTACATCGAACTGCTTTGAACCAGCAGTTTGTTCAGCAGTTGGGATTGGCACATCTCACATCTTCCGAATTGCACAGACTAACAGGAAGAGGAGGCACGCCAAGGTTGTCGCCAAGACTGAACTTTGACCTTGTCGCTGATTTACAAGATGAACCGAAATCCCAGCTGACTGATATTGTGTCCCAGAAATCTGACGCTCCCACCCACTTGATAAGGGAAGTAAGAGTGAAAACAAAGTGTACTCGACAAATGAGGACATATTGGGCTGGGTTTTCTGGTGGGCCTTGGGACCCTGACGTTAGGCCCGTATAGGGGATTCTGAGACCTTCCATGTTGTCAGCGTGCCCGCCAGCATTACCTTCTGGAAGGCAGAGTCCTAATAGGCCACCTCCATGCTCACCATCCCATTAAGGACGGCGTTTGGGCTCCCAAGGCTGCAGGCCCAATCAGAGGGACTAGGAGAGGTCGGAGCCACCCTCAGTTGCCTGCATTGAATTCATCAAATAAAGAGGCCCGAAGACAATAGGGCCATCAGGGTGGCGGGGGAACATCTCCGCAGAAGTAGTGACAGATGTGGTAGCAGCCTTTCATCCCCGTGGCCCTGTCACCGGGGCATGGACCCTCCTGCTCCAATGGCCCTTTGGCCTGTTGCCGAGTAGACGCCTCCATTGAGCTTCCATACTCGGCAGGGAGCTACTCCAATGGCGGGCAAGTACCAGTGCCATCACAAAATGGCCCCTAAGTGGGGCTTTAATTGCTCTAATTGGCCCGCCTCCAATAACAACAACTTGTATTTATATAGCACCTTTAATATAATAAAACATCCCAAGGCACATCACTGGAGCATTATCAAACAGAATTTGACACTGACTCACGTAACATAAGGAGATGTCAAAACAGGTGATCAAAAGCTTGGTTAAAGATACAGGTTTTAAGGAATACCTTAAAGGAAGAGAGAGCGGTGCGGTAGAGAGATGGAGAGGCTCAGGGAGGGAATTCTAGATCTTTGGGCCTTGGCAGTGAAGACACAGCCACCAATGGTGGAGCAAATAAAATCAGGAATGCACAAGAGGTCAGTATTAGAAGAGCACTGTTAACTCGGAGGATTGTAGGGCTGGAGGAGATTACACAGATAGGGAGAGGAAAGGATGTGGAGTAATTGGAAAACAAGGATGAGAATTTTAAAAGAAAAGTGTTATTTAACCAGGAGCCAATGTAGGTAGATGAATGAGCACAGGGGTACTAGGTGAATGGGACTTCATCCCACAGCCACTATTTCCAAGAACAGCAGGGGATTTCTGCACGGCGTCTTGGCTCATATTTATCCCTCCACTAACATCACTAAAAATATTAACTGGTTATTATCGCATTGCCATTTATGGGGCGTTGCTCAAATTGGCTGCCGCATTTTCTCAACATTACAACAATGACAACAGTTCAAAAACTATTCCTTCAACCGGGAAGCTTTGAGATGTCCTGAGGTCATGAAAGGCACTATATGAATGCAAGTCTTACTTTCCAGTGTGCAACTAATGAAATTGTGGGAGGGAAGTTTGTTTATCGCTGTAGATTCCCAGAGAAATTGTATTGCTTTAGGCAACAGATTAATGAGACAAATATACTTGTATTTTCCGATTACCGTCTTTGGAGACCAAACCAGACTTGGCTTGAAAAATGATCAAGGTTAGTGGATGATGTGACCTGCAGTGGTCAACTACTAGTCATTCACCACACCTCTGTAATATCTAATCAGAGAAATGAAAAGGCTGTAAAAGCATTGAATTGGAACTTATTTATTCACAATGGTGAATTTAGTTTTGTTATTTCAGTTTCTAAATGTTTTGCATCATGGTATGAATGATGCATTCCTGCTACTGATGACGGATCTCATCCATATGACTTACTATATGACCATATTCATTCTGATTTTTACAGTTACTGGTGGAAAGATACTGCTGATGTGTGAAAGGTTAGTCACAGCTGTTACTTGCCTTGATGGGGACAGGGCATATTTAAATTAGTTCCTCATACCCTAACTTGTCACCAATCACCATTCAGACAAGCAGAAAGCAGAAAGGCCTGAAAAGAGTATCATTCACTCAGGACACATAACATCCCAGGGGTGTGTAATCAGACGTCAGCATCTATCTTTGGCATTTTTACATATGCCTTTGTTACCTCTGGACTTGACTATTCCAATGTTCTCCTGGCTGGCCTTCCACAATCTACCCTCCTTGTGCTTGAGGTCATCCAAAACTCTGATGGCCATGTCCTTACTCGCGCCAAGTCCTGTTCCCCTATCATCCCTGTGCTCGCTGACCTACTTTGGCTCGCAGTCAAGCAATGCTTCGATTTTAAAATTCTCATCCTTGTTTTCAAATCTCTCCACGACCTCACCCTCTCTCTCTGTAACCTCCTCTAGCCCCACAATCCTCCGAGATCTCAGCGCTCCTCCAATTCTGGCCTTTTTTTAATTCAGTCGTGGGATGTGGGCATCGCCGGCTAGGCCACCATTTAGTGCCCATCCCTAATTGCCCTTCACAAGGTGGTGGTGAGCTGCCTTCTTGAACCGCTGCAGTCCATGTGGGGTAGGTACACCCACAGTGCTGTTAGGAAGGGAGTTCCAGGATTTTGGCCCAGTGACAGTGAAAGAACGGCAATATAGTTCCAAGTCAGGATGGTGTGTGACTTGGAGGGGAATTTGCGGGTGGTGGTGTTCCCATTGAGCATCCCTGATTTTAATCGCTCCGCCATTGGTGGCCGTACCTTCAGCTGCCTAAGCCCTAAACCTCTCTGCCTCTCCGAATGTCTACCTTTCTTTCATCCTCTAAGACGCTCCTGAAAACCTACCTCTTTGACCAAGCCTTTGGCCATCTGCCCTAATATCTCTGTATGTGACTTGGTGTCAAATTTTGCTTAAGAACACTCCTGTAAAGGGTCTTCAGACGTTTTGTTACATTAAAGGTGCTACATAAATAAAAGTTGTTGCTGTTGTTGAGACCAGCAATCCAGAGGCCCTGCTGCCTCCGTGCACCACACTGTCTTCCATCGCTCAAGGTCAAGGCTGGAGACCTGCAATCCACACAGGTGAAATGAACATAGGAACACAGGAAATAGGAGCAAATGTAGGCCATTCGGCCCCTCAATCCTGCTCTGCCATTCACCTATATCACGGCTGATCTTCTACCTCGACACAATTTTCCCACATTATCCCCATAACCCTTGATATCTTTAATATCTAGAAATTTATCAATTTCTGTCTTGAATATATTCACCTACTGAGCCTCTACAGCCTTCTAGGGTAGAGAATTCCAAAGATTCACCACCCTCTGAGTGAAGAATTTCCTCCTCAACTCAATCCTAAATGGCCTACGTCTCATTCTCAGACTATGCCCCCTGGTTCTGGACCCCCCACCCCCCATCCAGGGGGAACATCCTTCCTGCATCTACCCTGTCGAGCCCTGTAAAAATTTTGCATGCTTCAATGAGATCACCTCTCATTCTTCTAAACTCTAGAGAATACAGGCCCAGCCTCCTCACAGGACAATCCCGCATCCCAGGATCAGTCTGGTGAACCTTCGTTGCAATCCCTCTATGTCAAGTATATCTTTCCATAGTCAGGGGTTTTAAACTAATTATTCATACTTTTAGTCACTGGTTAAAAATTATACGCAATACTCCATGTGCGGTCTCACCAAGGATCGATACAATTGCAGTAAGAATTCTTTGCTCTTATCCTCTTGAGGAGGCAGAGGCATAGCACTTCAGAGGCCCAGGCTTATGCTCTGGGGTTTGTGGGTTCAAATCCTGCCACAGAGATGATCATGTTTGAATTCAAATAATAAATCTGGAATTAAAAGCTAGTCTAATAGTGACTATTGTTACAGCCAAGGTGGGAGGAGTGCACTGATTATTCTAGTCCCACTTCTCCACAGGTCACAACATACATTTAAATTTTCCCACTTACTAATACGGTCAATCATAGCCTCTATTTTTATCCCGGAATAAAACACACTAACCAGATTTCTTTAATAAACAACAAAATTATCAGTTTATTATAAAACAAGTCTTAACCAGAAATGAAGTAAAGCATAAACACACAGATTGAAATACTAAAGTTTCCTTTTTATCTTTGCCCCTCACTCACATACACACACATACACACATACACTGATTAACCAGAAACATCAAAGGTATTTTTGTGTAGAGCTGTTACAAAAAAAAACACAGACAAAAAAAAACACTTGGGTTAAATACTTGCTGATCCTTGAAGAAGAAAGGGAAGATATGGAAAGATGTCCTTTGTTTTAGTTTGGCATCCCAAATGTGTGTGGATGGCTGTCACTTGGATCTTCTTAGAACAGTTCTTTCCAGGTGAAGTTGAAGATCAGTTTGGGTAGGCTTTCCAAGAAATGAAGCTACAGAGGCTTCAGACAGGTCTTACAGCAGCAATGCAGCAATGGGGGTTTCAATTCCCACACGTTCAATACGCAGGATTTCTTCAAATACAGGAGGAAATAGGAGACTGACACATTGGATATGCAGGATTTCTTTCCGAGAGTGAAAGAGATGAGATATGTTTTCTTGGCAGGCAAAAAACAACTGTCATTTTTAACAATTCAAAGTGAAACCAAGAACATTCCAGAAGTCCTGACCTCTATAAATCTTGACCTGTCACTTCTCTGTAAATATTTTCTCCAAGTCAAAATAACAAGCTCCCTGCTGGTATTTTAGCTGAAAACAGGTGCCTTCCAGTAAGGGCTTGTTTACAAGCCAAGTTCAGGAAGCCTTCTGGTGACCTCTTTTAAAAAAACACTAAGTTCAGCATTTCTTCAAGCTTCCATGTGTCAATGTCCATAATTCAACTATAAGTCCTTAAAACATAGTTTACAAAACATAGAAGCACTCTCCTAACACCATGAAACCATTGTCAATTGTCTCAAAAACCCATCTGGTTCACTAATGCTGACCTTTCCTGATCTGGCCTATAAGTGACTCCAGATCCACAGCAATGTGGTTGACTCTTAACTGCCCTCTGAAATGGCCTACCAAGCCTTTCAGTTGTATCAAACTGCTACAAAGCCTAAGAAAAGGAATGAAACTGGACTGGCCACTTGGCATCGACCTAGGCACTGGAAATGACAATGGCAAACCCAACCCTCTCAATCCAACAAAGTCCTCCTTACTAACATCTGGGGGCTTGTGCCAGATTTGGGAGAGCTGTCCCACAGACTAGTCAAGCAACAGCCCGACATAGTCATACTCACCAAATCATACCTTACAGCCAATGTCCCAGATACCACAATCACCATCCCTGGGTATGTCCTGTTCCACCGGCAGGACAGACACACCAGAGGTGGCGGCACAGTGGTATATAGTCGGGAGGGAGTTGCCCTGGAAATCCTCAACATTAATTCTGGACCCCATGAAGTCTCATGACATCAGGCCAAACATGGACAAGGAAACCTCCTGCTGAGTACCACGTCCTGCCGCACCCCTGCGCCCCCCCCCACCCCACTCCATGTTAAACCCCAATTGGAAGATACACTGAGGGTAGCAAGGGCACAAAATGTACTCTGGATGGGGGACTTCAATGTCCATCACCAAGAGCGGCTCAGTAGCACCACTGGCTGAGTCCTAAAGGACATAGCTACTAGACTGGATCTGTAGCAGGTGGTGAGGGAACCAACAAGAGGGAAATACCTACTTGACCTCATCATCATCAATCTATCTGTGCATGACAGTATTGGTAGGAGTAACCACCGCACAGTCTTTGTGGAGACCAAGTCCCGTCTTCACATTGAGGATACCCTCTATCGTGTTGTGCAGCATAACCACCGTGCTAAATGGGATAGATTTCGAACAGATCTAGCAGTTCAAAACTGGGCATCCATTAGCAGCAGCAGAATTTCATTCAACCACAATTTGTAATCTCATGGCCCAGCATATCTCCCACTCTATCATTATCATCAAGCCAGGGGACCAATGAAGAGTTGAGGAAATATGCCAGGAGTAGCACCAGGCATACCTCAAAAAGAGGTGTCAGCCTGGTGAAGGGATAACACAGGACAACTTGCATACCAAATGGTGAAAGCAACATGCGATAGACAGAGCTAAACGATCGCACAACCAACGGATTGGATCTAAGCTCTGCAGTCCCATCACATTCAAGCATGAATGCAGGTGGACAATCAAACAACTAACAGGAGGAGGGAGCTTCACAAATATCCCCATCCTCAATCGTGGGGAAGCCCAGCACATCAGTGCGAAAGATGAGGCTGAAGCATTAGCAACAATCTTCAGCCAGAAGTGCCGAGTTGATGATCCATCTCGGCCTCCTCCTGAGGTCCCCACCATCACAGATGCCAGTCTTCAGCCAATCCAATTCACTCCACGTGATATGAAGAAATGTCTGAAGGCACTGGATACTGCAAAGGCTATGGGTCGTGACAATATTCCAATAGTACTGAAGACTTATGCTGTAGAACTTTCTGCGCCCCAAGCCAAGCTGTTCCAGTACAGCTACAACACTGACATCTACCCCACAATGTGGAAACCAGGTATGTGCTGTACACAAAAAGCAGGACAAATTCAACCTGGCCAACTACCACCCTATCAGTCTACTCGAGATCATTAGTAAAGTGATGGAAGGGGTCATCGACAGTGTTATCAAGCGGCACTTGTACAGCAATAACCTGCTTACTGATGGGTTCCATCAGGGCCACTCACATCCTGACTTCATTACAACCTTGGTCCAAATATGGACAAATGAGATGAACTCTAGAGTAACTGCCCTTGACATCAAGGCAGCATTTGACGGAGTATGGCATCGAGGAGCCCTAGCAAAACTGGAGTCAATGGAAATCAGGGGGAAAACTCTCTGCTGGTTGGACTCGTACCCGCAGAAAGGAAGATGGTTGTGGTTGTTGGAGGTCAATCATCTCAGTCCCAGGACATCACTGCATGAGTTCCTCAGGTAGTGTCCTAGACCCAACCATCTTCAGCTGCTTCATCAATGCCCTTCCCTCCATCATAAAGTCAGAAGTGAGGATGATCGCTGATGATTGCACAATGTTCAGTACCATTCACAACTCCCCAGATAATGAAGGAGCCCTTTTCCAGATGCAGCAAGACCTGGACAACATCCAGGCTTTGGCAGATAAGTGGCAAGTGAAATTCACACCACACAATTGCCAGGAAATAACCATCACAAACAAGAGAGAATCTAACCATCTCCCCTTGACATTCAATGGCATTGCCATTGATGAATTCCCCCATCAATATCCTGGTGGTTACCATTGACCAGAAACTGAATTAGACCAGCTGGACCAACTACATAAATACTGGGCTGGATTTTGCCTTCGGCGGATGGGAACTCACCACCGTCACAGCACTGTGGGCGTACCTATACCCAAGGACTGCTGTGATTTAAGAAGCCAGCTCACCACCACCTTCTCAAGGGCAATTAGGGATGGGTAATAAATGCTGGCCTAGCCAGTGATGGCCACATCCCATGAATGAATAAAAAAAATCCTCTTGCAATAAAGGCCAACATACCATTTGCCTTCCTAATTGCTTGTTGTACCTGTGTGTTAGCTTTCAGTGGCTTATGAACAAGGACACCCAGGTCCCATTGGACATCAGGGACTTAATCCGGCTCCACTTTATTAGCTTTAACTGGAGACCCACAAAAGAATGCTGGATTCCTGTATGTCACAAAGCTATCCCTCATATGCCCACCTTCAATGGTCTAGTCCTGCTGCCTATAAGCTCGCCACTGTCCTAAGTACAGGAGAAGGCCATTCAGTTCCTCAAGCCTGTCCCGCCATTCAATTAGACCATGGCTGATTCTTCTTCAACTCCATTTACCTGCCTTTGTTCCATATTCCTCGGTTCACTTACCCAGCAAAAATCTGTCAACTTCAATCTTGAAAGCTTCAGTTGACCCAGAATCTATAGGCTTTCGGAAATGCTCCTGGCCAACATTCCTCCCTCAAATCAACACCATGACAATCAGTTTAACGAGTCACTCACTGATTGCTGCCCGTGAGGTGTTAGTGGTGAAGAATGGATGCTTCGATTCAATAACATTTGTTCATGAAACTCCATTTTAAATGAACTTTAGTTACAGCTTTTATGATAATTCCTATTATAATACTTCAAAGGTGCAGTGTTAAGATGTTACATAAATGTGTAGAATCTACACTGCAAGAACCAAATGGATTCATTCGCAGGAGGCCAGGGTGAACCAGACTAATGCTAGAACTGCTAAACTGGCCATCAAAGTACATGGGGCTGTTTGTGCTGTGGCTCAGTGGTCAGCCCTCTTGTCTCTGAATTAGATTGTCATGGGTTCTAGTCCCACTTCTGAGACTTATACACATAATCTGGGCTGATGCACCAGCGTAGTGCTGTTGCAGGTGCCATCTCTAGGATGAGATATTGAACTGAGGCCCTGTCTGGGCTCTCAGATGATTATAAAAGATCCCACAGCCATTATTTTGAAGCAGAGAAAGGGAGCTATCCCCAGTATCTGGGACAATATTTATCCCCCAAGTCAACATTACAATAAGGTGCTGTATACATCCAGAGTAGATAGGGAGACACTTGGCCCTTTGGCAGAAAGGTTGAGAACCTAAGGACACTGGTTTAAGCTGATTGGAAAAAGAACCAAAGGCAACATGAGGAAGGGCTTTTTTCTGAATGGCAAGGATCTGGAATGCAGTACCTGAGATTGTGATGGAAACAGATTCAATCGTGGCTTTCAAAAGGAAATTGGATAAGCACCTGAAGAGAAAAAAATTTCAGGTGTACGGGGAGAGGCCATGCACTTGCACGGAGCCAGCACAAACACGATGGACCAAATGTTCTCCATCTCTGCCGGACTGCAAGTTACTATTGAATCAGTAAGATACAGCTTGTTTTTTTTAAAAATCCAATTTGATTTTCCTTAATTCTGTACTGCATCATTCAATGCTTCTATGGAACAAAGAGTGAGTCACGGCAAAGCAGCAAACTCAGTTAGAATGCAAATTCTTTAAACTGAATTTACTGCTTGAGTGTTAACGTAGCTCCAGGGAACTGTCTGGTTGTATTTCACTTGTTTCTGATTAGCAAGACGTTAGCCAACCGGCCTATGTGGGTCTGATTCAATTTGAGGGTGTGGTAGAGCTGGAGCTGCTCTAAGCCAGCTAAACTCTGTGGAAATAAGTTCACAGCCCGGGAGAGGGGAACAACACTGGAGCTGTTGCCCTACTTGAGAATGAAAGAACTTGCATTTATATAGCACCTTTCACAACCGCATGACGTTCCAAAGCGCTTTACAGCCAATGAAGCACTTTTGAAGTGGAGTCACTGTTGTAATGTAGGAAACACAGCAGCCAATTTGCACACAGCAAACTCCCACAAACAGCAATGTGATAATAATAACAACAATATCTTGTGTTCATATAGCACTTTTAACATAGAAAAGCACTCGGATAATCTTAGTGGCGTTGGTTGAGGGATAAATATTGGGGAGGACATTGGGCATAACTGCCCTGCTCTTCATGCAATAGTGCTGTGGAATTGTTTTACATCAATCTGAGGGGACAAACAGGGCCTTAGTTTAAAGTCTCACATGAAAGGTGGCACCTCCGGCAGCGCGGCACTCCCTCAGTTCTGCGCTGGAAGTCTCAGCCTAGATTAAATGTTCAAGTCTCTGGAGTAGGACTTGAACCCAAAAGCTTCTGACCTCAGAGATAAAAGAGAAAACCACTGAATCACACCTGGCATAGATGGTGAATGGAGGCTGCTTCCAGATTGCTCCTCAACTATTGGCCGCAACCCCCTAGAATGGAAGGGTTTGATAACTTCTGTCTAGTCATTGATAACTTGTGATGATTGAATGAACTGTGAATGGTGCCTGTGTCTTGCCCTGACTATAGTCATAAGGCCAAAGGAGCAATTTGGGGTGATAGTCAGGCTTACTGATCCAGGCAATCTAGTCAAGCAGCCAAAGGAGATATAACAAGTTGCTCCCAATCACTGGAAAAATAATCTCAATATTAGATAGAATTTACAGCACAGAAACACTCTTCTCTAACGCTATCAGCATATTCTTCTATTCTTTTCCCCCTCATGCGTTTCCCTAGTCTCCCCTTGAATGTATCTATGGTTTTCAAATCAGCTCCTCCTTGTGACAGTGAGATCCACATTCTAAAAAATCTCTGAGTAAAGAACTATTTTGCATCATCTTTTATTAGGCCTCTCTGATTGCATTCACCTCCCTTCCAGCCTGCTTCATTGCACACCCTGCAGCTCACTGCACCTTCACATGACTCAAAGATCCTCCCTCTCTAAAGCTAATACACAAAGGATATTTCCCGAATACAAAATGCAAAATACTGCAGAGATGCTGGAAATCTGAAATAAAAACAGAAAGTGTTGGAAATACTCAGCAGGTTTGGCATGCATCAGTGGAGAGAGAAACAGAGTTAACGTTTCAGGTTGGTGACCTTTCTTCAGAAGTGTAAAAAGTTAGAAATGTAATAAGTTTTAAACAAGTGGAAGGGTGGGAAAAAGAACAAAAGGGAAGGTCTGTGATAGGGTGGAGGGCAGGAGAAATTAAATGAAAAAATAGGATATTTCCCTGTCAGTTGTCACCTACCTTTCTACATCCACTGAACAAAACAGAAAGTACAAAAGCAAAAGGGAAACATAGAATAATTATGAGGAATTTTAACAGAGTAAAGAGGGAGAAACTATTCCTATCAGCAGGACAGTCAGTAACTAGAGGACACAGATTTCAGGTGATTGACAAAATAAGCAGAGGAGAGATGAGGGAAACATTTGTTGTCATCTGAAATGCACTGCCTGAAAGGCTAGTGGAAACACATTTAATAGCAACATCCAAAAGGGAATTGGATATACTTAAAAAGTAAAAGAAATTGCAGGTCTAAGAGAAAAAAGCAGGGAATGGAACTAATTGGATTGCTTTTCCATCGAGTCAGCACAACCTCAATGGGCTGAATGGCCTCCCTCATATGATTCTAGGTACCACTCAATTAAATATTTCAATTTATGTAAGATTTATGGCACCTCAAAATATCTTGCACATCTGTGCTAAATTTGGTTAGTTGACACAAGGAGTGCTCAGTCCTGTTATGAACCCTGAAACAAAGGGAGAAATGATCGTGATTGTTATTCACCAACATCCACTGTGGGGAGCAGGACACCAATACTGAACCAATGTGAGGAGCAGGGAAACAATACTAATCCAATGTGGGGAGCAGGAAATCAAAATTGATGCAATAGGGGGAGCAGAACATTAATTTTGATCCAATGTGGGGTGTAGGACATCAATACTGAACCAATGTGAGGAGTAGGAAATTAACACAGATCCAATGGGGGGAGCAGGACATCAATACTGATCCAATGTGGGGAGTGGAACATCAGTACTGATCCAATGTGAGGAGCAGGATATCAATGCTGATCCAATGTGGGGAACATGACATCAATACTGATCCAATGTTGGAGCAGGATGTCAATGCTGATCCTGGGACCTAGGCCCAACCATCTTCAGCTGCTTCATCAATGACTTTTCCTCCATCATAAGGTCAGAAGTGGGGATGTTCGCTGATGATTGCACAATGTTCAGCACCATTCGCAACTCCTCAGATTCTGAAGCAGTCCATGTCCAGATGCAGCAAGACCTGGACAATATCCAGGCTTGGGCTGATAAGTGGCAAGTAACATTCGCACAACACAAGTGCCAGGAAATTACCATCTCAGACAAGAGAGAATCTAACCATCTCCCTTTGACATTGAATGGCATTACCATCGCTGAATCCCCCACTACCAACATCCTGGGCATTACCATGGACCAGAAACTGAACTGGACTAGCCACATAAATACTATGGCTACAAGAGCAGTTCAGAGTAACTCACCTTCTTGTTAGTGTCTAATAAGTTCTGTTAATGGATGTTAAAAACCAAATAGTTGAAAGTAATAGGGTTAACAGGTGTTGGGGTTGATTTGTTAATTGTACTCAGATGTACATATAAAGAGCCAGCCAGCACTGGCTGGGTGTTATTAGCAGTGGCGAAGTCAACACTGTGGTAAGCAATAAACAGTCTTCACCAAAGCATTCTAGTCTCAGTATCTTCTTTACAAACAGGCTTGGAAGTTTCTCTAACATTGGTAGCAGAGGACTGCCTGAAAGTGAAGATTGAGACTAAGGGCTGAATTTTATTGCACACCACACATCATGGGGGCACATTTAAATGGAGGGGGCAGAGCAACCGCCCCCGATGACGTAAGGGGGCAGCCGTTCCGTCCCCAGCAACAGCGTCCGACGCCACCACACAAGCGCCAAGGCCATTTTTAGAGGGCTTCGATCCTGAGTGCCATTTAAATGTTTAGAGACAGAGTTGTGAAAAAATGAAAAAAAATTTATTAACATTTATTGTCCTATCCCCAAACGGAGTTCCGAAAACGTAATATTGGCGTGGGACGGCCACTGGCACAAGGTAAGTTGATTTGCATGTTCATTCATTAATTTTAATATCCCCCTTTCCCAATCTTTCACCATTCAGTTAATAATCAGCCTTTCTGTTTTTACAACCAAAGTGGATAACCTCACATTTATCCACGTTATACTGTATCTGCCATGCATTTGCCCACTCACCCAACTTGTCCAAATCACATTAGAGCCTCTTTGCATCCTCCTCACAGCTCACATTTCCCCCCAGCTTTGTGTCGTCAACAAACTTGGAAATGTTACGTTTAGTTCCCATACCCAAGTCATTAATATATGTTGTGAATAGCTGGGGCCCAAGCTCATAAGGAATTGTACTAGTCACGTGAAGCTTCAGTCTGGTAATGAGTGTTCTAGATTCATTCAATTGTGCAGTACTAGACAGTGAGTGTATGTCCATGCTCTGTGGAGCGGACTGGTTAAGGTGTTGCATGGATTCTTCAAGTAAGGAAGACTGACGTAAGGTCAAAGAACATGGCAGTTCTAACTGTTTCAGGTTTTGGGGATGACAACATGTTAATTACTAAAAAGAGTGGTAATTCTGTGTAAAATAGCAGGGGTGAACCATTTTATCAGTACGGATGTATTGTCCAGTGAAATACCTTTGCTATTAAGTAAACCGTCTATGAAAAAGGCTCAGATGAAATGCGATATGGAACACGATAAGGTGATTGTCTTTGGGAAATCTGTAGCTTTGCAGTTTACACAGTCGGTACATTATTGAGACCTTTACCAAGACCATCACTAAGCAAGATGTTAAAGAGGTATTAATGGCATCCAGCGGTATGGATTTAAAGGAGAAAAGGAAAATATTTTCAAAACTACATCGACAGTTTGAACATCAATCTTATCATAGGTTGAAGATTCTATTAAAAGATGCAGGGGTAATAGATGATGACGACACTAAACTTATCAAAGATATCAGTGAAAAATGTGATATGTGTAAAAATAAAAATACAGGAGGATGCCATCGCAACCCGTAGTGAGTCTCCCATTGGCAATGGACTTGAAGGTATGGGATAAAGACAAAAACATTTTCTTTCTACACTTTATAGAGATAGCAATGAGATTCAGTCTGTCAATGGTAATTTTTGATTCAGGAGGTTTAGAGGGGATTTGAGGAAAATTTTTTTCACTCAGAGGGTGGTTGGAATCTGGAACACACTGCCTGGAGGGGTGGTAGAGGCAGGAACCCTCACAACATTTAAGAAGTATTTAGATGAGCACTTGAAACGCCACAGCATACAAGGCTATGGGCCATGTGCTGGAAAATGGGATTTGAGTAGTTAGATGCTTGATGGCCAGCACAGATACGATGGGCCGAAAGGCCTGTTTCTGTGCTGTACAACTCTATGACTCTATAAAGACAAAAAAGTAGTCAAGGACAAGATAATGGAAAGATGGATAGGAACGGGACTGGGAGCACCGGCTAGATTTCTAACTGACAATGGAGGAGAATTTGCCAATGATGTGTTCAGGAGTATGTGTGAAAATATGAATATTGTAGCAATGCACACGGCAGCAGAAAGTCATAGAAGCATAAAACCATAGAAAAATTACAGCACAGAAGGAGGCCATTCAGCCCATCAAATCTGCGTTGGACAAAAAAAACTAGCAGCCCAATCCAATCCCATCTTCCAGCACCTGGTCCGTAGCCTTGCAGGTTACAGCACTTCAGATGCAGGTCCAGGTACCTTTTAAAAGAGTTGAGGGTCTCTGCCTCCACCACCATTCCTAGCGGTGAATTCCAGACACCCAACACCCTCTGGGTGCAAAAGTTTTTCCTCATGTCCCCACTAATCCTTCGACCAATCACCTTAAATCTGGTAATTGACCTCTCCGCTAGGCGAAACAGGCTCTTCCTGTCTACTCTATCTAGGCCCGTCATAACTTTCTATTAAGTCACCCCTCAGCCTCCTCTGTTCTAAGGAAAACAATCCTAGCCTATCCAATCTTTCCTCATAGCTGCAACTTTCAAGCCCTAGCAAAATTCTTGTAAATCTCCTCTGTACTCTCTCCAGAGCAATTATGTTCTTCCTGTAATGTGGTGACCAGAACTGTACGCAATATTCCAGCTGTAGCCTAACCAGCATTCTATATAGTTCCAGCATTACAACCCTGCTTTTGTATTCTATACCTCAGCCAATAAAGGAAAGCATTCCATTTGCCTTCTTCACCACTCTATCTACTTGTCTTGCCACCTTCAGGGACCTGTGGACATTCTCAATCTCCTCCCGTTTATTGTGTATTCTTTTGCCTTGTTTGCCCTTCCCCAATGCATTAGCTCACACATCTCCAGATTGAATTGCAACTTTTCCGCCCACTCAACCAAACCACTGATATCTTTCTGGAGTCCATAGCTATCCTCTTCAATATCAAATACACGACCAATTTTTGTGTCATCAGCAAATTTCCCAATCATACCTCCCACATTTAAGTTCAAATCATTAATATATACCACAAACAGCAAGGGACCCAACACTGAGCCCTGTGGAATGCCCCTGGAAATCACTTTCCATTCACAAAAACACCCGTCGACTACTACCCTTTGTTTCCTGTCACTGAGCCAATTTTGGATCCAACCTGCCACATTCCCCTATATCCTATGGACATTCATTTTTCTAACCAGTCTGCCATGCGGGACCTTGTCAAATGCTTTACTAAAATCCTTTTAGTAATGGGATTTGTGAGAAATCATGCTGTGATTGACGAAATGCTCTGAAAAATTTTAGCCGACCAGCCAAATTGTAAATTGACGACTGCTCTGGTGTGGGCAGTATATGCGAAAAACACGCTTCAAATTGTTGGGGCTATAGCCCCAATCAATTAGCTTATGGCAGGAATCCCAGCTTTAGAGGAGACTACAATTAATTCAATTTTTGCGGAACATTTGAATGCCATGCATGCAGAGAGAAGAGCATTTATTAAGGCGGAGGTTTTAGAAAAAATCAGGAGAGTTTTGAGGATCAGAAAATAATTTTAATACCGTGAACATGGTATATTACAAAAGGGAAGTGTAGAAATAATGGAGAGGCCCAGGAAAAGTTATAGGTACTGATGGCAACATGGTAATTTTGCAACATGGCAACCAAACCGTTAGAGGACATTCCTCATGGCTTATTGTCACTGATTATACATTAATAAAATCTGAACAAATGATGGACACTGATGATGCACCAGGTACTTTGAATACACATATGTCGGACCTTTCCGAGCAACAGATTGTGGCAGATGACAGGCTAACTAAGAATGGATCAAGTGATATTAAAGATCAAGATAAGGCCATTTATCCCAAAGGTCAACTACCAAAAGTTGGGACTAGAGTGACGTATATGCCAGAAGGGGCTCGTGAATGGAGGGAAGCCACCATTATAGGAAGGGCAGGAAAGGTCAGAGGGAAATACAAACGTTGGCTGAATGTGCAAGACAAGGGATAGGATATCCAACCTATAGATTGGCAGAAGGAAGTGAAAATGTGGAAGGCCAGAAAACGTAGTGTAAGTTCAGACAGTGGGCTTGAAGATGATCATAGTCCAAGGAAAAGGTCATGAACTTGTGAAAGGAATTCTGGTCGTAGGAGGGACAGGTCGAGTCGTAGCAGTTCAGAAAGTGATAGGAAATCTAATAGGGGACATGGTTTCACAAGAGCAAGGACCAGAGAGCTGGCAAGGAGCGCCACAAGAAGTAGGAGCCCTTACGATAGAGAAACTGCAGTGGCTACTAACAAGTTAAATGGTAAGTTGGTAAAGCATGCAAAACAAAAAGAGTTTGACAGTTGGGGAAAGTTTGGCATAAACACGGAGGTGTCAGATAGAGGGCACCCAGCATTCTCCCATAGATGGATCTGTGCAGAGAAAGTACTCCCCGATGGTACATATAAAGCGAAGGCCAGACTTACAGCTCGGGGATTTGAGGAAAGACTAGGTGACCAAGAAGTTAGACTAGTCTCCCCAACAACAGGAAAAGCAAGTTTGCGAATTTTTCAAATCATGGGAATGCAAGTCCATTGACATCAAAGCAGCATTTTTGCAAGGGGAGAAATTTCAAAGGGAAGTATTTTTAAAGCCACCAAAAGAAGCTGGAGAAATAGAGGGGAAATTATGGAAGCTAAACAAGTGTGTTTATGAGCTAAATAATGCATCCAGGGTGTGGTATTTTTCACTTAGGTCCATCCTACTAAAAGCCGACTGTATTCAAGTAAAAATGGATCCGGCAATATTTTACGCTACTATGAAGAAAAACTAGCAGGCATTTTCTTGATGCACGTAGACAATTTTCTGTGGGGAGGATCTGAGGCATTTGAGAAATCTGTGGTCGATAAAGTTCTACAGGAATTTAAATTGGAAGTCAGGCTTCCGGAGCTTTTAAATATACTGGGTTGAATATTGGGCAAAGTTGGGGGTAACCCTAAATCAACAGTCTTACCTAGAGAATGTTAATAGGATCCCAATAAATCAGGCCAGATCCTCACAAAAGGAAGACTCTCTAACCCAGGAAGAAGTAGATCAGTTAAGGAGCTTAATCGAGCAAATAAACTGGTTGTGCACACAAACTAGGCCAGATGCTTACTATGATGTATTAGAATTGAGCAGCATGCTGAAACATGCTACTGTTGGGGAAGTGCTGAAAGCAAATAAGACTTTGAAGAAATTGAGTTGAGACAAATGTACACTCAAGTTTCCAGCATTGGATGACCCAGAAGAAATGAAATTAGTCATTTTTAATGACACCTCACACTAATCTTCCCGATGGTTATTCGAGCGCAGCAGGGTTTATTATATTTTTGATGGGAAGAAATTATAAATGTAGTCAATTTAGCCAGGGAATCGAAGAAAATAGAGAGGATAGTTAAAAGCACCTTAGCTGCTGAGACACTTGCACTGATAGAAGCAATAGATATGGATGTGTATTCATCGAGTATTTTAAAGGACCTCATATAAGGGGCAATCAGAGGAACATTTTTCTAGAGGATTCTATATAGATATCAATTCTCTCTGGGACGATGTTCATTCTACAAGAAGTGTCATGGAAAAGAGGTTGAGGATTGATCTCGCGAGTATAAAAGAAATGTTGGAAAGAAAAGAAATTTCCAAAAGAAAATGGGTCGACGCAACTCATCAGTTATCAGACTTTACAAAGTGCTTGTTCAGATAAATTATTGGATGTCCTCGAAGTGGGCTGTCTTGTGTTATGATGAGTTAGGGAAATGTGCAAATTTTTTTTACCTTAAGGTTGCTTTGTAATTCCTTAAACAATTTTTTTTTTAAAAAGGGGCAATATACTGTATGTTAATGGTATAATAATGTAAGATACAGAGAATGTATCATTATTTTTGTCTCTCTTTTTCATTTTATATATATATATATTTAATTTAAAGAAAAGAGGGGCATCTGTTAGTGTCTAATAAGTTCTGTTATGGATGTTAAATACCTAGTAGTTGAAGATAATAGGGTGAACAGATGTTGGGTGTTGATCAGTTAATTGTACTTAGATGTATATATAAAGAGCCAGCCAGCACTGGTTGGGTGTTAGGAGTGGTGCAGTAAGCTCTGTGGTAAGCAATAAACAGTCTCCACCAAAGCATCCTAGTCTCAGTGTCTTCTTCACAAACAGGCTTGGAAGTTTCTGTGGCACTCCTGTCTCCCCAGTGCCTGTCCACCATCAACAAGGCACAAGTCAGGAGTGTGATGGAATACTCTCCACTTGCCTGGATGGGTGCAGCTCTAACAACACTCCAGAATCTCGACTCCATCCAACACAAAGCAGCCTGCTTGATTGGCACCCCATCTACCACCTTCAACATTTACTCCCTTCACCACCGATGCACAGTGGCAGCAGTATGTTCCATCTACAAGATGCACCGCAGCAACTCACCAAAACTCCTTGGACAGTACCTTCCAAAACCTGCAAACTCTATCACCTCGAAGAACATGGGCAGCAGATGCATGGAAACACCACCATCTGCAAGTTCCCCTCCAAGCCACACACCATCCTTACTTGGAACTGTATGTAAGAAAAGGGAACATGACCTTAATACAAATCCAATGTGGAAAGCAGGACATCAATACTGAACCAATATAAGGAACAGAAAATCAATGCTGACCCAATGTGGGGAAGAGGAAATCAACATTGATCCAATGTGGGGGGGGGGAGCAAAATATCAATACAAATCCAATGTGGAGACTGGAACATCAATACTCATTCTATGTGGGGAGCAGAAAATCAATATGAATGCAATGTGGGAGCAGAACATCAATACTCATCCAATGGAGGGAACAGATATCAATACTAATCCAATGTGAGGAGCAGGACATCAATACTAATGCAAAGAAGGGAGCAGGAAATCAACACAATGTATGGGGGAGCAGGATATCAATCCTGATCCAATGTGATGAGTGGAACATCAATACTGAGCCAATATGAGAATCAAGATGTCAATACTAGTCCAAAGAAAGGAGTAGGACAGCAATACTGCAGCAACGTGTGGAGCAGGAAATCAATACTAAGCCAACGTAGGGAGGAGAACATCAATACTGACCCAGTGTGGGGAATAAAACAACTATATTGATCCAATGTGAGGAGCAGAGTATCAATACTGTTATGGCATGACCGCTCAAGACAAAGCCCCCAATCAAGCTCACAGCTCCAGCGATCCGGGTTCGATTCTGGGTACTGCCTGTGTGGAGTTTGCAAGTTCTCCCTGTGACCACGTGAGTTTCCGCCAGGTGCTCCGGTTTCCTCTCACAGCCAAAGACTTGCAGGTTGATAGGTAAATTGGCCATTGTAAATTGCCCCTAGTGTAGGTAGGTGGTAGGGAATATGAGATTAATGTAGGAGGGGATGTGGTAGGGAATATGGGATTAATGTAGGATTAGTATAAATGGGTGGTTGATGGTCGGCACAGACCCAGTGGGCCAAAGGGCCTGTTTCAGTGCTGTATCTCTCTATGACTCTATGACACTGATTGCGGTGGGAGCAACACACTGTCAATTCAGTCCTGTCACTCCACAGATAAATAACATATCACTTTAAACTTTCCAAATTAAAGAAAGCCACAGCCAAATTGAACAATCTATTAATCCTGGAATGAGATGAACCAAACCAGGTAGCATTAGATATCAAAAAATTAACTGTTTATTAGAAAAACTAAAAAAAATCTTCTTCACTACTAAGATAAACCAATATCTAAAAATAGAAGTAACCATAGAACCACAGCAGTAAAGTCTTTGCAGATTTATGCTCCTGACAAATGGAATCTTCCAATGTGGAACAGTCCAAGATTGCTTGAAGTCCTCTGATTCAAAGTCCACTCGCAATCCTCCCAGGTTCAATAAGGTAAGGAAATCCAGTCCAACATTCAAAGCTTCAAACACCTCTTCCTTCCAGCGATGTCCACAGCAGATCAACAACTCGCAACCACTTTCAAAGGAATTAATCTTGCTTAACTTTTAGAATTTTGAGGGTATAATAAATAGGGTTTAAATAGACCAAGGGAGAGCTCTCCATTTCCTTCAGTGCATACTGGCAAAACAGTCTGTGTCTCTCAACTGTCTCTACAAAGGCCAGTTTTTTCAGTTAGTTTCAAAAGTTAATCGCAACATCATATGTCCTGTCCTTGGTCTCTGAATGGCTATATCCAGGGCAACCAAGATGCACTTTCCTTGGCAACCGCTGATCTTACTGTCTTAAAGCCATACTAATCCTTTGCTGTCTTAAAGACACACTGCATATTTTCCAACAAAAACAAGAGGATCATGACAATACGAATCAAATGTGTGGTTTAGAACATCAATACCAATCCAATGTTGGAAGCACGACATCAATACTGAACTAATATAAGGAAAAGAATATTAATACTGATCCAATGTGAGAAACAGGATATCAATACTGATGCATGTGGGGAGCAGGAAATCCATACTTAGCCCAATGTAGGGAGGAGAACATCAATACTGATCCAATGTGGAAAGCAGGACATCAATATTGATCCAATGTTGGGATCAGGACATCAATACTGGACCAAAGTGAGATGCAAGAAATCAATATTGATCGAATGTGGAGAGCAGGATATCAATACTAAGCCAATATAAGGAGCAGAACATTATATTAATCCAATATGGGAAGCAGAACATCAATACTGATAGAATGTGGGGAGCAAAACATCAATACAGAATGAATATGGACCAGCCTATCAATACTGCACCAATGATGAGAAGAGAATGTAACAGCATTGAACAGTCAAAACCAAGCAACTGCATCACTGAGTGAATAGATCATTTTCAAAATGATGAATTCTCTTATTTACCTTAATACAACAACTTACTGGGTAATTTGATGATGAATAATTAGCCTGAAATATTGTAAGTCTATTTCATGTATGTTTCAAAGGTTAATGGTTTTTTATTTTGATTTCCGCACCAATGACAGCCCGCTAGGCAATCTAACTACTCTAAAAGCCTTCTTCATAAATGAGGCAGTAAGTTAGTGATACTCAGCAATTTCCAATTACAGGTAAAGGACCATAAATACCTCAATCTAGCCCACACAGAATAGCAATACTAGCACTATACAGCAAATAACGCCCTGAATTAAATGCTACAGGATTGTTTTGTTTTTCCTGGGTCCTCTGGTTATTAGTGGAGTGGAAGTGTGCACATCATTAAATCTGAAGCATTACAGTTTCAACCTTTGCAAAGGTTGTTTGGAATTATGCAAATTTATATCAAATGTAAGATGACACAGGACTAAAGGGCCAGAGCATCCGAAGGAATAATTGGCCGCATTACTTGAATTACCACTTCAAAGTACCTAAATTAATTACCTTCCTCACAGCATATGTAGTGGGTTATCTGAAAGTAAGAAAGAACTTGTATTTATCTCGCTCCTTCCACAATTTCAGGATGTTCCAAAGCGTTTTACAGACAATGAAGGATTTGTGAGTTGTAGTCACCGTTGTAATTCATGGAGAGAGAATTGCAGGCAATTTTTTTATAATGACAAGCAAAGTTAATTCCTCAAGGGGGAAAGATCAGGAATACTGATGACGCTTGGTATAAAAAAGTTCTTCCTAACACCTTTCCGAAATCAATCTCTCAGCATTTTTACTCTAATTCTCTCAATCGTCTAGGTGATTGGCAGGTAACTCTCAGTTACATTTCAATGGGGATAGAGTATGAGCACTGGCATGGGATCAAGGAACCAAACAGGAATATGTGTGCTCAGTGTGTGCTGATCAGGAAAGGGCTCGAGGAGTTATTGTGGATAAAACTATGAAGGCGTCAGTTCTTAGGTGTCCATCCACTGACCACACTGCTTTGTCAAAGTGCCCATCAGTGTCCAGACCTGCATTCCAAGACTCCTCAGCCACTTCAATGACTTCAACTGTCCATTGACCAACATTCACTTTGGTTGGTGAGTCAAGGCAGCACCAGCTTCCCTCAAGCCAACTCCAGACTGAGGCTACTCTCCAGAGCACTTTCTATAACGTCCTTAGTGCACAGGTATCAGATATGGTGCTGTTCAAAGCACTCTCGCCTCTGAGTCAGAAGACTGTGGGTTGAACTCCAAATCAAGAGATTTGAGTATAGACTCCAAACTGGAGCTCCAGTGTAGTACTGAGGAAATGTTTCCCATCCCCAATAAACTTCAACTCACCCAAAACACAGTTGCCGAGTCCCATTTACCCTTCACCCAGCATCCTTGATTACATCTAATTGGTCCCCCAATCCTTTAGTACTTTTGAAGTGTACTTTCTGTTGTAATGAAGGGAATAAATTTCTCTGTGAGCTATCTCCCTCGAGACCTGCAGCAATTAATTGCCATGGTGCGTAATCTTTAGCTAGTTATGTTTGGATCAGGACTCAGCTGCAGCAGGAGTTCTCGGTCTTTTATTTCAAATTAGCAGGGTTCCAATACTCCCAAAACTCTCATTCTTCTTGAGTCAAGCACAAACAATGCGATAAACAACTTGTTATCTTTTTATGGCAACAGCCATGTTCAGGAACTACTTAATGAGAATGGGCCAGAGCCACATATCTTTACTGCAGCCCAAGTCAATGGAGGAGGGCACATTGGCTCAGATGGTTACAATCTATATCAATGGCTTAGAAGAGAGGTCCAACTGTAATGTATCCACTTTTGCTGACAATACAAAGTTAGGTGAGAAAGTAAGCAGTGAGAAGGACGCATAGAAGACGCAAAAGAATGTGGATAGCTTATATGAGTGGGCAAGAACGTGGCAGGTGGAATATAATGTGTAGAAATGTGGAGTTATCCACTTTGGTAGGAAAAATAGAAATGCAGAATATTTATTAAAAGGTGAGAGATTGGGAAATGTTGGTATTCAGTGGGGCCTAGGTGTCCTTGTACATGAATCATAGAAAGTTGTCATGCAGGTTCGGCAAGCCATTAGGAAATCAAATGGTATGTTAGCTTTTATTGCAAAGGGATTGGAGTACAACAATAAAGAAGTCTTACTGCAATAGTATAGGGTCTTAGTGAAACACAACTGGAGTATTGTGTACAGATTGTCCCATGAGGAGAGATTGAGTAGACTAGGTCTATATTCCCTAGAGTTTCGATGAGAGGTATAAATTCATATAAAATTGTTAAGGGACTTCATAGGATAGATGCTGGGAGGATGTTTCCCCTGGTTGGGGAGTCTAGAATGTGGAGTCGCATAGATCAGAACAAGGAGTAGCTCAGTTATAGTTGAGATGAGGAGAAAGTTCTTCACTCAAAGGATCGTGAAACCTTTGGAATTCTCTACCTGGAAAGCCATGGTAGTGTTCAGTATTTTCAAGTCAGAGATCAATAGATTTTTGGATATTAAGGGAACCAAGGGATATGGGGTTAGTACAGGAAGGTGTGGCTGAGGTAGAAGATCAGACAAGATCGTATTGAATGACAAAGCAGACTCAAAGGGCCAAATGGCCTACTCCTGCTCTTATTACTTATATTCTTAAATCCCACCGCATGTCTCTTTAGTCAGATACTTTCCTTTACTCTTCAGCTCACTTTTTTTGTCCTGTATGTTGCTAGAAATGTGAGGTGACAAAACTATGTTTTTTTTTTAATCCATTCATGGGAAGTGGGCATCGCTGGCTTTGGTGAGTTGCTGTGGTGCATCTTGTAGATGGTACACACTGCTGCCACTGTGCATCGATGCAGGAGGGAGTGAATGTTTGTAGATGGGGTGCCAATCAAGTGGGCTGCTTTGTCTTGGATCGTGTCAAGCTTCTTGAACGTTGTTGGAGCTGCACCCATCCAGGCAAGTGGAGAGTATTCCATCACACTAAAATAAAAGCAAAATACTCAGATGCTGGAAATCTGAAATAAAAACAAGAATGCTGGAAATAATCAGCAGGTCTGGCAGCATCTGTGGTGAGAGAAACAGAGTTAACGTTTATGGTCAATGACCTTGCATCAGAACTGGTAAAACGTAACCTCTGCTTCTCTCTCCACAGATGCTGCCTGACCTGCTGAGTATTTCCAGCATTTCTTGTTTTTGTTACAGTATTCCATCACACTCCTGACTTGTGCCTTCTAGATGGTGGAAAGGCTTTAGGGAGTCAGGAGGTGAGTTACTCACCTCAGGATTCCTAGCCTCTGACCTGCTCTTCTTTACGCAGAGGGTGGTGGGTGCCTGGAACGCGTTGCCAGCGGAGGTGGTAGACGCGGGCACGATAGCATCTTTTAAGATGTATCTAGACAGATACATGAATGGGCAGGAAGCAAAGAGATACAGACCCTTAGAAAATAGGCGACATGTTTAGATAGAGGATCTGGATCGGCGCAGGCTTGGAGGGCCGAAGGGCCTGTTCCTGTGCTGTAATTTTCTTTGTTCTTTGTTCGTTGTTCTTGTAGCCACATTATTTATATGGCTACTCCAGTTCAGTTTCTGGTCAATGGTAACCGCTAGGATGTTGATAGTGGGGGAATTCAGCGATGGTAACGCCATTGAATGTCAAGGGGAGATGGTTAGATTCTCTCTTATTGGAGATGGTCATTACCTGGCACTTGTGTGGCACGAATGTTACTTGCCACTTATCGGCCCAAGCCTGGATATTGTCCAGCTCTTGCTGCATTTCTACATGGACTGATTCAGTATTTGAGGAGTTGCTAATGGTGCTGAACATTGTGCAATCATTAGCAAACATCCCCACTTCTGACTTTTTGATTGAAGGAAGGTCATTGATGAAGCAGCTGAAGATGGTTAGGCTGAGGGCACTACACTGAAGAACTCCTGCAGTGATGTCCTGGAGCTGATGTGATTGACCTCCAACAACCACAACCATCTTCCTTTGCGCTAGGTATAATTCCAAACAGCAGAGAGTTTTCCGCCTAATTCCCATTGACCTCAGCTTTGCTAGGGCTCCTTGATGCCATACTCAGTCAAATGCTGCCTTGATGTCAAGGGCAGTCACTCTCACTGATGTGCTGGGCTCCCCCGTCATTGAGGATGGAGATAATTGTGGAGCCACCTCCTCCTGTTCGTTGTTTAATTGTCCACCACCATTCACGGCTGGATGTGGCAGGATTGCAAAGCATAGATCTGATCCATTCATTGTGGGATCGCTTAGTTCTGTCTATCGCATGCTGCGTACGTTGTTTGGCATGTAGGTAGTCCTGGGTTGTAGCTTCACCAGGATGACACCTCATTTTGAGGTATGCCTGGTGCTGCTGCTGGCATGCCCTCCTGCACTCTTCATTGAACGAGAGTTGGTCTCCTGGCTTGATGGTAATGGTAGAGTGGGGGATATGCTGGGCCATGAGGTTACAGATTGTGGTTGAGTACAATTCTGCTGCTGCTGATGGTCCACAATGCCTCATGGATGCCCAGTTTTGCATTGCTGGATCTGTTCAAAATCTATCCCATTTAGCACAGTGGTAGTGCCAAACAACACAATGGAGGGTATCCTCAATGTGAAGACAGGACTTCGTCTCCACAAGGACTGTGTGGTGGTGAGTCCTACCAATAATGTCATGGACAGAAGCATTTGCGGCTGGCAGATTGGTGAGGTCAAGTATGTTTTTCCCCTTTCTTGGTTCCCTCACCACCTGCCAGAGACCCAGTCTAGCAGCTATATCCTTTAGGACTCGGCCAGTAGTGGTGCTACCAAGCCACTCTTGGTGATGGACATTGAAGTCCCCCACCCAGAGTACATTCTGCACCCTTGCCATCCTCAGCGCTTCCTCCAAGTGGTGTTAAACATGGAGGAGTACTGATTCATCAGCTGGGGAGGGTGGCGGTGCAGGTGGTAGGTGGTAATCAGCAGGAGGTTTCCTTGCCCATGTTTGACCTGATGCCATGAGACTTGATGGGGTCCGGAGTGTTGAGGACTCCCAGGGCAACACCCTCCCTGACTGTATACCACTGTGCTGCCACCTCTGCTGGATCTGTCCTGCCGGTGGGACAGGACATACCCAGGGATGGTGATGGTGGTGGCTGGGACATTGTCTGTAAAGTATGATTCGGTGTGTATGACTAGGTCAGGCTATTGCCTGACTATCTGTGGGACAGCTCTTCCAACTTTGGCACAAGCCCCCAGATGGTAGTAAGGAGAAATTTGCAGATCAACAGGGTTGGGTTTGCTGTTGTCATTTCCAGTGCCAAGGTCAATGCCAGGTGGTCTGTACGGTTTAATTTCTTATTGACTTTTTAGCAGTTAGGTACAACTGAGTGGCTTGCTCGGCCATCTCAGAGAGCATTTTAAGAGTCAACCACATTGCTGTGGGTCTGGAGTCACAAGTAGGCCAGACCAGGTAAGGACAGCGGATTTACTTCCCAAAAGAACATTAGTGAACCAGATGGGTTTTTGCGACAAACGACAATGGTTTCATGGCCATCATTAGACTAGCTTTTTAACACTAGATTTTTTTTTTTTTATTCATCGAGTTCAAATTCCACCTTCTGCATGGTGGGATTCAAACCCATGTCCCCAGAGGAATACTCTGGGTCTCTAGTCCAGTGGCAATATCACTACGTCACCACTTCCCTGTTAGCCATGACTTCCATTCTGTAAAGGATGAGCTCCAAGCTCTGTACAAAGCCCTGTGCAGAGTTACTGCTCAACTCCTCCATGTTCCTTGACATTGTGATATGATCATCCCGTTCATGTATTATCAAATATTAATATTTTTAGAGGTCACTTTTAGTTTTGAGGAAATTAAATTGGTAAATGTAAGATAATTAAAATTCTGGAATTCAAAAGGTTGCCAGACGACTCAAGATATTTACACTTCAAAGATATTCCCATGTGTACTTATCGAGTCAGGGTTAGAGAGGTGAGAACCATAAAACAGCATGTGGACCTGTTTAGTTTTGGAAATGAAGTCAGTAAGTCTGAAGAGAATTGCCCTGTCTCTGTGAAAAACATAAATTATTCTTGTGAGTGTCCAGAGTCAAAGGGATGTTTTAGAGTTGGAGTTAATTAGCTTAAATTTCTATCTAGGATATCCCAGATGTACTGCATTACTGTGAAGATGGATTATGCAGCAACATGCCTTTTGGTCAGGTGTTTTATCTCTGTGATTTCTCACAGAAAGTCAGTTGGTGTTTGGAAGCAGGTTGAACAGGGGGAGAATCTGCCAGAAGCTGGGACAGAGCAGCAAGACCCTCAGGTACCAGGGGTGTTTCTGATTTGGAGTCACAACACAAGGATGCAAGTGAGGCCCATGCTCAAGCTGTTAAAATTTGTGAGGTGTTGAAGTAGTGCTGGAGGGTTCGCCAAGCTGGATGCTAGAGGGAGAATCACTAAGAAATGCCTCACCTCGGGGAGTAGCTGGGAAACTAAGGAGAATCGAGGTGAATTCTTGAGAGCTGAGGCATGTCTAGAATTGGTCCCAGCAGAAGTGAATGAACCCTCAAGATCCTGTTAAGTATAGGGGAACTCTTGGGTGGAAGTAAAAGTCAAACAGGGAATGTTCTGTTGAGATTTTGAGTTTAAAGTATAAGACTTAATGTTGTGTTGAGATTTTCAGGTTTAAAGTATAAGTGGTTACAAAATATAGTGTTAAGTTAGTAGTGTTTTGCTTTGTTTAACTCTTGTACATTAAAAGTTTTAGTTTAAAATGTGAAATCTTGTGGGGTAATTCTTTCGGTAATAACTGAGAGTTCAAAGTTCTTTTTTAAAAGTTGCTGGTCTGTAATGGGATAGTGACAATTGCATATAAACTTTCTGACAGGTCTGCCCAATCACCACATTTCATTGTGCATACTCATCAGCCTTCTTCTGCAGCTTTCTCATTCATCTGAGTCCTCTGCAGTACCACTCGTGTGTGACCTTGCTGTCTGGTGAGCTGGCACACCACAATCTTTGGCCCCCCTGCCTTGGCTGCAGGCTACTCATGCCAGGGACAAAAAACATGGGCAGATCCCACCTCTATCCATCCTCTAAGTTACGCTCAGTGTCAGTGCCTGAGCTGGTGGCTGCGAGTGTGAAATTGAGTGATGGTGTTTCATCATCATCCTGCTCTTTCACTGGCTCCTATTTCACCACTGCCTAGCCAGCTGGCAATTCTTCATTAACTGAAAGGAGAAATGTACACGGGTAAGTTTGTGGTGAGGGGAGAGGGGAAAGAAAGATACTTACACCATCTGGGCTTGTAAATCAGAAGAGATTGTGGGATGAGGGGGAGGCGGAATGAGCGAAGGATGATTCGCAATGGGGAGGTCGTCATCTTCAGTGGTTTCAGCCCACATTGGCCACAGCCTCAGCAATGGTCCCTCCATCGATGGCCAGCACCGTCTCCTCCATGTGGGTTAGGACACGCAGGCGTGCCCTGCCCCTGCTGGTGAGCATCTGCTTCCTCTGCTTGTTTGCCACCTTGTCCTACAAGAGAGAGGGAAGCATGTCAGTGAATGTATTGCAGTCTTTTTGGATGATACAAGCTGTGAGATGCAAATGTGAGGCTTGCAGCTGTGCATGAGGTGAGGTGCAGATCTGAATATTAAATAAGAGTCCTGATTGATGGAGATTGTTGGTAGGTGAGTGATGGGGGTATGAGGCATTGAGCAGTGTGTGAGGCTATTGGTACAGTTGAGATATGGCATTTGATGATGCATTATTGACCTTGACCATTCGTGTGAGGTCAGTGAACTTTTTGCAGCATTACCTTCTTGCCCTCGGGGCTAGACTCCTGGCATTGACCTCCATGGCTATGTGGTCCCACTGTCTTCTGAGCATTTGTCTGGAGGGCCATCTGTGCATGCAGCACTTCTCTCCACCTTTCCACCTCCTCCACCACCAAGGTCTCTGGTGCAGCGTCAGAGAACATTGGAGCATCTCTCCCATGTTGTGCCATTTTCAGCCTGTTTCCACATCATAGTGATTTGTACAAGAGCTTCCAGCAGCTGCTCCAACCACAATGCACCTCCTCTTTAAATAGTGGAGGCTGGATTTAAACTCATACTCGCCTCTGACGATTTTGCTGTTGCTGAGGCATGTAGCCAGTCAGCACGGTTAGCGCAGTGTACAATCCACACAAGATGATATGCTGCCTCCATCACATTGAACACACACTGAATAATTGAGAGTTCCTGCCCATTTTTGGGGGCTGTCCAATTTAGCTCCCCAGATATTATTCTGATAAATCTACACTGCGCCCCCTCCAAGGCCAGTATATCTTTACAAAGGTGTTGGGCCCAGAACTGCTCACAGTACTCCAGGTGTGGTCTGATCAAGGCATTGTGTAGCTGAAGCTTGACTTCTACCTCCTTGTATGCTTTCCTCTAGATATAAAGGCCAGCCTTTTGAATTATTTTCTGTACCTGTCCTTGACATTTTAATGAGCGATACAACAGGACCCCTAAGTCTCTTTGGACCGACATTGTTTCTAGCTTTTCACGGTTTTGAAATTGGTCTGATCTATCCTTGTTTGTTCCAAAGTGGATTTACATTCAATAATAGATTTTCCAAGCCCCATGGTGTAACTAATGCTTTACTTGCTTTGAAAATCCAATTACTCAATGAAAAATTGGGAAATTATGCATTCTATTGTGTTATCAGCCACAGGATAATATTTTGTTAGTATTCAAAAGCTCTGATTATGCAACCAACAGAGCTGCAAAGCAGCCAGAGAGATTTACAGGGGGATTCATGGGCCAGTGTGTCTCGCACAACGTGACTGATAAGTAACATTACTAGAACAACACCAGAAATGTTAATTCTCCAGCAAAGTTCATCTTCCCTGCCACAAGCATCAACGTGAATATTTTTCACAACCTGTTGCTCAGAATGAAGATATTCATGACAGCAGATAGTTGAAGGCCTGAGAAGATTAATCACCTCAGAATTCATGCAAACAAGCATTTGTTTCGTGTTTTGCTCACGGCTCTTTCTCACCCCTGTTCCATTATTCAAATTACAATCATTTACAAAGAATGCACAGCACTAAAACAGGCCATTCGACCCAACTGGTCTCCTGATTTCTAGCCTGATGGGGGTTATTTAACTTGGTTAACCACTTTATGCTTGAATGCTTTTTCTTTTGAACTTGTGGGAGTAGAGATATTACTTTGGCCCATTTTCCCTAAATGCACTAATTTCTTACAGTGAAAGCATTCTGCTTTGTTTGCAGAACACTGTTCACACCTGTGGATCTTTTTGGTGCCGCAGCGCCAGCAGGGTTTAATAGCACTTTCTTGCACTTTCTCCTCCCAATGTACCTTCTTTTCTGTTGCTTTTTTTTACAGCCCTTTGATTAAGGAACTGTACAGTTGCTGGAGATTCCCTGAAACAAGGTTCCCCCTCACCTCTCAGGATTGCTCTGTTGTTCATCTGGACCTCTGCTTGTCTCTCCAGCTGAATACCTTTGTCCAGGGTGAGGTCTTCTTTAGGCTGCAATAAAACTAATAGGGACTCATCAGCAATACCTACTACAATGCAATCTCTTATTAATTCTCCTTTAGGTCTCCATAGTCACATCCTTCATACGAACATACAAATTAGGAGCAGAAGTAGGCCATTCAGCCCCTCGAGCCTGATCTACCATTCAATAAAATCATGGCTGATCTGTTGTGTTTCAAGTTCCACATTCCCATCTACGCCGATAACCTTTGGTTCCCTTGCCTAACGAGGATCTACCTAACTCCGCCTTAAAAATATTCAATGTTCCCGCCTCCATCACCTTCTGAGGCAGAGAGTTCCAAAGTTGCACAACCCTCAGAGAAAAAATTTCTCCTCATTTCTGTCCTCAAAGGGTGACCCCTAATTTTAAAACAGTGGCCCTTAACTCTGGACTCACCCACAAGAGGAAACATTCACTCCACATCCACCTTGTCAAGACCGTTCAGGATCTTATAAACTTCAATCAGATCTCCCCTCACTCTTCTAAATTCCAGTGGAAATAAGCCCAGTCTGTCCAATCTTTCCTCATAAGACAAGCTGCTTATTCCAGGTATCAATCTAGTAAATCTCCTCTGAAACGCCTCCAATGCATTTACATCCTTCCTTAAATAAGGAGACCAAAACTGCACACAGGTATTCAAGATGTGGTCTCACAAATGCCCTGAATAACTGAAGCATAACATCCTTGCTTTTATTTTCAATTCCTCTCGTAATAAAGGATAGCTTTCCATTAGCCTTCTTTATTACCTGCTCCACTTGCATACTAACGTTTTGTGACTCATGAATTCCGCACCTCGGAATTCTGCAGTCGTTCTCCGTTTAGTAATACTCTGCTTTTTTATTCTTCATGCCAAAGTGAACAACTTCACATTTTCCCACATTATACTCCATCTGCCATATTTTTACCCACTCACTCAACCTATCTATATCAGTCTGCAATGTCCTTATGTCCTCTTCACAACATACTTTCCTACCTATCTTTGTGTCATCTGCAAATTTAGCTACCATGCCATCATTCCCTCATCTAAGTCATTGATATAAATTGTAAAAAGTTGAGGCCCCAGCACAGACCCCTGCGGGACATCACATCCTGCCAATGAGAAAAGGACCCATTTGTGCATACTCTCTGTTTTCTGCCAGCCAGCCAAGCTTCTATCCATACTAATATGTTACCCCCTACACCATGAGCTCCTACTTTGCGCAGTAATCTTTTATGTGGCACCTTGTCAAATGCCTTCTGGGAATCCAAGTACAGTACGTCAACGGGGCTCCCCTTCATCCACAGTGCATGTCACTCCTTCAAAGATCTCCAACAAATTGGTTAAACATGGTTTCACAAAACCATGCTGTTTGCTTTCATGCTCCCACAAAACCAGCTAGTCTGTAAAGGTCATTGATAAAGCACCAACTGTTTCACCTGGTTTCTGGATCCTTCTGTTAAATATTCCCCTTTCTGGAATTTTATTGCTCCACAGGTTGAAGTAACTATCAAAGGCTTTTAAAACTTCATCAAATTTGGCTGATGTCTCATTAATGTCTTGCCTTGCAAATAACATCATCTGCTATTGCCCAAATGGAATACAGCGATGTGATAACTTGATCTGCTTCAGACTGGCTGTCTAATTTGGAAGCAATTCTGTATCTCAAAAATCCTTTGTGCCAGGGTGACCAATTTTGGGTTTGATTTGGTCCTTCCATGTATCCAAACATCTCTGTTATTGTGAATTTAAAATCCGTGGCTTCAATTTGTTTTACTTGCACTTTTGAACTTTTCCCTTCAGTATTGAAAGCCTTGCACTGGCTCCCGCTGTGGTCACCGTTTCGCCCTGTGAAATCTCACTGCGAGAATTTGGATTTATTTCCTCCTTGTTTTGCATGCAGTTTTATAGCGTTACTGCTATACTCCGTTAACTCCCTTCTCTTTGAGCATCGGGTATTTGCAGCCTCATTGTTTAATTTGTTTGGTTCACTCTGGTCGCCATGTGTAATGGCACCGACCTCAAATCCACCCTCTCGAAGGACCTTTGGTTTTCTCAGTGCTGCCTGCCTAGTGTCGTTAGGAACAAATGTTTACCCTCTTTACGAGTTGCTCACCACATCCCTGATCATTGCTTGGTTCTCCGACTCGAAGCCTGCGATCGCTGGAGCGTATTTTTTTTCACAGACTACCGACCTCGGTGGTGCAGCCTGAATGCCTCTACAAGCTGATTCCCCAACTCTCCTTTTCACAGCTTTTTCACAGCTTCTTCTCAGGTCAGTTCTCTTCAAAGTAATTCTTCAAATTCTTCTTCTGTGTGTTACAGGGTAAGAACCACCGCTAATCACCAAGTTGCATATTTGATTTGTCTGCTGCCACCTTAATATATTTAATTACTCTAGCTTAGAGAGATTCCTTAGGCTTGAGTAATTAGAACATTAGCCTTTATTACATTGTAACTATGTACAGCTTCACACCAGTCTGTGTGGCTCCTCTGAAGTCACGCTGCATCTCTCTTCAAGTCTCTCTCGCAAGTGATCCAATACATCATCGTAGTAGGAGGTATTCTTTACACTGTCTCAACATTAACTCTTTCAGACCCTGATACTGCAGATAAATCACCCAGATAAAATCCCAGCCATTATTTCATATTAATGTCACTTATTTTTCTTGTATTATTTTTCTCTTTCATTGTTAGAAAATAGTTAGTGAACAAGAATATTGAATCAGAAATCTAATTTCCTGTCCATATCATTAAGAATAGATTTGAAATCAAATAAGATGCAACCTCCATTATCTATTCTTTCACCTTTGCTGGGTCAAAACCCTGGAGCTCCCTTCCTAACAGCACTGTGGGTGTACCTGCACCACATGGACTGCAGCAATTCGAGAAGGCAGCTCACCATCACCTTTTCAAGGGCATTTAGGGATGGGTAATAAATGCTGTCCAAGCCAGCGACATCTACATCCCATGAATTAATTTAAAAACAGCTGAAGGTGAAGCCGCCAATGATGGGGTGAAAGAAAGAAAGAATTTGCATTTCTTTAACACCTTTCATGACCTCTGGATGTCATTGAGCCGCCTGGCAAATGAAAAAAGCCTGAAGCACCATCAATCAATCTTACTGATTAAAAACTTAAATGACCAATAATAATTAGAATGTGGGTCTGTTATTAAGTGTGTATCCATGCCTTTACACGTTCCTTATCGTTGTGGTACTTGGAGATGCTGCCAAGGTGCGGTCATGGCCATGTATAACCTTTAACTCCTTATTCCCATTCATTTATCTATTATTGTCTTTAGAGCAGAGAAGGTTCCGGGAAGATTTGATAGCACTGTGCAAAATTTTGAATGGTTTTTATAGGGTAACGAAGCAGAAACTGTTTCCAGTGGCAGGAGGGTTGATAACTAAAGATACAGATAACCCAAGGCGATATGCATAAACCACTGCCCGAGAGTGCGGTGGAAGCAGATTCAATAGTAACTTTCAAAAGGGAATTGGGTAACTGCTGGAAAAGGAGATAATTTACAGGGCTATGGGGAAAGAGCCAGCACAGGCAAAATGAACTGAATGGCCTCCTTGTGCTGTATCATTCTATGATTCCATGAATCAATGAATTCATGTTTTAATACAAATGTAGCATTCCAATTGAAAAATGTACCCACCAATGAGGCAATAACGCCAAGAACAGCCATCTTCAAACCTCCAAGCTGGCCAAATTCAAATTATATTGAATTTTTTTTTTTATTCATTCAGGGATGTGGGCGTCGCTGGCTAGGCCAGCATTTATTGCCCATCCCTAATTGCCCTTGAGAAGGTGGTGGTGAACTGCCTTCTTGAACCGCTGCAGTCCATTTGGGGTAGGTACACCCACAGTGCTGTTAGGAAGGGAGTTCCAGGATTTTGACCCAGCGACAGTGAAGGAACGGCGATATAGTTCCAAGTCAGGATGGTGTGTGACTTGGAGGGGCACTTGCAGGTGGTGGTGTTCCCATGCATTTTCTGCCCTTGTCCTTCTAGTTGGTAGAGGTCGCGGGTTTGGAAGGTGCTGTCTAAGGAGCCTTGGTGCATTGCTGCAGTGCATCTTGTAGATGGTACACACTGCTGCCACTGTGCATCGGTGGTTGAGGGAGTGAATGTTTGTAGATGGGGTGCCAATCAAGCGGGCTGCTTTGTCCTGGATGGTGTCGAGCTTCTTGAGTGTTGTTGGAGCTGCGCCCATCCAGGCAAGTGGAGAGTATTCCATCACACTCCTGACTTGTGCCTTGTAGATGGTGGACAGGCTTTGGGGAGTCAGGAAGTGAGTTACTCGCCTCAGGATTCCTAGCCTCTGACCTGCTCTTGTAGCCACGGTATTTATAAGGCTACTCCAGTTCAGTTTCTGGTCAATGGTAGCCCCTCGGATGTTGATAGTGGGGGATTCAGCGATGGTAATGCCGTTGAATGTCAGGGGGAGATGGTTAGATTCTCTCTTGTTGGAGATGGTCATTGCCTGACACTTGTGTGGCGCGAATGTTACTTGCCACTTATCAGCCCAAGCCTGATTATTGTCCAAGTCTTGCTGCATTTCTTCACAGACTGCTTCAGTATCTGAGGAGTCACGAATGGTGCTGAACATTGTACAATCATCAGCGAACATCCCCACTTCTGACCTTATGATTGAAGGTAGGTCATTGATGAAGCAGCTGAAGATGGTTGAACCTAGGACACTACCCTGAGGAACTCCTGCAGTGATGTCCTGGAGCTCTGATTATTGACCTCCAACAACCACAACCATCTTCCTTTGCACTAGGTATGACTCCAGCCAGTGGAGGGTTTTCCCCCGATTCCCATTGACCTCAGTTTTGCTAGGGCTCCTTGATGCCATACTCGGTCAAATGCTGCCTTGATGTCAAGGGCAGTCACTCTCACCTCACCCCTCTTGAGTTCAGCTCTTTTGTCCATATTTGAACGAAGGCTGTAATGAGGTCAGGAGCTGAGTGGCCCTGGCGGAACCCAAACTGAGCGTCACTGAGCAGGGTATTGCGAAGCAAGTGCCGCTTGATGGCACTGTTGATGACACCTTCCATCACTTTACTGATGATTGAGAGTAGGATGATGGGGCGGTAATTGGCCGGGTTGGACTTGTCCTGCTTTTTGTGTACAGGACATACCTGGGCAATTTTCCACATTGCAGGGTAGATGCCAGTGTTGTAGCTGTTCTGGAACAGCTTGGCTAGGGGCGCGGAAAGTTCTGGAGCACAGGTCTTTAGTACTATTGCCGGAATATTGTCAGGGCCCATAGCTTTTGCAGTATCCAGTGCCTTCAGTCGTTTCTTGATATCACGCGGAGTGAATCGAATTGGCATCTGTGATGCTGGGGACTTCAGGAGGAGGCCGAGATGGATCATCAACTCGACACTTCTGGTTGAAGATTGTTGTTAAAAGCAAAATACTGCAGATGCTGGAAATCTGAAATAAAACCAAAAAGTGCTAGAAATACTCAGCAGGTCTGGCACCAGCTGTGGAGAGAGAAGCAAAGTTAACGTTTCAGGTCAGCGACTTTTCATCAGAAACTGACAAAGGTTAGAAATGTAATAGGTTTTAAGCAAATAAAGTGGGGGTGGGCAAAAGAGAACAAATGGCAAGGTGTTGATAGGACAGAGGGTCACAGAGATAACTGTCAAGGAGGTCATAAGGCAAAGATAAAGAGTGTGTTAATGGTGTCGTGAAAGACAAAGTGTAGTGCAGAGAGGGTGTTAAATGTCAGAATAATTAAAGCCCTAGCCAAAAGCAAAACACGAAAAAAAGTGGGAAGGCACATGGTAAGAAAGTGTAATGATGAAACAAACTAAAATGAAATTAATTAAAAATAAAAAATACAAAGTAAAACTAAAAAAAGGTAAAAACAAAAAAAAAAGTGGGCCAGTCATCCAGTCATGCTCTGAACTTATTAAACTCAATGTTCAGTCCGGCAGGCTGTAACGTGCCTAATCGCTAAATGAGGTGCTGTTCCTCAAGCTTGCGTTGATGTTCACTGGAACACTGCAGCAATCCCAGGGCAGAGATGTGGGCATGAGAGCAGGGGGGGAGTGTTGAAATGGCCAGCAACCGGAAGCTCAGGGTCATGTTTTCGGACTGAGTGGAGATGTTCCGCAAAGCAATCACCCAGTCTGCGTTTGGTCCCCCCAGTGTAGAGGAGACCGCATTGTGAGCAGCGAACATGAGGCCACAACTTTCAGACCTCGAGGCTGGAGTGCTATCACTGAGCCACAGCTGACAGTATTGTATAATAAAAACAGAAAATGCTGGAAATACTCAGCAAGTCAGGCAGCATCTATAGAGAGAGAAACCGAGTTAACGTTTCAGCTTGATGACCTTCAGTCAGACCTGGCAGTCATGTTTGTGAATCTCAGCAAGGACGAAGTGGGCTATCCAGAGTTGGAGGACTGAGAGGTTGGAGACCGTGGAGGGAAGATCCCCAGAGGAGATGAGGTCAGTGACAGTCTTAGAGATGATATGGCTTGATATTCAGTGGTAGTGTCATGGTCCAGGAGGTAGGGGGAAATGTCAGAGAGTTGGCATTCAGCCTCTGCTAGGTAGAGGTCGGTACGCTAGACAACAAAGGCACCACGTGGTCAGCAGGTTTAATGACAATGTTAGGGTTGGACCAGAAATAATGGAGTGCTGAAAACTCTCCGGGAGGTAGGTTAGAGTGAGTGAGGGGAGCAGAGAAATTGAGCTGGCCGATGGCATGCTGGCAGTTCTCAATGAAAAGATCTAGAGAGGGAAGAGGCCAGCGGGAGGGGTCCAGGTGGAGGAAGAAGTCTGGAGACAGGAGAAACAGTCCACAGTGCAGGGGGCAGGACTCCCGGTCAAAGAGGTGGGTGTGGCAGTCATGTTGACGGAGGAGGAGCTTAGGGTCGTTCCCAATTTGCAATTCATTGAGGTGAATGAGGCTGATTTTGCTGATGGAAGATCATTCAGGGTCAAAGGGAAGAGTGAAAACATGGCAATGGGGTGAGATTGGAAGAAGAGATTGGTTAAGAGGGAAGTGAAGGGGAAGAAGGATCTGGAGCGATGTTGGTATCCATGATTTGTTGAAGCTTGTGATCCTTAACAGCTGAAAGGAAGAAAAAAGCTTTTTGTTAAAGTGTTGGATGAGGTGAAGAATGAAATGAAACTGCGTAGCAGGACAGCGTTGAGATTGAGCGAGTCAGTACGACTAAAGAAAGAGGTCGAGTGCATGGTGTTGAGCGTAGATCTCAGGATGTGGTGAGAGCAGTGGGTCGAGAAATGCTGAATATCTTGGAGGTAACTGTAATCCGAAATATGAACAAAGAACAAAGAACAGGAACAGGCCATTCGGCTCTCCAAGCCTGCGCCGATCTTGATGCCTGTCTAAACTAAAACCTTCTGCACTTCCGGGGTCCATATCCCTCTATTCCCTTCCTATTCATGTATTTGTCAAGATGCCTCTTAAACGTCGCTATCGTACCTGCTACCACCACCTCCCCCGGCAGCAAGTTCCAGGCACTCACCACCCTCTGTGTAAAGCACTTGCCTCGCACATCCCCTCTAAACTTTGCCCCTTGCACCTTAAACCTATGTCCCCTAGTAACTGACGCTTCCACCCTGGGAAAAAGCTTCTGACTATCCACTCTGTCCACGCCACTCATAACTTTGTAAACCTCTATCATGTCGCCCCTCCACCTCCGTCATTCCAGTGAAAACAATCCGAGTTTATCCAACCTCTCCTCATAGCTAATACCCTCCAGACCAGGCAACATCTTGGTCAACCTTTTCTGTACCCTCTCCAAAGCCTCCACATCCTTCTGGTAGTGTGGTGACCAGAATTGTACGCAATATTCCATGTGTGGCCTAAATAAGGTCCTGTACAGCTGCAGCATGACTTGCCAATTTTTATACTCAATGCCCCGACCGATGAAGGCAAGCATGCCGTATGCCTTCTTGACTACCTTATCCACCTGCGTTGCCACTTTCAGTGATCTGTGGACCTGTAAGCCCAGATCTCTCTGCCTGTCAATACTCCTAAGGGTTCTGCCATTTACCGTATACTTCCCACCTGTATTAGACCTTCCAAAATGCATTACCTCACATTTGTCCGGATTAAACTCCATCTGCCATTTCTCCGCCCAAGTCTCCAACCGATCTATATCCTGCTGTATCCTCTGACAATCCTCATCACTATCCGCAACTCCACCAACCTTTGTGTCGTCCGCAAACTTACTAATCAGACCAGCTACATTTTCCTCCAAATCATTTATATATAATACAAAGAGCAAAGGTCCCAGCACTGATCCCTGCGGACCACCACTAGTCACAGCCCTCCATTCAGAAAAGCACCCTTCCACTGCAACCCTCTATCTTCTGTGATTGAGCCAGTTCTGTATCCATCTTGCCAGCTCACCTCTGATCCCGTGTGACTTCACCTTTTGAACCAGTCTGCCATGAGAGACCTTGTCAAAGGCTTTACTGAAGTCCATGTAGACAACATCCACTGCCCTTCCTTCATCAATCACCTTCGTCACTTCCTCAAAAAATCCGATCAAGTTAGTGAGACATAACCTCCCCTTCACAAAACCATGCTGCCTCTCGCTAATAAGTCCATTTGTTTCCAAATGGGAGTAAATCCTGTCCCGAAGAATCCTCTCCAATAATTTTCCTACCACTGACGTAAGGCTCATCGGCCTGCAATTTCCTGGATTATCCTTGCTACCCTCCTTAAACAAAGGAACAACATTGGCTATTCTCCGGTCCTCTGGGACCTCACCTGTAGCCAATGAGGATACAAAGATTTCTGTCAAGGCCCCAGCAATTTCCACCCTTGCCTCCCTCAGTATTCTGGGGTAGATCCCATCAGACCCTGAGGACTTATCTACCTTAATGTTTTTCAAGACGCCCAACACCTCCTCCTTTTTGATATCAACATGACCCAAACTATCTACATTCCCTTCCCTAGACTCATCATCCACCAAGTCCTTCTCTTGGGTGAATACTGATGCAAAGTACTCATTTAGTACCTCGCCCATTTCCTCTGGCTCCACGCATAGATTCCCTCCTCTGTCCTTGAGTGGGCCAACCCTTTCCCTGGCTACCCTCTTTCTCTTTAGATACATATAAAAAGCCTTGGGATTTTCCTTAATCCTGTTTGCCAATGACTTTTCATGACCCCTTTTAGCTCTCCTGACTCCTTGCTTAAGTTCCTTCCTAGTTTCTTTATATTCCTCAAGGGCTTTGTCTGTTCTCAGCCTTCTCGCCCTAATGAATGCTTCCTTTTTCTTTTTGACTAGGCTCACAATATCCCTCGTTATCCAAGGTTCCCGAAACTTGCCAAACTTATCCTTCATCCTCACAGGAACATGCCATTCCTGGATTCTAATCAACTGACGTTTGAAAGACTCCCACATGTCAGATGTTGATTTCCCCTCAAACAGCCGCCCCCAATCTAAATTCTTCAGTTCCTGCCTTCTTTGGCCTCCTTAGAAAGCAGGAACTGAAGGATTTAGATTGGGGACGGCTGTTTGAGGGTAAATCAACATCTGACATGTGGGAGTCTTTCAAACAGCCCTCAAACAGCCGTCTCCAATCTAAATTCTTCAGTTCCTGCCTAATATTGTTATAATTAGCCTTCCCCCAATTTAACACCTTCACCCGAGGACTACTCTTATCCTTATCCACAAGTACCTTAAAACTTATGGAATTATAGTCACTGTTCCCGAAATGCTCCCCCACTGAAACTTCAACCACCTGGCCGGGCTCATTCCCCAATACCAGGTCCAGTACAGCCCCTTCCCTAGTTGGACTATCTACATATTGTTTCAAGAAACCCTCCTAGATGCTCCTTACAAATTCTGCCCCATCCAAGCCCCGAGCACGAAGTGAGTCCCAGTCAATACAGGGGAAGTTAAAATCACCCACCACTGCAACCCGCCTGAAGCATGTAAATCCTGGAACGTTTAGCTGCCAATCCTGTCCTTCCCTCTACCAAGTCTCTGTAATAGCAACAACATCGTAGTTCCAAGTACTAATCCAAGCTCTAAGTTCATCTGCCTTACCTGTTATACTTCTTGCATTGAAACAAATGCACTTCAGACCACCAGTCCCGTTGTGCTCAGCAACATCTCCCTGCCTGCTCTTCCTCTCAGTCTGACTGGCCTTATTCACTGGTTCCCCTTCAGCTATTTCACCTGCTGACCTACTGCTCTGGTTTTCACTCCCCCTGCCACACTGGCTAAACCGCCCCCCCGAGTGACCTCAGCAAACCTCGCAGCCAGGATATTTGTGCCCCTCCAGTTTAGATGCAACCCGTCCTTCTTGTACAGGTCCCACCTGTCCCGGAAGAGATCCCAATGATCCAGATATCTAAAACCCTCCCTCCTACACCAGCTGTTTAGCCACATGTTTAGCTGCACAATCTTCCTATTTCTAGCCTCACTGGCACGTGGCACAGGGAGTAATCCCGAGATTACAATCCTTGAGGTCCTGTTTTTTAACCTTCTACCTAACTCCCTGAACTCCCCCTGCAGGACCATGACACTCTTCCTGTCTATGTCGTTAGTACCAATGTGTACCACAACCTCTGGCTGTTCACCCTCCCCCTTCAGAATGTCCCCTGTCCATTCAGAGACATCCTTGACCCTGGCACCAGGGAGGCAACATACCATCTTGGAGTCTCTTTCACGTCCACAGAAGCGCCTATCTGTGCCCCTAACTATAGAGTCCCCTGAACTATTGCTCTTCTGTGATTTTTCCCTCCCTGCTGAACAATAGAGCCACCCCTGGTGGCACTGCTCTGGCTGCTGTTGTTTTCCCCTGATAGGCCATCCCCCCAACAGTATCCAAAACAGTATACTTGTTAGAGAGGGGGATAGCCACAGGGGATTCCTGCACTGACTGCCTGCCCCTTTTTTTTTATGTCGAGGGGGCCTTTATTGCTCAGGCCCCCTGCCTGCCCCTTCTAGCGGTCACCCATCTATCTGCCTGCACCTTGGGTGTAACCACTTCTCTAAAACTCCTGTCCATGATGCTTTCCGCCACCAGCATGCTCCTAAGTGCATCCAATTGCTGCTCCAACCGAACCATGCAGTCTGTGAGGAGCTGCAATTGGGTACACTTCCTGCAGATGTAGTTGTCCGGAACGCTGGAAGCATCACGGACCTCCTACATCTCACAGGTGAAGCACTTTACCCCTCTAACTGACAGTACTAGAAGTAATTAATAAATTAATTTAAAATAAATACTTATTAAATCCTTACTAAATTAAGTTACAATTAACTATATGGTCCCTACCGCTAGATTTCTACTATAAATATTAAATGCTAAATACAGTAATCTCCTCCCTCCGGTTTAGTTACTCCTCTACTTATTAATTAATTAGTTAATTAGGGTTAATTAGTTTATCAATGTTTTTTATTTGCAAATTGAGTGCAGATTCCATACCAGCCAATCAGGTCATAGCTTTCCTGTGACATTACTTTTTCAGTTTTTTTTCCACCCGAGGTAAGTTACTCTATATACTCACTACTCCGGAACTCCGCCCTCCGAGTCTTCTCCCAACCAATCACCTTGCAGCTCCCCTCTGACGTCACTGTTGGCTTTTTTTTTCAAAACTCCGGCACGTTGGAAGAGCTCCTCTCCGCTCCGCTCCCGGAAGGTAAGAGACTGGGCCTCGATCCTCGGGGTCGACTTATGGGCTCCGCTCCGGGTGTTCTCCCCACATGTCCACTCCGCTCCGCTCCCGGAAGGTAAGAGACTGGGCCTCGATCCTCGGGTTCAATTTATAGGCTCCGCTCTCTGTGTTCTCCCCACAGGTCCGCTCCATTCCTCTCCGCTCCACTCCCGGAAGGTAAGAGACTGGGCCTCGATCCTCGGGTTCAATTTATAGGCTCCGCTCCCGGCGTTCTCCCCACAGGTCCTCTCCGTTCCTCTCCACTCCACTCCCGGAAGGTAAGAGGTTGGAATTTCGGTTGGAATCCATGATAATAAGTTGGAGCTGGAGACCGTTGCTGAGGAAGGAATGTTGCTGTGAAAGCGAGTTTTGGTAGATCCCTGAACAAACACAAGAAAGGAAATAGAAAGCAATGAAGGAAAACAAGGTAAAAGAGACAAACATTATGACATTTGTTCTGTAAGTGAGCAGCTTAGAGTCATCGAATTCTCAGCAAGAAGGAAGTCCTTTAGCATATTGAGAATCGTAAGTGCCAGCCTAGATTTTATGCTCAAAGTCTCTGGGGTGGGATCTGAAACCATAACTGCCAGAGTCAGAGGCAAGGGTGCAACAACTGAGTCACAACAGACACTTATTAGTATTTAGACAGGAGTTGGATTGTGGAAGTCAAAGTGATGGTGTGCTGTTTCATGACTAATAGGATGTGAGAGTTTCCTTTAAGTCCTCATATGATGAGCCATCAAGGGTGCAGAATGGTAGAAAATAAAGATAAAGGACTTTCCTAAGGCAGTAAGGAAAAATATCCTTGATGTTTAAACCCATCGAGTTATCACCCTGGCTCTCTTGCCCTTTGATAATATCCTTCCACGCACTGTAAAACAATTATTTCTAGACTTCAAGTATTTCATCTATTATTAGATTAGCTGAAGGCAAATGATACATCTGACTTATTCAAAGAGAACAAATGATCCACTTCACTTAATTTAATCATTCCATTTCCAGTTAATAAAAGATCATGGTCATAGCAGGATGTTTACCTAATTTAAACATTTAATTGGGATATCTGGATTGTTAACTCAAATGTCAAAAGGATAACTCTTATTAGTTTTTTTGCAGTTGAGAAATGCAATTTAATATTTTGGGAGATTGAAGTACCAAACAGCTTCCTTGTGTGCTGGTTCGGCCCCAACTGGAGCGTTGTGTCCAATTCTGGACAGCACACTTTAAGAAGAATGTCAAGGCTTTGGAGAGGGCGTGCGAGAGATTTACTAGAACGGTGTCAGGCATGAGGGTCTTCACTTTGTCAGTTCAGAGAGACTTCAGAAGCTAGGGTTGTTCTTAGAGAAGAGAAGATTAAGGTAAGATTTTATATAGGTGTTCAAAATCATGAAGGGTTTTGATAGAGTAAATAAAAAGCTGTTTTCGGTGGTAGAGCGTCAGTAACTAGAGGACACAGATTTAAGGTGATTGGCAAAAGAGGGCATTTTTACACAGCATGGTGTTATGATCTGGAATGCACTTCCTGAAAGGGTGGGAGAAGCAGATTGAACAGTAACTTTCAACAGAAAATTAGATAACACTTGAAGGGAAGAAGAATTTGCAGGGTGATGGAGAAAGAACAGGGGAATTCTGCTAATTGGGTCGCTTTCTCAAAGAGTCTGCACCGGCACGATAGGCTGAATGGCCTCCTTCTGTTCTGTATCATTCTATGATTCCACCAACAGCCTCAAAACAAAGCTCGTACAGCTGAGTATGGTAGCCTAATAGTTATTGGACCCGTGACCCAGAGGTCATTAGTTCACATGACAAGTTCTGAAATTGAACTCAAAAAGTCTGGTCTTTTGTGGCCTGTCACCCATGGGAGGCGTTGGATTATCATTAAATATCCAGCTGGAGCATATGAACAGGAGTTGGCCATTCAGCCCCTCAAGTCTGTGCCACCCTTCTATTAGATCATGACTGATTTAAACTGGTTCACTAATGTCACCCAGGGAAGTGACCCTGTCACCCTTACCCATCAGGCCTTCATGTGACTCCAATTCCACACTCAATGCTCTGAGGACAACTAGGTACTGCTATACTTCTATTCAATAAGTACTGCTATACCTCTATTGAACCGAATGATAACTTAAGAGGAGGGAATAAGTACCCCCAGGGACACAAATAATATATGGTAACAAAAACAAAAACTTTAAAGGACATTTCCAAGAGTGATAATGCATTCCAGGTCCCCCGGTGCCCCCTGTCGTGGAAGGCCTCAGGTGTACCAGTGGAGACTGCGTGTTCCCTCTCTAGGGACACCTGGGCACGGCCATAGCCGCGGAAGACCCCCTTGACCGCCTACTGCCTGGACCTGTTGATGGCCACTTTAGCCAGGCCCAGGAGCAGTCCCACGAGGAGGTGCTCCAATCTGCCCACTCCCCTCCGCAACCACCCACCCCCCATGGCCAAAGATTAGGAGCGCGGGACTGAAGTGCAGCTAGAACTTGACGAGTAACTCTCTCAGATAGTCAAAGAGGGGCTGCAACCTCGCACATTCTATATGTGAAACATAGACTCCCCCAGGCTGCAGAAATTTCAGGCCGCCTGGAAGTCCGTAAATCGACTTAACAACCTATTGCACGGTACTGCTGCAAGCAACACCCTCCAGGCCAAAGCCCCAATGGACAAAGGGAGGACTCCCGTGTGGAGTGCCAGCTCCTCTGGCAACACCCAGTCCACTCCTCCACTATCCAGTACCTCCCTGACTCTGGTCACCTTGGCAGGTGCCCACTTCTCTGCCAGCCATGTGAGCCCATACTGATGGTGCTTCCTGAGCAGTGGGTCCGGGAGGACAGCCGCCACTCCTGACGGGGGAAGACTCCAGCTGGAGGCAACCATGTTCCAGACACTGATCAGTTCCTGGTAAAAGACAGGCACCTCGCACAAGGAAGCACAGAAGGCTCCCTGGGTTTATAAACGGGAGCCGTGTGTCGTAGTTGAGGCCGTGCAGCTGGCAGAAGAAATATGTCGCCAGTGCACACCACCTGGGAGAAGGCTTGATGTACAGGTATCTCTGCAGGATTGGACAGAGCCATGGGTGTTTGCAGCACAGGAAGAGGCCAATCAGCCCATGCTGTGCCAACTCTTTGCCAGAGCCTTTAAGATGAATCCCAACGTTTTGCACTCTCTTCCCATGGCAGTCTATATGTTATCACAGAATCATAGGATAGAACAGAACAGAAGAGGCCATTTGGCCAATCAGGTCTGTGCCAGCCCTTTGAGGAGCAATCCAGTCAGTCGCATTCCCCCTACTCTTTTCCTTTTAAAAATAATGTCTACTTCAAAGGGAGCATATGCGCAAACGAATTAGGAGCAGGAATAGGCCACTCGGCCCCTCGACCCTGCTCCACCATTTAACAAGATCATGGTTGATCTGATTGTAACCTCGACTCCACATTCCCGCCTACCCCCGATAACCTTTCACACCCTTGCTTATCAAGAATCTATCTACCCCTGCCTTAAAAACATTCAAAGACTCTGCTTCCACTGCCTTTTAAGGAAGAGAGTTCCAAAGACTCACGACCCTCTGAGAGAAAAAAATTCTCCTCACCTCTGTCTTAAATGGGCCACCCCTCATTTTTAAATAGTGTCCCCTAGTTCTAGATTCTCCCACAAGGGGAAACATCCTTTCCACATCCACGCTGTCAAGACCCCTCAGGATCTTATATGTTTCAATCAAGTCACCTCTTACTCTTCTAAATTCCAGCGGATATAAGCCTAGCCTGTCCAACCTTTCCTCGTAAGACAACCCACCCACTCCAGGTATTAGTCCAGTAAACCTTCTCTGAACTGCTTCCAACGCATTTCCATCTTTCCTTAAATAAGGAGACCAATACTGTACACAGTATTCCAGATGTGGTCCCATCAATGCCTCCCTACTTTTGTATTCAATTCCCCTTGCAATAAAAGGCAATTCAAGCAATAGTGCAGTTTTAAACATGTCGCTACTGGAAATAAAATGAAACTTTGTGAAACTGGTTTTGGTTCTAAAGCGTCAAGTGGTGAAAGCTTTCGAGGGAAAGAAACATAAACACAATGAGAGAAATAGCTCGATCACGATGTACAAATATGAAGGTGCTGTCCCCATATAGCATTAAAGGCAAACATTAAACAAATGCTCTGCTTTGTAAGAACCATACTGACTTCTACTAATGTTGAAATGTAGTAACACATTTGACACATCACAGCATTATTAGAATAACTGAGCATATGTTTGATAATATTTGCTGAGGATTAGGATAGTGTCTGTCCCTACAGTGAGATTCAAGGCTTGATATCCTGAATAAAAGCAAAATACTGCAGATGCTGGAAATCTGAAATAAAAATAAGAAATGCTGGAAATGCTCAGCAGGTCTGGCAGCATCTGTGGAGAGAGGAGTAGAGTTAACGTTTCAGGTCAGTGACCTTCTTCAGAACTTCTGAACTGAGTTCTGAAGAAGGTCACTGACCTGAAACGTTAACTCTGCTCCTCTCTCCTCAGATGCTGCCAGATCTGCTGAGTATTTCCAGCATTTCTTGTTGATATCCTGAATATTCCCTTGATTATAAAAAATTAAGGAGGTGATCTAACTGAAGGACTTAAGATTATGAAAGGAGCTGATAGGGTAGGTAGTGTGATAAAAGTGCTTCCATTTTTTAATATTTTTTGAGGACTCGTGTTTGAAGATTGTGGAGATGGATTCATTTGAAAGACTGAAGTGATTCCATAGATGCTGGACTTTGTTCTTTCTTAAAAAAGGTCACTGCAAGGACTCGAGCTTTCTGTTCAAAAACAACCCTTACTAGATGTCACATGTCTTAAGCTAAATACACAACAGGAGCCTTGGTGACTAGGGGGAGTTGTTTCAAGAGAAGTGACATGTCAAGATTTATGGTGGTCAAGAGTTGGTTTTGTTTTGGATTTTTTGAATCAGTTGGGGGTCAGCTTGCTAAGAAAGAAGTCCAGCTCATCCGTTTTCCACCTGTCTGAGAAACACTGAGAATCCAGTGTGAGCTGAAACCCATAATGCTGCATTTCTCCTGGAAAGGCTGCCAGACTAATTCACCACGTCGCCGGAAGAGTACTGCTCGAAAAGATCCCTGTGACTGCCGTCTACACCTATTTGGAATTCCAGAATAAAGGGACAACTGATATCATTCCATATCTTCTCCTTTTCCTTCAAGAATTAGCAAGTGTTTGGCCAAAGTTTTTTTTGTCTTTTTTTGCAAAGAGATCTGTGCAGAGAAAATCTCTTTTTTTAATCAGTACATGTGTGTTTGTGTGTGTGCGTGTTGGGCTAATTTAGAAGGGAACTTTAATATTTCAATCTGTGTGTTAACACTTTGCATCTTTACTGAATAAGTCTTGTTTTATATTGATAATTTTGTTGTTTATTAAAGAAACCAGGTTGGTGGATTTTATTCTGAAATAAATATAGTGGTGCATAATTGGCCATATTAGTAACTGGGTAAACATTTAAATATATGTTGTGAACCATGGAGAAGTGGACATAGAGAAAGACAGTGCACTCCTCCGCCTTGATCATATCAGTAGAGAGAAACAGTTTCCTCTGTTAAGGAGGGTGTCTAGAACGAAGGGGCATAGCTTTAAAAGTAGAGCTAGGCTATTCAAGGGTAAGGTCAGGAAGCACATCAAAGGGTAGTGGAAATTGGGAACTATCTCCTTCCAAAGCTGTTGAGGATGGGGGTCAATTGGAAAATTCAAACATGTGATTGACATATTTTTGTTTGGGTATTATGGGATATGGAACTAAGGCAAGTAGACGGAGTTAAGATAAAGATCAGACATGATGTAATTGAACAGTGGAACAAGCTCAAGGAGCTGAATGGATTGAGGTTTATCCAAATTTTGGTTGCCCGCTTTAGTTGACCATACGACCATAAGTATTAGGAGCTGAAGTAGGCCATTCAGCCCTCGAGCCTGCTCCACCTTCAATAAGACCATGGCTAGTCTGTTTCTGTCTCAAATTCCACACTCCCATCTACCCCCAATAATCTTTGATTCCTTTGCCCAACAAGAATCTATCTACCTTCGCCTGAAAGATATTCAATGACCCCGCCTCCACCACCTTCTAAGGTAGAGAATTCCAAAGTCGCACAACTCCTCATCTCTGTTCTAAAAGGGTGTCCCCTAATTTTAAAACTGTGCCCCTAGTTCTGGACTCACCCACAAGAGGAAACATCCTTTCCACATCCAACTTGTCAAGACCATTCAGGATCTTATAAACTTCAATCAAGTCTCCCCTCACTCTTCTAAACTCCAGTGAAAATAAGCCCAGTCTGTCCAACCTTTTCTCATAAGACAACCCGCTCATTCTAGGTATCAATCTAGTAAACTTCCTCTGAACTTCCTCCAACACATTTACATCCTTCCTTAAATAAGGTGACCAAAACTGCACACAGTATTCAAGATGTGGTCTCACAAATGCCCTGTATAACTGAAGCATAACATCCTTACTTATATTTTCAATTCCTCTCGTAATAAAGGATAGAATTCCATTTTATTACTTGCTGTACCTGCAGACTAACATTTTGTAACTCAGGCACTAGAACACCTAGATGCCCCTGCACCTCGGAATTCTGCAGTCGTTCTCCGTTTCATTAATACTCTGCATTTGTATTCTTCTGGGCGGCACAGTGGCGCAGTGGTTAGCACCGCAGCCTCATAGCTCCAGGGGCCTGGGTTCGATTCTGAGTGCTGCCTGTGCGGAGTTTGCAAGTTCTCCCTGTGTCTGCGTGGGTTTTTGCCGGGTGCTCCGGTTTCCTCCCACATCCCAAGACTTGCAGGTGATAGGTAAATTGGCCGTTGTAAATTGCCCCTAGTGTACGGCTTCTGTATTAAGTTGTCCTAACTTGACTGAATACAGTCCCTGCTGTTCTCTCTCTCACTCTGTATGATAAATTATCAAATCCACTTTAGTTTTTAGTTTATATACTAATGAATCAATCAAGTCTTATTTCATAATTGATTGAGATTAAATTAAATTAAAAGCTTGCCAGTATACTCACCCTGGCTGCTTTCTGTTTCCCTGCTCTCTCTGTTGACTGTGATGTCACTCTGAGGACACCTTTCGATTTTCTTTCCCCCGTTCCCACTGCTCGCTCTCTCTCTCCAGCCTCCGATTTTTTGGCGCGCTTTTTAAATCTCCCCTCCCACTGCTCTCTCTCTGTCTCTCTCTAAGGCCTCCGATTTTTTGGCGCGCTTTTTAAATCTCCCCTCCCACTGCTCTCTCTCTCTGTCTCTCCCTAAGGCCTCCGATTTTTTGGCGCGCTTTTTAAATCTCCCCTCCCACTGCTCTCTCTCTCTGTCTCTCTCTAAGGCCTCCGATTTTTTGGCGCGCTTTTTAAATCTCCCCTCCCACTGCTCTCTTTCTGTCTCTCTCTCTCTCTATGGCCTCCGGCTTTTTAAATCTCCACTCCCACTGCTCTCTCTCTCTCTCTCTATCTTGAGTTAGTACCATACACAGAAGGAAGCCATTCAGCCCATCGTTGCTGTGCTGGCTCTTTGAAAGAGCTATAGAATTTGTCTTGAACAGGTCACTCAGTTCACGGAATCGTAACAATCGTAGAATGACATGGCACAGAAGGAGGCCATTCAACCCATCGTGCCCGTGCCAGCTCTTGGGTAGAGCTACCCAATTAATCCCACTTCCCTGCTCTTTCCCCATAGCCCTGCAAGATTTTTCCTTTCAAGTATTTATCCAATTCTCTTTTGAAGGCTTATATTGAATCTGTTGCCACTGCCCTTCCAGGATGTGGATTCCAGATCACAACAATTCCCTGTGTAAAAAAATGTTCCCCCAGTTCACCTCTGGTCCTTTTGACAATCACCTGAAGCGCCCAGTCACACAGACTGAAGTGACTCAGGAGGAAGACAGCTAACCACTTCGTCAGACAGCTGGGGATGGACAATAAATGCCCACATCCCGAGAACAAATGTTTTTTAAAAAACAGATAGAGGGATGGATTCAGTTAGTTCAGAAAGAAACAAAAAAAAGTGAAGGTAGAAAGCAGCTTCAGCAACAGAGCTCTTGCATTATATTGATGTGCGCTTCACAGACTCTGTTGAGTGGGATCAAATCCCTGATTCATCCGGCCGTCAAATTCAGCAAGTTGTAGATTCTTGGAAACAGAGTTTCATCACACCTCTTCACTTCAGGCCCAACTTCCTCTTAAAGCATACTCTGACCCACATTGGCTCCCAGTAAATCAACACCTCGATTTTAAAATTGTTATCCTTGCTTTCAAATCCATCCGTGGCCTCTCCCATCCCTATCTCTGTAACCTCCTTGAGCCCCATGAACCCGAGATCTCTGTGCCCCCTCTAATTCTGGCCAGTTGAGCATCTCCAATATTAATCGCTCCGTCATTGGCGTCCGTGCCTTCGGCTACCTAGGCCCTAAGTTCTTTAATTCACTAACTAAGCCTCTCTGCCTTTCTACCTCGCTTTCCTCCTTTAAGACTCTCCTTAAAACCTAGCTCTTTGACCAAGCTTTTTAGTTACCTGGCCTAATGTCTCCTTACATGGCTCAGTGTCAAACTTTGTTTGATAAAGCTGCTGTAGAGCACTGTGTGTTTTATTACGTTTAAGGTGCTATACAAATGCAAGCTATTATTGTTGGTATTTTGGAGTGGATAAGGATGGTACATTGCCAACGACTAAAGGGTTTTTTGACAGCATACTAAGCTGTCTTCCCTCTTTTTTGATGCTTTGGAACCTGCTGTGTTTCTCCAGCATTTCAGTCTTCCACACAGAGCAAAATACTGTGGATGGCAGAAATCAGAAATATAAAATGGAAATTTCTAGAAACACTCAGCAGGTTAGGTAGTATCAGCAGAGGTACTTCGGGTTAGTGATTCAGGTTAATGACTCTTCATCAGAACTGGCTCCTTTCCTTTAACCTCTTACGCTGTCAATAACCACTGAGTAAGCTTTTTGGATATGTGTGTTTTTGTACTGAGCAGCAAGCCATTAATGTATAATTGATCTCCAGGCACAAAGCAGCAATTGAAAAAGCAGCTGTTATATTTTTGCAATCTACGTGCATCCAACAGATGGGTAGTGGGACAAAGTGCAGAGTAGGTCCCACCATCATCACAAAAGAGGTTAATGTTTTCCAATAATGACCCTTGAAACAGACCTCAGGTTCTGGGTTCTGAATAAAAACCTCAATTATTCCTCTTGCTTTTCAGCTGCTAATGGCCTGCTGATCGTTTCGAGCATGTTCAGTGTTTGTCAACTATACGAGAACCCTGACATCTACTTCAGTAAGAAATTCCGTGGTGTTCGAAACCACAACTGGGATTTATATAGCACCATTAACCACAGTAAAATGTTCCAAGATGCTTCACAGGAGCACAGTCGATAAAACTTGGCGCCAAGCTGCAGAGAAGTTTAGAAGAATGAGAGGGGGCCTCATTGAAACGTATAAGATTCTGAGGGGGCTTGACAGGGTCGATGCCGAGAGATTGTTTCCCCTGGCTGCAGAGTCTGGAACTAGTAGGAGTATCCGCAGGATAAGGAGTTGGTCATTTTGCACTGAGGTGAGGAGAACTTTCTTCACTCAGAGAGTGAATCTTTGGAATTCTCTACCCCACTGGGCTGTGGACTTGCAGTTGTTGAGCATACTCAAGGCTGAGAGCGACAGATTTTTGGACACTAAAGGAATCTCGGGATATGGGGATCAGGCATGAAAGTGGAGTTGAGGTCAAGGATCACTCAGGACCTTAGTAAATGGCGAAGCAGTCTAAAGGAGCCTATTCCTGCTCCTATTTCTTATGTTCTTATAAGATATTAGGACATATAACCAAAAACGGAAAGAGAAGTAGAAAGGCAGAGAGGTTTAGGGAGGAAATTCCAGAGTTTAGGGCCTAGATAGCTGAAGGCATGGTTGCCAGTGGTGGAGAGAAGGGAGTCCGGGAAATCGCAAGAGGCCAGTGTTGGAGGATGGCAGGCATTCGCGTATCCGAAACAAAAAGGATTGAATTGCCAGCGGTGTTATTACATTTATGTGTCCCAATAATCCACTAGTTGCAGGCTAACAAGGATTATAACACTGTGGCAATTTTAAGGTACTACACCACACTAAAAAAGTTAATAAGCTAGCAATTTCCTTGGGACATTGGCAAAACATGACAGAAACACCTTTTTATGTGAAAGTTGCAGTGGCAAAGCAGGAAACCTCCACAAAGAAATTCCCAGTGAAAGCCAGGCAATACCTGGTGATATTAGTGGCCAAGGACCAACGCATTCATCTAACATCCCTCTGTCCTCTCTATTGTTACGGACAGAATTGAGAGAGAACTGAAATCCCAGTTCTTTCGCCTTTACTGTCCATGATCCTGGTGTTTCTGGCAAGGCAGACGTGTGTGTTTCTTAATCCCTGAGGGTATGTCCAATCTGAATAACCAGCAGCACACTTTTCGTGGGTTTAAATAAAGAGGATTATTTTTATTCACACTTTCAACCCGAAAGTCTAACGCTACGTCACTCACTCATCGCGCACACACACACGTTCACACACAGACTCGTGAAAGAAAGCCGTTAAAAGGATAGCGCATTTTAACAAATTACAAGCAAAGGAATAATTCATAAGTCACGTGGTTTGGCTCATCTTGGGGAAAAGCATGCTTTGTGGGCCCGGTGAAGAAGGCGTTTTCACTCCTGAAGTGTAGTTAGGGGGAGGGGGTTCAATAGCCGGAGATGTATATCGAAGTTGTTACAGGATTCTCTCGAAGGGGTGGATTTTCAGCAGGTCATGAAGTTGTTGCTTGTAGACTTATTAGTAGGAGGTCGGTTTTCTGTACTGGTGGACTTGAAAAGGAACAGGCTCAGAGACTTCAAAATGTTCTTTGAAGGCACGGTGGTACTGACGGGTCTGCTAGCTGCTTTTTCTGCAGTCCAAATTTTTTTAAAGATTTTTAAAAGGCGACCAACGTGGTCACCGTGTGACTTCTCACACTTCCTTTATCAAACATGGTGGGGGGTCTAGGTTGATTAGCCCATCCTGAGACACTCATCCTGAGGAGCATTAGAACAACCACCTTCTTTGTTTCAGGAGCAACCTATTCAATTCAGGAATGTCTCCCTCTGGTTTCAGGAAGGTACCTCTTAATCTGGAAGGTATTCTTTTGTCCTTTCAGACTGTGAGTCAATTTTTGAATACACAGGCCAAAGGTCAGCTGATCTTCGGCAGCCATCTTTGCAGCCCATGTCCACTTTTAATGTCCATTGTGGTTCATTTAAAACAAAAGAAAAATTAAGTTCCAGTAGATGCTCTGCTGAATACCATCCATGTTTAAAGTTATGAATAGGATACGCCTGTACTGGGCATGACACTGTAATAGCCCAAAAAATGGGCATTCGTCACATCGAAACAGCGATACAGAGGAGGCCATTCAGCCCTTTGAAACTGTTCCGCCATTCAATTAGATCATGACTGATCTGCACTTCAACTGCATTCGCCCACCTTTTCTCCATATCCCTTGATACTCAACAAAAATCTACCCGACTCAATCTGGAAAATTTTGACTGACGGCCCCAGCACCCACTGCCTGATTTAGGAGTGAGTTCCAGATTTCCACTATCCTTCGTGCAAAAACGTAGTTCCTCATTTCACTTTAAAATTTGATTCTAAGGTTAGGCCTCCTGGTCTGGAGTCTCCACCAGACGAACTAGTTTCCTTCCAAGTTGCAGTGTCCAAAATTGAACACAGTACTCCAGGTGGGGGTCTGACCAAGGCTCCGTGCAACTGGAGCATCACTTCCACACTTTTCAGTCATGAAGATTTCAATTGACCCCATCTCCACTGTCAATCTGTTAATTGTGTCTCAATGGTTTGAGTATACGCAGGTCAAGGGTGTTAATTGGCGTCTTAGTTAAGCACTTATAAACAGACACTCGCTGTGACTGGTGATGGGTTTGAGTGAGGAGCTACATGTTTGTAATCCTTTTAGTTTGCACAATAAATGTGAAACTGAGTAAATATAGGCTCCAGCATTATCCTTCCACAACAAGCTTTCTGGAGTTTAACATGCTAGCAGAAAATGGTTGCCTAAAGCTGAAGGTTGGAAAATAGGAATTTTGTTTTGGGTAGGAAACTAAAGTCTCAAGGGCCATTGTGGAAAATATGGTAGAAAGCAAGTGTAAGTTGTCATGGTATGAATACCCTGCAGTGTTCTCAGAGTCTGAACCATATGACCAATGGAAGAATGAAGTGGATATACGGTCACGGGTTACATCCCTACAAACAGGAAACAAGGTATGGCCTTGTTGTCGTCACTTTCTACCAAAAATAAAATCAGAAGTAAAGTGTTTTGTGAACTGGATGCTCGTCAGTTGGATACTGATGAAGGGTTGGATCTTCTGTTAGAATTTTTGCATGAAATTTACAAGAAAGATGACCTATTGAATGTGTATGAGGCATGGTCAGAATTTTTGATAGATTTTGGAAAACAGATGCTTATCCAATGGAGGAATATATCATGGACATAGAAACATAGAAAATAGGAGCAGGAGTAGGCCATTCGGCCCTTCGGGCCTGCTCCACCGTTCAAAAAAGATCATGGCTGATCGTCTAATTCAGTACCCTGTTCCTGCTTTCTCCCCATATCCCTTGATCCCTTTGGCATTAAGAAATATATCTATCTCCTTGAATATATTTAATGACTTGGCCTCCACTGCCTTCTGTGGTAGAGAATTCCACAGGTTCACCACCCTCTGAGTGAAGAAATTTCTCCTCATCTCAGTTCTAAATGGCATACCCTATATCCTGAGACTGTGACCCCTGGTTCTGGACTTCCCAGCCATTGGGAACATCCTCCCTGCATCTAGCCTGTCTAGTCCTGTTAGAATTTTATACGGTTATAGGACATTAACAGACTGCAGAGAGGATTGAGGAAATTCAATTTGGAGATCCCTGGTTCAGTGCTAGCTTTTAAATTGCTAGAGTGTGCTAGGGTGTCACATACGGACAGGCTCCTGGTTCTAACTGGGGTTTGATTCATGAACAAAGGCTCCCTGTTGGACCAAATGTCTGCAGCCTTAAAAAAAATCCTGGGGAAACAGTCATTTTCTGCAGTCCTGGTAGAACAAGCTGGGCATTCTGAAGTGACACAAAGAATGGAGGACTCAATGTTTACAAGATTTAGAAATATTCCAGATGCTGGAAGCAGGCCTCAGTACAATGGAAGATTTAAAGACAGAAGGAATGAGGATGAAAGCACCTTTAGCAGATCTGAATATTACAGTGGAAGACAGAATTGGAACAGCAATCATAGGCAAATGAATCCCAAGGAACAGTTAATAGGTGCTTCAGATGTGACGCGAAGTATCATTATGCAATGAACTGCCCTAAGCGGAGGGGCAGAGTCTTCGAAATAACACACAGTGCAGAGACTTCTGAGGCAGAAGAGGAAAATACTGATGGATCTGAACGACTTGTACTAGTCACAAGGAGTTTTAGTCCTGTGATGAATGTGTTATTTGCAGATTCATTTAGTTGTGCTGTACTGGATAGTGCTTGCACATCGACAATATGTGGAATTGATTAGTTACAGTGTTATCTGGATTCAGGAATGGAAGGTCCCTGGTAAGGTAATCAGTCCTGATGGTAAGACAGTAGTTATCAAGCATGGAAGTCAAACTGTTAAGGTTCATTCCTCACGATTAATCGGAATTGATTACAAAATCTCAGAATCTGAGCAGCTGATCAAGGGAAATGAGGCATCTAGTAACTCAAATACTCATGTGCTTTGTGATGAAGATCCTGAGGCACAGAATATGATAGATCAAGAAACAAAAACAAAAAGTGCTGGAAATTCTCAGCAGGTCTGGCAGCATCTGTGTAGGGAGAAGCAAAGTTAACATTTCAGGTCTGTGACCTTTCAGTTCTGATGAAAGGTCACAGACCTGAAACGTTAACTTTGCATCTCTCTCCACAGATGCTGCCAGACCTGCTGAGTATTTCCAGCACTTTTTGTTTTTGTTTCAGATTTCCAGCATCTGCAGTATTTTGCTTTTATATTATGGTAGATCAAGAATTGGATAGCAACATGACTGATCATGATGCTCAGGAAAGAGCTATTGCATCCAAAGGACAATTGCCCCGAGCAGGTACACAGGTGACATATATTCCAGAGAGGTATAATAAATGGAGGGATGCAACAATTGTGGGATGTGCAGGAAAATCTACAGGCAAGTTTAAAAATTAGTTAAATGTTCAAGATGATGGCCAAGAAGCAAGGTCCATGGACTGGCAGAATGGAGTGAAAGAGTGGAGGTTAAGAAAGCACAGTGCAAGTTCTAATAGTGGGTCTGGAAGTGACTCTTGTGTAAGGAAGCGATCATGTACTGGAGAAAGAGCCTCCGATAACATACGAGGGAGATTTTCTCGCAGTAGTTCCGAAAGACATCACAGCGCTAATAGATTCCACAATGAAACGAAGGCAAGAGAGCAGTCTCAGAATAGAACTAGAAGCAGACGTTCTTGTGATGAAGTTTTAGTGGCTGTCAATAAACTTGAGGGTAAACTAATAAGAGAAGCAAAACATAGGGAATTAGAGAGTCGGAGAGAGTTTGGAGTTTATTCTAAGATACCGGATAGGGGACGGACAACCACATAGATGGATTCGTACTGAAAAAGTCCTTCCCGATGGAACTCATAAGGCTATAGCGAGGTTAATTGCGAGGGACCTTGAAGAGTGACTGGGTGATATCGATGTTAGAGTGGACTCTCCCACAGCTGGAAAAGTAACCTTGAAAATCGTTTTGGCTATTTTGACCACATATTCATAGAAGTGTAGATCCATTGACATAAAATAAAAGCCACATTTCTGCAAAGTGATACTTCTCAGAGAGAAGTGTTTCTGAAACCACCTAAAGAGGCAGCAGATAGAAGGAAAATTATGGAAACTGAACAAACGCATCTATGGCCTTAAAGATGCTTCCAGGGTGTGGTATTTCTCAGTGACATCTATTTTGTTGAAAACTGGTTGTGCTCAACGAAAAGCAGATCCTACAATATTTTATTGATATCATAAAGGGAAACTTACAGGCATCTTCATGATGCAGGTTGATGATTTCTTATGGGGTGGTTACTGTTAAGATTCGGGCAGAATCTAAGATTGGGAGTCAGGCTTGTGGGGCCTTTAAATATATTGGTTTAGATATTAAGCAGACTAACTCTGGAATAACTTTAAATCGATAATCCTATTTCGAGAGTGTTACTCCCATACCAGTTATTCGTGTTAGGTCATCACAGAAAGATGGTGATATATCTAAAGCAGAGACTGAGCAATTGCGAAGCTTGGTTGGTCAATTAAACTGGTTGTGCTCTCAGACTAGGCCTGATGTTAGCTTCGATGTGCTGGAGTTAAGCATGATGATGAAACATCCGAAAGTTGAGAATGTTTTAAGGGCAAATAAAACTTTGAAAAAACTAAATCTGGAGAAACGTAGAACTAAAGTTCCCATCCTTAGGTGATCCAAAGAACATGAAGCCAATAATTTTTAGGGATGTTTCACATGCTAATCTTGCTGTTGGGTATTCGAGTGCAGCTGGTTTCATATTTCTGATGGGTGAATATGGGAAATGTTGTCCTTGAGCTTGGGAGGCTAAGAAAATAAAATGGGTTGTTAAAAGCACTTTAGCTGCGGAAACACTGGGTCCTGTGGAGGCAGTGGATATGGGGTCTATTTGTCAAATATTTTGGGTGAAATTCTGAACAAGGGACATCCTGAAGGTAGGATACCCATTGAATGTTCTGTGTATATCCGTTCTTTGTGGGATACTGTACAGTCTGCAAAAGGTGTGAGTGAGAAAAGATTATGTATTGACCTTGCTGGATTGAAACAAATGTTGGAGAGAAAGGAAATCTCCAAACTTAAATGGGTAGATGCAAGTCATCAGCTTGTTTCACAAAAAGAAATGCTAGTACAAAGAAATTATTAAGGGTGCTAGAGAAGGGGCATCTCACAATGTAATACTTTGTACCCAATATGGAATTTATTTTGATTTATTTTGAAATGTTCTTTGAGCATGTTAATACTTTGTACTGTAAAAGAAGGGAATCTGTTAATCTGTTAATTGTGTATCAATGGTTTGGTTGTATGCAGGTGGAGGGTGTTAATTGGGGTCTTAGTTGAGCACTTATAAGCAGACACTCACTGAGACTGGTGGAGGGTTTTGAGTGCAGAGCTACATGTTTGTAATCCTTTTACTCTACAGTAAATGTGAAACTGAATAAGTATAGGCTCTAGCCTGTACAATGATGTTACAGAGAGCTGTCAGTGCTTTCAGTAGGGAGGAGAGGAAAGGGAGGAGAGGTGAGGGGAGGAGAGGAGATGGGAGGGCTAGAGAAGGGAGGGGAGAGGCAAGGAGGGAATTGGAGTTGAGGAGAGAGGAGGACAAGGGAGGTGAGGGACAGGAGAGTGGAGGAGAGGGTAAGGAAGGGCAAGAGAGGAGGAGTGTAAAGGAGGAGTGGAGGGGAGTAGAGGGGAGGGGGAGAGTAGAGAGAAGTGGAGGTGAGTGGGAGGGAGGTGAGGTGGAAGGGAGGGAGGGGAGAAGAGAGGAGGGGAGGAGACGGGGGACAGGAGAGGAGGGAAGATGAGGAGAGAGAGGAGAGAGGGGGGGAGAGGTAAATAGAAAATTAGAAAGATGAACAAAATGGGTCACCCAGTTGAACAATTCACTGTGCCGCAAAGAACTAGTGTGCAACAGATGTAAATATCAATTTTTCTTTGAACATTTCTTTGAAATGACGCAGGCTGATTGAAAGCTGAAAAACAGAAAGTGAGATGGTTGGCTGACAAGATACTTAAAATATCAAATAAAACATCCATATACTGTTCTAAATGTAATCTTTTTCCTGCAGGATGTACAAAGCAGGAGTTATTATACTTGGAAATAATGATTCCCCACTGATTTTTGCCAGACATTTGCACCTGTCTCTCCAGATGTGCTGAAGCTCCAGTCACCAAGCTGACACCTCCACTCATTCTGCTCAATGTGGTTATAAGGAGGCTAATTGCCTGGAAGAGATTTATTGCAGGAAACAGGCTGTAATTATGTTGTGTTTGTGACTTGCCATTTCACCAGAGGGCTTAATCTTCTCAAAGCTGCACAAATAGAGGGGAAAGGAGCTCACTGGTGGGGATTACAAAGGGATTTCAACCACACACATCCAGTGAAACACAATGAAACATTCTAACATGCCTTCTCTCACTATGACTGAATTCTATTACCCATTCACTTTATTACAACAACAACTTGCATTTATATATCTTCTTTAACGTAGTGAACCGTCCCAAGGTGCTTCACAGGAGTGTTATCAAGCAACAATTTGCCACATAATGAGATATCATGGTGAGTGACCAACAGCTTGGTCAAAGAGGTAGGTGTTAAGGAGGAGAGAGAAGCAGGAGAAGCCCACTTGGGCCATTGTGTGTGAGCTAGCCCCTTCACATTAGAGCTATCCATTCCAATCCAATTTCCCTGCTATATCCCCTGTACTCTGTAATATTTTACTTCTTCAAGTGATTATCTAATTTCCCCTTAAATCTGTGATCAACACAGTTTCGAGGACTACTTGTGGTGGTGCTGCCTATGTCCCAGTAACCTGTCGGGTGCAAAATGCTTTCTAACTTCCTCCTTTTTAATTTTAAATAGAACTAGTACATAAGAACTTAAGAAATAGGCACAGGAGTAGACCACATGGCCTGTCGAGCCTGCTCCACCATTGGATATAATCATGGGTGAACTTCATGCTGATTCAATTATAGAATCATCAAATAATACACCACAGAAGGAGTTTATTCGGTCCATCTTGCATCTGCCAACTTTGTGGTAGAGCTATCCAATTAATCCCAGACCCCAGCTCTTTCCTCATAGTCATAGTTCCCATCAGGTATATACCCAATTCCTTTTTGAAAGTTACCAATGAATCTGCTTCCATCACCCTTTCAAGCAATTAATTCCAGATTACAACTGCTCATAAATAACACATAGGAACAGGAGTAGACCATATGGCCCATCAAGCCTGCCTTGCCATTCAGTACAATCATTGCTGATCTTTGGTTTCAACTCCACTTTCCAACCCACTCCACATATCCCTTGATTCCCTGAGAGATGAAAAATCTGTCTATCTCGGCCTTAAATTTATTCAACGATGGAGCATCCACAATCCTCTGGAGTAAAGAATTCCAAAGGTTCATAACACTTGGAGTGAAGAAATTTCTCCTCATCTCAGTCTAAATGATCGACCCCTTATCCTGAGACTGTGCCCCCCATTTTAGATTTCCCAGCCAGAAGAAGAAACAACCTGTCAGTGTCTACACTATCAAGCCCCTTCAGAACCTTTTATGTTTCAATGAGATTACCTCTCATTCCTCTAAACTAAAATATAGGCCCAATTTATTCAGCCTCTCATTATAGGACATCCTTCTCATCCCAGGAACCAATCTAGTGAACCTTCGCACTACTGCTTCCAAGGCAAGCATATCCTTCCTTAAATAGGGGAGATGATGACGTAGTGGTAATATCACTAAACTAGTAATCCAGAAACCCGAGCTAATACCATGTTCAAATCCCACCACAGCAGTTGGTGGAATTTAAATTCAATTAATTAATAACCTGGAATTGTAAGCTAGAGTCATGAATAGTGCCATGAAACTATCATCGATGTTCTAAAAACCCATCTGGTTCACTAATGTGGGGAAGGAAATCTGCTGTCCTTACCTGGTCTGGCCTACATATGACTCTAGACCCACAGCAATGCAGTTGCCTCTTTACTTCCCTCTGAAATGGCCTAGCAAGTCACTCAGTTGTCAAGGGCAATTAGGAATAGGCAACAAATGTTGGCCTTGCCAGTGACACCCACAACCCATGAAAGAATTTTTAAAAATGAAGACCAAAACTGCAATGCCAGGTGTGGTCTCACCAAAGCTGTGTACAATTTTTTTTAATTCATTCATGGGATGTAGGCATCACTGGCCAGGCCAGCATTTATTGCCCATCCCTAATTGCCCTTGAGAAGGTGATGGTGAGCTGCTTTCTTGCAGTCCATGGGGGGGGTAGGTACACCCACAGTGCTGTTAGGAAGGGATTTCCCAGATTTTGACCCAGCAACAGTGAAGGAACAGCAATAGAGTTTGTCATTTCCAGTGCCTAGGTCGATGCCGGGTGGTCCGTCCGGTTTCACTCCTTATTGACTTCGTAGCGGTTAGATACGACAGAGCGGCTTGCTAGGCTATTTAAGAGTCAAGCACACTGCTGTAGGTTTAGAGTCCCAAAATACATTAGTGAACCAGATGGGTCTTTACAACAATCGACAATGGCTTCATGGCTGTCATTAGATTCGCTTTTAATTCCAGATTTATTAATTGAATTCAAATTCCACCTGCTGCCATGGTGGGATTTAAACCCACGTCCCCAGAGCAGTACCCTGGGTTTCTGGGTTATTAGTTCAGTGACAATACCACTATGCCATTGCCTCCCCACAATTGTAGTAAGAGTTGTTTATTCTTGTACTCCAATCATATTGCAATAAGGGCCAACATGCCATTTGCCTTCCTAATTGCCACTGTACCTGCATGTGAACTTCTGTGTTCCTTGTATGAGCACGCCCAAGTCTCTCTGAACATCAACATTTGCAAGTTTCACATCTTTTAAAAATATTCTGCCCTTCTATCCTTGTGACCAGAGTGAATAGCCTCACACTTCCCCACAATATACTCCATCTGTCAACTTGTTGCCCACTCACTTAACCTGGTCTGTATCTCTTTGCAATCTCTCTGTGTCCTCCTCGCAGCTTGCATTTCTACTTATCTATGTATCATCAGCAAACTTAGATACATTACTCCCTGACTCTTCGTCTAACTCATTAATATAGATTGTAAATAGCTGAGCCCCAGCACTGATTCTTGCAGCACTCCACTAGTCACAGCCTGCTGTAATGACCAAAGTGGGAGGAGTGCACTGTTAATTCAGTCCCACTTCTCCACGGGTCACAGCATATCAATATACTTTCCCATTTACCGAAACAGCCAATTAGACACTCTATTTGTCCTCAGAATAAATCACACCAGCTAGGTTTCTTTAATCAACAATAAAATTAACTATTTATTACAAAACCAAGTCTTAACCAATAATGAAGTAAATCTATGTACGAATTGAGATATTAAGGCTCCTTATTTTTCCCTAGCTCTTATGCACACACACATACATCTAAAAACCAGTTAACCAGGGAAATAAAAAAGGATTTTGTCCTACAGTTGTTTCATACGAATGAAAGGAATAATAAAAAAACTTTGTCGTCATGACCTGGAAAGAATTGCTTCGATTTGGCAAGGTGTCCCAAAGTCGAATAGTTGGATGCCACTCAAAGACTTTCCAGGTGAGGTTGGAGAACAGTCTGTAATGGGTAGGTGTTCGAGGAAATTCAGCTGCAGCAGGCTTCACATATGTCTTCCATCGGGATGTAGCAACAGATGTCAGTTCTCTGTTACACATTTGATGCAAAAGTCCTTTTTAAAGAGGCAAGATTTCTGCAAGCATTCAGTTACTTAAAAATGTAGGAGGCAACAGCACCATTTCATGAAAGCTTTTACTTTTTGAGAGCAAGGATTTACAGAGAAGCAATCCCTTTCTTGTTCTTCTTCTGATTTTCAGACAGGTCAGAATCAAATTTCAAAATGCCTGCTTTTTGTCCAAACCCATTAAAATTCAAAACTGAAACCAAAACCTTCCATAAACAAGTCACAGGCCCAGTCATAAATTCTCTCTTGTCATAACAGAGGGTAGCTCTGAGGTCAACTCTCTGCTGGTTTCCTTGAAATTACCTGCTGTTCAGTCCTTGTTTACCAGTTCAGCTTTGGTTGAACTTCCTTTCAAAACATCCATAAAACTCAGCTATTTCGAGATCTCTCAATGTCCACTAAAATCCTTTTCATTTTTTTTTAAACATAGAATCCTAAGTCTTTAATAGAAAAAAACAAAACCCTTGTAACACTGCCACCTGGAAAATGCCTCAGATATGCCTAATCTTTGCTTCTTCTCTGTTAACCAATCCTCTGTCCATGCTAATATAATCACCACCAACTCCATGAGACTTTATTTTGCCTATTAACTTTTTGTGTGGCACCTTATCAAATGCCTTTGGAAATCCAGGTATACTACATCTACTGGTTCCCCTTTATCTACCCTACTAGTTGTATCCTCAAAAAACGAATAAATTTGTCAAACACGCTTTTGCTTTCATAAAACCCTGTTGACTTTGCCTGCTCATACTATGATTTTCTAACTGCATTGCTAAAACTTCCTTAATAATAGATTTCAGCTTTCCCGACAACTGATGACAGGTTAACTGTAGTTTACTGTTTTCTCTCTCCCTCCTTTCTTGAACAGTGGTGTTACATTTGCTAACTTCCAATATGCTGGGACCATTCCAGAATACAGGGAATTTTGGAAAATCATAGCCAGTGCATTCACTATCTCTGCAGCTATCTCTTTTAGAACCTGAGGATATAGGCCCTCAGGTCCTGGGGAATTGTTGGATTTTAGACCCTTGAGTTTCTCCAATACTTTTTCTTTCCTGATATTAATTATCTTAATTTCCTCATTATTTTTAGCCCCTAGTTACCCTTTATTTCTAGTAGGCAACTTGTGTACTGAACTGCCACCACATATTATATTGAACTTGTTTCCTGGACAAGCAAGCCATTTTTCTCCAGCATCAACTAACAAAATCACAGTTAACAATCTTCTGCACAACTTTCCAAATGTTCTTTAAAGTTTATTGCTGTATTTTCCAGATAATCTTCTTGGGGATCCTCAGATACTGAAGCAGTCCGTGTAGAAATGCAGCAAGAACTGGACAATATCCAGGCTTGGGCTGATCAGTGGCATGTAACATTCGTGCCACACAAATGCCAGGCAATGACCATCTCCAAAAAGAGAGGATCGAACCATCGCCCTTTGTCATTCAATGGCATTACGATCGCTGAATCCCCACTATCAACATCCTCAGGGTTACCATTGACCAGAAACTGAACTGGAGTAGCCATATTAAAACCGTGACTAAAAGAGCAGGTCAGAGGCTACGAATCCTGCAGCAAGTAACTCACCTCCTGACTCCCCAAAGCCTGTCCACCATCTACAAGGCACAAGTCAGATGTGTGATGGAATACTCTCCACTTGCCTGGGTGAGTGCAGCTCCAACAACACTCAAGAAGCTCAACACCATCCAGGACAAAGCAGCCCGCTTGATTGGCACCCCATCCACAAACATTCACTCCCTCCACCACAGACACACAGTGGCAGCAGTGTGTACCATTTACAAGCTTCACTGAAGCAATGCACCAAGGCTCCTTAGACAGCACCTTCCAAACCCGTGACCTCTACCACCTAGAAGGACAAGGGCAACATATGCATGGGAACACCACCACAAGTTCCCCCCCCAAGCAACTCACCATCCTGGAAATCCCTTCCTAACAGCACTGTGGGTATACCTACCCCACATGGACAGCAGCGGTTCAAGAAGGCAGCTCACCACCACCTTCTCAAGGGCAATTAGGGATGGGCAATAAATGCTGGCCTAGCCAGCGACGCCCACATCCCATGAACCAATAAAAAAGGGTATAGAAGGTTAAGGGGTGATTTGGTCGGGGCTTTTTGGAATTTTGAAAGGAATTGATAGAATAGATAGAAAGAAACGTCTTTTTCTGCAGGCGATGGAGTCTTGGAGAAAGGGATGAAACTTAAAATCAGAACCAGGCCATTCAGAAGGAAACTTCATGCCAAATGGAACTCTCTCCCTCAAAAAGCTGTGGTTACTAGCTCAATTAATAATTTTAAATCTGAGATCAATTCATTTTTGCTAGCCAAGAGATATGGAGACAAGGTGGGCGACTGGTATTAGGATACAAATCAGCCATGGTTTTATTAAATAACTGAACAAACTTGAGGGGCTGAATGGCCTACTCCTGTTACTATGTTTTGGGCATCTTGGAGAGTTAAGAGTTAACAGTTGAACTTCTTTGCATCATGGAGCTATGGACTTTCCAGTATAAACAGGATGCTTTGAAGGATCTTAAGAAAGAAGAATGGCTCATCGTCTGCTTTTAGGTTCTGGCTGTTATATAGGAAAAGTACTTGTGCAAGGAACTACGTAACAGTAATGAAGTCAACCACGATTATTAAGGTCTAACTTTAGTGTCTAGGGTAATAAACGTTAGTAGAGGGAACCATTAACTGTAGCATAAAAAGATAACAGTTCATAAAACCTGTACTTTAACGAGGTTAAGAACCATTATGTCGGGAAATCTTATTTAAGGAAGGTAGCTTCGAACTGAACGACTGCAACTGTTTACATGAATATACTGGGCTGAAATTTATAGTCCTTCCGCTGAGATCGGCGGTGGGCGATAACAATGGTGGTCCGCCTGCGCGGGCTGCACGTCGGGGAACCGTCGCAATGTTAAGTGCAGCAGCTCATTTAAATAGCTGGGGCGGACCACCCACCCCGATGACGTGGAGGGGACGGGCGTCCCTAGCAATGGCGTCATCTGCCTGTGCACAGGCGCTGACACCATTTTTAAAGGGCTTCAAGCCCTACATTTCCATTTAAATTTTTAAAGATTGATTTTTTAAAATTCAATAAATTGATCTTGCCCCTCTCCCACTCCCCCCCCCCACCAATAATCATAGCCTTCTCCCAACCCCAAAACAGATACCTTGTGCACCTGACCTTCCCCCAGACCCCAAAGTGCATCAACTTTATACTTTACTTTACCCCTTCCCACCATCCTATACACTAATGAGATGACTATGACCCTGCTGTCCCCCACCCCCCGCACAGAGAAACTTACCTGCAACCCCCCCACCCCACCCCCCTCACCGCCAGTGTTCCGCCTCGGATCCCCGGAAAGGGATCCGAAGGCATAGGAGTGCTGGCCACCGGCATGAATATCACTCTGGGATGGACAACTGGAGTGCAATGGTAATTAATCAATTCATTTAAATTAATTTATATATTTAAATGGGGTTCCCGTCGCCGCCACTGGCAATATCAAGCCAGGCCTTTGCAGCATTGAGGTCCGTGGTGGGCCTCTCCCGGAGGCATTTTCCAGCCCCCCAAAACCCCCACTCCCCTGCCACGACACCCCATGTCGCTGGGGGCGGGGTCTGTAAATTTAAGCCCACTGTCTTCAAAAGATTTAGGAACAGATGCATTATGCAGTCTTGTCTGTGACATGTGCCTTTGATGTAAGTGAAATATGATGTATAAAGCAGTATGGTTTTCAACAAGTCTTCAGAGAGTTCGAAAAGCAGAACTAGAAGACAGAAGACACTCTCTGTGTCTGGTTGAGCTGATCGCCCAACTAGTCATCAATAAAGTCTGTTGCACCTACTCAGCCACCAAGTGCCTCGTGCTTACTTGAAGCATTTTATTGTGAACCCTGGAATGAAAGTGATTGACTGCTAATATTATGCACTTTCCAGCCCACAAGATAAAATGCACGGCAAAACTCTACTGCAAACACAGGAGTACAGGCCACTTCAGTGGGAAAGGGTTTAATATGATCACAAAGGCATTTTTGAGTGTGCAAAGAAATCTAGTACGAGCATTTTAAGCATTCAGAACAGGACATCATCAATCGGGATGCCTTTCCCATCATTGCAGATGTTGCTCCAGACCAAACGCAACCATAAAATTTGAATATTGGCAACGCACAAATGTTTGAAATGGAATATTTTACAGCAATGAATTTCAATTATTGAGGCAGATGTATTTGTGGAATTATGGATTGTTTTGCTAATGTGTTTTGTTGAATAACAATTTTCTTTGATCCACTGACTGGAGATCTGAATTTATATTTTTTTGAAGAAATCTAAAAAGAACATTTAAAAAATGGATGACTGCTGGCAGCTTATGATGATCGCCTAGTTTGCAACACTCTATCCGACATTGCAAAGGACTGTAAGGAGGGAGACGAAATGGCTGCATTTCCCAACTGAGTGACTGTCTTGTGACAAGTCCTCCCATCAGTGGTTTTAAGCTGGTGTTTTCTGTGCAGCAAAGGAGGAGCAACTGGACTCTGACACATGCAGACCCTAAGTGGAGGTCCCTTTCCCTCTCTCCATTTCAGCTTGAAAGCTTTCAAATCCTGCTTGTTGACTGATCACCTTTGCATACTCCGGCTACAATCAGAAACCCAGTTGGAGGAAATCCTCCACATCACTGTCTCCAAGAGACCCACCAAACCATTCATCGACCTCTTCAAACTAAAAGCCTCAGGACCACCGAATTCAGCTGGAAGCCAGCAGAATTCCCAAACTTCACAGACTTTATTTCCCCCTTTTTATGGACTCTAACTCAACCAATCTACCTTTCCCCACTCTTTAATCTATTTGTAAACCTCTAGTGCGTACGTGAGAGTGAAAGTTGGCACGTTGTTTATTATTTTATTAGTTCGGTTTAGGTACAATAAAGTTAACCCCTTTCTTTGTTAACTCAAGAAAACCTGTCCGATTGGTTCTTGCTATGATCATAGCAAGTAAGTAATCAAAAACCTACTGGGCATAATTGGCCAGTACATCCACTTTAAGAAAGAATTAAACCTGTTGTGGTCAAACAAGGAGAGGGAAAAGGGGGAAGCCCTTCGACCCCTCCTCACTTGACCATACAGGATCAATAAGGCACATGGCCAGAAACCCTAACCCTAACCCTTTACATTAATTTTATTTTTTCATGGGATATGGCCGTCGCTAGCAAGGACAATGGTTTTGTTGTGCTGGAGTGGTAATCCAGAGCCCAGACTAATGCTCTGGGGGCATGGGTTTGAATCCCACCACGGTAGATGATGAAATTTGAATTCAATCAATTAACCTGGAATAAAAGCTTGTCTTAACGGTGATCATGAAATCATTGCCAATTGTTGCAAAAACCCATCTGTTTCACTAATGTCCTTTAGCGAAGGAAAACTGCCGTCCTTACCTGGTCTGGCCTACAGATCCACAGCAATGCAGTTGACTCTTAAATGCCTCTGAATGGCCAAGCAGGGCAATTAGGGTTGGGTAATAAATGCTGGCCTAGCCAGCGATGCCCATATTCACAAAATGAATACAAAAAAGGTCACGATTAGGCTAGTTATTTTTTTAATTCCAGAGTGATTAATTGGATTTAAATTTCGCCATCCGTCATCAGAATCACAGAATAATACAGTGCAGAAGAGGCCCTTCGGCCCATCGAGTCTGCACCAATGCATTAAAGACACCTGACCTGTCCACCTAATCCCATTTGCCAGCACTTGGTCCATAGCCTTGAATGTTATGACGTGCCAAGTGCTCATCCAGGTACTTTTTAAAGGATGTGAGGCAACCCGCCTCTACCACCCTCCCAGGCAGGGCATTCCAGACCGTCACCACCCTCTGGGTAAAAAAGTTCTTCCTCAAATCCCACTTAAACCTCCTGCCCCTTACCTTAAACTTGTGTCCCCTCGTAACTGACCCTTCAACCAAGGGGAACAGCTGCTCCCTATCCACCCTGTCCATGCCCCTCATAATCTTGTACACCTCGATCAGGCCACCCCTCAGTCTTCTCTGCTCCAGCGAAAACAACCCAAGCCTATCCAACCTCTCTTCATAGCTTAAATGTTCCATCCCAGGCAACATCCTGGTGAATCGCCTCTGCACCCCCTCCAGTGCAATCACATCCTTCCTATAATGTGGTGACCAGAATTGCACACAGTACTCCAGCTGTGGCCTTACCAAAGTTCTGTACAACTCCAACATGACCTCCCTGCTTTTGTAATCTATGCCTCGATTGATAAAGGAAAGTGTCCCATATGCCTTTTTCACCACCCTATTAACCTGCCCTTCTGCCTTCAGAGATCTATGGACAAACACGCCAAGGAAGGTCCCTTTGTTCCTCGGAGCTTCCCAGTGTCAGGCCATTCATTGAATACTTCCATGTCACATTACTCCTTCCAAGGTGCATCACCTCACACCTTTCAGGGTTAAATTCCATCTGCCACATTTCTGCCCATTTGACCATCCCGTCTATATCTTCCTGTAACCCAAGACACTCAACCTCACCGTTAACAACTCGGCCAATCTTTGTGTCATCCGCGAACTTACTGATCCTACCCCCCACATAGTCATCTATGTCGTTTATATAAATGACAAACAATAGGGGACCCAGCACAGATCCGTGTGGTACGCCACTGGACACTGGCTTCCAGTCACTAAAACAGCCGTCTGTCATCACTCTCTGTCTCCTACAGCTAAGCCAATTTTGAATCCATCTTATCAAGTTACCTTGTATCACATGTGCATTTGCTTTCTTGATAAGTCTCCCATGTGGGACCTTGTCAAAGGCTTTGTTGAAATCCACGTAAACTACATCAACTGCACTACCCTCATCTACACACCTGTCACATGCTCAAAACATTCAATCAAATTTGTTAGGCATGACCTCCCTCTGACAAAGCCATGCTGACTATTCCTAATCAAATTTTGCCTCTCCAAGTGGAGATAGATTCTCTCCTTCAGAATTTTCTCCAATAGTTTTCCTACCACTGACGTGAGACTCACTGGTCTGTAGTTCCCTGGCTTATCTTTACAACCTTTGTTAAATGGTCATGGTGGGATTCAAACCCACATCCCCAGAGTATTAACTTAGGTATCTGGATTACTAGTCCAGTGACATTACCAATATGCTGCCACCTCCCCTAACATTATAGTAGTGACTAAATATTGGACAAGCTACAGTCCCCATTGCTTATAGCCGGCATGTTGGTGCATGAGTGATTCATTCTCTACGCAGACTAGACAGTAAAACTACGTCTTGCAACTACAACTCTCTGATAGCTGGAGGGGGGCCCTGAGTGAAGTGCAGGGAGGCTACTAAAGAGGGTTGTGCAGCTCACTCTGTTCCCTCGGTTTCGAGAACGGTCTGGAAGTGGCTGTCCTCCAAGGCAGAGTGTCTGTGGACAGAAAAGCTTTAATCCATCAAAGGGCCCTTGGGATGTCACCAGCAGTAGGACATCATCAAAAAACTTTTTTTTAATTATTCATGAGGTGTTAGCATCGCAGGCAAGGCCAGCATTTATTGCCCATCCCTAATTGTCCTTCAGAAGATGGTGGTGAGCTGCCTTCTTGAACCACTGCAGACCATCTGGTGCAGTTAGACCCACAGTGTTGTTCGGAAGGGAGTTCCAGGATTTTGACCCAGCGACAGTGAAGGAAGGGTGATATAGTTCCAAGTCAGGATGGTGTGTGACTTGGAGGGGAACTTGCAGGTGGGTAGTGTTCCCATGCACCTGTTACCCTTGTCCTTCTAGATGGCAGAGGTCGCGGGTTTGGAAGGTGCTGTTGAAGGAGCCTTGGTGAGTCACTGCAGTGCATCTTGTAGATGGTACACACTGCTGCCACTGTGCGTCGGTGGTGGAGGGAGTGAATGTTGAAGGTGGTCGATGCCCTGCCAATCAAGTAGGCTGTTTTGTCTTGGATGGTGTTGAGCTTCTTGGAGCTGCACCCATCCAGGCAAGTGGAGAGTATTCCATCACACTCCTGACTTTTGCCTTGTAAGTGGTGGACAGACATTAGGGAGACAGGAGGTGAGTTATTCGCTGCAGAATTCCCAGCCTCTGACCTGCTCCTGTAGCCACAGTCTTTATATGGTTGGTCCAGTTCAGTTTCTGGTCAATGGTAACCCCCAGATATTGATGATGGCAGTTTCAGCGATGGTAATACTGCTAAATGTCAAGGAGAGACTATTGTGAAGGCCAATGTGCAGGCATGTTAAATGGGACACTATGTAATCCACTAGATCTGATTTGGCTGTTCCCTGAACTAGCTGACACTGTTAATGCATTATAAGCAATACCTTTGTAATAGACTCCAGTGGTAATGACAAATGGACAATGTCATTTGCCCACTGTAGGCAATTGCCCCTCTAATTGTGACTTTAAGAGGTGGGAACTGTACTTCATTAGTTGTGGGGTGCTTTGAGGTTTCGAAAGCCACTCTGAGTGAAAGTGCTTTCTTTCTTATTTTGAGCCCACCTGCTCCACTTCAATCCCCATACAGCTTGTTTTCCCACCTACCCTGGTTGATCCTTATTAAGCTATTAGATGAAGATCTCAATCCATTTACAATACCCCACGGCTTGGTGGGGAGGTGCATCAACTCGTGCTGTACTGAGTCTTATAGGAAAGAAAGGCTTGGCATTTACTTAGTGCTTTTCATGATCTCAGGACTTCCTAAAGCACTTTACCGCTAATTACGTACTTTTTGAGGTTTAGTGACTGTTGCAATGTAGGAAAAGTAGCAGCCAATTTGTGCACAGCAAGCTCCCACAAACATCAATGTGATAATAACCACATAATCTGTTTTTAATGATGCTGCCCAGGGAGATCCTCACTGCTCTTCTTCAAATATTGAATATAGGATATTTTACGACCACCTGAGAGGGCAGGTAGGGCCACAGTTTGATGTCTCAGCCAAGCAATGACACCTCTGACAGTGCAGAGCTCCCTCAGTACTGCACGAGGAGTGTCAGCGTGGATTCTGTGTTCATACCTCTGGAGTGGGACGAACCCACAACCTTCTGACTCAGAGGTGAAAGTGCTACCCACTGAGTCTGCAGAGGTATCATGAGTTAAGCTAACTGGCCTCAGGCATGGCTGGGCCATTACAATTCATCTCACAATCCCCAAGAACATCATCTCTAGGTGAAGCATTTCTAAGAATCAATGAGAACATTTAATCGTGTTGGCTCATTTCAGATGCCTGATGGGCGAATAAACTGGCATCAAATAGGCATCTGTGTCAAGCTGTAAAATAAGAGCTGGAGAATATTGTCTAAATTATCTTGGTTGGTTGAACAGATTGAATGTTTATCGGAGAGAGAAAAAACAAGAATAGCCAAACTAAAGGCCCTTTTAGCTTGCAGCTCAGTTCAACCTAACCCATGTTGCACTGATGTGTTGACATTAGATTCTGTCACGAGGTCCCTACAGGAGGTCAATGGGGTGGCGGGAGGTTTCCTGCCGTGCCCACTGAGGCGAATGGCACACCGTGTTATTTATTGGTAAATGGTACAGCAATTTCAGGCAAGGGGCAGAGCACGGTTAAACTCAAACATCCAAAGTCACTGTCTGAGTTGTGCCCCTCCTCCATACGCTGGTGCTTTTAGCCTCCTATTTCATTTTCGAGACTTGCCGCAGAAAGTTAAGTCTAGTCATTACAGGTGTAAGTATCCCTTTAACAAGATGATATGTGTTAATATCTGCCAGTCAACCTCTCTGGCACTGAAGATTGATTATTATAAGTGTGGATTGTCATGGCCTCCGGTTTTGAATTTTTCAGGAGGATTTTAAAAATGTCAAATTTTAAATGTTACATTTTTCCTTACCTTTTCTTTCTGTCCTTTTCCTTTCTCAATCCAATCTTTCTTTCCCTCTCTTTATTTTACTTTCTGCACGTGAGCTGATTCAAATTCACCCTCCAATTCAGTCCTTCCGGTGTTTATTTCTCAATCATTAAATCCAATTGGTTAAGGATTGCTTTCCCTGTTCACTCAGGTCACCAGATGTCCCATTTCACCTGCTGTCCTGTTATCAGCTCAACTTTGTGAGCAAGAATCTTTCAAGCAGGCTAAGTCTCACCAACTGGGCATGCTGTTGGATGTCCTGCTCCAGCAAAATTCTGGCCCATTATGAATGCTTCTATAACATCAGTCACCGTGCTTCATAAGTAAGTTAACTTATGTATGAAGCACTTTGAGGCACTTCAGTAAGGAACCAAGAAGTCAGATCAGATTCTAGGGGAAATTACTGTTAACGTGACCGACACTTTAAAAGAAACACAGCCAAGGGCAAGACATACTTATTTTCCAGATTATTATGGTCCTATTTTTTCTGATATTAAAAGGATTTATATAATCGAAGACTTCACGGACAGTAAAGCCTGTAGTTTTAAGTAGTTCCCTGTCGTGAGAAAGAGATTTTTTTTAATGTTATCAGTGAGAGTCAATCCAATCTGAGCAAATCTATCGTTCTTGAGCTATTGAATGATATGGTACTTACAGAGTTTAGATTGCCGTTTCTTCATCATCACTGGGTCAAATCCAGTTGCTTCTTCCTTAACAGCACTGTGGGAGTTCCTTCAAAGAAGGCAGCTCACTATCACCTGTCCAAGGACAATTAGGGCTGGGCAGTAAATGCTGGCCTTCCCAGTGGCAACCACATCCCATGAATGAATGAAAAAAAAGCTTTGCAAGTAAAAAATAACTTGGATTTATATAGTCGTCTCTCAGAAACGTGCTAAAGTCCTTCGCATGGAAAGAATTGTTTTGAGTTGCAGTGGTTACTACTTGTATGTGCACAGTATCATCCCACAAACAGCAACGCAATAACGCAGCTTGATCAGACCAGACCTGAAGCACCATGGAACTATTCAGGGAAAAGTGGGATATTGTTCTGGCCAAACAAAAAAGATGCCTCCTTCAAACAACAGAGGCAGTGCAGAGCTGAAGTGCAAGTTCTTCAGTTTGCATTTCTGTGTGTCTGTTACATATAAAATCACAGATAAAATCAATATGTAAACCATCAGACAAATGACTCGAGACATGTGAGTGGATTTAAAAACCCAAGAGAAAAAGCCGGTTAGAAATAGGAGACGATGAAAGCAGCAATTTGCCCAGTTCATGCCCTTCCTCCCAAAAATAAGAACAGAACACAAATACACAGCAAAACCTTGTTCATCTGCTAGTAGCTGTGAAATTGTGATCATAGGGTCATAGAGAGATACAGCACTGAAACAGGCCCTTTGGCCCACTGAGTCTGTGCCAACCAACAACCACCCATTTATACTAATCCCACATTAATCCCATATTCCCTACCATTCTCCTGCCACCTATCTACACTAGGGGCAATTTACCTATCAACCTGCAAGTCTTTGGCTGTGGGAAGGAAACCAGAGCACCCGGTGGAAACCCACTCGGTTACAGGGAGAACTTGCAAACTCTGCACAGGCAGCACCCAGAACCGAACGCAAGTCATTGGAGCTGTGAGGCTGCGGTGCTAACCACTGCGCCACTGTGCCGCCCCAATGTGATGGTGTTGAAATCTGTGTGTGAAGTTATCGGTGAAATTTCAGTCCTTTTCAGAAGTGTTGTCAGATAACTGCATATTGTATTTTCATGATGGCAAGGGGAAAGAGCTGACATATTTAAGGCTTTGGAGATCGGAGTCCTGAGGGAAGCTTGGCAAGGAAGTATCTGAGAGGTCAGCTTATCAAGGGCACAGTGGCACAGTGATTAGCACCGCAACCTCACAGCTTCAGGGACCCGGGTTCAATTCTGGGTACTGCCTATGCGGAGTTTGCAAGTTCTCCCTGTGACCGCATGGGTTTTCGCCGGGTGCTCCGGTTTCCTCCCACCGCCAAAGACTTACAGGTGATAGGTAAATTGGCCATTGTAAATTGCCCCTAGTGGTGGTAGAATATATGGGATTACTGTAGGGTTAGTATAAATGGGTGGTTCTTGGTCAGCACAGACTCGGTGGGCCGAAGGGCCTGTTTCAGTGCTGTATCTCTAAAATAAAAGAAAAAGAATTTGCCTGTATTAAGGGATAAATTTTTGCTTCAGGGGTGGAAAACAGGAGTTGGGACTGTTTCCAGGTCCCAAACATGCCCCAGGGGAGGGGGGGCGGTGGTTGTTAACAGTCACTGGTTGAAATTTTGATTGTGGCGAACCTTAATTGAAATGGGAACAGCTCCCTCTCCAATTAAGGGCGGCGGGCAGGCTCTTGAAGCTGGAGGGCTAATGAGAGGCCTTTCAGCTTCAGAGAAGCAGCCAGCTGCAGGAACTGGTAAGTAAAGTTTGTTTATGATACTTCAGCTTCTACCTTAATCCCATGAGTATGTCCCAATACATATTTCGCTTTTGAAATAATCATAAAAAGTGAATGATAAAACCTGCTTGTTGCTTTCTTGTTTGCTGTCTGTGAGAATTCTTCAATGTGATTGGCTGCTTAGCCTGATTGATGACAACACTGTTGCTGGATGGCAGAGTGAGGTTATTCAGCAGCAATTGTGGCTTAGTACACGGCTAAAAAGCCAGTTTCACTTCATTCAACAAGATGGAGCTTTTTCAGGGGTTCTTACGGCCCAGCTAATAGCATAAAAAGTGGAACTTCACATCAAATCAGTGATTTTTAATTGATTTCCATCTGAGAGGTCTTCATCAGTGCACCCTGTGGAGGAGCAAGGAATCACTGACAGCAGCTTGTGAATTTCGACATTTAGTTGTATATGGGCAGATGCCAAAAGTTGCTCTTTGTCTCATAGAGTAATGACGGTGAACATTGACAGTTTCACCATCATGACAACCCCAAAATCCAGATCATTCTCTTGTGTTACTAACTGTGTACTCTTTGAGAAAGTCTCTGAAGGGTGAGTTCAGTCACCTAGCAGGTACAGCTGTCTTGAGAGAGAGGAAGACCAGTCAATCGATACCAGGCATGCCTACATTACAGGGCTCATTTTCAGAGTGGTCAGAAATCTAATCGCATCCACCAAATCCTAAAAGCCTCAAGAGAATGTTTCCTGCAATCTGACCTCAAGTGTCTTGAAGACTGAAATACAGAGATCTCTCTCTCAGGACTTTTTTTTTGCCTTTGTTTTTACAATGGAAGACACAAGTAGCTTACTTTGGGGTAGAAGAGTCTGTATGTTTTGCACCTAGATTCCAGTCAACGCTTGGAAAAAGATCGGGGGATTTTAAACTACACTCAAAACCACTTCCATTCATGCTTTCCCTGATCATTCATGTTGGTTCTTAAATCAACTGGCCCAGGTCAGGCCCCACCCGCAAAACTGGCTATGCCCCAAGTCAACATTGCAAGATGCTTCCAATTGCGCTGATTCCGGAAGACTCTTCAAATGGCGTTCATTTCCTTAGGCGCACAGGCACTAGTAGGTACATTTTGAAAGTTTCGTACTATCAAGAAATATTTAATTCACTGAGGAACTGACTATTCACTACCCCAATGAAGCTATTAAATGGTTCACTATATTTTTTAAGGCATTATCAGTGATTTTAAATCAGTTTACTCACAGATGGAGGGCTGCACACTGATTTAAAAATGCTGATTTTTGCTGATAAACCCATTTTCAGCTCTATTAAGAAAACTGCACCAAATTAGAACTCCTAAATATATTGAGGAAAACCATAAATGGAAGGAAAAAAAGAAGCCTTGCCATATATGAGAGCAGAGGACTCTACCAGAACCCCTTCCATCGTGACCCCTTCCACCAGGATCCCTTCCATCGTGACCCCTTCCATCGGGATTCCTTCCACCATGACCCCTTCCATTGGGATTCAAGTGTGTGTGTGTAAACGCACAAAGTGTGGTGAATAAGGTTGGTGAGCTACAAGCACAAATAGCAGCTTGGGAATATAATGCAGTAGCTAGAATGGAAACATGGTTTTAAAATGGTGAGCACTAGATGCTTAATATACAGGATATAAAGTATTCAGAAAAGATAGAGAAGTAAAAAAGGGAGATGGGGCGGCAGTATTGATTAGGGAAAACATTGTAGTGTTGGAAAGGGAGAATGTCCTTGAGGGGGCAATGCCAGAATGCATTTGGTTAGAGTTGAGAAGCAAAAAGGTCATGTTTCTAGGGGTATGCTACAGGCCTCCAAATATTGAGAGAGAGGAGCAAATCTGTAGGGAAATCACAGAACTATGCAAGAACTATAGAGTGGTGATATTGGGGGGCTTTAGTCACCCAAATATTGATTGAGATAATTTTAGACTAAAGGGCAAGGAGGGAGAGGAATTTATGAAATGTGTTCAGGAGAACTTCCTTGACGAGTATGTTCTCGGTCCAACTAGGAAGGAGGCATTGCTGGATCTGGTGCTGGGGAATGAGGTAGGCCAAGAGGACCAAGTGTCTATCGGGGAGCCCTTGGGTAAGAATGATCATTGTCTCATAAGGTTTAGACTAGTAATGCAGAAAAACAAGTAATGAAATAAGATAGAATGTCTAGATTGGGAGAGGGCTAATTTTAATGCAATGGGAAGGGATCTAGCCAGGGTAGAATGGAACCGAAGTCTGACCGGCAAAACTGTATCAAACAATGGGTTATGTTTAAGGAAGAGATGCTTTAGGTATAGCGTAGGTACATTCCAACAAGGGCAAAAATTAAGGAAACAAAAAAGAGGGATCCTTGGATGACGAGGGAGATAAAGATTATAATGAAACAAAAAAAAAGGCTGTATGAAGTAGGTCCGGTGAATTCTTCAAGTGAGAACCAGATGTGATGGAAATCACACCTGCCAAATGGAAACATATTAATTTTGTCATATGGGGTACCGCTTAAAACTTTTTACCAGACACTGCAAATAACTTGCTTAAAAAAAGCAGAGCTGAGCAGCTGAAAACATGGTTGCACATTTACATTCTGAGAGACATGAATGGAGAGACAATGGGGGTACTCCTTGATTCAATTAACAAGATTGATCTGGACAATAGTAGTGATCAACATCATTGGACTGTGTAACAGTCGGAACTCCACTCCCCACCAAGTGTGTCTGGAAAGCTTTGAAATCCACCAACCCTCCCAGAAGCTCCTGTTTCAAACAGAGATGGTCACATGACCTACCTGCTGGTAAGTTTGGGGCTTTTTTGAATTGTGCCTCAAAGAAAGGACAAAGTCTGCAACTGGACTGGCAGAAGAAAAAGTCCCTCTCTTTCTCTCTCTCTGTCTCTCTATCTCTCTTCAGCAAAGTCCCAGGAAAACTACAGTGGCAGCTTCTACGCTTCAAGACTACAGACAAAGCCTCTCTTCGGCCTTCTGGTACCAGAGAACCAAGCTTGAAATTGTGCACTGAGGCCCAGTGAGGGCTCCAAGACTTTAACTTCAATTAAGGACACTGAATCAAGATCATTATATCAAAGACACAAAAAGACAGTGCCTGTATTCCATTTATTGCCAACTCTACTTCAACACCTCCTCCCAATTCTTTCTTCCCCTCTGTATCTATTTGTGTGTATGTTTCTCTTGTATGCATGCTAGCGTAGTTGCATCGCATATTTTAATAATTTTAATGGGGTTAGAGTGGTAAGGCTAATAAACCTGTCTGATTGATTCATTTGCAATTACAATTAGAGTGCAACGAGAAAGGGCTCACTGAAGGGGTAAGCTAAAATCACCGTGTCTTAAAAGATAAACACTGTTACAGCCAAAACAGGAAAGGGGCAAGAGGGGAGCCTGAGACTCCTTCCTCACCTAGTTGTAACACAGGCCTTATATAATAAGTTGAGAGGGAGGGTGGAGAGGAAAATAAGACTGGCAAAGAGAGAATATGAGAATAGAATGGCAGTCAACATAAGGAAACCCAAAATCTTCTACCGGCATGTAAAAAGTAAGTGGGTAGTAAGAGGTGGAGTGGGGCCTATTAGGGACAAAGATGGTGCTTAGAGGTACAGGGCAAGACTAATATACTGAATGAGTTCCTCAGTGCTCACTAAGGAAGTGGAATCTGACAAAATTTCAGTAGAAACAGAAAGAGTAGAGGCAATGGACAGGGTAAAGATTCAGAGGGGGAGGTACTAAAAAGGCTGGCTATGCTTAGGGTATATAATTCGCCTGGTCCAGGTGGCTTGTACCCCAGGTTGCTAAAGGAGGTGGGGATGGAGAGAGCAGAAGGGCTTGCCATAATCTTCCAACCTTCCCTGGATACGGGGGAGGTGCCCGAGGATTGGAGCGTGGCAAATATGACACCCTTATTGAAGAAAGGGTGTAAGGACAGTCTGAGTAACTGCAGGCCAGTTAGTTTAACATCAGTGGTGGGTAAGGTTTTAGAAACATAATCAGGGAAAAATTCAACACACACTTGGAGAGGTTTGAGTTAATTAAGGATAGTCAGCACAGATTTGTAAAGGGTAGATCATGCTTAACTAATCTAATGAATTTTTGATAGAGAAGGTTGATGAAGGGAATGTGGTGGATGTTGTTTATATGGATTTTAAGAAAGCATTTGATAAAGTACCACAAAGGCTGGTTAACAAAACTGAGGCTCATGGAATCAGAAGATCAGTGTCCAATTGGATAAAAAAAAAATTGGCTTAAGGACAAATAACAGCAAATCATTGTAAATTTTGCTTTTCAGATTGGAGGATGGTAGACAGTGGTGTTCTCCAAGGGTCAGTGCTGGGACCACTGCTTTCTTTGCTATATATAAATGACTTGGATCATGGAATACAGAGTAGAATCCCAAAATTTGCTGATGACACCAAACTTGGAGGTGTAGCAAACAGTGAGGATGATATGAACTGCCTGCAATAGGACATAGGCTAGCAGAATGAGCAGTCAGGTGGCAGTTGGAATTTAATACTGGCAAGTGTGAGGTGATGCATTTTGGCAGAAGGATTAGGGAGAGGCAATATATACCTTAATGGCACAGTTCTAAAGAGTGTGCAGGAACAGAGGGACCTGGGAGTGCAGTTGCATCAATCTTTGAAAGTGGCAGGAAATATTGAGAGGGTGGTTAGTAAGGCATATGGGATCTTGGGCTTCATAAATAGATTCATTGAGTGCAAAAGCAGGGAAGTTATGCCAAAGCTTTGTAAAGCTCTGGTTAGGCCCCAACTGGAGGATTGCATCCAGTTCTGATCATCACACTTCAGGGAGGATGTGAGGGTCCTTGAGAGGGTGAAGAGGATATTTACCAGAATGGTTCCAGGGATGGGGGATTTTAGTTACAAGGTTAGGTTGGAAAAGATGGGTTTGTTCTCCCTAAAACAAAGGAGATTGAGGGGAGATTTAATAGAAGTGTATAAGATTGTGACAGGCGTAGATAAGATGGACAAGGAAAAACTGTTCCCATTAACAAATGGTACAAGGACTAGGGGACACAGATTGAAGGTTTTGGGCAAGAGATGCAGGGGGAATATGAGGAAGAACTTTTTTACGCAGCGAGTGTTGATGACCTGGAACTCACTGCCCACAAGGCTGGTGGAAGTGGAGATAATCAATGATTTCAAAAGGAAATTGGATGGGCAATTGAAGAAAATAAACTTGCAGGGCTACAGAGATCGAGCAGGGAGTGGGACTGACTGGGTAGCTCTGTAGAGAGCTGACATGGACTCAATAGGCTGAAGGACCTCCTTCTGTGCCATAAGTAACTCTATGACTCTATGACTCAATATCTTGAGGCACATAATCTAGGCTCACACTTCCAGTGCAGTGCAGTGCAGTGCTACAATGTCAGAGGTGCCGTCTTTTGGATGAGACATTCAATCGAGTATCTGTCTACTCTCTCAGATGCCATGGCATTGTTTGAAGAAGATTGGGGGAATTTTCCAACCAACACCTAATAACAGAGGTTGAGTCATTTATTTAATTGTTGTTTGTGGGAGCTTGCTGTGCTCAAATTGGCTGCCACATTACCAATACTGCAATAGGGACTACACTTCAAAAAGTGCTTCATTGGCGGTAAAGCACCTTAGCCCATCCCGAGGGTTGTGAAAATGTAAGTCTTTCTTTCGTTTTTGTCATTTGTTTTTTCTTCACACTTCTATTCAGCACTTTAGGACAATTCCTCACTGTTCAACATCTTATATAAATGCAAGTTTTTGATAAATGTTGCTGTTTGTTGTTACCAAGCAAGACGCAGACATTAGAGACATTCCTAATGGATCTGGTTGCTCGAATGCGAGACAGGTAAATTTGATAGGCTGAGTGACTTTATATTGTTCTTGACTCTTATTGGGAAACAGTGCCCTCCTGTGGTAACAGTTACTCACATCTGGAGTGTTGTGCGGTGTGGAAGAGTGAGTAATATGTGGCTTCGAACACACTGCCGTATTTACAGGTGCTACAGGTGCTATTTTGGGTATAAATGTTGTCCAGATGCAATTTGGATGAGGGCATTTGCTCGGACAGTGAAAGTATGCAGATCGTGATGTCAGTCAGTGTCTAACGCTGGCTTGACACCGGCACTGTCATTTTCAACCTCGCCATTCCAGCTAATGCCCTCTCTTAAACAAGCACAGCTGACCATGCATCAAGTAGCAGGTGGGACCCCCACCAGCACTATTTAAAGGATCAACTACTTTCAAGTCCATTGCTGATTGATTTCTACTGGCTCTGTTTTAGTTTGTAGAAGTTTTCTACTCCTACTTAAAGTTGGTGAAGTCTACAGGGAAAGGTGCTGCATGTGGTAAAGGCCTTCGTTCTCACTTCAAGGGTTCTACTCAGGACACTTGCTCCCAGACTGTGTGCTGTAGCTTCCATCCTCCTTGGCTTGCAGCATCATCTCCCTTTGACATTCAGCAGCAATACCATTGCTGAATACCCCAATATCAACATCCTGGGGATTACCATTGACTAGAAACTGAACTGGACAAGCCATATAAATACTGTGGCTACAAGAGCAGGTCAGAGGCTGGGAATTCTGTGGCGAGTAACTCACCTCCTGACTCCACAAAGCATGTCCACCATCTACAAGGCACAGGTCAGAAGTGTGATGGAATACTCTCCACTTGCCTGATGGGTGCAGCTCCAACAACACTCAAGAACTCGACACCATCCAGGACAAAGCAGCCCGCTCGACTGGCACACCATCGACAAACATTCACTCCCTCCACCACCGACGCTCATTGGCAGCAGTGTGTACCGTCTACAAGACGCACTGCAGCAACTCACCAAGGCTCCTTCATCAACACCTTCCAAACCAATGACATCGACCACCTAGAAGGACAAGGCAGCAGATGCATGGGAACACCACCACCTGCAAGTTCCCCTCCAAGTCACACACCATCCTGACTTGGAACTATATCGCTGTCCTTCACTGTCGCTGGGTCAAAATGCTGGAACTTCCTTCCTAACAGCACTGTGGGTGTACCCGCAAAAGATGGACGTCTGCAGTTCAAGAAGGTGGCTCACCACCATCTTCTCAAGGGCAATTAGGGATGGGCAATAAATGCCCAAATCCCGTGAAAGAATAAAAAAAGGAGAATGAGCAGAGGCAAACGAGGAGGATAAACTGCTCAAAGAGGGAGGAGAAGGAGCAGGAGAAGGGCCCTCAGCACCAAGCCAAATCCACTCCGGGTCTTCAAGGAGGAATTGCCCTACCTCAACGAGTGTGTGCGATTTCTCTGTTTTATGAAGCAGGAGCTTACTGAAATCTACCACTTTATGCAGGCAGACCTGCAGCTCAGAGCAGGGGAAGGATGGTGCTGCCAGTAGCTGTGAAGGTAACCGAGGTCCCAAATCTTTTTGCTTTGGAATCCTTCCAGGCTGGACATCTGCAACATCTCGTGATTCACTGTCCACTGCTGCAAAGGGAGGTCATTGGTGCTCTGTGTGCCAGGATAGGGCAATAAATTACTTTCTCTCTAGCCAGGTTGCATATCAGTTGCTATCGAATGCACACATGTTACTTTGAGGGTGCTGCATCTAAATGCAGAGATGTACCGCATGAATGGGCCGCAATAGCAGGAAGATCATTCCAAGACATGTGTGCCAGGTGGGTAGTCTGTCATGTGGCATCGTTGCCACATTATCCAAAGTCCAACGGCATGGCTGAAGACACGGATCGTATCATCAAATCACTCATTTTAAAGTGTAGGCAGACGCAACAAGATCTCAAGGTTGCAATGCTGCACCTCCAAGCTCCTCCATCAGACATGGATTTACCATCACCTGCGGAGTTGATGTTTGGAAGGCAGGTAAGAACTACCCTGCCCAATCATCATCTCTTCTAAATTTTCCACAGTAAAGGATAAACTTATGTCTAAACAAGAGAAGATAAAGGCATCATATGACAGGCAAGTAGGACCAGAATTGGCTTGATTGTGAGTAAGACATAAGGTCAGAGTCCTCTGTCATGCGTCAGGAACTTGCTATCCTGCAGAGGTTGCTAGGAATAGTGACCAGCACAGATAGTGTGAGATACTGACACTCAATGGGTGCAATTCTCAAACGGAACCAAAGTCAACTAAGAGAACTGTATGACAACTGTATTACATGTGACAACCCTCGCTTTGCAGATACATTCAAAGACAAAGTCTGAAGATGAACGTACAGAGGCTATGAGCACGGAGAACGAACATGTCACCAGTGTCTCAAAGGAGTTATCAAGATGAGCTCAGCTCTGGGAAAATTCATGATAACAAAATCGGGATAAATAAGCAAACTTCCTCTACGTTTTATAGAGCATTAAACTTACTCACTTGTAAATATCATTTTATTTTAATCATGTATAGTTACTTTAAACTGCAACATCACTGTATATTGTACATATGTTTTTATCTTTGGAAAAAAGGGGGATGTTTTGGGACCAGCTTAAGAGAGAACGACCTTAAGAGGCTGTAAATAAAGATCACCAGAGAAAGTCATGTCGCGTCACAGTGGGAAATCTCAAACTTCGGAATTCAACTGAGAAATTAAGGCAATCGAAGTGAATTCTTAAGAGCTGTGGTACACTTTGGATTATTCCCAGGAGTGAACAAACCGGCAAGATCCTGTAACATATAGGAAATTTCTTGGGGTGGAAATAACAGTCAAACAAGCATATTTTGCTGAGATTTGGAGTTTAAAGTATTCGTCTTCATGTTCTGCTAAGATTTTAAGTTTAAAATATGTGTTTCCAAATTGCAGTGTTAAGTTCGTAGTGTTTTGCTTTGCTGAACACTTGCACAGTAAAGTTTTTGTCTAAAATGTGAAATCTTCTGGTGTACTTTTTTCAGAAATAACTACGAATTTGACTTTCTCTTTTTAAAACCAACAGGATCGTAACAATTCACTGACCTTGACTACTTGTATGAAGTCATTGAACTTGTGTCGGCACAGTATCCAGTTCCTCAGGGCTAGTCTGCTGGCATTGAACACGACATCTCTCTGCTCCCATTGCCTTCTCAGAGTTTCCTGGAGATCTTCCTGACCTCTTTGCATAGAGGACCTCTCACCTCCTGTCCAACTCCTGCCAAAAGGGCTTCAGTGCTGCATCGGAGAACCTCGGGGCATGCTTTCTGCGTGTTGCACCATTACTGCGTCTTTCCCTGGGTCAAAGTTACTTCTGCAATGAATTCCAACGCCTACTCCAAGCAAAATGCACCTCCCCTTTAAGAGGTGCAGGCTTGCTTTTGGTAATGCAGGTTGGCTTGATCTCATGCTAACCTCTTACGGTTTTGTACCCCATACTCGGCTGCACCCAGTCGTCAGCACCCTTAGCACTGGCTGCATGCTACAATCATGTCAAAGACCGGGCAGCAGGAAGTTTGCACACTGCCTGCGCGGAATGAACGGGCACAGGTTGATCACCCATTGCGATCCCCACACCTGTCTTCTGGTCTTATCAAATTTTTTCCCCAGTTTTCCTAACTTACCTTTCATTTCCCACACAATGTACTGAAACCTTGTTACAATGACCATCAACACGGGATTTAGAAGAGAGGACAGGAGAAATCACTTCACGCAGGGAGTTGTGAGGCTCTGGTATTCACTTCCAAGACTTAGTGGTTGCAATTATGTCAAGATTAGATTGGATAGGTGAATGAAAAAAGGTGGGTTAAAGGGGGTATGACCCTGCCAGCTCTGCTTTCATTGCTGCCTTTGAGTCATTTGCTGTTTACTGTCTCAGGTATGTGAATGGATGGTTTCCTCCATCAGGAGGCTGGCAACCCTTATGGACAGCCAGATCCCACAGATGGGCGCAGACCTGCACACCATCACCTTGGCCTTGAGCTCATAGTGGCAGTGGCAAGGCGAGAGGAGGACGAGACCTCTGGAGTCTTCTCCAGCTCCTCATCCTTCTCTGGTCAGCAGGGAGATTCAAGTGAACCTTGAAAGGGAGGAGGAGAGGCTGACCTCCACAGCTGGGAGCTCCCCCAAGGGTGCTCTGAGTGTGGACAACGGCTCCTCAGCCCCTCCGCGGCGAGCCCAACCCCAGCAGTTGTGATGCCTGATGAGAGTCCTGCAACGATGCAGGAAACCGTCACGCAGCCGGGGCCTTCCAGACCAGATGAAGGCTGACAAAGTCATCTCAGACCAAGGGGCATCCCGATCAGCAGCCTGCCTCCAGCACAACTGCTAGAGCAGGGGTCGCTCCGCGTATAAGCACTCGAAAACATATCAAGAAAACCACAGACACACTTGGGTAATAAAAGCAAAACACTGCAGATGCTGGAAATCTGAAATAAAAACAAAAAGTGCTGGAAATACTCAGCAGGTCTGGCAGCAACTGTGGCGAGAGAAGCAAAGTTAACGTTTCAGGTCTGTGACCTTTCTATTAGACACCCCTGGGGTTTCACGGGTGTTTGACATTTGAGTTGCATTATAAAGTATTTTTTGTTATTTAAGTTAACATTCACTGTGGAAAATGCTGATTCTTCTTTTGGAGAAGCCCTCCTTTGGGTAAAGTGTCTCAGATGTGCCAGAGTGTGTTGTTAAGCTAATGGAACCCAAATATTAAGGAGGCGACAGACTAAATGCATTGAGGTGAGTCTTTATTGGTTTCACTCTGAGAGGCCATCATGGTGGCTGGAAGCAGATAAGTATGAGACTGTCTGTTGCCTCCTTGGCCCATTGCTCAATGTGCCTGATCCCTGGTACAAGGGGTTCGAGATCCAGTGCTGCCTGCTCATTAGCCTCCTGCACGTCCTCCCCGTCAGTTGAGGAGTTGCCTTCAATCTTGTCCTCTTCAGGCAAGGCCTTCCCCCTCTGCAGTTCTAAATTGGGCAGAGCACTGCAGACCACAGCCATATGCAAGACCCTCGCTGGAACATACTGCAGGGCTCCCATCGGATCGATCCAGGCACTGGAACCTCATCTTCAGCAGCCTAATCGCCTGCTCGATGGACACTCTGGTAGAGCCGTGGGAATTGATGTACCTCTCCTGTGCTGCAGTGCAAGGATTCCTCACAGGCGTCAGTAGCCATGTCTTTAATAGGGAGCCCTAGTTCCCGAGAACCCATCCCTGAAGGCAAGCGAGAGCCCAGAAAACTTGTGGCACCTGGAACTGCTGAAATATGTAGGCGTTGTAGCCTCTTCCCGGGAAGCGGGCACATGCCTACAGGAAATGCTTTCGGTAGTTGCAGACCAGTTGAACTTTGATGGAATGGAATCCCTTACTGTTGATGAAGGTGGCTGGCTGCTCTGTTGCAGCCTTGATGGCCACACGCATGCAGCCTATCAAACCTTGCACCTGGGGGAATCCAGCAATGGTCCCAAATCCGATGGTCCTCTTGGCCTGACTGTGCTGGTCAGTCCGGTACTGCACATAGTTACCGGCCCTCGTGAACAGGAATTGGTCACCTCCTTGATGCAGTGATGTGCTGCTGCCTGGGAGATGCCACACGTGCCCCTGGTGAATCCCCGGAAAAGACCAGATGTGTAAAAGTTGAGTGCCACTGGCATAGAGTGACCTCCTCCCAAATCTCACAGGTCAAACTCGTCCTGCAGAATAGTGTATAAGTCGGTGACGGCCTCCCTGGAGAGGCATAGTCTTCGCTATCAATGCTGCTCAGATATTTGGAGGTAGCTGAGTCGAGTTCAGTACACTCTGTGGCGCAGGTGGGCCCCTCTTGGCATGGCCAGCTGCTGTTGCTCTCATCACAGAGCCTCATGGGCAGGTGCAGCTGCCTCCTGGCACTCTCCTCCATCAGAGGCGTTGCATCACACCATGGGAGTCCACAATGACAGGGTGTAAAAGATGCATGCAGGGTGATAATTAGACCTCCAGGGTGCTGTCCTTGCAGAGACAAAGTTACATTGGCACCTTTGCTTTACTACTCCTCTCGGCTTACGTGTTGATGACCCTCAGTACCGACCCTTGCTGATAGCCAACCCTCTCATCCGATAGTATGGACACTCAACCCTCTCACCCAGCAGTATGATTACACATGCAGACCACGCCCACCCGTTCAGAGTGCACAGCACTGCAGGCAGACAATGGCCTCTGCTCCCCCTCTCCTCCTGTCCTGGTCATGGCTGCCTTCCCATCGCGGCATTGAGACCTCACCTTGGTGCCGCCACTTTTCAATGGCCGAGAATCCAAAGGCACGTGAGGGCCGCCTGTCGTCCACTTAATCCCAATCCCCCTACTGGAAATAACTGTTCTGCAATTTAAATGACAGTCCCATCACGTTGGGGAGGCGATGTCGCCTTGGCGCTTTCCCGCTGCTAACCGAAGACGGAACTGATGTCACGACGTTGGATTTCTGGGCGGACGCGTCTCACGCTATTCTCCGGCCCCTCACACCTCCATTCCCGCTCCGAACAGCTCACTAAATTCGGCCACGTATTCCAGTATTCTGCCACCTCAATATCTATGAGCTGAAGTGCCTCAAAGCAAAGATATTTCTTGCAGATGTGGGAATCCGGGACAGTCTCACTGTCCATAGACTCATGCATACTGCAGTCCTGCCACCTCGCCTGCGTTGACATTCTTTAGCGATTTACTGTTGGCAGTAGTTTACGTCTCGAACCAATTCAATCACTTGCAATCTAGATTATAGTTAGTAGTTGGGTTTATCTTGATTTGAAATTAATTATTAAATTAATGGCAAGGATTTTACCAGCTGAGAGGCAGGAGGATGGTGAAATGACGACAAAAGGCATCGGGACAGAAGACCAACGCAAGCAGATACAATGAGAGGTGGCCGGTCTGGCGGGAGGAAGTCACCCTGGATGCGGTGGGATGGTAATTAAGCCTGTTAAACAGGCAATTTACTGCGATTTTGCCAGCTTTTTTCCATTTCACGAGGGGCACAAGGGAACAATGAAGCTTCGGAGCCTGGCCAGCTACAACGAGGCAGAATCTCAGCAGAAGATCAGTGTTGGCTGCAGTCGGCAGCCACTGTATTGGGTAACGTGGCTTGGTATGCTGTGATACTGAGTCAACAATGCCAGCAGCAACCTGGAGTGAAGACGAAATTGTCTAGCATAGCAGAGGCATTCTAATTGAGTGTCCTCTCTGACTTGGCACTTGTATGTACAGAGTAAGGTGGGTGAGAGGCCCTGAGAATTGTGCAGCTATTTGTCAGGGGCTTCATTCACTCAGGCTTCGAGAACTCCAGTGAGGAGGAGCATCAGAGAGGGAGAGAGCTGCAGCCACCGGGGAGCAGGGCAGGACCATCCAGAGGGGCACCAGGATCATGAACCTGAAAGGGGGCATGGACGAGGAGGGCACAAAGGGGCATGCAACTAGCCTCTTGTGCACAGACGTCACTACCCACCATAGAGGGTCTACCATCGGAGGCTTAACTTCCTGCCAATGTCGGAGTAATCCTATCACCAAAGACTGCGCCTCTCCAGGGAGGTTGTCACCGAGCTGTGCGCCTTGATGGAGGAAGAGCTGATCCCTATGGGAAGTGGCAGGAACTCATTGCCTGTGCTGCTGTAGGTCACCATAACACTAAATTTCTATGCGCCAGGATCATTCCAGGAATCTTCAGGAGATAAGTGTGCGATCTCCCAGCCTGCGGGTCATCGTTGCATCAAGATGGTCACCAGTGCCATGTTCAATGCCAATACGAGCGGTTTGGCACCGATCTGAACAGTCAGGTTGAGAGGGCAATAGGATTCAGCGCTGTCGCTGAATTCCCCCAGGTGCAGGATGTCATCGGCTGCACGCATGTGGCCATCAGGTTCCCACTGACTCGGCAGCAGCCTTCCCCAACAGCAAGGGCTTCTACTCGCTTAACGTTTGCGACCACAACAAACAGATCCTTCAAGTCTGTGCAAGGTTCTTGGGAAACTGTCATGACCCCTACATGCTAAGGCAGTTCCAACTGCCCAAACTTTTCAGGCCCCCAGTGTGTCTTCATTGATGGATGCTGGGTGAAAAGGGGTACCCACTGAAGAGATGGCTACTTACACCTGTGAGGAACACAAGCACAGATTCAGAGGAGAGATACAACAGCTACCACAGGACAACTTGAACAATGATTAAGCAGGCCATAGGCCTTCTGAAGGTGCAGTTCAGATGCCTGGTTAGAACCCTTCAATATACCCCAGGAAGGGTCACGTGTATTGTGGTGGTGTGCTGTGAACCTGGCAATACAGAGGGAAGAAGCTTTAAACAATGAGGACATCCTGGTGCATGATGCCTCCTCCAAGGATGAGGATATGGAGGGAAATGATGGCCAGGTGCAACAGGATGAAGACCCCGGGCGACCACAGGCAAGATGCCATGAGATATGTGCAAGGAAGGCTCACGACTCGCTAATACAGGCACATTTTTTTAGGAACATAGGAACAGTAGGCCATTCGGCCCATCGAGCCCGCTCTACCATTCAAAACGATCATGGCTGATCATCCACTTCAATGCCTTTTTCCCACACTATCCCCATATCCCCTTATGTCATCGGTATTTCAATCTCTGCTTTAAAAATACTCAATGACTGAGCTTCCACAGCCCTCTGGGGGTAGAGAATTCCAAAGATTCATAACACTCTGAGTAAAGACATTTCTCCTCATCTCTGTCCTAAGTGGCTTCCACCTTATTTTGAAATTGTGTCCCCTGGTTCTAGAATCCTCAACCAGGGGAAACATCTTACCTGCATCTACCCTTTAAGTATTTTATAGGTTTCAATGAGATCACCTCTCATTCTTTGAAACTCTAAAGAATACAGGCCCAGTTTCCCCAATCTCTCTTCATAGGACAGTCCCGCCATCCCAGGAACAAGTCTGGTGAACCTTTGTTGCACTCCCTCTACGGCAATAATATCCTTCCTCAGGTAAGGGGACCAAAACTGCACACAGTACTCCAGATGCAGTCTAACCAAGGTTCTATACAATTGAAGCAAGACTTCACTACACCTGTACTCAAATCCTCTTGCAATAAAGGGTAACATATCATTAGCCTTCCTAATTGCTTGCTGCACCTGCATGTTAGCTTTCAGTGACTTATTGACGAGGACACCCAGGTCCCTTTGTACAACTACACTTTCTAATCGCTTAGCATTTAAGAAATACTCTGGACACCTGTTTCTCCTACCAAAATGGATAACCACACATTTTTCCACATTATATTCCATCTGCCATGTTCCTGCCCATTCACTAAGTCATTCCAAAACCCTTTGAAACCGCTTTGCTTCTTCCTCACATCACACACTCTCACCTAGTTTTGTGTCACCTGCAAACTTGGAAATATTACATCCAAATCATTGATGTATATTGGAAACAGCTGGGACCCAAGCACTGATCCCTGCGGTAACCCACTCGTCACAGCCTGCCAACATGAGAATGACCTGTTTATTCCTACTCTCTGTTTTCTGCCTGTTAACCAATCCTTAATCCACGCCAGTATATTGCCTCCTATCCCATGTGCGTTAATTTTACTAACCAACCTCCTGTGGGGGACTTTATCAAAAGCCTTCTGAAAATCCAAGTATACCATGTCCACCATCTCCCCTTTATCAATTCTGTTCGTCACATCCTCAAAAAACTCCAACAGGTTTGTCAAACATGATTTCCCATTCATTACCTGGAGACCGGAGCGGCAGCAAGCTGTCTCTCTTTCTCTGTGCCGGCACGCGCTGAGATTCGAAAGAGGAAAAAAAAACTTACAATGACATCACAGGAAATCGTCAAGGTGATTAGTTGGGTAAGTAACAGCTGTTAGAGCATTTAAATAGCTTTAAAAAAGTAAGGGGAACGTTTTATTTTTGAAAAAAACCTCAAAACCTACTGTATAAGTGATAAGGTGAGTCCTACAAAAGATTTTTTTTTTAATTAGCGTAATTTATTAAGGACTTTAGATTGTAGTGGGTAGTGTTTGGAGTAGAACAAGGCCCCTACTATAGTTAGTATTTTTTATAGGGAGTAACTAAGTAATCTAAAGGTAAGTCATGGCAGGAGAGCTCGCACCCCTGATATGCTCCTCCTGCGCTATGTGGGAAATTTCGGACGCTTCCAGTGTCCCTGACGACCATGTGTGCAGGAAGTGTATCCATCTGCAGCTACTGGCTACACGCATTAAGGAGCTGGAGCTGCGGGTGGATTCACTGTGGAACATCCACGATGCTGAGGATGTCATGGATAGCACGTTTAGTGAGGTGGTCACACTGCAGGTAATGGCTGCACAGGCAAAAAAGGGATGAGTGACCACCAGGCACAGTAGTAGGCGCAGGCAGGTAGTGCAGGAGTCCCCTGTGGCCATCCCCCTCTCAAACAGATATACTTTGGCTACTGTTGGGTGGGGCATGGCCTCCCAGGGGAAAGCAGCAACAACCAAGTTTGTGGCACCACGAATGGCTCTGCTGCACAGCAGGGGAGGAAAAAGACTGGGAGAACCAAAGTGATAGGAGATTCAATTGTAAGGGGCACAGACAGGTGTTTCTGTGGCCGCAAATGAGACTCCAGGATGGTATGTTGCCTCCATGGTGCCAGGGTCAAGGATGTCTCGGAGTGGCTGCAGGACATTCTGAAGGGGGAGGGCGAACAGCCAGTTGTCATAGTACATGTCGATACCAACGACATAAGTAGAAAAAGGGATGAGGTCCTGCAAGATGAATTTAAGGAGTTAGGAGCTAAATTAAAAAGCAGGACCTCAAAGGTAGTAATCTCAGGATGACTTCCTGTGCCACGTGTTAGTAAGTATAGGAACAGGAGAATAGACCAGATGAATACGTGGCTGGATAAATGGTGCAGGAGGGAGGGATTTATATCCCTGGGACATCGGAAGCGATTCTGGGGAAGGTGGGTCCTGTATAAGTGGGACAGGTTACACCCAGGCAAGACCGGGACTGATGTCCTCGTAGGGGCGTTTGCTAGTACTGTTGGGGAGGATTTAAACTAGAATGGCAGGGGGATGGGAACCTGAACGGGGAGACCGAGGAGGAGGAAACAAGGATAGTAACGAAAGACAGGAAACAAAAAGGCAAAAGTGGAAGGCATAGAAATCAAGGGCAAGAAAGAAATAGGGCCATAGTGCGAAATAATGCTGATGACTAAGAATGTTAAAAAGACAAGCCTAAAGGCATTGTGTCTCAATGCGCAGAGTATTCGCAATAAGGTAGGTGAATTAACCGCGCAAATGCATGTAAATGGATACAATATAGTTGCGGGAACTGAACATCCAGAGGTATTCAAAATTTAGGAAGGACAGGCAAAAAGGGAAAGGAGGTGGGGTAGCATTGTTAGTAAAAGAGGAAATCAATACAATAGTGAGGAAGGATTTTAGCTCAGAGAATCCTGATGTGGAATCTGTATGGGTGGAGCTCAGAAACACCAAGGGACAGAAAACGTTGGTGAGGGTTGTATATAAACCCCCAAACAGCAGTGGTGATGCAGAGGATGGCATTAAACAGGAAATTAGGGACGCATGCAATAAGGGTGCATCTGTAATTATGGATGACTTTAATCTACATATAGATTGGGCAAACCAAATTCGCAATAATACCGTAGAGGAGGAATTGCTGGAGTATGTACATGATGGGATTTTGGACCGATACGTTGAGGAACCAACTAGAGAATAGGCTATCCTAGACTGGGTATTGTGTAATGAGAAAGGATTAGTTAACAATCTTGTTGTGCGGGGTCCCTTGGGGAAAAGTGACCATAACATGATAGAATTCTTCATTAAGATGGAGAGTGAGAGAGTTGATTCCGAGACTAGGGTTCTAAATCTAAATAAAGGAAACTATGAAGTTATGAGGCGCGAGTTGGCTTTGATAGATTGGGGAACGTGACTTAAAGGGTTGACAGTGGATAGGCAATGGCTAGCATTTAAAGAGCGCATGGATGAATTACAACAATTGTTCATTCCTGTCTGGCGCAAAAATAAAACAGGAAGGGTGGCTCAACCGTGGCTTACAAAAGAAATTAGGGATAGTATTAGATCCAAGGAGGAGAAATATAAAATGGCCAGAACAAGCAGAAAACCTGAGGATTGGGAGCAGTTTAGAATTCAGCAAAGGAGGACAAAGGGATTGATTAAGAAGGGGAAAATAGAGTATGAAAGTAAGCTTGCAAAGGACATAAAAACTGACTGTAAAAGCTTCTATAGATATGTGAAGAGAAAAAGATTAGTGAAGACAGTTTGAAACAGGGGAATTGATAATGGGGAACAAAGAAATGGCAGACCAATTAAATACATACTTTGGTTCTGTCTTTACAAAGGACGACACAAATTACCTCCCAGAAAGGTTGGGGAACATAGGGTCTAGTGAGAAGGAGGAACTGTACGAAATCAGTATTAGTAGGGAAATGGTGTTAGTGAAATTGATGGGATTGAAGGCCGATAAATCCCCAGGGCCTGATAATCTACATCCCAGAGTACTTAAGGAAGTGGTCCTTGAAATAGTAGATGCATTGCTGGTCATTTTTCGAAATTCTATAGACTCTGGAACAGTTCCAATGGATTGGAGGGTAGCTAATGTAACCCCATTATTTAAAAAAGGAGGTAGAGAGAAAACAGGGAATTATAGACCGGTTAGCCTGACATCAGTAGTGGGGAAAATGCTCGAGTCTATTATAAAAGATGTAATAGCAGAGCACTTGGAAAACAGTGACAGGATCAGACAAAGTCAACATGGATTTATGAAAGGGAAATCAAGCTTGACAAATCTACTGGAATATTTTGAGTATGTAACTAGTAGAATAGATAAGGGAGAACCAGTGGATGTGGTGTATTTAGACTTTCAGAAGGCTTTCGATAAGGTCCCACATAAGAGAGTAGCATGTAAAATTTTAGCACATGGAATTGGGGGTAAGGTACTGACATGGATAGAGAACTGGTTGGCAGACAGGAAACAAAGAGTAGGAATAAACAAGTCTTTTTCCGAGTGTCAGGCAGTACCGCAGGCATCAGTGCTAGGACCCCAGCTATTCACAATATATATTAATGATATAGATGAGGGAATTAAATGTAATATATCCAAGTTTGCAGACGACAAAGCTGGGTGAGAGTGTGCGCTGTGAGGAGGATGCAGGGAAGCTCCAGTGTGATTTGGACAGGTTGAGTGAGTGGGCAAATGCATGGCAGATGCAGTATAATGTGGGTAAATGTGAGGTTATCCACTTTGGTAGCAAAAACAGAAAGGCAGATTATTATCTGAATGGCGATAGATTGGGAAAGGGGGAAGTGCAGCGAGACCTAGGTGTCCTTGTGCACCAGTCACTGAAAGTAAGCATGCAGATGCAGCAGGCAGTTAAGAAGGCAAATGGTATGTTGGCCTTCATAGCAAGAGGATTCGAGTGCAGGAGCAAGGATGTCTTGCTACAAATAAACAAGGCCTTGGTGAGTCCACATCTGGAATAGTGTGTACAGTTTTTGTATCCTTATCTGAGGAAAGATGTTCTTGCTATGGAGGGAGTGCAGCGAAGGTTCACCAGACTGATTCCTGGGATGGCAGTATGAAGAGAGATTGCATCGATTAGGCTTGTATTCATTAGAGTTTAGAAGGAGAGGGGATCTCATAGAAACCTACAAAATTCTAACAGGACTGGACAGACTAGATGCAGGAAGGATGTTCCCGATGGCGGGGGAGTCCAAGACCAGGGGTCACAGTCTAAGGATAAGGGGTGAGCCATTTAGGACTGAGATGAGGAGAGATATCTTCACCCAGAGAGTGGTGAACCTATGGAATTCTCCACCACGGAAAGCAGTTGAGGCCAAATCATTAAATATATTCAAGAAAGAGTTATATATGGTTGTTCGGGCTAAAGGGATCAAGGGATACGGGGAGAAAGCGGGAACAGGTTACTGAGTTTGAATGGTCAGCCATGATCGTATTGAATGGTGGAGCAGGCTCGAAGGGCCGAATGGCCTACTCCTACTCCTATTTTTCTATGTTTCTATAAAACCATGTTGACTATGCCCAATCGGATTATTATTATCCAAGTGTCCATTTATCACATCCTTTCGAATAGATTCTAGCATTTTCCCAATGACTGATGTAAGCATGAGCCTTACTTACACACTCAGTCAATCCAATAAATCTTCCACCTCCTGCAGACCTGTTGCCATTTCCTTGAACATCCTTCCCATTTTCCTGGACCCGTCATCACATCAGGAAACAGCATGGGAAATGCATTGACCTCGTTCAGTGTGGTCCTTCTCATCACACCCTGTGCAGGAGCCAATGAACTGTTAATGACAGAGTAGTGTGTAAAAAGCAAAGTTTAATGATGAAACATTTCAGAATTCATTGAAGACTCATATGTAGCAAGGTGACATCTAATATTAAAATATAAACCCGTGAAACCCAAGTACAGCGAAGTGGACTTTTTCACACACTTGCGGGTGCTCCTACGTGGTGCTCACACTGCACTGTCAGCTGTGGTGGAGGTAAAGGTCTGCATAGGAAACCCGACTCAAGACCGAATACCAGACCCAGAAGTCCGACCCGAACCCACAAATGTCGTTGGGTCCCGTCGGGGTCAGGTCGGGTAGCCAGCCTTTACCCATGTACTGTTGTAAAGGCCTGCTACCCGACCCAACCCCGACGGGTCCCGGCGAAATGTGTCAGGTCAGGTTGGACTTCCGGATCCGGGATTCAGACTCGGGTCAGGTTTCCTATGCAGACCTCTACCTCCATGCAAGTACCCTGTGCAGAGCTCTAGGTGGATGCACCTTTCTGCTCCAGGACTTTTGATGACCGTGGCGGTCATCCTCTGGCTGCCTACGGCCGAGAGGGTCCCAGCATATTGAGGGCCTCCTGCACAGGTGCAGCAGCCTGTGTCTCTGTGGCTTTGTGAGGCTTTGGTGTCACTGTCACTGTCAGAGGGGACAAGGACCTGCCAGCCACATCAGGAGCACCCTGAGAGGAGCCCCCGTATTCTGCCGACAGCCGCTTCTCTACACTTTCAGTACAAACTTGACCCTCCCTGCTCACCTGAGGAGTCTAAAAACCTGGCGATGACTCTTGGTGTCTCGTCCCCCTCTCTCCCAACCATTGCTCCACAGGGCTCGTGGAAGTGGCAATGGCGTTGCAAGTCAGCACCCATCTCCGGCATCCAATGGATGGTTTATTAGATATGGCTGTCCATTAGGGTCGCCAATCTCTCAATGGAGGAAGCCAAGTGTGCACACGCCAGAGACATGGCTGCATTCCTGGCCTGGATGGATTCCCCCATCATCCACACATGGGTGTGCATGGTCTCTGGAAGCTCTGCCAGAGATGTTCACACACCTCACCCTGCAGCTCCAACATCTGCCACCTTGTTGATGACTCCAGAGGCATTTCATTAGTCTCAAGCTGAGCATCGCTGGGCCCTCTCACAGTCCTCCGGATGTGAGTGACCACAACTGTCACTGCCTCTGTCAGCAGCTCGGGCACGTCTCTGCTGTGCTCACCAGACTGTGACCGCTATATTGTTCACCCGCAACTAGCCACTGACGTGAGAGGACATGCGCTGGTAAGAGGGTGTGGGGAAATGATAAGACGGGGCATCCTCTGAGGTCTCCTCCTTCACCTTAGAGGTGGCGGACTGTCTTACTGTCTCGACAGATGGCAGCTCTTGTCCATGACCTGCAAGAGAGAGAGGTGGTGAGAAGGCAATGCGCTTTCCTACATGACCTTCTGAATACACTCAACTGGAGCTCCATGTGACCAGTGGTGCAGATGTGAGCACTATGCTTTCTGCTCGCCAGAGGGTCTCTTGCGCCCATCCATTTGGCCACTTGTTTTCGGGGGGCTCCACACCCATCTCACCATCTGCCATTCCTCCCAGCTCCAAAGCCTCTTCCTCCATAAGCGTAAGGATGGTCATATAGGCTATGCTGCCGCCAGTTCTTGACCTTTCCCTTGCATTGTGAGCTCTCTTCTCCCGCAAGTACGTAAATTCCCATCAGAGACACGCATGACGCCTATGTTACTGGCAGCCTAATGGTCGATCGTGGTGTACAGGCATGCTTCCTTCATGCAGCCAGTCAGTACTTACAGTGCAAAACTCACCTCTGCCTAACCAGTGTCCTGCACACAGAGACTGACATGCAACCGACCGCCAATGCTGATGCCTGGGCATCTCCACTAACTGGTTGGGCAACCCCTTCTCCAATCTCATATTCATCTTCAGTCACATTTAAGGCTGCGGGCTTAATGTTATGTGCTGCACTCACCTTGCCAGAATGCATCAGCTCATTGACCCTCTTTTGGCACCGCAGCCAGATGCAGGGGACTACCCCACGGCTGTTGACCTCCTCTGCCATCCAGGCCTGCGTGGGTTGATGAGCCGGTCTCCTCCTCCCACCCTCCGAGCCCATGCAGCCTGGGGGAGCCACCTCCGGGGAGGCATCAATGAAACGTGGAGCAACCCTTGATCTGCCTTGGGCCATGTCATCAATTTGTGCAGTCGGCGGGGCTCCCTGGCTGCCCCCTCTGTACAAATCCTGCTGGCTGCCTTTTAAAGATGGTGTCAGCGTTGCCTGTGCCACCTAGCTGGTTGGCTTGCCGGCTTGCCAGCTGTTAATTGGCCGACTCTTGAGAGTATCGCGTTCGCAACTCCACTCCCCGCCCGTGCGGCTACACTGACCGCTTTTGAATCTGACGTCGGGAATTGGTCGCTGCCGGTAAAATCCCAGCCAATAATTCTGATTTTTTAAAATTATTTATTTACTTAAATATTTAAAGATCATGGATTGGTTTATAATTTTGTTTATAATTTCATTTATACAATAGATTATATCTAATTTATATAATAAATTAAACTCAGCTCGATTATATATTAAACCAACCTCAGCTCACTTCTTTATAAAATTAAGCTCAACTCAATTATAGATCAAATTGAGCTCCTAGTTCCATTATATATTAAATTAAACTCAGTTCAATTATGTATTAAATTAAGCTCTTCGCTCACTTATTTATCAAATTAAACTTTTCGTTGGAATTCTTTGGGCCCGCTGCTCCCAGCTCTGTTCTGACATAACTTTCTCAGATTCACAATTTTTTCTCAGATTTTTCCCAACTTTTGTTTCACTCACAGCTGCTCCGATCAGCTGCTTCTCACTCGCATTTTAAATGCAAGCTGCTGTGTGTCCATTGTGGCTCGGTGGCTAGCACTCCTGCAACGTTGGGAATTAATAGGTCCAAGTTCCACTCCAGAAACTTGAGCACAAAAATCTAGGCTGATGCTCAAGTGACTCACTGAGGGAATGCTGAACTTTCAGATGTAGCACTTGACTGAGGCCCGGCCTCCACTCTCTCTCAGTAGCTGTCAAGGTGAACAGGGCTGGTGTCCTGGCCAATATTTGTCTCTGTGTGCAAGTTAGCTGCTGCGTTTGTTACATTGCAGCAGTGATTACATTTCAAAAGTAATTCATTGGCTGTCAAGAACTTTGAGATGTTCTGAGGAACATCAAAAGCGCTATATAAATACAGGTTTTTTTTTGTTATCTTTGCTTTGGTATTATAATTTTTTTTTAAAAAAACAAATTTCCCTTAAGGAATTTCAGACTGCTGTTCTGACAGAGGGCTGGATTTTATAGAGTCTTCGACATCGGGATCTGTGGCGGGGAGTGGGTGTGAAGATTGCCCTGGATGAGGCCCACTAGGGACCTCGACGGCAGCAGGGCCCGACCCGATATTGCCGGCGGCACGAGGCCTCGTGGTGGCCTCCCGGCCACTCGGCGATAGGACTGTAATTTAAATATTCAAATTCATTGACTTACCTGAGTTAATGGCGTTGCCGTCACCTCCTGAAGTGCTGCCGCAATCTTCATCGCCAGCAGCCGACACTGCCGCACCTTCGGATCCCCATCCGGGGAAACGAGGTGCAACACCTGTGGGGAGGGGGGAGGAGGTAAGTTTCTCAGTGCGGGAGGGGGAAACAGGGTCAAACTGTCCTGAATGATGGAGGGGCTGGTGGGGAGGGGTGAAGTTAAAAGATTGTGGACTTTGGGGGGAAGGTCAGGTACACAAGGAAAGCACTTTGGTGGCGGAGAGGGCAAGGAATGAGTGTATTGTTATGGGGGAGGGGGGGAGGTGGAAGAGGGGCTGGAAACATGTATGTAATTTTATAAAAATCAGTTTTATTAAACTTTCCCTTTAAACATTTAAATTAAATGTAAGGGCTGGAAGTCCTTTAAAAATGGTGCCAGCGCCTGCACAGTGGAGCCGGACGCCATTGCCAGGGATGGCTTGCCCACCCCCTCCACTTCATTGGAGGGGGGCGGTTGCCCTGACCATGTAAATGAGCCACTGCGTATAACATCATGGCGGATCGGCGGAGTAAAACCCGCACGTGCGGGCCGCCATCTTTTACAGCCACCGCCGTAATCGGCAGCGGCAACATAAAATTCAGCCCATAGCGTGGGAATGGGTATTGTTGATCGAATTCCTCCTGCTGAATTACATCCCAGTTATCTCTTTACATTAGTATTCTGTCCCATTGCTAATACAGCTTAGTATCTTGTCTGACAGTTCTGGTACACTGGGCATTCTGCCCTCCATCTGCTGCATCATCAGTGACCTTCAGACATCGTTCTCCTACACCCTCTAAAGCTCTCCCCCGAAACGTCTCCCCCCTCGTCTTCAAAGTCCTCTTTAAAACTTAACTCTCTTCCCCCGTGCCCCCACCACTTGCTTGCTGTCCACCATTTCATCCCCTGTGAAGTGCTTCAGGCATTTAGTACCATGAAAGGCGCAGTATAAATAGAATTTATCGCTATTAGTCTTTTCTCCAGCATCTGTCAGCTGTGCTGATAGTTTTGCAATAACTCCCAGGTCCTCTCTTTGGACCAGTCCATTCAATACAGCTTACCATACTAAATCTTCCAACCTTCTACCAGGCTATGGTTCAGTTTTAAAGAAGGTGTAGGAACAGAGAAACCTGGAGGTTTACATATTATGGAAAGCTGTAGGAGCAACAGGGTGGTGGTGATAGGAGATTTTAATTTTCCCAACATTGACTGGGTTTCCCTTAGTGCTAGAGGTCTAGATGGAGCAGAATTTGTAAGGAGCATCCAGGAGGGTTTTCTAGAGCAGTATGTAAATAGTCCAACTCGGGAAGGGGCCATACTGGACCTGGTGTTGGGGAATGAGCCGGGCCAGGTGGTTGACGTTTCAGTAAGTGACTACTTTGGGAATAGTGATCACAATTCCGTAAGTTTTAGAATACTCATGTACAAAGACGAGAATGGTCCTAAAGGAAGAGTGCTAAATTGGGGGAAGGCCAACTATGCCAAATTTCGGCAGGAGCTGGGGAATGTAGATTGGGAGCAGCTGTTTGAAGGTAAATCCACATTTGATATGTGGGAGGCTTTTAAAGAGAGGTTGATTAGCGTGCAGGAGAGACATGTTCCTGTGAAAATGAGGGGTAGAAATGGCAAGATTAGGGAACCATGGATGACAGGTGAAATTGTGAGACTAGCTAAGAGGAAAAAGGAAGCATACATAAGGTCTAGGCGGCTGAAGAAAGACGAAGCTTTGAAAGAATATCGGGATTGTAGGCGCAATCTGAAACGAGGAATTAAGAGGGCTAAAAGGGGTCATGAAATATCTTTAGCAAACAGGGTTAAGGAAAATCCCAAAGCCTTTTATTCATATATAAGGAGAAAGGATTGGCCCACTCAAGGACAAAGGAGGAAAGTTATGCGTGGAGTCAGAGAAAATGAGTGAGATTCTAAATGAGTACTTTGCATCGGTATTCACCGAGGAGAGGGACATGACGGATGTTGAGGTTAGGGACAGATGTTTGATTACTCTCGGTCAAGTCGGCATAAGGAGGGAGGAAGTGTTGGGTATTCTAAAAGGCATTAAGGTGGACAAGTCCCCAGGTCCGGATGGGATCTATCCCAGGTTACTGTGGGAAGCGAGAGAGGAAATAGTTGGGGCCTTAACAGATATCTTTGCAACATCCTTAAACACGGGTGAGGTCCCGGAGGACTGGAGAATTGCTAATGTTGTCCCCTTGTTTAAGAAGGGTAGCAGGGATAATCCAGGTAATTATAGACCGGTGAGCCTGACGTCAGTGGTAGGGAAGCTGCTGGAGAAGATACTGAGGGATAGGATCTATTCCCATTTGGAAGAAAATGGGCTTATCAGTGATAGGCAACATGGTTTTGTGCAGGGAAGGTCATGTCTTACCAACTTAATAGAATTCTTTGAGGAAGTGACAAAGTTGATTGATGAGGGAAGGGCTGTAGATGTCGTATACATGGACTTCAGTAAGGCGTTTGATAAGGTTCCCCATGGTAGGCTGATGGAGAAAGTGAAGGCGCATGGGGTCCAAGGTGTACTAGCTAGATGGATAAAGAACTGGCTGGGCAACAGGAGACAGAGAGTAGCAGTGGAAGGGAGTTTCTCAAAATGGAGACGTGTGACCAGTGGTGTTCCACAGGGATCCGTGCTGGGACCACTGTTGTTTGTGATATACATAAATGATTTGGAGGAAAGTATAGGTGGTCTGATTAGCAAGTTTGCAGACGACACTAAGATTGGTGGAGTAGCAGATAGTGAAGGGGACTGACTGTCAGACAATACAGCAGAATATAGATAGACTGGAGAGTTGGGCAGAGAAATGGCAGATGGAGTTCAATCAGGGCAAATGCGAGGTGATGCATTTTGGAAGATCCAATTCAAGAGTGAACTATACAGTAAATGGAAAAGTCCTGGGGAAAATTGATGTACAGAGAGATTTGGGTGTTCAGGTCCATTGTTCCCTGAAGGTGGCAACGCAGGTCAATAGAGTGGTCAAGAAGGCATACGGCATGCTTTCCTTCATCGGACGGGGTATTGAGTACAAGAATTGGCAGGTCATGTTACAGTTGTATAGGACTTTGGTTCGGCCACATTTGGAATACTGTGTGCGGTTCTGGTCGCCACATTACCAAAAGGATGTGGATGCTTTGGAGAGGGTGCAGAGGAGGTTCACCAGGATGTTGCCTGGTATGGAGGGCGCTAGCTATGAAGAGAGGTTGAGTAGATTAGGATTATTTTCATTGGAAAGACGGAGGTTGAGGGGGGACCTGATTGAGGTGTACAAAATCATGAGAGGTATAGACAGGTTGGATAGCAAGAAGCTTTTTCCCAGAGTGGGGGATTCAATTACTAGGGGACACGAGTTCAAAGTGAAAGGGGAAAAGTTTAGGGGGGATATGCGTGGAAAGTTCTTTACGCAGAGGGTGGTGGGTGCCTGGAACGCGTTGCCAGCGGAGGTGGTAGAGGCGGGCACGATAGCGTCTTTTAAGATGTATCTAGACAGATACATGAATGGGCAGGAAGTAAAGAGATACAGACCCTTAGAAAATAGGCGACAGGTTTAGATAGAGGATTTGGATCGGCGTAGGCTTGGAGGGCCGAAGGGCCCGCTCCTGTGCTGTAATTTTCTTTGTTCTTTGTTCTTTATATAAAGAAAAAGCTTTGAAGGTGGGAGGACAACTTGAGAAGGCTGTTTAAAAAAGGCATACGAGGATCGTTGGTGATGTAGGGCGGAATCTTCCCCGTCCACGGGGGCGGGCTTCAAGGCAGGACCGGGAGGAACTTCGGAAAAAGACGCATTGTGAAAAAGTTAGCAACCCGACGCATTCGTGCCTCCAGGCGACCTTCCCAGAGGTGGGTCAGCACTGGCAGATGCTACCCACCTCTCCTGGCAGCAGCGGGTAGCCAGTCTGCATAACTAACTGGCCATTTGTGGGCTCATTATGTCCGCCCCCTTGGGCCTTCCCGGCTGCAGACGACCCCCATACTCAGGGCCAGGCCTGGCAGACGCCTGGCAGCAGTTTCCCAACAATTGGCCTCTGGGTTCCCCTCTAACGCTAAACCCCCACCAGAGCCGCGGCCATCAGCAGGCACAGCTGCTGCCACCAGCTATCCTGGGGTTAATTGCCCAGTTAAGGGCCTCAAATGGCAGACTAAATTTTGGCGGAGGCGGGATGGTGGCTGGAAACCTCCCCCCCCACCACCCCCCTCCCTCCCCTCAAGCACCATCCCATCTGATTTTATGCTCTCCCAGCCTCCAAGCCCCGCTGCAGGGAAGAACATAACATTCCCTCCTTTGTCCCAGGTTCTGGATTGCAGTGTGAAGAGTTCTGATGGCTCTCTCATCAATTAAACTCTCACTGAACTGAGACTGCGTTTACTTAACAACCGTTTGTCTTTGTGGCCTCAAAGGGATACCTCTCCCACCTTTGTAACAAAATAAGGTGTTGTCCATAATATGGGATAATATAAAACAAACTTTTCCCTGGCTATTCTGAACAATGCCACAGGGCACACAGGTGTCATTCATGTAAAAATATTTTAAAGCAAACAGAAGAAAAGGCGGTAATTTCAGGCAGTTTTTTTGCAACCTGGAATTGTAAATTTACAAGCTCCTTCCCATCAGTAAGTTTCCCTCAACACTTTGCAATTAAACCTGAATGAACTCAGACTGTGTTTACATGAATTAGACTTTGTGGCCTAAAAAAGCCAAGGCAGGTTAAAAAAACACATATTTTCGTCATTAAATTTGTCACTTCAGTTACGAAGATAGATTGGAGAAGTCGAGACTGTTTTCCTTGGAGAAGAGAAGGCTGAGAGGAGATTTGATTGCAGTATTCAAAATCATGAGGGGCCTGGACAGATTAGCCAGGGAGAAACCCTTCCCACTCGTGAAAGGATCGTGAACAAGAGGGCACAGATTTAAAGTGATTGGCAAAAGAAGCAAAATCGACGAGGAAAAATGTTTTCACACAGCGAGTGGTTAGGATCTGAGATGCGTTGCCTGAGAGTGTGGTGGAGGCAGGTTCAATTGAATCATTAAAAAGGGAATTAGACTGTTATATGAAAAGGAAGAATGTGCAGGGTTACTGGGAGAAGGCAGAGAAGTGACATTAGGTGAATTACTCATTCGGGAGTCAGTGCCGACACGATGGGCCGAGTGGCCTCCTTCTGCGCTGTAACAATTTTGCGATTCTGTGATGTGTCATCTAACTCACCAAAAACAATGTCACAGGAGACCTTCTGGTACATTATAACTCACTCAGGGCTCAAGTACCAATCTCTGAGGTACCCCCGCCTCATAACATCTTTACAGCCTGAAACATTTCTACTTGTGTCCATCCACTCTCTGGTAAACTGCTTTATAAGTCAATTTTCTTTACAGTTTTTCATTACTTCCAGTCACTAAAAAGAAACTGTGTGAGTGTTATATTGCTGGACTATTGTGGGCGGTTATGGGCACCATATTTCAACAGTAACTTTCAGAGGGAATTGGATTTATACTTGAAAAGGAGCAAAGTTGCATGGCTATGGGGAAAGAGCAGGGAGAGTGGAACTAAATGGATAGCTCTTTCAAAAGGATATCCAGGCACTGGAAAAGATTCAAAAAAGATTTACAAGGATGATATCAGAACTGAGAAATTACAACTATCAGACTCAGGGTCCTTTGTCTAGAAAACAGAAGGTTGAGGGGTGACCGAATAAAGTTCTCTAAAATTATGAAGGAGCTTGATAGGGTAGATGTCAAGAAAATGTTTCCACTTGCGAGGAAATCCAAAACTAGGAGACATGAATATGACAGTCACTAATAAATTAATAAGGAATTCCGCAGAAACGTCAGAGAGTGGTGGGAATGTGGAACTCACTACCACGGGGAGTTGAGGCGAATGGTATAGATGCATTTAAGGGGAAGCTAGAGAAGTACATGAGGGAGAAAGGAATAAGAGGGTATACTGATAGGGTGAGATGAAGTAGGGTGGGAGGAGATTCGTGTGGAGTATAAATACTGGCATAGATTAGTTGGGCCGAATGGCCTGTTTCTGTACTGTAATTTCTATGTGGTATTTAAAAGAGACAGCATGGGCAGGATGGGCTAAATGATCTGCTTCAGTGCTGCATGGCTCGAGAACCGCGAGCTGATCTCAGCCAGGGGCACAAGTAGAAACCCTACAATTGGATTCAGTGCTGCAACATTAAGGAGGGAGAAAGCAATCAAGCTTCCTGCTAAAGATGACAAGCACTGTAAAGATGACACTTGCACTGTAAGAGGGCTGAATTTTACGGGCCCCTTTGAAACGAGTTCAGAGGTGGTGTTGGGGGGGGCCCATAGAATTGTGCTGGGAGGCTGGGGGCGGAGGGCCCGTCACCCCTCCATCGCAAAGAACATTTTGTCGGAAGCGGATAGGCCGAAGTCGGCCTTCCCACCCAGAGGTCAATTGAGGCCCTTAAGTGGCCTAGTACTGTCTTGCGGGGAGGTCGTCCCTTAAAACGAGGTGACCTCCCTATGGGCTTGGTTGGGGGGGCCCTCCTCCATGTGCAATCTGTGGCCCATGGAGGGCCCTATCCAGAAAAGCCTGCACCTCCCTGGATCACCCTCCCCCTGAACTAAATGTCTACCCTCCACCAACTCCCTCTCACTGGGGCCTACTGGTCTGGCCCCGGCAACCCCGCCTCGCTCACCTTGGGTTCAGGTTCCTGTGCTGGTGCTGGGTCCAAGGCCTCTTGCAGTACCGACAGTGGCCACCAGTCTGATTGGCCAGCAGCTCTTGAGGTGGGATCCCCATCTTTAAAGGGACGGGGATCCCAGTGCTGGGCACTTAAGAGACTGAGCGCCACTGGACCGCACAGGGGCGAGGGGGGGGGGGGGTGCTCCAAAAGGCTGAGGCGGAGTTTGCCCCATGTTTTCAGCCCAGTGCTGGGAGCCCTGCCAGCGCCACAAAATTCAGCCCATATGTGTGGACATAGCGTGAGGTCACGATCAGACTTGGCTCAAATTAGACGACACCCCACCTCACCCCTGCAGCACGTCAACACTCAATGTTCAGGTTCACAAACGATGAATGGTTCCTTCAGCAAGGTTACTGGACGGTGATTGGCGACTGGAGGAACTATACTCGAGTGAGGAGTCAATGGCCTGAAAGAAGGAAGGAGAAACTGGCAAAGGAAAGAGAAAAGAGGGGAAAGAAATAAGAAAATACTGAGCTCTAGTCAGACATATAAACTCACAATATAGTCACAGATGATGAAGGCCCTTCAGCCTCTGTCAGATCGGCCATCCAGCAAGAACTTATGTAGCTCTCCCCGTCACAGCATTCAGCAATCTCTTAAACATTTCCAGGGATTGGCGGGAGGAGTGCACTGTTTATTCTAGTTCCACTTCTCCATGGGTCACAACATATATTTAAATTTTTTCCCACTTACCTATACGGTCAATCATAAACTCTATTTTTATCCCAGAATAAAATACACCAACCAGGTTTCCTTAATAAAAAACAAAATTATCGGTTTATCATTAATGAAGTAAAGCATAAACACACAGATTGAAATATAAAAGTTCCCTTTTTACATTAGCTCCTCACACTCACACTCACACTCACCTACACCGGTTAACCGGAAAAATAAAAGGATTTTTGCTTAGAGCTCTGTTACAGATAAAAAATCACTTGAGCTGAATACTTGCTCATTCTTGAAGAAACAGCAAATGAGATATGTTGTGTTACAAAACTGGCATACAGTCTGGCCTCCAAATACACATAGACAGGTCACTGGGATCTTTTAGGACAGTTCTTTTCAGGCAACGTTCAGAATTAATTTAGCAGGCTTTTATTCAAATACAGGAGATGAGATGAGTTGACGCAGTGGACTTCTCAGGGTCTTTTAGAGAGGTGCTGGAAAGCTAAGCTGGGTTGTGTTCTTCTCTCCTTCCTTGGGAATTCTCTTCTCTCCTTGGAAGTTCTCTTCCTTGTCTTCTCTTGCAGGCTGAGCTGAGCTGGGATTCTGTCCTTCAGGCTGATTTTTTTACAAATCCCAACTCAAAACAATTCAAGCGTGAAACCGGAAACAGAAAGTCCACCTTCTGGCCTGTCACTTCTCTGCACACACCCTCTCCAGTTACTAGGGTTTCTTTCCTATTTTTGAGTCATGTGACAACCAGTAAATGTTGTTGTCAAACAGGTTCTTTCAGTGTCCTCTTGATGACCCTCTTGGAAAAAAACTGGTCCAACATTTCTTCAATTTGACTATGCATCCTCAAAAAATATTTTTAACAAAAAACAGAAGCACTTTCAGAACAAATTAAAAAGTGAGGAAGTGATGCTCCAGTTATACAGATCCTTGGTCAGGCCCCATCTAGAGAATTGCGCCCAATTTTTATCAGTGCACCTCAGAAGGAAATTATTTCCTCTGATGGGGAGTTCAGGACCAGGAGGCATAATCTTAAAATCAAAGATAGGTAATTTAGAAGGGAAACCAGGAGGTATATTTTCACACATAGGATAGTGGAAATCTGATTTTTAGGGGAGACAGTAACATAGTGGTAATGTCATTTGACTAGTAATCCAGAGCCCAGTTAATGCTCTGGGAACGTGGGTTTGAATCCCACCACAGCAGATGGTGTAATTTGAATTTAATTAATAAATCTGAATTTTAAAAAGCTAGTCTAGATTGTTGCAAAAACCCACCTGGTTCACTAATGTCCTTTAGGGAAGGAAATCTGCCGTCCTGACCTGGTCTGGCCTACATGTGACTCCAGACCCACAGCAATGTATGTGCTTGACTCTTCAATGCCCTCTGAAATGGCCTAGCAAGCCACTCAGTTCAAGGGCAATTAGGGATGGGCTACAAATACTGGCCTAGCCAGAGTCGTCCACATCCCCTGAACAAATAACAGAACAAACTCTGCATGCTGGAGGCCAATCAAAACTTTCAAGAAAAAGATCGATGGATTTGCATTGGGTAAGGGTATCAAGGGATATGGTGGGTGAATGGAGCTGAGGTACAAGTGAACCATGATCTAACTGATAATTGGAACAGACTCAAGAGGCTGAGTGGCCTGTTCCTAATGTTCAATAACAGGCCTGTTGTCTGACCTTTCCCCCTTCTGTCATCCAACGGAGGACAAGAACCATTTAAAGAAACAGGTTGACACCTTCAATGAAATAAAACCAAAGTACTTACAACCTAGCACGTCATTGGATCCAGTGCACTATGAGTACGAGGTCTGCAATTGGACGTGCCTGCTCTAATCCCAGATCTCTTTCCCCCATATCCTTTTGTTTATCCTGTTCAAAGATTTGAGGGCAATTATACACAAGAAAAATGTTTAATTCCAATTTGGGAGGAGGTTTAGTAATATTAAAAGTCTTTATTAATACATATCTCTTCGGGGGGGAGAAAAAACTATCTTTATGACAAATTCCCCGCTATCTCTTTTTTTCAAAAAAAATCTCATCATCAATAATATCGCCTTGGTCTCCAGGGCCCCTGGTACGGGGGTAGCTCAGCAGCAACACTGCTCCAGTACTCCACAGACTTGAGCTGTGAGTTGCTCTTGTATTGAGGGTTATCGGACAGCATGTCATCAATGAAAATGTCCTCTGGCACGGGCAGGAACACACAGGAGTTGGGGCCAATTTTGCTGAACTTCGAAGCGTTGGGCCGCCGGTGTCGGAAGCTCAAGCTGTCCCCGTCCTCATCGCTGGCTGAGCTGGTGTTCCACTTCTGCTTGGGGGTCCGGCGGTGGTACTTCCTCCTGGCGGCCACCACCTTCTTCCGGCTCTTGGCCTTCTCGGGCCTCTTCAGGTACGGCTTGCAGAGGTGCGTCTGGCAAATGACAAAAGAGGCTCGCAGTCAGTAATTCAGATCTTCAAAGAGATCTTGGCAGTGCGCAAGATGTGTAGATACACTCTACTCTGGGTACAGCAATGCATGAGGTATACAGATGCTCTGTACCCTTGGTGCACAGGAACATAAGAACAGGAGGAGGCCACTCAATCCCTGGAGCCTGTTCCGCCATTCAATTAGATCATGACTGATCTCTATCTTAACTCCATCTATCTGCCTTGGTTCTGTATCCTCCAATACCCTTCCTACCAAGAGTCCATCAATCTCAGTTTGGGAATTTTCAATTGACACCCAACCTCAACAGCTTTTTGGGTGAGCGAGCTCCAGATTTCCACTACCTTGTGTGTGAAGAAGTGCTTCCTGACATTACATTGGGCGGCACAGTGGCGCAGTGGTTGGGCGGCACAGTGGCGCAGTGGTTAGCACCGCAGCCTCACAGCTCCAGGGACCCTGGTTCGATTCTGGGTACTGTCTGTGTGGAGTTTGCAAGTTCTCCCTGTGTCTGCGTGGGTTTTCGCCGGGTGCTCCGGTTTCCTCCCACATCCAAAGACTTGCAGGTGATCGGTAAATTGGCCATTGTAAATTGCCCCTAGTGTAGGAAGGCGATAGGAAATATGGGATTACTGTAGGGTTAGTATAAATGGGTGGTTGTTGGTCGGCACAGACTCGGTGGGCCGAAGGGCCTGTTTCAGTGCTGTATCTCTAAAAAAAAAAATTACCCCTGGCCTAGCTTTAATCTTGAGGTTATGACCTCTTGTTCTGGATGTCCCTGCCAGAGGAAATAGTTTCTCGCTCTCTACCATACCAACTCCTTCAATAATATTCAACACTTCAATTAAATCACTGCCTAATTTTTTATACTCATCGCAATACAGGCCAAGTCTATGCAACCTGTCTTCATAATTGTCCCCTATTAGTCCTGGTATCAGGAAACAGTGGTCAATGACAGTCAATACAAGTGTCCAGCACATTAAAAGAAAAAAAAAATGACAAAAATATGAGAATTGTGGGAGCTCTAGCTGTTAAAAGACCCGCCAGTTAACATGACCAATCACTGTAGAGGTGCAATAGACGTGGCAAATCGAATGTTGAACTACATCGCCAAAATGGCCTGTACACTGCCTCTCCAAGTCATCAGGCTGCTTGTCCAACATCCATTCTTGCTTGAATAAGCTGCAGTTTCCTCCAGTTAAGCACCGAAAAGACTGAAGCCTTCAATTTCCAAACCCCGCCACAAACTTGGTTTCCTCGCCAAGGACTTCATCCCTTCCCCGGCCATTGTCTCAGGCTGAACAAGACTGCTCACATCCCTGATGTCCCATTTGACCTAGGAACATAGGAGCAGGACTAGGCCATTCAGCCCATCAAGCCAGCTGCCGTTCAATTAGATTATGCTGATCATCTACCTCAATGCCACTTTCCCGCGTTATCCCCCTTGATGCCATTAGTATCCAGATATCCATCGATTTCTGTCTTGAACATGCTCAATGACTGAGCTTCCACAGCCCTCTGGGGCAGAGAATTCCAAAGATTCACCGCCCACTGAGTAAAGAAATTCCTCGTCTCAGTCTTAAATGGCCTGCCCCTTATTCTGAGACTGTGTCCTCTTGTGCTAGATTCACCAGCCAGGGGAAACATCCTATCTACATCTACCCTATCGAGCTCTGCAAGAATTTTGTAAGTTTCAATGAGATCACTGCTCATTCTTTGAAACTCGAGAGAATACAGGCCAGGTTTTCTCAATCTCTCCTCATAAGACAATCCCGCCATCCCAGGAATTAGTCTGGTGAACCTCCGTTGCACTCACTCAATGGCAAGTATATCATAGAATCACAGAATTACAGTGCAGAAGGGGTCCATTCGGCCCATCATGACCGCACCATCCTCCGGCTGAGCTTCTGGCAGAAGTTTCGGGCAAGTGCAGATTCTGGCCACGGTATCCCCTTTCCTTCACCCCACCATTGGCAACTGTGCCTTCAGCTGACCAGATCCTATACTCTGAAATTCCCTCCCTAAACCACTCCACCTCTACACCTCGCTCTCCTCTCTTTAGAACTTCCTTACGATCCACCTCTAATCAAGCTTTTGGTCACTCCTTCAGGTTATCATCCTAATGTTAGAATCCATTATTAAGGAAGTAATAATGGGACATTTAGAAACTCAAAATGCAATCCATCAGAGTCAGCATGGTTTTATGAAGGGTAAATCGTGTTTGACTAATTTGCAGTAACAAGCAAAGTGGATAATGGGGATCCTGTAGATGTAGTATATCTAGACTTCCAGAAGGCATTTGATAAGGTGCCCCACAAAAGGTTAATACACAAGGGAAGATCACATGGGGTTAGGGGCAATTTATTAGCTTGGATAGAAGATTGGCTAACCAACAGAAAACAGAGAGTTGGGATAAATGGGTCTTTTTCTGGTTGGCAAGATGTAACTAGTGGGGTGCCACAGGGTTCGGTCCTTGGGCCCCAACTATTTATATTAATGACTTGGATGCATGGATAGAAGATACTATAGCCAAATTTGCAGATGACACTAAAATAGGTTGGATAGTAAGTTGCAATAAAGAAATAAAAAAATTACAAATGGATATGGATAGGTTAGGTGAATGGGCCAAAATTTGGCAGTTGGACTTTAACTTGGATAAGTGTGAGGTTATCCATTTTGGTCGGAAGAATAGAAAGGCAAATTATTATCTAAATGGAGAGAAACTTCAGAATGCTTCGGTGCAGAGGGATCTGGGTGTCCTCATGCATGAATCTCAGTAAGCTACTATGCAGGAACAGCAGGTAATAAGGAAGGCAAGTGGAATTTTGGCATTTATTGCTCAAGGAATAGAATATAAAAGTAAGGAAGTGTTGCCGCAACTGTACAAGGCATTAGTGAGACCGCATCTGGAGTATTGCGTACAGTTTTGGTCCCCTTATTTGAGCAAGGATGTGGTTGCATTGGAGGCAGTTCAGAGGAGGTTCACGAGATTGATTCCAGGGATGAGGGGTTTGTCTTAAGAAGAGAGATTGAGCAGTTTAGGCCTTTACTTAGCCACGGGTGAGGTACCAGAAGACTGGAGGATCGCTAATGTTGTGCCTTTATTTAAGAAGGGCAGCAGGGATAAGCCAGGGAGCTACAGGCCGGTGAGCCTTACATCAGTGGTGGGAAAGTTATTGGAAGGGATTCTGAGAGACAGGATTTATATGCATCTGGAAAGGCATGGTCTGATCAGGGATAGTCAGCATGGTTTTGTGCATGGGAAATCATGTCTCACGAATTTGATTGAGTTTTTCGAAGAGGTGACCAAGAGGATTGATGAGGACAGGGCGATGGACGTTGTCTACATGGACTTCAGCAAGGCCTTTGAGAAGGTCCCGCATGGTAGGCTGGTCCAGAAGGTTCGAACACATGGGATCCAGGGTGAGCTAGCAAATTGGATACAAAATTGGCTTGGTGATAGGAGGCAGAGGGTGGTAGTGGAGGGTTGTTTTTCACATTGGAAGCCAGTGACCAGTGGTGTGCCACAGGAATCAGTGCTGGGCCCTCTGTTGTTTGTCATATATATTAATGACTTGGATATGAATGTGAAGGGCATGATTAGTTAGTTTGCAGATGACACCAAAATTGGTGGTATAGTGAACAGTGAAGAAAATTGTCTAAGGTTACAACAGGATCAACTGGGAAAGTGGGCAAGGGAGTGGCGAATGGAATTTAACACAGACAAATGTGAAGTGATGCATTTTGGGAAGTTAAACCAGGGCAGGACATATACAGTGAATGGCAGGGCCCTGGAGAGTGTTCTTGAGCAGAGAGACCTTGGGGTGCAAGTACATAGTTCCCTGAAAGTGGCAACACAGTTATACAGGGTGGTGAAGAAGGCATATGGCATGTTTGCCTTCATCGGCCGAGGCATTGAGTACAAGAGTTGGGACGTTATGTTACACTTGTACATAACGTTGGTTAGGCCGCATTTGGAGTACTGTGTGCAGTTCTGGTCGCCGCACTACAGGAAAGATGTGATTAAGCTAGAGAGGGTACAGAAAAGATTCACAAGGATGTTGTCTGGTTTGGAGGGCTTGAGTTATAAAGAGAGATTGGATAGGCTGGGTCTGTTTTCCCTGGAGCGAAGGAGGCTGAGAGGGCACATGATAGAGGTATATAAAATTACGAGAGGCATAGATCGGGTAGATAGCCAGAGTCTGTTTCCCATGATAGGGGTGACTAAAACTAGAGGGCATAGATTTAAGGTGAGAGGGAGGAGGTTTAAAGGGGATCAAAGGAGTACTTTTTCACACAGAGAATAGTGGGTATCTGGAATGAGCTGCCTGAGGAGGTGGTGGAGGCAGGAACAGTAGCAACATTTAAGAGGCATCTGGACAGGTACTTGAATGAGCAAGGCGTAGAGATGAGCAGTGGCGCAGTGGTTAGCACCGCAGCCTCACAGCTCCAGGGACCCGGGTTCGATTCCGGGTACTGCCTGTGTGGAGTTTGCAAGTTCTCCCTGTGTCTGCGTGGGTTTTCTTCGGGTGCTCCGGTTTCCTCCCACAAGCCGAAAGACTTGCAGGTTGATAGGTTAATTGGCCATTATAAATTGTCACTAGTATAGGTAGGTGGTAGGGAAATATAGGGACAGGTGGGGATGTTTGGTAGGAATATGGGATTAGTGTAGGATTAGTATAAATGGGTGGTTGATGTTCGGCACAGACTCGGTGGGCCGAAGGGCCTGTTTCAGTGCTGTATCTCTAATCTAAAAAAATCTAATGCAGGCAGATGGGATTAGTCTCGATAGGCATTATGGTCGGCATGGACGCGGTGGGCTGAAGGGCCTGTTTCTATGCTGTACGACTCTATGACTCTACTCTCTAGAGTTTAGAAGAATGAGAGGAGATCTAATTGAGGTATATAAGATGATTAAGGAGATTGACAAAGTAGACGTAGAGAGGATGTTTCCTCTGGTGGGGCAATCTAGAACAAGAGGTCATAGTTTTAGGATAAGGGGTAGCAGATTTAAAACAGAGATGAGGAGAAATCACTTCTCTCAAAGGGTCGTGAGTCGATGGAATTCATTACCCCAGAGTGTGGTGGACGCCAGGACATTGAGTAAATTTAAGGAGGAGATAGACAGATTTTTAATTAGTAGTGGGTTGAAGGGATATGGAGAAGGGGCAGGAAAGTGGAGTTGCCGAGATGAGATCAGCCATGATCGTATTGAATGGCAGAGCAGGCTCGAGGGGCTGAATTGCCTACTCCTGCTCCTAGTTCATGTGACCTTATCTTGATTGTGTTTCAGTGAAGTGCCTTTGATCATTTTGCATAGAAGCAAAGAAACATTACATCACCATCATGCCATTCTGCCCATCATTTCTGTGCTAGCTCTCTGAAAGTGCTATCCAATTAGTCCCGTTCCCCTACCCTTTCCCCATAGACCTGCAAGTTTGTCCTTTTCAAGTATATATTCAATTCTTTTTGAAAGTTATTACTGAATCTGTTTCCACCATCCTTTCAGGCACAGCATTCCAGATCACAACAACTCACTCTGTAAAAATATGTTTCTTCATGGCGTCTTCGGTTGCTTCGCCAATCACTCTGTGTGATTCTCACACAGCCTCCCAACACCCAGCCCCTTGAGTGCTGTCTCCAATCCACTCTGGAGCATATGCAAGACATTCAAACATTGGATGGATACAGTGAAGATAGAAGCCATGAGGTTGCTCCCTAGTGTTAGAGGTCTAAGAAAAGAAAGGAGTCCCAATGGGAATTTCATAGAAACATATAACATTGTTAACAACAGCTTGCATTTATAGAGAGACTCTAAGATAATAAAACATCTTGAGGCAAGTCACAGGAGCGTAAGCTGACAAGAATAATGGACACCGAGCCCAAGAAGGTGGCATTAGGACAATGACTGACAGCTTGGACAGAGTTTTAAGGAGCCTTTTAATGGAGGAGAGAGTGAGACAGAGACGTTGGAGGGAATTCAGTGCTTAAAACCTTGACTGTTGAAAGCAAGACACCAATGGTGGGGTGAAGGAAATGGGGGAAGCACGAGAGGCCAGAATTGGACATAATAGAAAAGGTAAATCTGGAACATTACGTCAAAGTAAACCTTGACAATTAGTCAAGGAATTGGTTCAAACAAATGTATGATGTCCTTCTACACATAATGGATTCCCAATCAAAAAAACTTTATGCTTACATATATTCAAACAATGGTAGCAAACACGAGGACTGAGAGGATTATGGAAACGAACAACACGAGCTCTCTTTTTTTGGAACGCAGAAATTATTGGCACAATGGATGCCCCCTTTAGGAATTTTGTTTGCTCATGTTTATTGGGGTTAGATAAGGAGCAATGAGAAGGGTGCCAGCCAGGTCCGGCTCTGCCAGAGCAACACCGCTTGCACCCATGTACAAACAGAGAGTCACACCCACCCAGATTCTCCAGAGGAGATCTGTCTGTGGGCACTGCCAGTCACCAGGCAAGCAATGGTAGAGCAGTGCCAACTACTGCAAGGACAGCTGCACCTAGCTCATACCATAGTTAGCACATACCATACCACAGTGGAGGGGACAGTCAGCTGTGAGCATTCGAGTTCTCTATCTCATCTTCCTTGTCTTGTGCCTCCTATCTCAGTGTTCTGGCCAATATTTATTGCTCAACCAACAACATTAAAAACAGATGATCTGATAATTTATTTCATTGCTGTTTGTGGGACCTTGCTGTACACAAAATGGTGTTCCTTACATTTCAATACTGGCTATACTTCAAAAGTACTTCATTGGCCGTAGAGTGATTTGGGACATCCTGAGGTCATGAAAAGCGCTATATAATGTCCTTTAGGGAAGGAAATCTGCTGTCCTTACCTGGTCTGGCCTACATGTGACTCCAGACCCACAGCAATGCCCTCTGTGGTCACGAACGAGACTCCCGGATGGTATGTTGCCTCCCGGGTGCCAGGGTCAGGGATGTCTCAGATCGAGTCTACAGGATTCTTAAGGGGGAGGGGGAGCAGCCAGAGGTCGTGGTACACATCGGTACCAATGACATAGCTAGGAAAAGGGATGATGACCTGAAAAGTGAATATAGGGAGTTAGGTTGGAAGCTAAAAGGCAGGACAAGCAGAGTAGTAATCTCAGGATTGATACCGGTGCCACGTGCTAGTGAGGCTAGAACCAGGGAGCGAGTGCAGCTGAACATGTGGCTGGTGTAGGAGGGAGGGCTTCAGATATGTGGATCATTCGGATACCTTCTGGGGAAGGTGGGACCTGTACAAGAAGGATGGGTTGCATCTGAACTGGAGGGGCACCAATATCCTGGGTGGGAGGTTTGCTAAAGCTCTTCGGGAGGGTTCAAACTAGTTTGGCAGGGGGATGGGAACCGGAGCTACGGATCAGTGGATGGGGTAGCTGTTGAACAGGCAGATACAGAGTGCAGAGAGTCTGTGAGGAAGGTTAGACAGTTGACAGGGCAAAGTTGCAGCCAATATGATGGGTTGAAGTGTGTCTATTTTAACGCAAGAAGTGTCAGGAATAAGGGTGATGAACTTAGAGCATGGATCAGTACTTGGAGCTACGATGTTGTGGCCATTACGGAGACTTGGATAACACAGGGGCAGTAATGGATGTTGGATGTTCCAGGGTTTAGATGTTTCAAAAGGAATAGGGAGGGAGGTAAAAGAGGTGGGGGAGTGGCATTGCTAATCAGGGATAGTATCACAGCTGCAGAAAGGGAGGTCATCGAGGAGGGTTTGTCTACTGAGTCATTATGGGTGGAAGTCAGAAACAGGAAAGGAGCAGTCACTTTATTGGGAGTTTTCTATAGACCCCCCAATAGCAACAGAGACACGGAGGAACAGATTGGGAGGCAGATTTTGGAAAGGTGCAGAAGTAACAGGGCTGTTGTCATGGGTGACTTCAACTTCCCTAATATTGATTGGAACCTCCTTAGTGCAAATAGTTTGGATGGAGCAGTTTTTGTCAGGTGTGTCCAGGAAGGTTTCCTGACTCAATATGCAGATAGGCCGACTAGAGGGGAGGCTATGTTGGACTTGATGCTTGGCAACGCACCAGGCCAGGTGGCAGACCTATCGGTGGGAGAGCATTTCGGTGATAGTGATCACAACTCCCTGACCTTTACTATAGTCATGGAGAGGAACAGGAGCAGACGGGATGGGAAAATATTTAATTGGGGGAGGGGAATTACAATGCTATTAGGCAGGAACTGGGGAGCATAAATTGGGAACAGATGTTCTCAGGGAAATGCACGACAGAAATGTGGAGGTTGTTTAGGGAGCACTTGCTGCGACTGCTGGATAGGTTTGTCCTGATGAGGCAAGGAAGGGATGGTCGGGTGAAGGAACCTTGGATGACAAGAGATGTAGAAGAGCTAGTCAAGAGGAAGAAGGAAGCTTACTTAAGGTTGAGGAAGCAAGGATCAGACAGGGCTCTTGAGGGTTACAAGGTAGCCAGGAAGGAACTGAAAAATGGACTGAGGAGAGCTAGAAGGGGACATGAAAAAGTCTTGGCGGGTAGGATTAAGGAAAATCCCAAGGCGTTCTACACTTATGTGAGGAACAAGAGGATGGCCAGAGTGAGGGTAGGGCCGATCAGGGATAGTGGAGGGAACTTGTGCCTGGAGTCGGAGGAGGTAGGGGAGGTCCTAAATGAATACTTTGCTTCAGTATTCACTGGTGAGAGGGACCTGGTCGTTTGTGAGGACAGCGTGAAACAGGCTGATATGCTCAAACAGGTTGAGGTTAAGAGGGAGGATGTGCTGGAAATTTTGAATGATATGAGGACAGATAAGTCCCCGGGGCCAGACGGGATATACCCAAGGATATTACGGGAAGCGAGGGAAGAGATTGCTGCGCCTTTGGCGATGATCTTTGCGTCCTCACTGTCCACTGGAGTAGTACCAGTTGATTGGAGGGTGGCAAATGTTATTCCCTTGTTCAAGAAAGGGAATAGGGATAACCCTGGGAATTATAGACCAGTCAGTCTTACATCGGTAGTGGGCAAATTATTGGAGAGGATTCTGAGAGACAGGATTTATGATTATTTGGAAAAGCATGGTTTGATTAGAGACAGTCAGCATGGCTTTGTGAGGGGCAGGTCATGCCTCACAAGCCTTATTGAATTCTTTGAAGATGTGACAAAACACATTGATGAAGGAAGAGCAGTGGATGTGGTGTATATGGATTTTAGCAAGGCGTTTGATAAGGTTCCCCATGGTAGGCTCATTCAGAAAGTAAGGAGGCATGGGATACAGGGAAATTTGGCTGTCTGGATACAAAATTGGCTGGCCCACAGAAGACAGAGGGTGGTAGTAGTTGGAAAGTATTCAGCCTGGAGCTCGGTGACCAGTGGTGTCCCACAGGAATCTGTTCTGGGACTCTGCTCTTTGTGATTTTTATAAATGACTTGGATGAGGAAGTGGAAGGCTGGGTTAGCAAGTTTGCCGATGACACGATGATTGCTGCAGTTGTGGATAGTGTGGAAGGCTGTTCTAGGTTGCAACAGGACATTGACAGGATGCAGAGCTGGGCTGAGAAGTGGCAGATGGAGTTCAACCTGAAAAAGTGTGGTGATTCATTTTGGAAGGTCGAATTTGAATGCAGAATACAGGCTTGAAGACAGGATTCTTGGTAGTGTAGAGGAACAGAGGGATCTTGGGGTCCATGTCCATAGATCGCTCAAAGTTGCCACCCAAGTTGATCGGGTTGTTAAGAAGGCGTATGGTGTGTTGGCTTTCATTAACAGGGGGATTGTGTTTAAGAGCCGCGAGGTTATGCTGCAGCTCTATAAAGCCCTGGTTAGACCACACTTGGAATATTGTGTTCAGTTCTGGTCGCCTCATTATAGGAAGGATGTGGAAGCTTTAGAGAGGGTGCAGAGGAGATTTACCAGGATGTTGCCTGGACTGGAGGGCATGTCTTAGGAAGAAAGGTTGAGGGAGCTAGGGCTTTTCTCATTGGAGCGAAGAAGGATGAGAGGTGACTTGATAGAGGGGTACAAGATGATGAGAGGCATAGATAGAGTGGATAGCCAGAGACTTTTTCCCAGGACGGAAAGGGCTATCACCAGGGGGCATAATTTTAAGGTGATTGGAGGAAGGTTTAGGGGAGATGTCAGAGGTAGGTTCTTTACACAGAGAGTGGTGGGTGCGTTGAATGCACTGCCAGCGGTGGTAGTAGAAGCAGATACATTCGGGACATTTAAGCGACTCTTGGATAGGTACATGGATGATAGTAGAATGAAGGGTATGTAGGTAGTTTGATCTTAGAGTAGGTTAAATGTTCGGCACAACATAGTGGGCCGAAGGGCCTGTACTGTGCTGTACTGTTCTATGTTCTATGTTCTATGAAATGACCTAGCAAGCCACTCAGTTGAAGGGCAATTAGGGATGGGCAATAAATGCTGGCCTAACCAGGAATGCCCACATCCCATCAATGAAGAAAAGAATGTATAAATATAAATTATCCTCATCACAGTCTTAAATTGGAGACCCCGAATTTTTAAACTGTGTCCCCTAGTTCTTGACACCCCCCACAAGGGGAAACACCTTCTCTGCATCCACCCTGTCAAGTCCCCTCAGGATCTTATACGTTTCAATAAGTTCATCTCCCAGTCTTCGAAACTCCAATGTGTGTAGGCCCAGCCTGCTCAACCTTTCCTCATAAGATAACCCCTTCATCAGGAATCAGTTGAGTCAATATTAGTAGACAGCCTGTCCCAGAAATGAAGACAGAGAAGTTGAGGAAGGGAAGGGAAATGTCTGAGATGGGCCATGTGAAGGTAAGAGAAGGTGAAAATTGGAAGTAAAGTTGATGAAGCTTTCCAGTTCTGGGCAAGTGCAGGAAATGGCACCGATACAGTCATCAATGTAACAGAAAAAAAATTGGCGGAGGGGGCCTGAGTAGGAATGATCGACATATCCCACAAAAAGACAGGCATAGCTAGGACACGTGAGGATACCCATTGTAACACCTTTTATTTGGAGGAAGTGAATAGAGTTGAAGGAGAAGTTGTTCAATGTGAGAACAAGTTCAGCCAGGCGGAGGAGGGTGGTGGTGGATGGGGACTGGGTGGGCCTCTGTTCAAGGAGGTAGCGGAGAGCCCTCAAACCATCCTGGTGGAGGATGGAGGTGTAGAGACATTGGATGTCCACAGTGAAGACGAGGTGGCTAGGGCCAGAAAACTGGAAATTGTTCAAATGACATAGGGTGTCAGAGAGTCATGGATGTAGGTGGAAAGAGACTCGACAAGGGAGAAAAAGTAGAGTCAAGATAGGAAGAAATCAGTTCAGTGGGGCAGGGACAAGCTGAAACAATGAAACAAGATAGCCCTGTTTGTGGATTTTGGGAAGGAGATAGAAAGGGGCTGTTCCGGGTTGCGGGACTATGAGGTTGGAAGCTGTATTGGGAGAATCTCCAGAGGAGATGAGGTCAGTGACAGCCCTGGAGATAGTGGCTTGATGTTCGGTGGTGGGGTCATGGTCTGGGGGAGGTAGGAAGAAGTGTCTGAAAGTTGGCGCTCAGCCTCTGCAAGATAGAGGTCAGTATGCCAGAAAACAATGGCACCAAAATGCTTATCCCTGGGTTGATTGCACCAGGGAGAATGAAATGAGAAAAGTCTATTTAGTCTACTCAAAAATGAATCATCCCTTTACCCCGAACCTGGATTTAAATCCATTCCAGAATGATGATGCTTGGATCAAGAACTGCTCTGAAGAACTCTGTCAGCGATGAAAAAGAGTCTCCTCTCTCTTTCTGCCTGTAAAGCCTCTAAGCGAAAGTGAACCTGGGCACGATCAACCCTTGTTCCTGGGAGGTAAGAGTCTATAGAGGATAACCTCTTAATATGGGACTAAGTGTCATTAACACTCAAAGGCCCCTAGATTGGTTTAGTAGGAATGCATTTCGGAGATTGAAATGATGTCTTCTTCCTGGTGGAGTAGAGGGAACTTTACCTTACACTTAACCAGTGTTGGACCTGATGCAGGCAATGCTGAACAGGAGTATTCCATTCAACCACGATTGACATTTTTTACCTTGTTCAGTTAAAAAGAAAGGAATGAAACTGTGTATATGATGTCAACAGTTTCTAGAGGTTTATTGGCAAATGTTATAGTAACAGAGACTTTTTTTAAAACACAATTTCAGGTTTAGTCACCACGTTGAGTCATTCTGACCAATTGTGATATCATAGAAACAAGCCAGTTCACTCAGATCAAGCAAAAAAAAAGTGAATTTTTTAGGTTGTTGAGAAATAGACTTCATACTCAGTCCACAGAAAGACCCCGATTCCATTAGTCAGCAATACAATAGCCAAAATTCTGGCTAGCAATATTGAGTTAAACTCTAAAGAGCTGGACTGTTGTCCAGAGTGAGAAATTTGGGTTCCTGCAGAACAATTTGCTGATGAGAGAGAAAGATAAAGCAAGAGAGAGAGAGAGAGAGAATGAGAGAGAGGTGACTGCCAGCTGCAAAGCCTAAATGTGGCAATGATTTTCCTGGATATGGTTTTAAGGCCCATTTGAGGTGATCACCAGAGAAGGAAGGCGTAGGAAAACCAACAAGAAATTACACGGGCCTGGAGGAATTCAATTAAGGGTTGTAGGAGAAATACAAACAACTTAACACAGAAGAATAACATCATTCCGGAAACCCTATATGTTATAAAGAACCAAGCCTGTTCACTACTCAGTAAGAAAGCTTGTTTAGCCTTACATTTGTTATGCAGTGTGGAAGAGATCAAGGGACAAGAAAAAACAGCTCAATGGTTTCAGAGCTGAATTCCCCAAATTATTTGAAGGGGGAAAATTAGAAACAGAATATCACATTACTCTCAACAAAGATGCAGAACCGGTATATTTGTTCACACCGAGAAAGGTCCCACACCCACTCCTGGAAAAGGTAATGAAGGAAATCGATGCAATGCTAAACCAAGGACTTATTTCCACAGTAACTAAACCCAGTAACCTGTCTCTCGATGCAGAAATCAACAAACGCATGGGAAAGGCTTCCGCTGCTATGTCCAGACTGGCCAAGAGGGTGTGGGAAAATGGCGCACTGACACGGAACACAAAAGTCCGAGTGTTTCAAGACTGTGTCTTCAGTACCTTGCTCTACGGCAGCGAGGCCTGGACAATGTATGTCAGCCAAGAGCGATGTCTCAACTCATTCCATCTTCGCTGCCTCCGGACAATCAGGTGGCATCAGGTGACAGGACCATATCTCCAACACAGAAGTCCTCAAGGCGGCCAACATCCCCAGCATATACACCCATTAGAAATGTATTTATTTAATTTTGGGGAGTAGGACTTTAAAACTTTAAATTGGGCAGCAGGGCTGGCTGCGCTGTAAAAATGGACAGCCCGCTCCCCCTCTATGAGATTGGGTTATTTAAATGAACCTCCGCACTTGGGATTGCGGCGACTCTTTGGCGTGTGGCCCTTTTTGAACTCACCACTGAGATCAGCGGCAGGCTCTTAAAATCCAGCCCATTAAATGAGAAGTGTGTATTTTCACAGTCGACAGTGAGGTTCCTTGGTGCACCTGGCGTCAGGATAAATCCACAGAAGATGAAGGCAATAAAGGAGTGGCAGTGATTCATGGGTATGGTTAACCAGGTTGGAAAATTCCTACCAAATCTAGCCACTATTAACGAGCCTTTACAACATCTGTTAAAGAGCAGCAATAGCTGGCACTGCGGAGACTGCCAGGAAAATTCCTTCGAGAAGATCAAGGAAATGCTAACTTCACCAGAAGTATTAGCACACTATGGTCCGGAGCTAATGGCCATTATTGCAACAGACACATCAGCAACAAGACTAAGTGCAGAATGAAAGCAAAATGCTGTGGATGCTGGAACTCTGAAATGAGAACAGAAAGTGCCAGAAAAACTCAGCAGGGCTGGGAGCATCTGTATAAAGAGAAACAGAGTTAACGTTTCAGGTCTGTGACCCTTCATCAGAACTGGCAAAAGTTAGAAATGTAACAGTGAAAGGTGGTGGGGGGGGGGGGGGGTGGTGGTGGGGGGAGGAAGAAGCACAAGAGGGAAGGACTGTGATAGGATGGAGGGGGGGAAAGATTAAATGACAGATGTCATGGAACAGAATGCAAATGGAGTGCTAAATAGTTGTAGTGAAAGACAGAGTATGAGTCCAGAGAGAGTGCGAATGGCAGAATAATGAACAGCTCTGTATGAAAGCAAAAACATAGGCTTTCCACTAGTATTTATTATAAGCCCACCGACTCCCTCACTTACCTTGACTACACTTTTCACACCCTGCCTCCTGTAAGGACTCCATTTCATTCTCCCAGTTTCTCCACCTCTGACGCATCTGTTCTGATGATGCAACCTTCCACAATAGTGCTTCTGATATGTCTTCCTTTTTCCTCAACCAAGGATTCCCCCCCCACTGTGGTTGGCAGGGCCCTCGACCATGTCTGACCCATTTCCTGCACTTCTGCCCTCACCCCTTCCCCTCCCTCCCAGAACCGCGACAAGGATCCCCTTGTCCTCACTTTCCACCCCACCAGCCTCTATATCCAAAGGATCATCCTCCGCCATTTCCACCACGTCCAGCGTGATGCCACTACCAAACGCGTCTTCCCCTCCCCTCACCTATCAGCATTCCGAAGGGACTGTTCCCTTCGTGACACCCTGGTCCAAAGAGAACAAAGAACAAAGAAAATTTCAGCACAGGAACAGGCCCTTCGGCCCTCCAAGCCTGCGCCGATCCAGATCCTCTATCTAAGCATGTCGCCTATTTTCTAAGGGTCTGTATCTCTTTGCTTCCTGCCCATTCATGTATCTGTCTAGATACATCTTAAAAGACGCTGTCGTGCCCGCGTCTACCACCTCCGCTGGCAACGCGTTCCAGGCACCCACCACCCTCTGCGTAAAGAACTTTCCACGCATATCCCCCCTAAACTTTTCCCCTCTCACTTTGAACTCGTGACCCCTAGTAATTGAATCCCCCACTCTGGGAAAAAGCTTCTTGCTATCCACCCTGTCTATACCTCTCATGATTTTGTACACCTCAATCAGGTCCCCCCTCAACCTCCGTATTTCTAATGAAAATAATCCTAACCTGCTCAACCTCTCTTCATAGCTAGCGCCCTCCATACCAGGCAACATCCTGGTGAACCTCCTCTGCACCCTCTCCAAAGCATCTACATCCTTTTGGTAATGTGGCGACCAGAACTGCACGCAGTATTCCAAATGTGGCCGAACCAAAGTCTTATACAACTGTAACATGACCTGCCAACCCTTGTACTCAATACCCCGTCTGATGAAGGAAAGCATGCCGTATGCCTTCTTGACCACTCTATTGACCTGCGTTGCCACCTTCAGGGAACAATGGACCTGAACACCCAAATCTCTCTGTACATCAATTTTCCCCAGGACTTTTCCATTTACTGTATAGTTTCACTCTTGAATTGGATCTTCCAAAATGCATCACCTCGCATTTGCCCTGATTGAACTCCAGCTGCCATTTCTGTGCCCAACTCTCCAATCTATTTATATTCTGCTGTATTGTCTGACAGTCCCCTTCACTATCTGCTACTCCACCAATCTTAGTGTTGTCTGCAAACTTGCTAATCAGACCACCTATACTTTCCTCCAAATCATTTATGTATATCACAAACAACAGTGGTCCCAGCACGGATCCCTGTGGAACACCACTGGTCACACGTCTCCATTTGGAGAAACTCCCTTCCACTGCTACTCTCTGTCTCCTGTTGCCCAGCCAGTTCTTTATCCATCTAGCTAGTACACCCTGGACCCCATACGACTTCACTTTCTCCATCAGCCTACCATGAGGAACCCTATCAAACGTCTTACTGAAGTCCATGTATATGACATCTACAGCCCTTCCCTCATCAATCAACTTTGTCACTTCCTCAAAGAATTCTATTAAGTTGGTAAGACATGACCTTCCCTGTACAAAACCATGTTGCCTATCACTGATAAGCCCATTTTCTTCCAAATGGGAATAGATCCTATCCCTCAGTATCTTCTCCAGTAGCTTCCCTACCACTGACGTCAGGCTCACCGGTCTATAATTCCCTGGATTTTCCCTGCTACCCTTCTTAAACAAGGGGACAACATTAGCAATTCTCCAGTCCTCCGGGACCTCACCCGTGTTTAAGGATGCTGCAAAGATATCTGTTAAGGCCCCAGCTATTTCCTCTCGCTTCCCTCAGTAACCTGGGATAGATCCCATCCGGACCTGGGGACTTGTCCACCTTAATGCCTTTTAGAATACCCAACACTTCCTCCCTCCTTATACCGACTTGACCTGGAGTAATCAAACATCTGTCCCTAACCTCAACATCCGTCATGTCCCTCTGCTCGGTGAATACCGATGCAAAGTACTCGTTTAGAATCTCACCCATTTTCTCTGACTCCACGCATAACTTTCCTCCTTTGTCCTTGAGTGGGCCAATCCTTTCTCTAGTTACCCTCTTGCTCCTTATATATGAATAAAAGGCTTTGGAATTTTCCTTAACCCTGGTCCACTCCTCCATCATCCCCAATACCTCGACCCCTTCACACGGCACCTTCCCCTGCAATCGCAGGAGGTGTAGTAGCTGACCTTTTACCTCCTCTCTCCTCACCATCCAAGGCCCCAAACACACCTTCCAGGTGAAGCAGCGATTTACTTGTACTTCTTTCAATTTATTCTACTGTATTCGCTGCTCACAGTGTGGTCTCCTCTACACTGGGGAGACCAAATGCAGATTGGGTGACCGCTTTGCAGAACACCCCCGCTCAGTCCGAAAACATGATCCCGAGCTTCTGGTTGCTGGCCATTTTAATTCACCACCTTATTCCCAAGCTCCATTTCTGTCCTCGTCCAACTGCAGGGTTCCAGCGAACATTAACGCAAGCTTGAGGAACAGCACCTCATCTTCCGATTAGGCACTCTACAGCCTTCCGGACTCAACATTGAGTTCAAAAATTTCAGACCATGAGCCCCGCTATTTTTGCTTATTTATTATTTTTATTTTTTATATATATATATTTTCTTTATTTAATCATTTATTTTTAACCACGTGCTAGTCTTAAACTTATAATTCATGTTTTTAACATGCAATCGACCACTTCCCCTCCCAAGCAGTCCCACTGACCTGATTTTTCAATCTCCCCCTCCTATCTGGATCTTTCCAATCACTATCTCTCTCCGGCCTCCTCATCTGTGGCTTCCATTCCCCCTCAACTCTTCTGATCTCCTCCCAAGCTCTGATCTCCCTCCTTCTCACCCCCCTGTAGTTTTTGATCCCCACCACCACCATCCTCCGCGTCTACACCACAGCCTCTGGTCTCGCACCCACTCACCCAGCCTCCAAATTTCCTCCCGACCCCCACCCGACCCCCAATCTCTCCTAGCACCTGCCTCCAATTTACTCCCTCCTCCCCAGCCTCAGATCTCCCCGCCCTTTCAGCCTTTGATGTCCCCCTCCTCCCAACTTCCAGCCTCTGATCTCTCCCTGCCACACCCCCAGGCTTCCGATCTTCCCCCACCCCACCCCCCCATCCTGGCCTCTTATCTGCCCAGACACTGGCCTTTGATTTTCCCCCATCTCACCCTGGCCTCTGTTTGCCACATCCCCCAGGCCTCCTGACATCAGTCTCCAACTCACAGCCAACCTCAGGCGTCCGATGTCCCTGTCCCTCTCCCCACTTCCAACCTTGCCCCTTCAGACCCCCCATTTCATAGGATCTCAGGGAAGCCCATTCTTACAGGATTCCTGAATGCAAAACTGCCCCTCCACCCCAGTAAAAAAACCCCAATCAGCCCTTGCTCCCTCCCCACCGCCCTGTAAATATCAGGACTGTAGAGTACAAAAGCAAGGAAGTTACATTAAACCTTTATAAAACATCGGTTAGGCCTCAGCAGGACCAAACGTTAGGGAGGATGTCTTGGAGAGGGTGCAGAAGAGATTTACTAGAAGAATTCCAGGGATGAGGAGCTTTAATCATGTGGAGAGACTGAAAAAGACTGGAAAAGATGGGCTTGTCCTTCTTAGAGCAGAGTAGGTTAAGAGGAGATTTGATAGAGGTGTTCAAAATCATGAATGGCTTGATAGGCCAAATAAGGAGAAACTGTTTCCAGTGACAGAAGGCTCAGTAGCCAGAGGATAACACCTTAAGGGATTGGCAAAGTGGGAGATAAGGAAACTTTTTTTTTTACACAGCAAGTTGTTGTGATCTGGAATGCGCTGCCTGAAAGGATGGTGGAAGCGGATTCAATAGTAACTTTCAAAAGACAATTGGACAAATACTTGAAGGAAAAAATATCAAAGGCTTTCGGGAAGGAGCAAGGGAAAGGGTTAATTAGACAGCTCTACCAAAGAGCCAGCATAGGCACGATGGGCCAAATGGCTTCCTTCTGTGCCGTATAAGTCCATGATCTGGAATGCACAGCCTGAAAGGGTGGTGGAAGCAGATTTAATAGTAACTTCCGAAGCGGGATGGGACAAATACACTTGAAGGGGGGGCATTTTCAGGATCTATGTGGAAAGGGGGAGTGGGACTAATTGGATACCTCTTTCAAAGAGCTGGCATAGGCATGATGGGACAAATGGACTCTTTCTGTGTCGTATCATTCCATGATTCTAAGTCAACAAGTCATCTCGCCTTTTTTTGAAGTGTGAGTTCGCTCCAGCTGGAGTTGCACTGCATCCGTGACAAACTGAAATTTGGTCTGGGGGTCCTCTTGGCTTTAGTACACCAGGGTGTCACCATGGCTCAGTGGTAGCACTCTCACCTCTGAGTCAGGAGCTGGTAGGTCTATAGCACCGCACAGAGACTTGAGCATGCAGTCTAGGCTGATCCTAGACTAGACAGTGCAATACGGAGGGAGAACTTCATTGTCAGAGACGTCACCTTTTGGATCAGGCATTTAACCAAGGTCCTGTTTGTCCCCTCAGTTAAGTCTAAAAGATGCCACAAAACCATTTAATGAACAGCAGGGGAGTCCTGGCTAGTATTCATCCCCACAACAAACACCTTCTTTGAATGCCAGGGCAGGGTCTGATACCTCAGTTATACAGTTACTTTTTACGAACATACGAATTAGGAACAGGAGGCCCTTCGAGCCTGCTCTGCCATTCAGTAAGTTCATGACTGATTACTCCACATTTCCACCTACCCCTGATAATCTTCCACCCCCTTGCTTATCAAGAATCTATCTACCTCTGCCTTAAAAATATTCAAGGACTCTGCTTCCACCGCCTTTTGAGAAAAATAATTCCAAAGACTCACAACCCTCTGAGAGAAAAAATTTCTCCTCATCTCTGTCTTAAATGGGCGACCCCTTATATTTAAAAAGTAACCTCTAGTTCCAGATTCTCCCACAAGGGGAAACATCTTTTCCACATCCACCCTGTCAACAATCCTCAAGATCATATAGGTTTCAATCAAGTCGTCTCTTACTCTTCTAAGTTCCAGCGGATGCAAGCCTAGCCTGTCCAATCTTTCCTTGTAAGACAGCCCACCCATTCCAAGTATTAGTCTAGTAAACCTTCTCTGTACTGCCTCCAATGCATTTACATCCTTCCTTAAATAAGGAGACCAGTACTTTACACAGCACTCCATATGTGGTCTCACCAATGCCCTGTATAGCTGATGCATAACCTCCCTACTTTTGTATTCAATTCCCCTTGCGATAAATGATAACATTCTATTAGCTTTCCTAATTACGTGCTGTATCTGCATACTAACCTTTTGCAATTCATGCACCAGATCCCTCTGCATCTCAGAGCTCTGCAATCTCTCACCATTCTCACCATTTAGATAATATTCTTTTTTATTCTTCCTGCCAAAGTGGACAATTTCCCAGTTTCCCAGATTATTCTCCATTTGCCAGATCTTTGCCCACTCACTTAGCTTATCTATACCCCTTTGTAGCCCCTTATGTCCTCTTCACAAGTTACTTTCCTACCTATCGTTGTGTCATCAGCAAATTTAGCAACCATACCTTTGGACCCTTCAATTAAGTCATTTATATAAATTGTAAAAAGTTGAGGTCCCAGCACAGATCCCTGTGGCACACCACTCGTTACATCTTGCCAACCAGAAATGACCCATTTATGCCTACTCTCTGTTTCCTGTTAGCTAGCAATCTTCTATCAATGCCAATATGTTACCCCTACACCATGGGCTCTTATATTCTGCAATAACCTTTGATGTGGCACCTTATCAAATGCCTTCTGGAAATCTAAGAACAATACATCCACTGGTTCCCCTTTATCCACAGCACATGTAACTCCCTCAAAGAACTCCAATAAATTGGTTAAACATGATTTCCCTTTCACAAAACCAAGTTGACTCTGCCTGATTACCTTGAATTTTTCTAAATGTCCTACTATAATGTGTTTAATAATAGCTTCTACCATGTTCCCTAAGACAGATGTTAAGCTAACTGGCCTGTAGTTTCCTGCTTTCTGTCTCCCTCCCTTTTTGAATAAAAGAGTTATATTTACGATTTTCCAATCTAATGGTAGCTTCCCGAATCTAGGGAATTTTGGAAAATTAAAACTAACAGATCAACTACTCACTAGCCACTTCTTTTAACATCCTAGGATGAAGTCCATCAGGACCCAGGGACTTGTCAACTCGCAGCTCCAACAATTTGTTCAGTACCACTTCCCTGGTGATTGTAATTTCCTTGAGTTCCTCCCTCCCTTCCGTTTCCTGACTTACAACTAATACTGGGATGTTACTTGTATCCTCAATAGTGAAAACCAATGCAAAGTATCTGTTCAGTTCATCTGCCATCTTCTTATTATCCATTATTAATTCCCCAGACTCACTTTCTATAGGACCAACACTCACTTTGTTAACTTTTCTTTTTAAAATATCTATAGAAACTCTTACTATCTGTCTTTATGTTTCTAGCTAACTTACTCTCATACTCTAACTTTACCTTCCTTATCAATTTTTTAGTCATTCTTTGCTGTTTTTTATATTCTGTCCAATCTTCTGACCTGCCTCCCACCTTTGCTTAGTTAACCATGGATGGTAGGTCCCACCCTTGGGACTTTTCTTTCTCGTTGAAATCTATCAATTCTGTGTATTCTGCAATATCCCCTTAAATGTCTGCCACTGCATCTCTAATGACCTATCCCTTTTGCATTGATATTCATCCAAAACGACTTATTCAACACAACGTTGACTGTATAACTGCATTAGTTTGGAAAATAGGTTAAGTCTTTGCAAATATCAAAAGTCTTTTCTATTCAAAAGAAATATCAAAGTGCCATCATTATGTAATGTAGTGATAAAAATGCAAGATCTTCCTTCTGATATTGCTTTACTGGTGGGCGGCAGTGCATGACCTTACTTTGCTCTTGTTCTTGGCAAGTTTCACCCCATCGCCATCACCATAAGCTGCATCAGGTTTACGCCAGGATTTCCCTTTGGTCGCCTGCTTGTTGAGGCTCCTCCTGCCCGGCTTCAGCTCCTCCCTGTCCCCGCACTCAGAGGTGGTGGACACCGAAAAGGCGGTGTCTTCATCCCGGAGCAGGCGGCTATCTCGAATCAAGCAAGCGGGAGCAATATCATTCACCAGAGTGTCCATCTTGCCTCAGGCACGCTCAGCTTGACCACAAAGTTTTGAAACTTTTGTGCTTTTTCACTCTGGGGTATACTTTAAATAAATCTATCCGAAGCTTTTTCTGCGATCCTGATTATTGCTGTTAAACTGCTCTTAACATTGACTGCCAAAACAGTCCCCCAGATATAAGATGCCTTTTATGAATGTGAAAGAGGCTTTCAGCTGGTTCTGTGCATTGCGCCTGGAACCTGCCCTGAAACAGCAGCATTCTCAATTCTGCACAACAGTTTTGACCGTGTTCCAATGCTATGGCAACAGGAATTAAATAAAATCTGCACTCATCAACAAAAAATGGGGACAATTCTTTATTAATTATTGCAAAGACTAATTTGTTGGTTCCAAATCCCACGAAATAAATGAGCTTCTTCAGAGGGGGTGCAAAATGCCAGTGGATAAATGTTGGTTGCCCTGTTTCTCCACATTACAATGGTAATTGCTCTTCAAAAGTAATTGCTGTAATGTGCTTCACAATGTCCTTAGAATGTGAGATACACAATATAATGCAAGTTCTATCGCCAGTGTAAGCGAAGGCTTTTAGTGTGTATTACATAAGTTCTAAGGCCCCTGTTACTACTGGTTTTCATGTTTTTTTTCAGGAACTGTGTCAACTTTCTAAAGATGGTCAGCTTTTGTTTGCAGGCCCACTTGTCATTTATTCTCTTCCCACTTTACAGCTCTTCTAGACATATCTTTTGATCTTTATTTGTCTCATTAACATCTTCTGCTTTGCACCATCATCCTTTATGTCATTTCATCTCTCTTGCCTTCCAACCTATTACAGAGCTTCCCTTTCGTTCTTTCCTTCCCCATTTCCCTGTCTATACTTGCTTAACTTTTTCCAGTTCTGATGAAAGGTCACTGACCTGAAACGTTAGCTCTGCTTCCCTCTCCACAGATGTTGTCAGACCTGCTGAGCATTGCCAGCATTTTCTGTTTTTATTTGGCATGTACACTGTTATGTAAGGATGTACAGTAGCCATCTAACACACAGCAAGATTCCACAGAAATGAGATGGTTGACCACTATGAGGCATGGGGGAGGAATTTAGGAAGAGTATTTCGGAGAATATGGGGAAAATAAGCACATGGCCTTAAAGGAGAGTTATATATACTTGGAAAGCGATGAGTCAATATCAAATGATGTTCATGAGCACCCCATTACGTTTATTACCCAAAATACAATCTGTAAACTCTAATGCCCCACAATCCTATCAAATATTACATAGAATGTACAGTACAGGAATAGCTGGTCTGTGCTGGTGTTTATGCTCCACACAAGCCTCCTCCCATCCCTCTTTGTCAGAGATGCCAGGGTTCTGATGAAAGGTCACTGACCTGAAATGTTAACTGTTTCTCTCTCCACGGGTGCTGCCAGACCTGCTGAGTATTTCCGGCACTTTCTGTTCTCATTTCAGAGTTCCAGCACCTGTAGTATTTTGCTCTTAAAGAAACTCTACTGTTTGCAGTGAGGCAAATTTTATGCCAACTGTCTCTGAAGATATATTGAATTCAACCTTTTCTTACTTTTTTGAAAATTCACAGGATGTGAGCATCACTGGCAAAGCCAGCATTTATTGCCCCTCCCCAATCGCCCTTGAGGAGGTGGTGGTGAGCTACATTCTTAAATCCAACTGAGTGGCTTACTAGGCCAATTCAGAGTCAAACATATTGCTGTGAGTCTGGTGTCACATACAGGCCAGACTGGGTAAAGACAGCAGATTTCCTGTCCTGTAAGGGATTAACAAGACAGATCAATTTTTTATAGCAAAGCAGGAAGCTCCAGGCTCACTATTAGTAGCTTTTTTAAATACAGATTTTATTTAAACTCCACAGCTATGATAGTGGGATTTGAATACAGCTCATTAATCCAGAACCACTGGGTTACTAACCTAGTAATAGAACCACTTTGCTACCGTACAGCAGGGCCTTAATATCAATCACTAACACTGATGATGCATTCCACAGTCTCACAAGCCTCTGTGTAAAAAATGCTTCTTCTGCTCTCTGCCCTAAATCCCTCACAGTTAAAATAGCTGCTCAGCTGGAAGATGAAGGTTGCACACACTTTGTTGAGCTTGAATAGTGAACAGCTGAAATGCTGATTTGCTGTCACCAATCCCACACCCAACCCAGCTCAGTGAAACAGCCTTTTCTCCATCTCCAAAATGTTTATAACTAATAAACAGAAGTGCTTAAATAAAATGAAACTTTTTTTAAGCGCCTCTATAATTTTTCACACTGCCCATAGCAGTGTCCAGGAGACTAATCTTTCATTGCTGGAGACTCAAGGATATCCCTGAAGGGTGGGAAACCCTATGATCAGGACCATTGTTGGTGTGGAGGATAAATGCTAGCACAGACTTTATGGGCCAAATGGTCTGATTTGGTGTTGTGCATTCTATTGAATGGTCTGGATGAATTTAAATTGGGCATTGACTTCCACGCTACACCGCAGGAAAAAAGCAACAGAGGTCATGCACAAGAAGATTGTGAGACTAATGCCACAGGATTGGATGGAAGAAATAAAGTCACAGATCAACCATGATCTGATTGAATAGCAGAACAGGCTCGAGGGTCTAAATATTCTACTCCTGCTCCTATGTTCCTTACTGACCATTAATAATTTTTTTTTATTCGCTCCTGGGATGTGGGCATCACTGGCAAGGCCAGCATTTTTTGCCCATCACTAATTGCCCTTGAGGAGGTGGTGGTTAGCTGATTTCATGAACTGCTGCAGTCTATCAGGTCTAAGTACACCCACAATGCTGTTAGGAAGGGAGTTCCAGGATTTTGACCCAGCGATAGTGAAAGAACGGTTATATAGCTCCAAATCAGGATGGTGTTTGGCTTGGAGGGGAACTTGCTGGGGGTGGTGTTCCCATGCATCTGTTGCCCTCGTCCTTCTAGGAGGTAGAGGTTGTCGCTTTGGAAGGTGCTGTCAAATGAGCCTTGGTGAGTTGCTGCAGTGCACCTTGTAAATGGTACACACTGCTACCATTGTGGGCCTGTGTCAGCTGTGGTGCAGTTATTAGCACGCTTGCATCTGAGTTATATAGTTCTGGGTTCAAGGCCCACTCCAGCACTTCAGTATAAAAATCAAGGCTGACAATGCAGTGTAATACTCATGTTAGAGGTGTCAGCTTTTGGATAAGATATTAAAGTGAGGCCCCCCCCCCCCACCACCCCTCCATCAGCGTGCTTGGGTGGATGCAGTAGATCGCTTGGCACTATTTCAAAGAAGTGCAGGGAAGTTATCCCTGGTGCTCAGGCCAATGTTTATCCCATAAAAACACATTTTCTGGTCATTATCATTTTTTTTATTCATTCATGGGATGTGGGCGTCGCTGGCCAGGCCTGCATTTATTGCCCATCCCTAACTGCCCTTGAGAAGGTGGTGGTGAGCTGCCTTCTTGAACCGCTGCAGTCCATGTGGGGTAGGATACCCACAGTGCTGTTAGAGAGTTCCAGGATTTTGACCCAGCGACAGTGAAGGAATGGCGATATAGTTCCACGTCAGGATGGTGTGTGACTTGGAGGGGAACTTGCAAGTGGTGGTGTTCCCATGCATTTGCTGCTCTTGTCCTTCTAGTTGGTAGAGGTTGTGGGTTTGGAAGGTGCTGTCTAAGGAGCCTTGGTGCATTGCTGTCTGTGGACGTTGACTGTGTGCCCACTGGCTGCTGTGTTTCCTGAGTTACAACAGCGATGGCACTTCTAGAAGTACTTCATTGGCTGTAAAGCGCTTCGAGACATTTGGTGGTTGTAAAAGGCATTGTATAAATGCAAGTCTTTTTTGCGCTAGAGTAGAGGGACTGAATGTTGAAGGTGGTGGATGGGGTGCCAATCAAGCGAGGATGGTGTCGAGCTTCTTGAGTGTTGTTGGCGCTGCGCTCATCCAGGCAAGTAGAGAGTATTCCATCACACTCCTGAATTGTGACTTGTAGGTGTTAGACAGGATTAAGGGAGTCAGGAGATGAGTTACTTGCTGCAGAGTTCCAGCTTCTGACTTGCTCTTGTAAACACAACATTTATATGATTGGTCCAGTTCAGTTTCTGGTCAATGGTAACCCCCAGGTTGTTGATGTTGGGGATTCATCGATGGTAGTGCCGTTGTACGTCAAGGGAGATGGTTAGATTATTTCTTATTGTAGATGATCATTGCCTGGCACTTGTGTGGCACGAATGTTACTAGCCACTTATTAGCCAAAGCCTGAATATTATCCAGGTTTTGCTGCATGTGGGCATGGACTGCTTCAGTGTCTGAGGAGTCATGATTCGTGCTGAGCACTGTGCAATCATCAGCAAATATCCCCACCTCTGATCTTATGATGGAGGGAAGGTCATTGATGATGCAGCTGAAGATGACTGTAATGTGGCCTGGAGCTGAGTGGAGCTGGCGGAACCCAAACTGAGCATCGATGAGCAGGGTATTGCTGAGTAAGTGATATTTAATAGCACTGTCAACGACAGAGAACGTTGAGGAACTGAAAAGGGATTACAAAGGTTGGAGAACCGTGAAACCCATCTTTGAGTCTCCATTGCACTGGTGGGAAGCAAGCAAGGTGAACATCAAGAGGTTCTTTATCTTCAAAGATGTTTAGAGAGCGAGAAAGAGAGACAGAGGGAAATGTCCCAATGCAAAATCTGCTCCAGCTGCAGTCGATGGGGGTTGAGGTCAAGGAGGATCTCCAAGAGGTGAAGAGCCAGTAGGCCTCGCTCTTTGCCACGGAGGCCTCCAAGATCATCTTCCAGTCCAGAGTCCACTCCATTTGGCAGGATGAGATGTGCTCGCGTTTCTTCTTCCAAAAGGTACACAGAGCGAGCTCTGTGATCAGCAGCCTGAAGGAGGATGATGGCTCGGTAACATCTTCGCAGTCTGACATACCAAGGATTAGCAAATCCTTTTACGCTGGGCTGTACGACATGAAACCCACGGACAGCACGGCCTCCCAGTCCTTCCTGTCATCTATTATGGAGGTCTTAAATGACAGCGTGCGGGAGAGCCTGGACAAACTGCTAACTCTGGACGAGCTGACAAAGGCCGTCAGGTCCTTCGAGACGAGTAAAACTCCCAGAAGCGACAACTTACCAGTTGAGTCGTATTTGGCTCTATGGGACTGGATCGGCCCAGACCTGCTGAAAGTGTACGAGAGTATGCTTCTGGCCGGCAGCATGTCAGAATCCTTGAGGAAAGGCATCATCACCCTCATCTACAAGCAGAAGGGGGAGGGCAGAAATCAGAAATTGGCGGCCCATGTCAGTGCTCAATGTAAACAACAAGATTCTGTCCAAAGTCATCGCCAGTCGGGTCAAATATGCTCTGGAATTGGTGATTCACCCTGACCAGACCTGTACTGTACCCGGCAGGAAGACCTCCGATAGTCTCACGCTATGAAACCATACGGACCACCCGGCATCGACCTAGACACCGGAAACAACAATGGCAAACCCAGCCCTGTCGACCCTGCAAAGTCCTCCTTACTAACATCTGGGGGCTTGTGCCAAAGTTGGGAGACTTGTCCCACAGACTAGTCAAGCAACAGCCTGACATAGTCATAGTCACGGAATCATACCTGACTGACAATGTCCCAGACTCTGCAATCACTATCCCTGGGTATGTCCTGTCCCACCAGCAGGACAGACCCAGCAGAGGTGGCGGGCGGCACAATGGTATACAGTAGGGAGGGAGTTGTCCTGGGAGTCCTCAACATTGACTCCAGACCCCATGAAGTCTCATGGCATAAGGTCAAACATGGACAAGGAAACCTCCTGCTGATTACCACCTACTGCCCTCCCTCAGCTGATGAGTCAGTACTCCTCCATGTTGAACAGCACTTGGAAGAAGCACTGAGGGTGGCAAGGGCACAGAATGTACTCTGGGTGGGGGACTTCAATGTCCATCACCAAGAGTGGCTCGGTAGCACCACTACTGACCGAGCTGGCCGGGTCCTATAGGACATATCTGCTAGACTGGGTATGCGGCAGGTGGTGAGGGAACCAACAAGAGGGGAAAACATATTTGACCTCGTCCTCACCAATCTGCCTGCCGCAGATGCATCTGCCCATGACAGTATTGGTAGGAGTGACGACCGCACAGTCATTGTGGAGATGAAGTCCCGCCTTCACATTGAGGATACCCTCCTTCGTCTTGTGTGGCACTACCACCATGCTAAATGGGATAGATTTTGAACAGATCTAGCAATGCAAAACTGGGCATCCATGAGGCGCTGTGGGCCATTAGCAGCAGCAGAATTGTACTCAACCACAATCTGTAACCTCATGGCCCGGCATATCCCCCACTCCACCATTACCATCAAGCCAGGAGACCAACCCTGGTTCAATGAAGTGTGCAGGAGAGCATGCCAGGAGCAGCAGCAGGCATATCTCAAAATGAGGTGTCAACCTAGTGAAGCCACAACACAGGACTATCTGCGTGCTAAACTGCGTAAGCAGCATGCAATAGACAGAGCTAAGCGATCCCATAATCAGATCTAAGCTCTGCATTCCTGCCACATCCAGTCGTGAATGGTGGTGGACAATTAAACAGCTAACTGGAGGAGGTGGCTCCACAAATATCCCCATCCTCTATGATGGGGGAGCCCTGCACATCAGTGCGAAAGATAAGGCTGAAGCATTTGCAATAATCTTCAGCCAGAAGTGCTGAGTTGATGATCCATCTCGGCCTCCTCCTGAAGTCCCCAGCATCACAGATGCCAGACTTCAGCCAATTCGATTCACTCCGCATGATATCAAGAAACGACTGAAGGCACTGGATACTGCAAAGGCTTTGGCCTCTGACAGTATTCCAGCAATTGTACTGAAGACCTGTGCTCCAGAACTTGCCGCGCCCCTAGCCAAGCTGTTCCAGTACAGCTACAACACTGGTATAAAACTCAAGGATACGATCGCCTATGTGTGGGACAGGGAGTACACATGCCTCATCAGCTTGGACCAGGAGAAGGCTTTTGACAGGATATCGTACACATACATGATGGATGTGCTCTCCAAAATGGGGTTTGGGGAGGGAATCCGCAATTGGATCAAACTGCTCTACACAAACAGCAGCAGCGCAGTCTCAATCAATGGATGGGAATCAGAAAGTTTCCCGATCGAATCTGGAGTGAGACAGGGCTGTCCTCTCTCCCCTGTCTTGTTTGTCTGCAGTATCAAACTCTTTGCTGAGCCCATTAGGAAGGATGCAGGTGTAAGAGGAGTGACAATCCCAGGCAGCGGAGGCACTCAAGTCAAAGCCTTCCTGTACATGGTCGACGTCGCCGTCTTCTGCTCGGATCTGCTGTCCGTTCGCAGACTGATGAGCATCTGCGACCAGTTCGAACTGGCTTTGGTAGCCAAAGTAAATCGCAGCAAGAACGAGGCCATGTTTTTTGGAAACTGGGCCGACCGATCCTTTAACCCCTTCACTGTCAGGTCAGACTACCTAAAGATTCTGGGGATATGGATCAGAAGGGCCGGGGCATGCGCCAAAACCTGGAAGGAGCAAGTAGCCATGGTACACCATAAACTGAGCATGTGGGAGCAGCATTCTCTCTCCATTGTGGGTAGGAACCTGGTCATCAGGTGTGAGGTGCTCACGTTGTTGCTGTATGTGGCGCAGGTTTGGCCTATACCCCACACTTGTGCCGTGGTGGGCACCCGATCCATTTTCCGGTTTATCTGGAGATGCAAAATGGACAGGATCCAGAGGGACACAACGTCAAAACCTCTGGACAAAGGCGGAAAAAGCGTACCCAACATCGGCCTCATCCTGATGACCACCTTCGTGTGCGGCTGCATCAAGCTATGCGTAGAGCACCAGTACGCAAACACCAAGTGTTGCTACATGCTGAGGTTCTATCTGTCCCCAGTGTTGCAAAGGATAGGTCTGGCCACATTGCCGCAGAACGCTCCATCCAGTTGGACCATGCCGTACCACCTATCCTTCGTGGAAAAGTTTGTGCAGAAAAACACCTTTGACATAGAAACATAAATAGGAGCAGGAGTAGGCCATTCGGCCATTCATGCCTGCTCCGCCATTCAAAAAAGATCATGGCTGATCATCTAATTCAGAACCCTGTTCCCGTTTTCTCCCCATATCCTTTGATCCCTTTGGCAATAATTAATATATCTATCTCCTTCTTGAATATATTTAATGACTTGGCCTCCACTGCCTTCTGCAATAGAAAATTCCACAGGTTCACCACCTTCTGAGTGAAGAAATTTCCCTGCTTCTCAGTTCTAAATGGCATACCCCCACTAATCCATCAGGCAGTGATCTACACGGAATATCCTCAAGGCCCTACAGGAAAAGGAGATAGTAGATCCTGTCGGATGGTTCCCCAAGCAGACTGCCAAAGTCATTTGGCAGAATGCCTCATCAAAAGAACTTTCAAACAGGTACCAAGACATAGCTTGGCTGGTGGTGAGAAGGGCCCTCCCCGTGAGATCCTTCCTGCACGCCCAGAATCTCACCGCCTCCGCACTCTGCCCTGGAGGTGGCTGTGGTGGGGAAGAGACTGTTGCCCTCCTCCTCCTGGAATGTGCCTTTGAAAAGCAGGTGTGGCAAAAGATGCAGTGGTTTTTGTCAAGGTTCATCCCAAGCAGCTCTGTAACATAGGAGTCTGTGCTCTACGGGCTGTTCCCAGAGACGCACACCGAGTTAAACATCAACTGCTGCTGGAGGAGCATCAATTCAATGAAAGACACTCTTTGGTCTGCCCGAAACTTGCTGGTCTTCCGGTGCAAAGAATTGTCCACGACCGAGTGTTGCAGACTGGCACATAGTGAACCGAGGGGCTGGACCCATGGAAAACCCCTCGGGCTGTATACATCAAATAGGGTTTTGCGGTAAAATGTCCATTGCATGTAAAATGGAATGGAAAGGTTGTGAGGCAACTCACTCCTGTATTGAAGAGAACTGATTTCCTTTGTACATTCTGGAATCTCAACTTGGTGCTGTTCTGAACTGATTTGTAATGTATTTTTTACAGATTTTTATGAATAAAGTATACTTTGGGGAGGAAAAGCATTGTCCACAACACATTCTATTACTTTGCTGAGGATTGAGAGTAGAAAAACAGTGCCAATTAAACATCTTTCTCCACAAGGACCACGTGTTTCTAGCATGTTAAAAGCACGCTCACCTGTTGGCGCGGCTTCAATGATGTAAAACGTACATGTGACGACATTACGCTGCACGCCTGGGCGCCGCAAGACACTATGGGACTTGTAGTTCCAGCCGGCCATGCGAACAGCGAGCGCATGCGCGGTGGTGCGCGCCGCTATTTGACCCTGGTTGCCACGGTAACGATTCCTGCAGGGTGCGAGCGAAGTGATGGCGGCCTGTTGGATGAGGGTGGCGTTGGTGGCGGTCTGTCTGGTCCCGGGTCGGACTCAGGCAGCCGGCAAATACTCTCGGGAGAAAAACGAAGCGGAGGCGGCAGCAGCAGGGAAGACAGCGATCGAATTCAGAATTGCTAAACTCAACCAGGTCTGGGAGAAGGCGCAGCGGGTGAGTGCGAGGGGGGAAGGGCGAGGCCAGCAAAGGGGGGTGGGGAGAGGAAGAGCGGGGGTGTGCGGTTGGGGAAGGGCGAGGGGGATGGGGCGGGTGGGGGTGTTGTTTTATAAAAGCAAAATGCTGCAGATGCTGGAAATCTGAAATAAAAACAAAAAATGCTGGAAATACTCAGCAGGTCTGGCAGCATCTGTGGAGAGAGAAGCAGAGTTAACGTTTCAGGTCAGCTTCTGCCTCCACAGATGTTGCCTGACCTGCTGAGTATTTCCAGCACTTAGTTTTTATTTGCTGTTTTATGTTCACTTTTGGTTAAATTGTGGAGAGTCTAGTCAGAATTAATGTGAATAGGTCCTAGTGGAGATTTTAGGGGCTGGTGCCACAGACCTCTAATTTGTTTGAAACCAAATCAAGTGTGTGTGTAAATTGAGAACCAACTGTGACTTTGGAACTTAAAAGCAAAGTGCTGGAAATACTCAGCAGGTCTGGCAACATTTGTGGAGAGAGAAACAGAGTTAACGTTTCAGGTGTGTGACCTCTGCCAGAGCTGCTGAATATTTCCAGGGCTTCCAGTTTTTATTTCAGGTTTCCAGCATCCGCAGTGTTTTGCTTTTATTTTGATGGCTTTAGAAAGTCTGACTCATAAGATGAGAAAGTCATGTTCAAGGATGGCTGATCAGAAAATAGACTTGTAAATATCTGTCTGTCTGAGATTTGGGGATTTGGGTTTCAATGTGTGAATTGCGCTCATTTGTTTCAGTGAGACTCAGTTCATGAAACAAACAAGCTAATTCTCATTCAGTTTTTTTTAAACTCTTTCTCTTTTCTCCCCTGTTTTGAAGGGGAAGACTCCTTGCTCCTTTTCACTCCCCACCCCTAACCCTCTTTCCCCCAGCCTAGATGTGCTGAAGCCGGTTGTAGTGTTTCTGCTGACTGGCCTGCTGAAATCAGTTAACTCCCTCGGATTTTCCAATCTGTGGGAGTTTGGGGGTGGGGGGGAGGGTTGCAGTGGTGGGGAGGTCAGTTTCTTGCCAATAAAACTTGCTTAGTCATCAGAGGAGGCACTGAAGATTGGGGGCGGCATGTCATGGTGTGATGTTCTATTCACTGAATCTCAGTAATACTTCAGTTCACTGGTTCTCTGGGTCATGGGACACTGCAATGTTGCAATATCTGTTACTGTGCTTTACTGTATAGGGAATGATAACACTGCTGCGTAGCATTGTAATTGATTATTGAGACAGTGAATAGGATATGTAAGTAGGAAAATAAAGATGACCACTTTGTTTAAAATAATTGCTGATCTGTAGTTAATGATGACTTTTAACTGTTTGAACCCTGATCTTTCAAAGTTTTTAAGTGGTATTTATTAACTGGAGCCTAACTTCTTCAATGCACCAAGTATAATTACACAGAGCAATATCGCTGTTAGTTGATCATTAGTATGCTTGGATGGCAGTTTTATTTCATTAGCATGTTTTTTTAACTAATACCAAGTTCTCTTTCTGTTTATTTTTCTTGGGGTTGTCCCTTTTTCTTTTTGTGACGACCGAGGCGGGAGGAGTGCAGTGTTAATTCATGCCACAGGTCATAACGTATTGTCATGCTAGGCCCCACCTGCCAAGAATGAGGCGCATTAATTTTGTCATGGACATTGATTTGATCTGTTACTGGAGTGAAGGACTTGATAAACAGATCAGCTGGGCTGGAAAAGAATTTTGCATATTAACAGACAGTGATTGGAAGGACAAAGCAGCCATTCCCTGACATTCAACCCACAATGGACTTTTGATCACCAGACGTTGAAGGTAGGGGAGCTCGAACGGACATGGTCAAACCAGCTAGTCACATGACTAACCTGCTGGGCAACCTGAGTTTTTTGAATTTGTACAAACAATTTGAGCAGAAAGTCTGTTTGTTCCTGGACTGAGAAGATCTCTCTCCTGTCTGCTCCCATCTCTCTCACAAGCCTCTGAATCCACTGAAGACATATGAATGCCAAGAGAGAAAAGTGAACAAGGTTTAAGAATAATACTGTGCCCCAACGAAAAGCAAGATCTACCTACAATCGTCATGTATCTGTAGGTGTCAACCGAATTAGAATTTGTTTAATAAATTTCAACTTTTCTTCTTTAAACCTAAGAAAGCCTGTTTGTGCTGGTTTCTTTGCCTTATAATTGGAAAGCAGTGAACAAGGATTCACCAAGGGGGAGTTGAAAACAGTGTGTTTAAAATTAAACCCTGTTATGGTAAGAACAATTGAAGGCTGAAAGGGGACCCTAGACACCTTTCGCACCTGGTTGTAACAATATCAATACATTTTCCCATACATTACCGAAGCAGCAAATTAGATATTCTATTTGGCCCCAGAATAAAGCATACCAACCAGATTTCTTTAATAAGCAACAAAATTATCCATTTATTATAAAACCAAGTCTTAACCAAAAACGAAGTAAATATACGTGAATTGAAATATTAAAGTCCTTTTGTTTTGTAACCTACAAAACACACTCCAATACATCCAAAACTGGTTAACCGGGAAAAAAAGGGATTGCTGTTTACAGCTGTTACAAAGAAATAGAATAAATAAAAAAGAAACTTGGACTGCAGTGATCTGGAAGGATGTCCTTTGGTTTGTCCTAAAGTAAATTAGTTGGAGGCCACCAGGAGTCTGTCCAGGTGAGGTTGATGTTTTGGGTAGGCGTTCAAAGAAATTCAACTGCAGAAGGCTTCACATAGGTCTTACAGCAGGTGTGCGGCAACAGAGGTGTTAGTTTTCACACACATTCGATGCAAAAGTCCTTTTAAAGATGTAAGGTTTTTGCAAGCATTCAGGATGGTTTCAAAAATACAGGAGGCAACAGTACAATTTCATGCAAGCTTTTGCTTTTCAAGAGCAGTGATTCTTCAAAGAGGTAATAGCTTTCTTCAGAACTCCTGGCAAGTCCATCTCAAATTCCAATTCCTGCTTTAGTCCAAATCCACTGGCTTTTAACAGTTCAAAATAAAGCTACTTTTCCAGGCAAGTCTCATGCTAATCATAAATTCATTCTTGTTCCAACAAAGAAGTACTCTTAAGTCAACCCCCCCTTTCCCCCCCCCCCCCCCCCCCCCCGCCCCCACCGCCAGCTGTGTTGTTTACTTGAAATCACCTGGTTTTCTAGTATTTGTTTACTGGTCAAAACCAGGAACCTCTTGTTGACTTTCCTGTTTTTTCTTAAAAGCATCCATAAAGTTCAGCTATCTTCAGATATTTCAATGTTCATTAAATCCTTTTTTAGTTTTTTCTTTAAATATAGGTTCCCAAGTTTTAACACAAAATGGAAATTCCATAACGCTTTCTTTTTTATGTCTGCCTCTCTGCCTTTCTATTTCTTTTCCAGTCACAAATCATAGAATAGTTACCAATTAAAAGGCTTAGCTCCCAGTATCCTGACGAAGATTCTCTCATGAAACAGGTGCTGATGGACCTGCTGTGTATTTCCAGAATTTTCAAATTTTTTTTCAAAATCTTGTGTTTTTTCCCTTTTATTTTGTTTCATCTTGATTTTGATTTCTGCCTTATTTCACACCTTCCAGAAGGCTGGAATTTCTTTTGATGTGCTACCTGATGGTCAGGTCTGAGTGACAACACTCTTCAATAGGATCTCTTGAGGCTGACATTACTGGTTGCTGCTGTTGATCTTCAGGGTACAGTGATTAGTCTAAATCTCAGTTCTTATTCCTTTTTATTTTTACCATGAAGTGAGTTTTCTGTTATTAGTTGCATTTATGGAAGTCCCAGTGTTTAATACTCAGAATTATGCTTAGTTCCTTCCATGTGCAATATTTTGAGCAAACTGTGATGAGCAGGCTCTGCACCTTTCTTTAAATATTACTTGCATTCAGGCTGAAGGAATGTAAGGATTTTCTTGCACAATGTGTAACCTTATACATAGACTTACGGATAAGGTAGTGGAGGCAGTATCTTTTAAGAGACACCTGTATGCTATAATGGCAAGGTTTTGGTCCATTGATGAGCTAAGATCAGCTAAATGGCCTCTGTATCTGTATTCTTGTATACCCCTGTAAACATTGTAGGTGCCTTTTTTTAAATAATTAAACTTTGCATTTCAGCAACATACATTCAAAGTTGTCCATGTATCTCTTTTAATGGAAAATATAAGCAATATCTGTTTTAAAGTTAATTTTCTCCCCTCTTTCTGAAAAGCTTTAAACTGTACTGGGATACATGCCATGGTTGCTGCTGGACCTTGACTGTCCCACCCAGACAGCCATTTCTTGCATCTAAGCCCACACACTGAATCTTGCTTTCACTACAGGATGAGCCGAATCTCGTCTTTATCTGAGGCTCTGCACATATACTCCTCTACTCCCCTCTCCCCTGCCCCCACCTTCTGAACTTGGCACACTAAAGCCAAGTGCTGTGAACATTCTGATAACAACTAACTATACCTTGGCAGCCACCCCTCTCAAAAGGCCACCATTGCTGAGGAGATCCAACACTGGATCAGCTCAGCCTTTTGCAAACTATGGTAGCGAGTGTTTAACAACAAAGACCTCTGCAGGTCAACAAAAATCCTAGTGTACAGAGCAGTTGTTGTCACCACATTCCTATACTGCAGTGAGACATGGATTCTATCAGCGACACATAAGAGTGCTAGAGAAAGTCCATCAGCAATGGACTCTGCTGCATCCTCCAGATTCAATGGGAGGACCATCAAACAAGCACTAGTGTCCTTGAAGCCAGCTCCACAAGTATAATAACATAGGAGCAGGAGTATTCAGGCAAAACTCTTGCAAAACCAACTTCAATTACAGGACACTGTGAAGATGGCCAAAAACCGTATCCCCCGCCAGGTCCTGTTTTCGCAACTCTCAAATGGCCAGCATTCCAGGAGGACAAAGAGCACTAAATTGCAGCAGCATTGACATTGTTGACTCAAAGAAGCTTGCTACTAATCGTTCAAAATGGCGACAATTTGTCTATCAAGCTGAATCCATGCTTTGAGTCCAAACGCCTTAATGATGCAGCGCGGCAGCAGAGAAGGAAAGAAAAGGATTCCACCACTTCATGGGACATCCTGCCCCATGTGCCCAAAGATCTGGGGTTGAGAATTAGCCAGTTCAGTCACCTGAAGACCCATGGAAGAAACTAGTGACCTTGAGTAAACATCATCCTCAAATCGAGGGACAGCCAACAACAAATCGGGGTAGACCTGAACAGACTCGGGACTTCCGGGGTACACTGCTGACTTGTAAAATCAGCTGAGCCATCAGGGAGCTGTGAACAGTGACTTTTGCTTGAAGCCTGGCAAATGGGCTAGTGACTTATTTGCAGAACTTGTGTTGGTACATCTAGTGTGAAATAGTATAACATGGAGCTGGCCAGGAGAGGACACTCCTGTCACATTTGCCAGTAGCAGTGGGAGTGTTTTTCTGTTGTGTCCAAACATGAAAACTTGCAGCCTGTCATCCTTGGCTCCACACCCTTAGTTAAAGGAGGAGCTAAGTTTTTGTTGCTCTGGGTGTGTAACAGCCGATGCTGCCATTTCTCATTTTCATCATTTAATATTAATGTAGCTTAGAAAAACCTGCAGTGACTTTTCTAGCCTAAATGTCAATTTGACTCAGTTGTAAGCATTCCTGATTCTGAGTCAGACACTGCTGGATCTGAGTACCATTGCAGACTAGAGCATGTAGATGATGTAGGTTGATACCTCAGAACAGAGTGTATTGCAGTGTCTGAAGTGTTAACTTTGGGATGAGTAGGGTAGCAAGATTATTTGAGACCTCCGGGAGGGGTAAGCAATCCCTATCCAGTCCCAGGTAGGGGTCCCATGCTCGGCATTATGAGCCATTGTCAATAGCACAAGCAACACATTTTTAGTGGTAGTAAAAACAAGAAATGCTGGAAATACTCAGGTCTGGCAACATCTGTGGAGAGAGAAGCAGAGTTAACATTTCAGGTCAGTGGCCCTTCATCAGAACTGGCAAATATTAGAAATGTAATTACTTTTAAGCAAGTAAAGCGGGGATGGGGCAAGAGATAACAAAAGAGAAGGTGTTGATGGGACAAGGTCATAGGGAATAGCTGACCAGAAGGTCATGGAGCAAAGGAAAACAGTCTGTTAATGGTGTGGTGAAAGACAAAGCGATAGCGCAGAGAGGGTGTTAATTGACAGAAAACTAAACAGCCTTGCCCCAAGCACAAACATTAAAAAAGGGGTTAATAAAAACAGTGGGTAGGCACAGTATAAACAAATAAAGAAAAAAAATAAAAAGGGGGGCCCCCATCATGAATTTTTAGTGGTGATGACAGTAGAGCAAGGAACTCGAGCGACAACGGCTGCTTACAGGCAGAGGGTCCTTCTGGAAGAGGATTTGTGTTACCTTTATCATGTGTGCTTTAAAAGGAAACAGGAAACCACCTCTTATTCCTCATGTACTAGTCATTGCTCATTACTCATGGAAGTTAAATGGGAGGCTCTTGCGAGCAATTGAAGAGGAACGTGAAGGACCATGAGGCGTGGCGAAATGAGCAGAGGACCTGCCCTTGGGCGGATCACCACTACTACTTTGGGATGAGACATTGAACCCAAGACCCTGTCTACCTTCTTCAGTAAACACCATGGCACAATTTTGAAGAGCAGGTGATTCCCCTGCTGTCCTGGCCAGCCAGCCCCATTGATGAGAATTACATGGCCATTCATTCGTCTGCTCTTTGTGGCTGCTGAATTTGCCAAAATAACATCTGTTGCTGCACTTCAAAAAGTTACCAATGGGTTGTAAAGTGCTTTGTGCCATCCTGAGGAAGTTTATAAGGTGTGATATTTGCAGTGTATAGCTGAAGTGTACTTCAACCCCATTTACCAGACTCTCTTTCCATATCCCTTGTAATCCTTATCCACAAAAAATTATCAATCTCAGTTTTGACAGCTCCAATTGCCCCAGCATCCACAATAGTTCCTTGTGTAAATAATCTAATTTTGGGGTAATTTAAGGGAGTAAATTAAGGGTAAATCATGGCAGGGCAGCTCGGCAGCGTGGACTGCTCCTGTGCAATGTGGGAAGTTAGGGACGCTTCCAGTGTCCAGGGCGAACATGTGCAGGAAGTGTCTCCAGCTGCTGTTACTCGAAATCCGCATTTCAGATCTGGAGCGGCAGCTGGAGACACTGGAGCATCCGCGAGGCAGAGATCATCGTGGATAGCAAGTACAGAGAGATGGTCACACCGCAGGTAAAGACTGCTCAGGCAGAAAGGGAATGGGTGACGGCCAGGCGGAGAAAAAGACCTAGGCAGGTAGTGCCGGAGTCTCCGGGTCCATCTCCCTATCTAACAGATTTTCTGCTTTGGATGCTGTTAAGGGAGATAGCTTCTTGGGAATGCAGCAAGAGATAGTCTGTGGCACCATGGGTGGCTCAGCTACACAGGAGGAGTGGAAAAAGAGTGGGGGAGCTATAGTGATAGGGGATTCATTGTAAGGGGTACAGATAAGCATTTCTGTGGCCGCAAAGATGACTCCTGGATGGTATGTTGCCTCCCTGGTGCTAGGGTCAAGAATGTCATGGAGCGGCTGCAGCTCATTCTGAAGGGGGAGGGTGAACAGTCCGAGGTTGTGGTACACATTGGTACCAACGACATAGGTAGAAAGAGGGATGAGACAAATTCCATCATGATTTTAGGGAGCTAGGTAGCAGATTAAAAAGCAGGACCTCAAAGGTTGTAATCTCTGGATTATTCCCAATGCCATGTGCTAGTGAGTATAGGAATAGGAGGATAGAGCAGATGAATGTGTGGCTAAAGAGAGAGTGCAGGAGGGAGGGTTTTAGTTTCCTGGATCACTGGTTCTGTTTCTGGCAAAGATGGGACCTGTACAATTTGGGTGGGTAGCACCTGAACCGGAATGGGACCAGCATCCTTGCTGGGAGGATTGCTAGTGCTGTTGTAGGGGGTGGGGTTTAAACTAATTTGGCAGGGGGATGGGATACAGAGTGGAGCTACAGTAGGGGGTGATGCACAGTCAAATATAGAAGAGAAACTGAGGCAGAGCAAATATAGACCTGTTGAGGCACAAGCGTATAATGCAAGGCTGGATTGCATCTATTTTAACACAAGGAGTCTTACTAGTAAAGCAGATGAATTGAGGGCATTGATTAACACATGGGAATATGATATTGCTATCACAGAGACGTGGTTGAGGGAAGGGCAGGACTGGCAGCTCAATATTCCAGGGTATAGAATCTTCAGGCGTGACAGGGAGGGTGTAAAAGAGGAGGTGGCATTGCACTATTGATCAAGGAGTCAATTACTGCACTAAAGAGGGATAATATCTTAGAACATTCCTCAAATAAGGCCATATGGGTAGAACTTATAAACAAAAATGGGGCAATCACTTGGCTGGGAGTGTACTACAGGCCTCCAAGCAGTTAGGGAGAGATAAAGGAGCAGCTGTGTAGGCAAATCTGAGGTGTTAAAAATAATAGGGTAATACAAGTAGGGGGTTTCAACTTCCCCAATATTAACTGGGATAGTCATAGTGCAAAAGGCTTAAAGGGAGCGGAATTCTTAAAATGCATACAGGAGAGCTTTTTGAGCCAGCACATAGAAAGTCCTACAAGAGAAGGGGCGGTACTGGACCTAATTCTAGGGAATGAAGCCGGACAAGTGGTAGAAGTGTCAATGAGGGAGCATTTCGGGGATAGTGACCATAACTCTAAGATTTAAGGTGGTTATGGAAAAGGATAAAGAGGGACCAGAAATAAAAGTACTGAATTGAGGGAAGGCCGATTTCAATATGATAAAACAGGATCTTGCCAAAGTGGACTGGGAGCAGCTACTTGTAGGAAAGTCTAGATCAGATCAGTGCAAATTGTTCAAAAAGGAAATCGAGTGTGTTCAGGGCCAACATGTTCCCGTTAAGGTGAAGGGGAGGACCAACAGGTCCAGGGAACCCTGGATGTCCAGGGATATAGAGGATTGGATCAGTAAAAAAAATGGAGGCTTATGGCAGATTCAGAGCGCTGAAAACAGCAGAGGCCCTAGAGGAGTATAGAAAATGTAGGGGGGACGACTTTTTTTAAAAAAAAAGTAATTAGGAGAGCAAAGAGGGGACATGAAAAAACACTGGCGGGCAAGATAAAGGAAAATCCCAAGGCATTTTATAAGTATATTAAGGGTAAGAGGATAACCAGGGAAAGAGTAGGGCCCATTAGGAACCAAAGTGGCAATCTATGTGTGGAGCTGGAAAACATAGGTGAGGTTTTAAATGATTACATTTCATCTGTGTTCACAATGGAGAAGGACGATGTAGGTGTAGAGATCAGGGAAGGTGATTGTGATATACTCTAACAAATTAGCATTGAAAGGAAGAATTAGCTGTTTTAGTGGGCTTAAAAGTGGATAAGTCCTCAGGCCCAGATGAGATGTATCCCAAGCTGTTATGTGAGGCAAGGGAGGAGATAGCAGGGGCTCTGACGCAAATTTTCAAATCCTCTCTGGCCACAGGAGAGGTACCAGAAGACTGGAGGACAGTGAATGTTGTATCATTATTCAAGAAGGGTAGCAGGGATAGACAAGGTAATTACAGGCCAGTGAGCCTAACATCAGTGGTAGGGAAACTCTTCGAAAAAAATTCTGAGGGGCAGGGATTAATCAATGATATTCAGCATGTCTTTGTCAGGGGGAGATTCTGTCTAACAAACTTGATTGAATTTTTCGAGGCAGTGACTAGATGGGTAGATGAGGGTAAAGCAGTTGATGTAGTCTACATGGACTTCAGAAAGGCTTTTGATAAGGTCCCACATGGGAGATTGGTTAAGAAGGTAAGAGCCCATGGGATCCAGGGCAATTTGGCAAATTGGATCCAAAATTGGCTCAGTGGCAGGAGGCAGAGGGTGATGGTCGAGGGTTGTTTTGATGAGTGGAAGCCTGTGACCAGTGGTGTACTGCGGGGATCGGTGCTGGGACCCTTTGTTGTTTGTAGTGTACATTAATGATTTAGATGTGAATATAGGAGGTATGAACAGTAAGTTTGCAGATGATGCTAAAATTGGTGTTGTAAATAGTGAGGAGGAAAGCCTTAGATTACAGGACAATATAGATGGGCTGGTAAGATGGGTGGAGCAGTAGCAAATGGAATTTAATCCTGAGAAGTGTGAGGTGATGCATTTTGGGAGGACTAACAAAGCAAGAGAATATACAATGGATGGTAGGACCCTAGGCAGTACAGAGGGTCAGAGGGACCTTGGTGTACTTGTCCATAGATCACTGAAGGCAGCAGCACAGGTAGATAAGGTGGTTAGGAAGGCATATGGGATACTTGCCTTTATTAGCCGAGGCATAGAATATAAGAGCAGGGAGGTTATGATGGAGCTGTATAAAACACTAGTTAGGCCACAGTTGGAATACTGTGTACAGTTCTGGTCACCACACCATAGGAAGGATGTGATTGCACTGGAGAGGGTGCAGAGGAGATTCACTAGGATGATGTCCGGGCTGGAGCATTTCTGCTATGAGGAGAGACTGGATAGGTTAGGGTTGCTTTCCTTAGAGCAGAGAAGGCTGAGGGGTGATATGATTGAGGTATACAAAATTATGAGGGGCATTGATAGGATAGATAGGAAGAAACATTTTTCCTTAGCGAAGGGGTCAATAACCAGGGGGCATAGATTTAAGATAAGGGGCAGGAGGTTTAGGGGGGATTTGAGGAAAAATCTTTTCATCCAGAGGGTGGTTGGAATCTGGAACACACTGCCTGAAGGGGTGGTAGAGGCAGGAACCCTCATAACATTGAAGTATTTAGATGAGCATTTGAAACGCCATAGCATACACGGCTACGGCCCAAGTGCTGGAAAATGGGATTAAAATAGATAGGTGCTTGATGGCCTGAACAGACACGATGCGCTGAAGGGCCTGTTTCTGTGCTGTATAACTCTATGACTCTAATATATTTGGGGGGTGGGTGGGGAAGGAGAGAGTTCCAGCTTTCTACCATCCTTTGCACGTAAAAAGTGATTCCTAATTTTCTGTTAATGTCCCTCTTATTCTTGGTTCAGCCCTACCAGATGAAATTGTTTCTCCTGTATCTGCCCTATCGATTCTTTGAGGCATGTAAAATGTTTAATCAGGTCAGCCCTCAGTCCACTACACTCGAGGGAAATCCTCCTTCCCCCTGCATTTAGTTCCACAAAATGTTAAATATATATACATTTCCCTCTTTCTTTCCCCAGCTCCAGTTGTCTCCTGTGAAACAAGCAGAGCTCCACAGTGACCTGAAAATCCAGGAGAAGGATGAGCTGAACTGGAAGAAATTAAAAGCTGACGGGCTTGATGAGGATGGCGAGAAGGAAGCCAAACTACGTCGTAACTTCAACGGTAAGCTCTTGGTGTCTTTTAAACTCTTGAGCGGGATCTGTGATCACTGGATTCCCTGGCAGAGAGGACATACAGCCACACACACAAACACTTGCATTGTACCTTTCCTGACCTCAGGACGTCCCAAAACGCTTTGACTACACTTCAAAAATAATTAATTGGTGGTACTGTTTTCATGTAGAAAACACAGCAGCCAATTTGCACACAGTAAGCTCCCACACACAGTAATGTGATAATTACCAGATTGTCTGTCTGTTTTGGTGATGTTGATTGAGGGATAATTATTGGTCAGAACTGGGAATAAGTCCCCAGCTCCTCTTCAAAATAGTGCCATGGGATCTTTTACGTCCACCTCAGAGGGCAGAAAGGGTCCCATGCAAACGACAGCACCTCCGACAGTGCAGCACTTCCTTAGTACTGCTCTGGAGTGTCAGCGTTTTGATTTTTGCACTCATATCCTGGGACTTTAGCCCATAATCTCTCACTCAAAGATGAGAGTTCTACCAACTGAGCCACGGCTGACAGTTATATTTCATGGAATTGTAGAATCATGGAAAGTTTAAGGCACAGAAAGAGGTCGCTTGGCCCATCATGTCTGTGCCAGCTGAAAAACAATCCTCCTATTCTGATCCCACTTTCCAGCATTTGGTCTGCAGCCCTGCAGCTTATGGCACTTGAGGTGCATATCCAGACTCCTTTTGAATGAGTTGAGGGTCTCTGCCTCAACTACCCTTTCAGGCAGTGAGTTCCAGACCATCACCACCCTCTGGGTTAAAAATGCTTTTCCTCATCTCCCCTCTAATTTTTCTACCAATCGCTTTAAATCTATGCCCCCTTGTCACTGACCTATCTGCTAGGGTGAATAGACCCTTCACCTCCACTCTATCCAGGCCCCTCAAAGTTTTGTACATTTCAATCAGATCTCCCCTCAGCCTTCTCTGTTCCAAGGAGAACAGCCCAGCCTATCCACTCTTTCCTCATAGCTGCATTTTTCCAATCCTGGCTACATCCTCGTAAATCTCTCTCGTGCAATTACATCCTTTCTGTAATGAGGTGACCAGAACTGCGCACACTACTCCAAGTTGTGGCCTAACCAATGAGTTATACAGTTCCAGCATAACCTCGGTACTCTGTATTCTATACCTCAACTGATAAAGGAAAGGATTCCATATGTCATCTTTACCTTATCGACCCATCCTGCTACCTTCAGGGATCGGTGAACATTCACTCCAAAGTCCCTTACTTCCTCTACACTTCAGTATTTTCCCATTAATCATCACCTCACACTTCTCTAAGATGAATTCCATTTGCCACTTTTCTGCCCATCTGGCCAGACCATCAATATTTTCCTGCAGCCTACAGTTATCCTCCTCTCTATCTACCAATCTTTGTGTCGTCCGCAAACTTCTTGATTATGCCCCCTACGTTTACGTCCAAATTGTTAATGTTAATGGAAACAGCCCTCCAGTCGCTAAAACGCCTGTCAATAAATATCCTTTGTTTATTGCCACTGAGCCAATTTTGTATCCACCTTGCTACATTTCCCAAGATCCCATGGGATTTTATTTTTTTAACCAGTCTGCCATGTGGGACCTTGTCAAAAGCCTTGCTAAAATTCATCTAGAGCACATCAACTGCACTACCTTCATCTATCTTCCTTGTTACTACTTCAAACAATTTGATCAATTTGGTCAAACAAGATCTTCCCTTAACAAATTCATGTTGACTATCCTTGATTAGCCTGTCCCTTTCTACGTGACCGTTTATCCTGTCTCTCAGAATAGATTCCAATAATTTGCCCACTATTGAGGTTAGACTGACTGGCCTGTATTTATTCGGTCTATCCTTCACTCCCTTTTTAAACAGCGGTACAACGTGAGCAATTCTCCAATCCTCCGGTACCACACCTGGATCCAGTGAGGACTGGAAAATGATGGTCAGACACTCTATTTCCTCTCCTGGTTCTTTTAACAGCTGAGGATACATTTGATCTGGCCCTGGTGATTTATCAACTTTCAAGGATGCTAATCTCATTAATACTTCCTCTCTCCCTATATTTATCATATCCAGTGCTTCATACTCTTCCTCCTTAACTACAATATCTGCATCGTCCCCCTCTTTTGTGAAGACAGACGCAAAGTATCCATTAAGAACCATGCCAATATCATCCGCTCCTACACGTAGGTTACCTTTTTTAGTCTTTTTTGGGTCCGACTCTCTCTTTAGTTATGCTATTACTCTTAATGTATTGATAAAACATCTTTGAGTTCAGCTTGATTTTGCTTGCCAATATTCTTTCATGCCCTCTCTTTGCTTTCCTAATTTCCTTTTTGAATTCACCCCTCCACTTTCTATACTCCTGTCAGTTCAATTGAGTTCTCGGTGTCAGACATTAAGATTTCCTTTTCTACCTTATCTTACCCTGTAAGCTCCTTGATATTCATGGGGCTCTAGATTTGGCCACCTCACCCTTTTTCTTTGTGGGAACATGTTTCACTAGACCCTTTGAATCTCCCCTTTGCATCCCACTGTGCTGACACTGATTTACCTTCAAGTAGCTGTTTCCAGTCCACTTTCGCCAAATCACTCCTCAGTTTAGTAAAATTATCCTTTCCCCAATTGAGAACTCTAACTCCTGTTCGATCTCTGTCCTTTTCCACAATTCAGTTAAAACTGACTGAATTATGATCACTACCACCAAAATGCTCTCCCACTGCAACTCCTTCCACCTGCCCATCTTCATTTCCTAAAACTAAGTCTAAAACTGCACCCTCTCTTGTTAGACTTGCTACATACTGGGCAAAAAAGTTCTCCTGAATGCACCTCAAGAATTCTGCTCCCTCAATTCCTTTCATACTAAAACTATCCCAGTTAATATTGGGGTAATTAAAATCCCCTACTATTACTGCCCTATTGTTCTTGCACTTCCCAGAGATTTGCCTACATATCTGTTCTTCTGTCTCCCTTTGACTGTTTGGGGGTCTATAGTACACCCCCAGCAGTGTGATTGCCCCTTTTTGTTCTTTAGCTCAATCCATATGGCCTCGTTTGATGAACCTTCCTCTTCAGGTAAGGTAAAATAACTTTTTTTTTGACACAGTAATCCTCACAAAGTACAGACTTGATGGAAGGAAAGACGGTATGCCCATGGACACAAATTATCTGAAAGATTCAATGGACTCTGAAAATGATGTGTTTGATGATCCAAAACTGGACAAATTGTGGAATAAGGTTGGTGTCCTTTTTAGTTCTGATTCAAAAGACACAGATCTCCTAACTAATCAAGGGAATCAGAATAAGAGGGTGGTAGGTATGCAGCCTCAAAAAGAAATCTAGCATCATAACATACTACCCTCATGCTTCAACGCAATAAATTAGCATTTTGTAATGCTGTGACATGTGCGAGCAGGTCCTGTTTCCAGCTGGGGCAGACATTGGCTCTTACAAAAGTTAGGAATTCAGGGTCAGAGAGATCTCCTGTACTAGTTTTGATCGCCTAGATGGGCCGGAGAGGAATTTCCCAGCTTTTTTCCCAAATTGGCCTGGGTTTTTATCTGGTTTGATCCAAATCAAGGTGGCAGAAGACCAAATTTGAGGTCTGAAACAGAAGACAGCGTGACTATCTTTCAATGCTTCTTCTTTGGCCTCCTCATCTCGAGAGACAATGGGTAAGCGCCTGGAGGTGGTCAGTGGTGTGTGGAGCAGTGCCTGGAGTGGCTATAAAGGCCAATTCTAGAGTGACAGGCTCTTCCACAGGTGCTGCAGAAAAATTTGTTTGTTGGGGCTGTTACACAGTTGGCTCTCCCCTTGCGCTTTTGTCTTTTTTCCTGCCAACTGCTAAGTCTCTTCGAGTCGCCACACTTTAGCCCCACCTTTATGACTGCCCGCCAGCTCTGGCGAATGCTGGCAACTGACTCCCACGACTTGTGATCAATGTCACAGGACTTCATGTCGCGTTTGCAGACGTCTTTGAAGCGGAGACATGGACGGCCGGTGGGTCTGATACCAGTGGCGAGCTCGCTGTACAATGTGTCTTTGGGGATCCTGCCATCTTCCATGCGGCTCACATGGAGCCATCTCAAGCGCCACTGACTCAGTAGTGTGTATAAGCTGGGGATGTTGGCCACCTCGAGGACTTCTGTGTTGGAGATACGGTCCTGCCCCCTGATGCCAAGTATTCTCCGGAGGCAGCGAAGATGGAATGAATTGAGACGTCGCTCTTGGCTGACATACGTTGTCCAGGCCTCGCTGCCATAGAGCAAGGTACTGAGGGCACAGGCTTGATACACTCGGACTTTTGTGTTCCGTGTCAGTGCGCCATTTTCCCACACTCTCTTGGCCAGTCTGGACATAGCAGTGGAAGCCTTTCCCATGCGCTTGTTGATTTCTGCATCTAGAGACAGGTTACTGGTGATAGTTGAGCCTAGGTAGGTGAACTCTTGAACCACTTCCAGAGCGTGGTCGCCAATATTGATGGATGGAGCATTTCTGACGTCCTGCCCCATGATCGTTTTCTTGAGGCTGATGGTTAGGCCAAATTCATTGCAGGCAGCCGCAAACCTGTCGATGAGACTCTGCAGGCACTCTTCAGTGTGAGATGTTAAAGCAGCATCGTCAGCAAAGCGGAGTTCCCTGATGAGGACTTTCCGTACTTTGGACTTCGCTCTTAGACGGGCAAGGTTGAACAACCTGCCCCCTGATCTTGTGTAGAGGAAAATTCCTTCTTCAGAAGACTTGAACGCATGTGAAAGCAGCAGGGAGAAGAAAATCCCAAAGAGTGTGGGTGCGAGAACATAGTCCTGTTTCACGCCACTCAAGATAGAAAAGGGGTCTGATGAGGTGCCGCCATGTTGGATTGTGCCTTTCATATTGTCGTGGAATGAGGTGATGATACTTAGTAGCTTTGGTGGACATCCAATCTTTTCTAGTAGTCTGAAGAGACCACGTCTGCTGACGAGGTCAAAGGCTTTGGTGAGATCAATGAAAGCAATATAGAGGGGCATCTGTTGTTCGCGGCATTTCTCCTGTATCTGCCGAAGGGAGAACAGCATGTCAACGGTCGATCTCTCTGCACGAAAGCCACACTGTGCCTCAGGGGAGACGCGCTTGGCCAGCTTCTGGAGCCTGTTTAGAGCGACTCGAGCAAAGACTTTCCCCACTATGCTGAGCAGGGAGATTCCACGGTAGATGTTGCAGCCACCGCGGTCACCTTTGTTTTTATAGAGGGTGATGATATTGGCATCGCGCATGTCCTAAGGTACTGCTCCCTCGTCCCAGCACAGGCATAGCAGTTCATGTAGTGCTGAGAGTATAGCAGGCTTGGCACTCTTGATTATTTCAGGGGTAATGCTGTCTAGAGAATCAATGGCATCACTGAGTTCCGATTTTGTTGGCTGTATGTCCAGCTCATCCATGACTGGTAGAGGCTGGGCTGCATTGAGGGCAGTCTCAGTGACAACATTCTCCCTGGAGTACAGTTCTAGGTGGTGCTCAACCCAGCGGTCCATTTGTTTGTGTTGGTCAGTGATTATGTCCCCTGATTTAGATTTGAGGGGGGCGATCTTCTTGATGGTTGGCCCAAAAGCGCTCTCAGTGTCATTATACATTCCTCTGATGTTTCCAGTGTCTGAGGCCAGCTGAATATGACTGCATAGTCATATTCATGACCGTCATATCTGCATGACAGATCAAATAACAATGCATGTGTATTGAATGGAAATGCCTGTCGTTCGCAATGATCGTATGTTCAATTAATTGTAACAACTCTAGTCAATTAAACAAGTTGCACTTCGTTAACCTATTGTGTTTGTTTGCTTCGGAAACACTGACCTTGTGGAGCCTTCTCTGGCCAACCTGCACAGTCCCAGCCAATACAAGTTTAAAAATTCAGCACCGACACTACATTTTTTTTTGTTACATCATAGAATCATACTGCATGGTAAAAAGCCATTTGTCCTGTTGTGCCTGGGCCGACTCAATTTAATCCGACACCCCAGCATTTTTCCATAATCCTGCAAATTAGTTTAATGCAAATACATGTAGTTGCTTTTTTGAAAGTTCCTATGGAATCTGAATCCATCTTTGCATCCTTCTTAAAGTGCGGTGCCCAAAATTGTTGACAGTATTCCTGCTGAGGCCCAAGCAGTGATTTGTAAAAGTTTACCATGACTTTTTTTGTTCAGTGCACCTATTTTAAAAAGCCAAGTATCCCATGCAGTTTCTTAACCGCCTGATCAACTTGCCCTACTACCTTCAAAGATTTGTGAATATATACTCTCTGGTCCCTCTGTTCTTGCAACCTCAAAATAGTATCATTTAGATTAAATTGTCTCCATGTTGTTCCACCCAAAGTGCAGCTCTTCACACTTAACCACATTAAATTACATAGAATATACAGCACAGAAACAGGCCGTCACGCCCAACCAGTGCATGCTGGCATTTAGGCTCCGCTGAAGCCTCTTCCATCCTTCCTCATCTACCTCTGTCAGCATAACCCTCTATTCACCTCTCCTTCATATGCTTATCTAGGTTTGTCTTTAAATGCATCTATGCTATTTGCCTCAATTACTACCTTTGGTAGCAAGTTCACATTCTGACCACAGTTTGGGGAAAGAAATTTCTTGTGAATTCTCTAATTGATTTCTTTGTGACTATCTTGTATTGATGGTCTTTAGTTTTGTTCTTCCCTCACAAGTAGAAACTCGTGCTCTCTCTCTCGCTCTTGGCTATTCGACCAAAAACCTTTCTTAATTTTAAAGACCTCTATTAGGTCATCCCTCAGCCTTTTTTTCAAGAGAAAACAGATCCAGCCTATTCCTTTTTTGCATCTGATATGTGCCTGCCTGCATCCATTGAAACAGTAACGCATAGTATTATCCATGCAGAGTTATTAAATGTGAATTAGGTTTTTTAGTTTGCGCCTTTATCTTTGTAAGATCAAAGAATTATTTTTACCATGAACAGGTTTTAATTTCTCCCTGACAATTTAGTGTAGTTGTGAAGAGGCTACTGGTAGAAGGGTGTGTTAGTCCTTCAGTTACAAGGACTGAAAAAACTGATGGGAAAAGTTTTCCAATGACTTGTGGCTGTAGTTGCAATCTTCTCACATGAGTATGAGAACTTTGAAGATTAATTCCACAGAGCAGAAGTGCATGTCGCACCCAATTTGAACGATTGGCATCTTACCTGAATTTCTTGATAGGCAACATCGTCTGGGAAATTTAACGATGATGAGGTTCGAAAACTGCGCCGTGAATTCCAGCATCACCAGGATAAAGTTCAGGAATATGACATCCTGAGAGAGACCGTCAGCAGGAATGAAGGTATTGCTAAAACTACTGTCTGAATTACTTCAGATCAGATTTTTAGAACAATTGTTCTCCATCAATTTTTTTTCTGAATCACTTCAGAGTTACTACAGACTTTTGTTTACTAATCTCCTGTGTGGGTCCTTATCTTGGTTCCAAGTTAATTGTGTTAACTAAAATTTGTTAATTGGACATTCTTTGCAGATTGACGAAGATTTGTGTATTCACTTAAGGGGAAAAAACATCTATTAAAATTTGAATCAAGAATTTCAAATTTACCAATTGGCCCATTGTGTTTTCCTAGTCTGGTTTTGATCACCTGAAGGGGGTCACAGAGGAAGTTTCAAGAGTATTTTCTTTTTCCCCATATTGACCCTGAATTTTTCTCTGGTTTTTGCCTCTCCATCAGCAGATTATGTGGCTGCAGGGTGGAAGTAGGAAGTATCTAGTCATGATTCTCCAGCCACCATACCAGTGGCGCAGGCTCGAGAGACCAGCTGGTCTTTTCCTGCCCATCACTTTTGAATGTTTGCAACTTGGTTATGACATGAGATTTGAAATTCTAAGATTGGAGCAGCGAATGTTAAGGGGATCTAATAGAAATGTTAAAATGTTAAGTAACATTAAAAATGTTGAATTATGATTTGGGTTTTCAGAAGGCCCCACGCAGGAAGTTAGTACACAAAATTAGAGCTCATGGGATTAGGGGGCAATCTACTGGTATGGATTGAGAATTGGTTAACTGACAGAAAACAGCAAGTAGGAATAAACCGGTCATTCTCAGGATGGCAGGCTGTGACTAATGGGGTACTGCAAGGATCAGTGCTGTGGCTGTATCTGTTCACAATCTGTATAAATGATTTAGATGTGGGGACCAAATGTAATATTTCAAAATTTGCTGATGCCACAAAACTAGGTGGGAATGTAAATTGTGAGGAGGATGCAAGGAGGCTTCAAGAAGATTTGGACAGGCTATGTGAATGAGCAAGAACATGGCAGATGGAATATAATGTGAATAAGTGTGAAGTTATCCACTTTGGTAGGAAAATACTGAAAGACAGGGTATTTCTTAAATGGTCAGAGGTTAGGAAATGTTGATATTCAAAGGGACCTGGATGTCCTTGTTCATGTGTCACTAAAATCTAGCTTGCAGGTGCAGCAAGCAATTAGGAAGACACTTGGTGCGTTGGCCTTCATTGCAAGGAGATTTGAGTCCAGGAGTAAATAGGTCTTACTGCCATTGTATAGAGCCTTGGTGAGACTGCACCTGAAGTATTGTCCACAGTTTTGGTCACCTTATCTAAGGAAGGATGTACTTGCCATAAAGGGAGTGCAAAGGAGGTTCACCAGACTAATCCCTGGGATGGCGGGATTATTTTATGAGGAGACATTGAGGAAACTGTGCCTGTATTCTCTAGAATTTCAAAGAATGAGAGGTGATCTAATTGAAACTTACAAAATTCTTACAGGGTGGATGTAGATGTGATGTTCCCCTAGCTGGTGAGTCTGGAGCCGGGAAACATAGTCTCAGAATAAGGGGCAGGCTATTTAAGACTGAGATGAGGAGGAATTTCTTCACTCAGAGGGTGGTGAATCTTTGGAATTCTCTACCCCAGAGGGCTGTAGTAGCTTAATCATTGAGTATGTTCAAGACTGATATCAATAGACTTCTGGATGCTAATTGCAAGAAGAGATATGGGGGTAGCATGGGAAAGCGGAGTTGAGGTAGATGATCGGCCATGATCTAATTGAATGGTGGAGCAGGCACGCCGGGGCTGAATGGCCTACTCCTATGTTCCTATGATGCAGGCTCGGGGGTCGATAGTGCAAAATTATTTCTGAGTTTGCCCTATGATGACTAGCGCAGTCTCTCTGGTTAGTATCAGAAATTGGAAGTTTAGAAGAAATTTCCTCCGTTATAAAAATAATAGAATGTAGTACCACAAACAAAGACCCTATTGGGGCCAAATAGTACCACTTTGAAGAGGACCTTGAATAAAGGCTTGAGCCAAAGTATTAATGAGCATTTGGAAAGGAAATGGAATTCAAGTGTATGTCTCCGATATAGAAGCAGTGCAGGCACATTATAAGGGCTGAATGATTCTGTGCCTAATATATACTAGAATGTGTCTTTTAAATGAAACGTAGCTCTTCACTTTTGCCAGACATTTATCAGAACGTGATCAGCCCATCCGAAGCCCATATCAAGGAAGATTTACTACACTCCAAGCACGCAGAGCTGAAAGATAAGCACCGTAACGTCCAAGCAAGTTTTGAGCGTTTGCACAAACTCATTCACCAAGGCTACGATGAGGACAGTGGTATGGTTCCTTTTCTTTGGAAAAACAGTACATTGTTTATTTCCTTCGGAGATTTGGGGGTTGGGGGGGGTCTTGTCCCTTTTAGGTGGACACGTGGGTCTCAAATTAACAAAGTTATGAGGAAGAGCAGTCATTCGCTTGAAGCAAAAGAAAAAGGTACTTGCGATTACACAGCATTTTGATTTCCTTATGTGCCTTAATTCATTTAATCCATAGGGATCAAGCAGGACAGTGGAGTTGAGGTGGAAGATCAGCCATGATCTTGAGTAGCTAAGCAGGCTTGAGTGGCTGTATGGCCTACTCCTCCTATTTCTTATATTTGCTATTGCTTTTGGGGAGGGTAAACTAAATTGACAGACGGGTGGGAGTCTGAGAAAGAGCTCAGATTGCAGGGAAGCAAAACTGGTAACTTGTCAGGGGTGTGGGAACCAGGAGCAAGTATCAAGAGTACCAAGGTGCACAGAATATTGGGGGAGATAGATAGCACTAGAGTAGGGAATAGTAAGTTAGTAGATGGGGTCAGAGTAAGGGAGAAAGTAATAGTCTGATTCAGAATTTATGTGCATGTATGTGAATGCGAGGAGTGTGGTTGATAAGACTGGTGAGCTACAGGCGCAGATTGCCATGTGGAAATATGATCTTATAGCTATAACAGAGACCTGGCTCAAAGAAGGGCCAGATTATGAAGATAGATTGGAAACTTAGGGCTGTTTTCCTTGGAGAAGAGAAGGTGATTTGATAGAGGTATTCAAAATCATGAGGGATCTGGACAGAGTAGATAGCGAGAAACTATTCCCGCTCGTGAATGGATCGGGAACGAGAGGGTACAGATTTAAAGTATTTAAGAGAAGCAAAAGTGACAAGAGGAAAAACTTTTTAACGCAGCAAGCTAACATGGTGGAGACATGTTCAATTGAAGCATTCAGAAGGGAATTGGACAGTTATATGAAAAGGAAGAATGTGCAGGGTTGCGGGGAGAAGGCAGTGGAATGGAACTGAGAATTGCTCTCTCAGAGCCAGTGCGGACACGATGGACCGAGTGCGCTCCTTCTGCGCTGTAACTATTGTGATTCTTTTCTTAAATGTCTGCAGCATTTCATGCAGTGAATTAGTTGGATATTTTTTGGCGTACGGGAGCTTGTTGGAGGCAAACACAGCAGCCATTCTGTGCCTGCAGCATCCAACAAATGGCAGTGAAATGGCTGGCCAGTTAATTGGTTGCATTTTCAGAATTGTCTTGACCATTCTTCCACCAAGATTCTTGAAGAAGGAAAGTAACTTTTAAATAAAAAATCAAATACTGCAGATGCTGGAAATCTGAAACAAAAGCAGAACGTGCTGGAAATACTCAGCAGGTCTGGCAGCATCTGTGGAGAGAGAAGCAGAGTTAACGTTTCAGATCTCTGACTTTTCATCAGAACCGGTCCACCAAATCAAATGTCACAGACCTGAAACGTTAACTCTGCTTCTCTCTCCACAGTTGTTGCCTGACCTGCTGAGTATTTCCAGCACTTTCTGTTTATATTTCAGATGCAAGTGCCTGTAGCCTTAACTGTGGAAGTCTCTTTGAAACCTATTTCAAATTAATCCTAATTAAATAAAAAAAAAATTCTTTTTGTATTATGTTCTTCTTTTAATAATCAATTATTTAGCTTATCTCAATAATTGACTTCACACGCTCGGAAATCTCTGGTTCCAGGCAGTCTGGCAGGCCTTCCCCTTTGGCTGTGAGCTGCAGGAAATATTTTCATGATCGTGACACAGCTTGTCAGCTTTAGTAAAGTCAGTCAGGTTTCAAATAGAAAGGTGTGAGAACAAAATTTGGCCAGGTTCAGAAGAAGAATGGAGTAGTTGGAAGTTTTGTTTTGTCCAGTTTGACTGTCCACTGATGTGGGGAACCACAGCATATTTATTATTGTGTATTGCATAAAGACTGGCTGTACCATTTTGAATTATGAATTCAATCCTAACTTCTTCTGTGTAGTTCACTCACTGAAATATGCGTAATGCACTGTGTTGCTGTCGGGGAGGTGGTGAAATAATGCAGTGTGTGACCTGGGGAAGTAGAGTGCGGGAATAAAGCGTGCGACCAAAAAACTGCCTTAACTGTAAGCTGTCTGAGCTAACTGACATTGTCTTGGACTACAGGTGCTATTGGTTCACACTGCCATTCTTGATCGTATGTCTGTGACAGTCTTGGACTGATGGAGAGAGGGAGAGATGTCTCTGTGTTTCTCTGTCAGTCTTCCTCCTCAAAGTGGGGAGGGCAAGTACTATCCCAGCCCTGCTATTCTGAGGATTTGTCCACTGAGATGCCAATCAAAGTTAACCACTTCAAATGAAAAGCTTTGGTGCATGTATTTTTTTTAATGTTTTCATGGAATGTGAGTGTCACTGGCAAGGCCAGCATTTGTTGCCCATCCCTAATTGCCCTTGAGAAGGTCGTGGTGAGCTGCCTTCTGGAACCACTGCACTCCATGGGAGGTAGGTACACCACAGGGCTGTTGATGACGGTGAAAGGATGGCGATGTAATTTTTCCAAGTCAGGATGGTGTGTGCTTTGGTGAGGAACTTGCTGGTAGTGTTCCATGTGACTGCTGCCACTGTGTGCCAGTGGTAGAGAGAGTGCATGTTTAAAGTGATGGATGCATTGCTAATCAAGTGAGCTGCTTTTTCCTGGATGGTGTCAAGTTTTTTGAGTATTGTTTGCAGCTGCACTCATCCAGGCAAGTGGAGAATATTCCATCACGCTCCTGACTTGTGCCATGCAGATGGTGGACAGATATAGGGGAGACAGGAGGTGAGTTACTTTGCTGCAGAATTCCCAGCCTCTGATCTACTCTTTGTAGCTACAGTATTTATATAACTGGTCAATGGTGACCCTTCATGATGATGGTGGGGAATTCAGCAATGGTAATACCATTTAACGTCGAGGGGAGATGGTTAGATTCTCTCTTGTTGGAGATGGTCATTACCTGGCATTTGTGTGGCACAGATGTTACTTGGCCACTTATCTGCCCAAGCCTGAATGTTGCCCAGGTCTTGCTGCATGTGGGCACAGACTGCTTCAGTGTCTGAGGAGTCTTGAATGGTACTGAACATTGTGCAATCATCAAAAAATATCCCCACTTCTGACCTTATGTTGGAAGGTCATTGCAACAGCTGAAGATGGTTGGGCCAAGGACACTACCCTGAAGAACTCCTGGGGCTCAGATGATTGGCCTTTGACAACCAAAGCCATATTTCTTTGTGTTGGGTATGAATCCAGCCAGTGGAGAGTTTTCCGCTGATTCCCAATGACTTCAATTGTACTAAGGCTCCTTGATGCCACATTTGGTCAAATGCTGCCTTGACGTCAAGAGTAGTCACTCTTCCCATGGAATTCAGCTCTTTTGTCCATGTTTGGACTAAGGTCTGGAGCCAAGTGGCCCTGGTGGAACCCAAACTGAGCATTGGTGAGCAGGTTATTGCTGAGTAAGTAGTGCTATCAAGCAGTATCGGTGAAACTTTGCTTCACTTTGGTTGAGAGTAGACTAATTGGATAGTAATTAGCCAGATTCGATTTGGCCTGCTTTTTGTGGACAGGACATACCAGAGCAATTTCCCACATTGTCAGATGGATGCCAGTGTTGTAGCTGTACTGGAACAGCTTGGCTAGGGGCACGGCTAGTTCTGGAGCGCGTCTTCAGTTCTATTGCTGGAATGCTGTCTGATCACGTAGCCTTTGCTGTATCCAGTGCCTTCACCCACGTGATATCACGTGGATGGAATCTGAATTGTCAGAAGACGCATCTGTGATGCTGGGGACTTCAGGAGGAGGATGAGGTGGATCATATTCTTACCAAGGATCGTTGTGATTGCTTCAGCCTTGTCTTTTTCACTGACGTGCTGTGTTTCCCCCATCACTGAGGATTGGGATGTTTGTGGATTCCCCTCCCCTGGTTAGAACATAAGAAATAAGAGGAGCAGGAGTCGGCCATTCAGCCTCTCAAGCCTGCACCTCCATTCAGTAGGGACCTGTCTCCAGTCTCAACTCTTTTAGGCCTGCTCCACATAACCCTCAACTCCCCGAGATTTCAAAAATCTATCTACCTTCTCCTTAATTACATTTTAGTGACCTAGCCTCCACAGCTGAGGTAGAGAATTCCAGAGATTTACCACCCTCTGAGAGAAGAAATTCCTCCACATCCCAGTTTTAAATGTGTGCCCCCTTCTTCTGGAACTATGTCCCCTAGTTCAAGATTCCCCCACCAGTGGAAACTGTCTCAACATCTACCCTGTCAAGCCCCCTTAAAGGCCTAACCTGTTTAGCTGTTCTTGATAAGACAACCCCTTCATCCCAGGATCTTTTCCTTTGCAGATATCCCTTTGCAGATTCTTTGTGTCCTCATCACAACATGCCTTCCCACCTATTTTTGTATCGACAGCAAATTTGGATACACTACACTCTGTCCCTTCCTCCAAGTCATTAATATTGATAGTAAATAGTTGAGGCTCTAGGACCGATCCTTGTGGCACCCCACTAGTTAAGGCTTTCCAACCTGAAAAAGACCCATTGATCCTTCTGTGTGTTAGCCAATCCTCAATCCATGCCAACACATTTCCCCCAATACCCTGAGCTCTTATTTTGTGCCTTAACCTTTTATGTGGCACCTTGTCGAACGCCTTCTGAAAATCCAAATACACTACATCTACCGGTTCCCCTTTATCCACTCTGCTTGTTATATCCTCAAAGAACTCCAACAAATTTGTCAAACATGATTGCCCTTTCATAAAACCATGTTGACTCTGTTTGATTGCATTATGTTTTTCTAAATGCCCTGCTATTTCTTCCTTAATAATGGACTCTAGCATTTTCCCAATGACCGATGTTAAGCTAACTGGTCTATAGTTTCCTGCTTTCTGTCTCCCTCCTTTCTTGAATAGGGACATCACATTCGCAGTTTTCCAATCCGCTGGTACCCTACTGGAATCCAGTGAGTTTTGGTATATTACGACGAATGCCTCCACTATCTCTGCAGCCACTTCTTTTAAAACCCTTGGATGCAGACCATCAGGTCCTGGCAACTTGTCTGCCTTTAGTCCCATCAGTTTGTCCAGCACCTTTTACTTCATAGATATTGTTACAAGTTCCTCCCTCCCATTTACACGTTGCTCATCTATTATTGTTGGGATGTTTATAGTGTCCTCCACCGTGAAGACCGTTGCAAATTATTGGTTTAAATTATCTGCCACTTCCCTGTTCTCTCTTATTAATTCCCCAGTCTCATCCTCTAAGGGTCCCATGCTTACTTCAGCTGTGCTCTTTTTATATACCCATAGAAGCTCTTACTGTTTGTTTTTATACTTGCCAATTTACTCTCATAATCAATTTTCTCCCTTTTTATTTGTTTTTTAGTCATCCGCTGCTGGTTTCTAAAAAAAAATTCCCAATCCTCTGGCCTACCACTAGCTTTCGCTGCATTGTACACCTTTATTTTTGATTTGATACTCTCCCTTAACTTCCTTTTGTTATCCACAGGTGATTCATCATTCTCAGAGTCCTTCCTTTTGACCGGAATAAATGTTTGCTGAGTGTTATGCAATATCTGCTTAAAAGTCTGCCACTGCTCATCTACTGTCTTTCCTTTTAGTCTATTTTCCCAGCCCGCTTTAGAGAACTCTTCATGCCTCTGTAATTGCCCATGTTGAAGTTGAAGACAAAATAAAAGCAAAATACTGCGGATGCTGGAAATCTGAAACAAAAACAAGAAATGCTGGATTCACTCAGCAGGTCTGGCAGCATCTGTGGAAAGAGAAGCAGAGTTAACGTTTTGGGTCAGTGACTCTTCTTCGGAAGGTCACTTCGGGTCACTGACCCGAAACGTTAACTCTGCTTCTCTTTCCACAGATGCTGCCAGACCTGCTGAGTGAATCCAGCATTTCTTGTTTTTGTTGAAGTTGAAGACACTGGTTTGAGACCCGAGTTGCTCGCCCTCAAACTGAATTTGAAATTCCCTCTAGAGGATCCTTAACTACGAGATCTCTTATTAATCCTACCTCATTACACAATATCAAATCTAAAATAGTCTGTTCCTGGTAGGTTCTGCAACATAATGTTCCAAGAAACAATCCCTGATGCACTCTACTAATTCTTCCATGCTACCCTTGCCAATTTGATTTGTCCAGTCTATATACAGAGCAAAATCACCCATGATAATTCCTTATTTCCACCCAAACTGATTCTACATCGCAATCTATTACACCTATATCATTCCTCACAACTGCACCGATCCCTTCCTTTAATAACAAAGCTACCCCACCTCCTTTTCCTTTCTGCCTATTCTTCTGGAACGTCGAATATCCTTAAACATTGAGTTTCTGGTCCTGGTCATCCTGCAACCACATCCCTGTGATAACTATCAAATCCTATTTGGGCGGCACGGAGGCGCAGTGGTTAGCACCGCAGCCTCACAGCTCCAGGGACCCGGGTTCGATTCTGGGTACTGCCTGTGCGGAGTTTGCAAGTTCTCCCTGTGACCGCGTGGGTTTTCACCGGGTGCTCCGGTTTCCTCCCACAGCTAAAGACTTGCAGGTGATAGGTAAATTGGCTGTTGTAAACTGCCCCTAGTGTAGGTAGGTGGTAGGGAATATGGGATTACTGTAGGGTTAGTATAAATGGGTGGTTGTTGTTCGGCACAGACTTGGTGGGCCGAAGGGCCTGTTTCAGTACTGTATCTCTAAATAAAAAAATATATATATTCATTTGTTTCTATCTGTGCCGTCAGCTCATCTATCTTGTTACAAATGCTATGTGCATTCAGATAAAGAGCCTTAAGCTTTGACTTTTTACCATTTTTACCTATTCGGGTTCTAATTTCTGCTGTACTCTTTTATGTTTGTATTCTCTGGCCCTTCCTGTCACACTCTGATTAATGTATGTCCCTTCACTACCCTGCACCTTTGCTCTCTCTTTACCTTCTGACTTTTTAAACTCTCCTTCAGTTGAACCCCCCCCACTATTTAGCTTATCTACAACCCTCTCCCTTCGTCAGATACAGGAGAAATGCCGCGAACAACAGATGCCCCTCTACATTGCTTTCATTGACCTCACCAAAGCCTTTGACCTCGTCAGCAGACGTGGCCTCTTCAGACTACTAGAAAAGATTGGATGTCCACCAAAGCTACTAAGTATCATCACCTCATTCCATGACAATATGAAAGGCACAATTCAACATGGTGGCACCTCATCAGACCCCTTTCCTATCCTGAGTGGCGTTGAACAGGGCTGTGTTCTCGCACCCACACGTTTTGGGATTTTCTTCTCCCTGCTGCTTTCACATGCGTTCAAGTCTTCTGAAGAAGGAGTTTTCCTCCACACAAGATCTGGGGGCAGGTTGTTCAACCTTGCACGTCTAAGAGCGAAGTCCAAAGTACGGAAAGTCCTCATCAGGGAACTCCTCTTTGCTGACAATGCTGCTTTAACATCTCACACTGAAGAGTGCCTGCAGAGTCTCATCGACAGGTTTGCGGCTGCCTGCAATGAATTTGGCCTAACCATCAGCCTCAAGAAAACAAACATCATGGGGCAAGACGTCAGAAATGCTCCATCCATCAATATTGGCGACCACGCTCTGGAAGTGGTTCAAGAGTTCACCTACCTAGGCTCAACTATCACCAGTAACCTGTCTCTAGATACAGAAATCAACAAGCGCATGGGAAAGGCTTCCACTGCTATGTCCAGACTGGCCAAGAGAGTGTGGAAAATGGCGCACTGACACGGAACACAAAGGTCTGAGTGTATCAAGCCTGTGTCCTCAGTACCTTGCTCTATGGCAGCGAGGCCTGGACAACGTATGTCAGCCAAGAGTGACGTCTCAATTCATTCCATCTTCGCTGCCTCCGGAGAATACTTGGCATCAGGTGGCAGGACCGTATCTCCAACACAGAAGTCCTCGAGGCGGCCAACATCCCCAGCTTATACACACTACTGAGTCAGCGGCGCTTGAGATGGCTTGGCCATGTGAGCCGCATGGAAGATGGCAGGATCCCCAAAGACACATTGTACAGCGAGCTCGCCACTGGTATCCGACCCACCGGCTGTCCATGTCTCCGCTTCAAAGAGGTCTGCAAACGCGCCATGAAGTCCTGTGACATTGATCACAAGTCGTGGGAGTCAGTTGCCAGCGTTCGCCAGAGCTGGCGGGCAGTCATTAAGGCGGGGCTAAAGTGTGGCGAGTCGAAGAGACTTAGCAGTTGGCAGGAAAAAAGACAAAAGCGAAAGGGGAGAACCAACTGTGTAACAGCCCCGACAATCAAATTTTTCTGCAGCACCTGTGGAAGAGCCTGTCACTCCAGTATTGGCCTTTATAGCCACTCCAGGCGCTGCTCCACACACCACTGACCACCTCCAGGCGCTTACCCATTGTCTCCCGAGACAAGGAGGCCAAAGAGAAGAGAGAACCCTCTAGTTATACGATTCGCCAGGACACTGATCCCAGCATGGTTCAAGTGAAGCCCATCCCACCAGAACAGTGCTCTCTTTCTCCAGTACTGGTGTCAGTATCCTATGAATCAGAACCCATTTCTCCCACACCAATCTATGAGCCATGCATTTACCTCTCTAATTTTATTTACCCTATGCCAATTTGCACGTGGCTCAGGTAGTAATCCGGAGATTATTACCTTTGTCGTTCTGCTTTTTAATTAAGACCCGAGCAGCTCATAGTCTCTCAGCAGGACCTCTTTCCTAGTCCTACCTATGTCATTGGTACCTACGTGGACCACGACAACTGGATCCTTTTCCTCCCACTCCAAGTTCCTCTCCAGCCCAGAAGAGATATCCTTAACCTTGGCACCAGGTAGGCAACACAGCCTTTGGGACTCTATCTTTGCTGCAGAGAACAGTATTTCCTTAATTATGCTATCCCACACTACAACTACATTTCTCTTTACTCCCCCCACTTGAATGGCGCTCTGAACCACTGTGCTGTGGTCAGTTCGCTCATCCTCCCTGCAGCCTGTGCCCTCGTCCACACTGGGAGCAAGAACCTCATACCTAAAGGATAAGGGCACTGGCTGAGGCTCCTCCTAAGCTAAATTCTGGGTCCCCATACCTGCCTCACTCGCAGTCACACCCTCGTGTCCCTGACCACGGTCCAAATTTGATGTAATTAATCTAATGGGTGTGACTGTCTCCTGAAACATAGTGTCCAGTTAACTCTCCCCATCCCTGATGTGTTGCAGTGTCCGCAGCCCTGAGCCCAAGGTCCTTGAGCAACCAACACTTGCTGCAGATGTGGTCACTGTGGATTGCACCGGCGTCAACCAGCTCCCACATACTACAGCTGTAACACATTGCCTGCCCAGCCATCTCTATTCTATTTAATTAATTAATTTGGATCTCCGTATTTTAAAAAAAAGAATCATTTAAGTGTAGTCTTAGCCGAAAGTGACATCTCCTGATTTAAGTCACTTGGCCAAAACAAAGAAGAGACACTGAAGAAATACCCACCAATCGCTTACCAGCTGTTCTGTGACATCACACTTGGATTTTGTTGGTCAAGCAGGTCCACTGTTCTACTGAACAGAGCACTCTCTCCGCCGCTGCTTCTGGTCTTGGGCCTCGGCTCTTTATATCCCGGTTAGTTGTTTAATTGTCCATCACCAGTCATGGCTGAATGCAGAGCTTTGATCTGGCCCCTTGGTTGTGGGATAGCTTTGCTCTGTCTATGGCATGCAGCTTCTGCTGTTCAGCATGCATGTAGTGCTGTGTTGTAGCTTCACCAGATTGGCATCTCATTTTTATGTATGCCTGGTGCTGCTGCTGGCATGCTCTCATGCACCCCTTATCGGATTAGGGTTGATCACCTGGCTTGATGATACTGATAGAGTGAGGGATATGCCGGGCCATGCGGTTACAGATTGTGATGGAAAACAATTCTGCTGATGCAGAACACCTCGTGGATGTCCAGTTTTGAGCTGCTAGATTTGTTCTGAATGTACCCCACTTAGCAGGGTGGTAGTGCCATGCAACTCGATGGATGGTATCCTCAGTGTGAAGATGGGTCTTCATCTGCACAAGGACTGTATGGTGGTCACTGATACTAATACTGTCATGGACGGATATATCAGTGATTGGTAGATTTGGTGAGGACGAGGTCAAGTAGGTTTTTCTCTCTTGGTTTTCACACCACCTGCTGCAGGCCCAGTCTGGCAGATATGTCCTTCAGGACTCGGCCAGCTCGGTCAGTAATGGTGCTACTGAGCCACTCTTTGTGATGGACATGAAAGTCCCCCACCCAGAGTACATTCTTTGGCCTTGCCACCCTCAGGGCTTCCTCCAAGTTGTGTTCAAAATGGAGTGCTGATTCCCCAGCTGAGGGAGGGCAGTAGGTAATCAGTAAGAGGTTTCCTTGCCCATGTTTGACCTGATGCCATGAGACTTCATGGGGTCTGGAATCAATGTTGAGGACTCTGAGCTGCTGCCTCCCAACTGTATCCCACTGTGTCGCCACCTCTGGTGGGTCTGTCCTGTTGGTGGGAGCAGACATACCCAAAGATGGTGATGGAGCAGTCTCGGACTTTGACTGGAAAGTATGATTTGGTGCCTATGACCATGTCAGGCTGTTGCTTGACTAGTCTGTGGCACAGCTGTCCCAATTTTGGCGCATGTCCCCAAATGTTAGTGAGGAGGGCTTTGCAGGATTGACTCAGCAGGGTGCGCCTTTGTCATTTTCAATGCCTAGGTTGATGCTAGGTGGTCAGTCTGGTTCTGTTCATCTAAGCTCTCTGCCATGTATAATGAATAAAAACCATTCTGTCTTAGTAGGGAGGAATATCTAGGACCAGCTCTTCATTATCTCAAAAGTAATGCAGCATGTAAAAGTAAATAGTCTTTTAAAGGCTGGAATGTCTGGTGTCCTGGCTGGGAACCATCCTAACTTTTTTTTTTTGGAACCATCCTAATCAACATTCACAACGGCTTGTGTATCTCTGGGAGAGAACCCTTCCAGCTGAATGTGACCTTGCATCAATAGCATAGACACACTCTCTTCCTGGTCCTACAGGCAAAAGACCCCAATTGTTAGTGACAGTCTCCTTCTTAAAGTATTTCTTTGGAAAAGGTGATTTCATGTGCTTCAAAAGAACATAAGAAATAGGAGCAGGAGTAGGCCATTCAGCCCCTCAAGCCTGCCCTGCCATTCAATAAGATCATGGCTGATCTGTCCCAGGCCTCAACTCCCCTTTCGGGCCTGCTCCGCCTAACCCTCAACTCCCCGAGATTTCAAAAATCTATCTACCTCCTCTTTAAATACATTTAGTGACCTAATCTCCACAACTCTGAGATAGAGAATTCCAGAGATTCACCACCCTCTGCGAGAAGAAATTCCTTTGCATCTCAGTTTTAAATGTGTGCCCCCTTATTCTGTAACTATGTCCCCTAGTTTGAGATACCCCCACTAGTGGAAACATCTTCTCAACATCTACCCTGTCAAGCCCCCTTTAAAGTCTTGTATGTTTCAATAAGATCACCTCTCATTCTTCTGAACTCCAATGAATAAAGGCCTAACCTGTTTAGCCGTTCTTGATGAGACAACCCCTTCATCCCAGGAATCGGCCTAGTGAACCTTTTCTAAACTGCCTCCAATGCTAGTATATCCTTCCTTAAATACGGGGACCAAAACTGTACGCAGTACTCCAGGTGTGACCTCACCAACACCCTGTAACAAGACTTCCCTATTTCTAAACTCTAAACCCCTCGCCATAAAGGCCAAAATTCCATTTGCCTTCCTAATTACTTGCTGACCTGCATGCTAACTTTTTGCCTTTTCAAGCACAAAACATTAATAACAGGGGTGGAATGTTTCATTCACATGGAATATTTCTCCCCTATAAGAGTTTTGCTCCAGGAGTATGCTGAGTTGAGAGTGCATATCAAACCACCCTTCAAGTGTTTTCAAAAGTCAGGATTTGATCAACTTCAGCAATCACCTGTCACTCTGCAAGTTGCATTTGAATTGACCATAGAGGACTAAAGCAAACTTGTTCTGTTTGCATTTAACATAATTATTACAAAAACAATCCAGCAAACTGCTTGTGATTCTATTACAGATTTCAGTACAGAAAGGTGATACCGTATAAAAGATTCAACGGTGTAGATACAGAGAAACTATTTCCACCTTTTTGGGAGAATCCAGACAGGGTTGGGGTGGTGAGGGGGTGGATGGCATAATCTTAAAGTTAGAGCTCTGCATTTAGAAGGGAAATCAGGAAGCACTTTTTCAGACAGAACAGTAGAAATCTGGAAATCTTTCTTGCCACCCCCCCACCCGCCCCCAGCCCCAAAAGGATGTAGATACTAAGGCAATTGGAGCTTTGAAGACTGCGGTCAGTAGATTTTTATTAGACAAGAGAGACTTGGAGTTGAGGTATAGATCCGCCGTGATCTAATTAAATGACAAAGCAAACTTGGGCCTGTTCCAGGATCCCTGTTTCTATTATATACTATTTGTGAATGTAACTTGAATACATAAGAATTTGCTTCTCTTGCATAAGAAAAAGTAGCTCAGACAAAATCCGATTTCCTCTGTCACGCGTTGGTTCACTTATACACATACATCATAATTTCTTGGACTGACCAGACAGGGGTGTCTCCGGCCCTATACATTCTATGCAATCAATTTTAAGATACAGAGGAGGTTTACCAGGATGTTCCCAAGAATAAGATACTTCAGTTATGAGGAGAGATCGGAAAAATTGGGACCGTTCTCCTTGGATCGAGAAGGTTAAGCGGTGACCTTTTATAGAGGTTTTCAAGATGATGGGAGATTTTGATAGAATAGATAGAGGAAAAACTATTCCCTCTGACGAGTTGGTCAATAACTAGAGGTTGTCGATTTAAAATCATTGGAACACTATCCAGAGGGGAGGTGAGAAATATTTTCACTCAGTTGTCGGGATCTGGAACGTTCTACCTGACAAGGTGATGGAAGCTGATTCTGTAAATATTTTTTTAAAGGGAGTTGGGCAGGTACTTGAGGATGAGGAGCTTGCAGGATTACGGGTAAAAAGTGGGTGCATGGGGCTAAACGTGACTGCTGTTTAAGTGTCAGCACAGGCACAATGGACTGAATTGTCTCCTTCTGTGCTGTACGTTTCTGTGATTCTAAGATAAAACTTGCAATGAGACCTTGAATTTACAGTTTTCAGTTTCACAAGATGTATACTGCAGTAATTGTATGTTTTCAAGAAGGAGTTAGATATAGCTCTTGGAGCGAAAGGGATCAAAGGATATGGGGGGAAAAGGGGGAACAGGTTACTGAGCTGGATGATCAGCCATGATCATAATGAATGGCGGAGCAGGCTTGAAGGGTCGAATGGCCTACTCCTCGTCCTATTTTCTATGTTTCTATGTAATGAAAAACCTGTGAAGCTATCAAATAAAAATAGAAAATACTGGAAATACTCAGCAGGTCTGTCAGCATGAAAGGAGAAAAGCCATGTTAACGTTTTAGTTAAAGGCCTCATCAAGGTTTACCCTTCAGATGCTGTCTGGCCGCCTGCGCATTTCCGGCACCTGTTTTTTAAAAAAAAAGCAATGAAGTGTTGACGACCGTTCTAGGCAAATAAAGTGTTTTCTTCATTGGGTTTGTGCTTGTTTGAGAGAAATTTGCATTTAATAAAGTTTTTTTTTTCTGTTCGCATCAGAATTTTCTGAGCCAAGAGTGCTTGAACTGTGGGATATAGCAAAACGGTCAAACTTCTCAGATGCTGAGCTGGATTCCATTAAGGTAAACTGTCTTGCAGGATTGTTCACTCACTTTCCAATAACCTTCATATGTAAAGAAATTTCTCCCAACCACATCCTCTAGGAAGCAAACTGGAGTAAGACTCCCTGAAGGTGACACTCTAGCGCTGCTTTGGTTGCAGGGAGTCAAAACTCTATTCTAGCTGTGACCAAGTCCCATTCACCCATCCATGCTCAATTTTTAAATTCTCATCCTTGTTTACAAATCCTTCCATGGCCTTACCCCTCCCCATCTCTGTAAACTTCTGCAACCCTACAACCTTCCCAGGACTATGTGCTCTTCTAATTCTGGCCTCTTCTCAATCACCAATTTCCATTGCTCCGTCATTGATGGCCGTGCCTTCATTTGCCTAGACCCTAAGCTCTGAAATTTTCTTCTGAGTTTTTGCCCGCTGCCTTTCAAAGGATCAATATTCCAGTGTCCCCTTGAACAAAGCAATTTTATCCCAGCTGGCATGATCACACGGAACCTGCTTTCAGTACAGCTTTTATTTCATAGTTGCTGAGCAGTATTGCCTGTTATTTTCCTCTGCTTAACCTTTTCATACTTTTCTTTGTTTTTAAACCTGGCTAACGCCAGGAGGAACTGAAGCACTTTGAAACAAAGATTGAGAAGCACCAGCATTATCAGGAACAGCTGGATTTGTCCCACCAAAAGCTTAAGCATGTAGAGTCAATTGGGGATAAGGAACATTTGTCCAGGAACAAAGAGAAGTATGCGATGCTAACGGAAAAGACAAAAGAACTCGGGTACAAGGTAAATGAGTGCCCTGCTTATGCCACTTTATTAAAAAAAAAAAAATTGTGCTCTGTTCTTTTGGGAAAACTTATTGTGATGTTTGTTTTCTGTGTTGGGAATAAGAGCATAAAACTACTGTGCAAAACTAAAGACAGCTTGATGCACTTAAAAGAAAAAACAGACTTGCATTTATATAGCATCTTTCATGACCTTGGGACGTCACAAAGGATATTACAGCCAATGAAGCACTTTTGAAGTGCTGTAAAGTAGGAAAAGTGGCAGCCAATTGATGCACAGCAAGGTCCCACAAACAGCAATGTGATAATGACCAGATAATCTGTCTTTTAGTGATGTTGATTGAGCGATAAACTATTGGCCTGATTCTCTTCAAAATAGTGCCACGAGATCATTTATGTCCACCTGACAGGGCAGATGGCGCATCAGTTTAACGTCTTATCTGAAGGACAGATGGCTTAATGACACGCACACTTTTTGAACTCTGTGGTCCAGTCTTATCCAATCTGCAGTCCCTTATTAGGCCTTCAGCTTGACAATGAGGACAAACTGAACCCAGCAGAGTGACAGTTATTGTAGGGGAAAGGTGGGGGGGGAAAGGAAGAATCTCTAAAGTATCTACTTGTTAATATGTGAAATGCTGATGTTACAAAAGTTTTATTGTGAATGTAAGCAATTGAAATCACCTTCCTTGTTTTGTTCTCCAATTACATCCCCTCCTGTGACACTGACATCTTGTGGTTAGAAATAGGAACTGGTCATCTTCTGAAACTTTTTTTTTTGGGCGGTGATGAAATGTCCTCATGGTTGAATAGTTTGTAGGCATTCCATACCAAAGCACTCTCATGAGGAATAGCCATTTGGTTGCATGTCTGTGGAGCCACACCCCAGCAAGTATAAATCCCTTTAGAGGGAACGATGTAATATCACAGAACTGCAGTGATGTTTATTTTTTGTGACTCCTGTTGATCTGTATACACGGAATTTAATACTTGCCCCATCTTGTTTCAGGTAAAGAAGCACATGCAAGATCTTATGGCTAGACTCTCAAAGGGAGGGCTAAACCACAATGAGCTGTGACTCACCTCCAGCCCGAAGCTGCTGTATTCCTGTAGCTGGAAAATGTGCCAAGTCTAAATGTGTACTAATCATAAGCAAGAAGTTTGACAGAGTCTCTTGAACTTAATTTCTGTGATGATTTGCCTCTTTTGTACAAATAATTGAAGAGACCAGGAATGGAACCCATCCGACACACGCTATACACCTTATGCCGAGCCATACTCTGTTAATGAAGGTACCTCTTTGCATAACTGCTTTGATTTGAATAGAGTTTATCAGGCAGTGCACCATCTCTGTCTGTCTAATTAACATGTTTTGTAAATTAAATTCAGAAATTTCTGTACACTGGTATTTGTAGTGTTGTCACCTATTCATTGTACAGTTTATGGATGAATCGACCTATGATAGACCAACAAATTAGTTATATTCAGCATGGCTTTGCCTCAAAAACTGAACTTAATGTAATAAACATATGAAGAGTCATACAGATGATGTCACCTAACGTAAAATGTATCCGATACAATCAGAGCTGACACGCTATTGCAGTGCTGAGGGAGTGCTACACGGTCAGAGGCTTTCTGATGAGATGTTAAACTGAGACCCCATTCCCTCCTCAGATTGATGTAAAAGATCCCATGGCACTACTCAAAGAACAGGGGAGTTCTCCCCAAGTGTCCTGGCCCACATTAACCCTCAACCAACATTTATTTTTAAAAAGTTGTTATTTTGTGGGAGATGAGATAGAACATTGGAGGTGAGATTTAGAAAGGGCCTGTGCAAGTGCTGTCAGAGTGTGGACGTGTACAGGCATCATCGACTGCGCTACATTTTTTAAGTAGCCTATTTTGGAATGTGTTATTCTGTCTGAAAGAACTGTTTGGGCTTGCTGTAACCAGTTCAATGTCAGGTGTGTGTTTTTGCTTTTAAACTTTTTATACTCCTCAAGCTGAGGGATGCTGGGATATGGAAGTCTCCCTGTGTTGGGCACCCAAAGACAGCGTGAAGCATTTGAGAAAAACGCAACCAGCTGCAAAGTGTGACAATTACTGGATTGCAGATTATCAGCTAAAAACATTTTGGTTCTGTAGACACTTCCTTTCCTTTTCCTTTCAAGTCCTTGTACATATTGCCTCTCAAATGAGTGCCCATTTTTGCCACACTTTCTTAATCTCTCCAATTACATTTCTTTCTCAGTGCACTAACACATCTCTGATTGATGTCATTAATAGCATCCGCTGTGGTTTTGACCATGGTCTATTTTTCCCTTTTCATCCTCCTCTATCTGTGTGACCTTTGAAACAGCCAATCACGCCAACATTTCCATTCTCCAGCTCAATGCGGCTACCCTCGACTGGGTCCGCTCTTGCCTATCGAATCATAACCAGAGTAATTTCAGCAATGGCTTCTCATTCCACCCTCCTACCATAACATCTGGAGTATCCCAAGGATCAATCCTTGGCCCTCTTTTCTTCCTCATCTATATGATGTCCCTTGGTGATGCCCTTTTTTAAAAATTCATTCATGGAATGTGGGCATTGCTGGCTAGGCCAGCATTTATTGCCCATCCCTAGTTGCCCTTGAGAAATTGGTGGTGAGCTGCCCAGTTGAACCGCTGCAGTCCATGTGAGGTATGTACACCCACAGTGCTGTTAGGAAGGGAGTTCCAAGATTTTGACCCAGCGACGTGAAGGAAAGGCGATATAGTTCCAAGACAGGATGGTGTTTGACTTGGAGGGGAACTTGCAGATGGTGTTCCCATGCATTTGCAGCCCTTGTCTTTCTAGTTGGTAGAGGTCGCGGGTTTGGAAGGTGCTGTTTAAGGAGCCTTGGTGCGTTGCTGCAGTGCATCTTGTAGATGGTACACACCGCTGCCACTGTGCGTCAGTGATGGAGTGAATGTTTGTGAATGGGGTGCCGATCAAGCTGGCTGCTTTTTCCAGGATGGTGTCTCGCTTCTTGAGTGTTGCTGGAGCTGCACCTATCCAGGCAAGTAGAGAGTATTCCATCACACTCCTGACTTGTGCCTTGTAGATGGTGGACAGGCTTTGGGGAGTCAGGAGGTGAGTTACTCGCCGCTGTGCCGCCACCTCTGCTGGGTCTGTCCTGCCGGTGGTACAGGACATACCCAGGGATGGTGATGGCAGTGTCTGGGACATTGTCTGTAAAGTATGATTCCATAAGTATGACTGTCAGGCTGCTGCATGACTAGTCTGTGGGACAGCATTCCCAACTTTGACACAAGCCCCCAAATGTTAGTAAGGAAGACGTTGCAGGGTCGACAGGGCTGGATCTTGTGAAGAGATGGAATCTGCTTCCACAGTGGATCCTGACAACACCCAGCTCCATGTCTGCACCACCTAGAAACATAGGAAGAAGAGTAGGCCATTCAGCCCCTTGAGCCTGTTCCATCATTGAATTAGATCATGGCTAATATGTATCATGGATCCATTTACCTGCCTTGGCTCTGTAATCCTTCATTCCCTTGCTTAACAAAAATCTCTCCTGACTTCTCCACGTCTTGATGCTGTCAGACTGCTTATCCAATAACCAATCTTATATGAGCTGCAATTTATTTTTGTTAAAGATGGGGAAAACTGATGCCCCCACCACAAAGCCCATACCTTTGCTACCCCCTTCTCTGGTCACCATCTCGGCCCTGAGCTGAGCTTCTGACATCATAGACTGGTGAGGTACAGGAGCAGATTGCCATGTGGAAATATGATGTGGCTAGTGGCTATCACAGAGAGCTGGTTCAAAGAAGGGTAGGACTGGATGTTAAATATTCCTGGATACAAAGTGTTCAGGAAAGATAGGAAAGGGAATAAAGGGGAGGGGTGGCGTTATTGATTAAGGAGAGCATTGCAGTGCTGGAGAAAAAGGATGTCCCAGAGGGGTCAAGGGCAGAATTAATTTGGCTAGAGCCAAGGAACAAAAAAAGGTGAGTTAACATTGCTTGGTGTTGTCTATAGCCCATCAGCTAGTGGGAAGGATGTGGAGGAACAAATTTGCAAGGAAATTAGAGGTGCAAAAATTATAGGGTAGATATAATGGGGGACTTCAATTATCCAAACATAGACTGGAATAATAGTAGTGTAAAGGGCAGTGAGGGGCAGGAGTTCCTAGAGTGTGTTCAGGAAAATTTCCTACAACAGTATGTTGCTAATCCAATGAAAAAGGAGGCACTGCTAGACCTGGTTCTTGGGAATGAGGTGGGCCAAGTGGATCAAGTATCAGGAGAGCATTTAGGGGATAGTGATCGTTGTATCATAAGGTTTAGGCTGACTATGGAAAAGGACAAAGAGCAATCCATGGTAAGAATAATTATCTGGTGGAAGGCCAACTTCATTGGAGTACAAATGGAGCTGGGGCGAGTAAATTGGAGTGAAAAGCTGGCAGGAAAACCAGTAACTGAACAATGGGCCACCTTCAAAGAAGAGGTAGTTTGGGCACAGCCATGGTATGTTCTCTCAAAGGGGAAAAGTAGGGCAAACAAATCCAGAGCTCCCTAGATGACAAAAGAGGTAGTGATTAAGATAAAGAAGAAAAAGTGTGCTTAGGACAGATGCAAGGTAGAAAATACTATTGAGAACCAGGCTGAATGTAGAAGGTCCAGAGGGGAAGTGAAAAAGCAAATAAGAGAAACAAAGAGAGAGCATGAAGAGAGATTGGCAGCCAGCATTAAAGGAAATGCCTAAGTTTTCTATAGGCATATAAATAGTAAAAGGGTGGTAAAAGGAGGAGTGGGGCCGATTATGGACCAGAAAGGGGATTTACACATTTGGAGAGGGCATAGCTGAGGTATTGAATGAATACTTTGCATCTGTCTTTACCAAGGAAGAAGATGCAACCCAGGCAGTGTTGAAAGAGGAAGTAAGTCAGACACCAGAGCGATTCAAAATCGAGAGAGCAAATATTAGATAGGCTGTCTGTACTTAAAATGGATAAGGCACCAGAACCTGATGAAATGCATCCAAGAATACTGAGGGAAGTGAGGGTGGAAATCGCAGAGGCACTGGCCATAATTTTTCAGTATCCTTAGACTCGGGTGGTGCCAGATGACTGGAGAATTGCAAATGTTACATCCTTGTTCAAAAAAAGGTAAGCCCAGCAATTACAGGCCAGTTAGTTTAACTTCAGTGGTGGGAAAACTTCTAGAAAATATAATTCTGGACAAAATCAATAGGCTTATGGACAAATGCGAGTTAATTAAGGAAAGCCAGCATGGATTTGCGCAGGCTTGGAGGGCCGAAGGGCCTGTTCCTGTGCTGTAATTTTCTTTAAATGGATTTCTTAAGGGAAAATCATGTTTAACTTGCTGGAGTTTTTTGAGGAGGTATCAGAGGGTTGATGAGGGCAATGCTGTTGATCTGGTATACATGGACTTTCAAAAGTCATTTGATACAGTGCTAGCCAACTGACGTGTGAGCAAACTTGTAGCTCGTGGAATAAAAGGGACGGTAGCAACATGGATACGCAATTGGCTGAGTGACAGCAAACAGAATGGTGGTTAATGGATGTCTTTCAGGCTGGAGGAAGGTTTGTAGCGGAGTTCCCCAGGGATCAGTGTTGGTCCCTTGCTTTTCCTCATATTTAATGACCTAGACCTTGGTGTATAGGGCACAATTTCCAAGCTTGCAGATGATACGAAACTTGGAAGCATTGTGAACTGTGAGGAGAATGGTGTGGAACTTCAAAAGGACTTAGACAGGTTGGTGGAATGGACAGACAGGTGACAAATGAAGTTCAATGCAGAGAAATGTGAAGTGATTCATTTGAGTAGGAAGAACATGGAAAGACAATATATAATGGGTACAATTCTAAAGAGGGTGCTGGAGCAAAAGGACCTGGGTGTATAATGTGTATAAGTCATTGAAGGTGGCAAGGCAGGTTGAGATAAGTCAATAAAGCATACAGTGTCCTGGGCCTTATTAATAGGGGCATAGAGTACAAGAGCAAGGAAGTTATGCTGAACTTGTATCGGATACTACTTCAGCCTCAGCTCGACTATTGCATCCAATTCTGGGCGCCACACTTGAGGAAAGATGTGAGGGCATTGGAGAGTACAGAAAAAAAAATCATGAGTGGTTCCAGGGATGAGGAATTTCAGTTATGAAGGTCGATTGGAGAAGAGAAGGTGATTTGATAGAGGTATTCAAAATCATGAGGGGTCGGGACAGAGCAGATAGAAAGAAACTGTTCCCACCAGTGTGAAAATCAAGAACAACAGGGCACAGGTTTAAAGTATTTGGTAAGAGAAGCAAATGTGACATGAGGTAAATCTTTTTCACAGTGAGTGGTTAAGGGCTCAAATGCGCTGCCTGAGAACATAGTGGAGGCAGGTTCAATTGAAGCATCCAGAAGAAAATTAGACAGTTATATGAAAGGGAAGAACATTCAGGGTTACGGGGAGAAGGCAAGGGAATGGAACTGAGGGAATAGCTCTTTCGAAGAGTCAGTGTGGATACGATGGGCCAAATGGCCACCTCCTGCACTGTATATTAAAAAAAAAAAGTGCCTACTTTCACCTCTATAGCACTGCAGACCTACATTGGGTCCGGGTCCTCTCAACACCTCTAATTTAAATATGCTCATCCTTGTGTTTCAATGTCTCGCCGCTCCCTATCTTTCTAACCTTCTGCAGCCGTACAGCTCCCACGGAATTCTAAAGGAGACAGAGTGGAGATCATAGAGGTGCATTAGTAGATTTCCAACTTTCCTCCTTGCCTTCAGAAGATGCAAACATGGGGGGAAAAAAACAGAGGAAACAGGGTGAAAATGAAGTAAATAAGCCTGGGGGATGGGTGGGTGATGGGGAAAGCCTCCCAGTTCAAATGCTTGTGGTGTAAAGACAATGTCATAAAGCTTGCATGACATCAGACCTTACCCTGTATGGGGCCTTGCTAAATGCCTCATTTCCCAGCCTTCCCTCAGGGTCTGCACATATTATCTTTTTGCTCTTGATTATAAGGGTTAGAAAAATGTTGGATTGGAAAGAATATATTGCGACGGTTCTGAAAGACAGTACCATTGCAGATATTGCCATAGTTGGATGCACCCCTAAGAACAAAAGCATCTGGGCATGTAGAAGAGATGGTGTGTTAGGCCAGATTACATCTCAGGAAGTCGAAGTGATCATCGACAAAGACAGGAAATCTATCCTACAAAACGGGATCACCATCGGTGGGAAGAAATATTCCATTATCCGAGACAACATGCTGCTGGAGAAGAACCCCTCAATGGACATCAGGACACTGGGTGATGAAGGAAAGAGCATCTGTATCGGGAAATCTTCCAAAGCTTTGATGTTTCTGATGGGGCAGAAGGGAGTTCATGGAGGAGTTGTGAACAAAAAGATGCATGAGTTGGTTGACTCCCTAAACAGAAGTGGTAACATCTAATTACCCATGCATGAAATAAAGCTGATAAAACCATACTCATTTTTTTTTCTTTGTGCATTTTTCTTGCCACGTACTTTCTTAAAAATCCCATTTCCAAGTGTTCGGAGTGGAAGAAATTTTTAGTGAGTACAATAGTGGTTTTTAAACATTGTGATGGGAGGAACCTCCTGCCCATACTTAATACTTCTCTTCCAATTCTGATACCTGCCCTTGCCCCAAAAATTATGAACGACAAGCACAGCACAGACGTAGTCGGTGTTTTTACTGCAAGGAATATACTGTTGGCCCCTGGATATGACTGCAAGGTCGTGTCCTAGGTCTAACCATCTTCAGCTACTTCATTAATGACCTTCCCTCCATCTAAGAAGTGGTAGAAGTGGGGATGTTCACTGAATGTTCAGTACCATTTGCAACTCCTCAGATACTGAAGTAGTCCATAGGCAGCAAGAACTGGTCAACATTCAGGCTTGGGCTAATGTGTGGCAAGTAACATTTGTGCCACATAAGTGCCAGACAATGACCATGTCAAACAAGAGACCATCTAACTATCTCCCCTTGACGTTTAATGGCATTATCATTGCTAAATCCCCCACTATCAACATCCTGGGGATTACCATTAACCAGAAACTGAATCATAGGTTGTGGCGGGCTGGTAAAATCCAGCCCCAAGTTTCAGCATTCAATGTTCACAGAAAATCTTTCTCTACAGTGTTTTCTGTTTTTATTATCTGAGTACCGCACTGAAGTTCCAGCCTAGATTATTTGCTCCCTGTTCTAGATCAATGGAGTACAAATCAACTATGATCGAATTGAATAGCAGAAAAAACTCAAGGGGCTGAAACGCCTACTCCTGCTTCATTTACCTGCCTTTGTTCCATATCCCTTCATACTCTTACCCAAGTTTGTCGAGTGCAATTTGAAAATTTCAATGACTGAGCCTTTTAGGGAGAGAATTCTTGATTTCCACTACACTTTGTGTGTTAAAAGTACTTCCTGATTTCAGTTCTAAATGGCTCTTGCTCTGCATTGTCATCACAGAAAAGTTTCTGTCTGCGCATTTGAATCCTGTTATTTTAAATACCTTGATTAGATCATCCCTCACCATCTAAACTCAAGGGGATATAAACCAAGTTTATGCAACATGTCCTCTATAATTTAATGCTTTAAATTCCTGTTGTTATTGTGGTGAACCTGCACTGTATCCCCTCCAAGAGAGTAGCTAAAGTAAACATTGGTCCCTGAGAAGCAGAGACAGGAGAAATTATCATGGGAAATGAGGAAATGACAGAGGCATTGTACAAATATTTTGTGTCTGTCTTCACAGTAGAAAATACCAGAAATAAACGGTAGCCTAGAGGCTAAAAAGAGTGAGGAAATTAAGGAAATTGATATCAGCAGCAAAAAAGTATTGGAGAAACTTAAAGGACTAAAATCTGACAAATCTCTGGAACCTGATGGCCTCCACCCCAGGATTCTAGAAGAGAGAGCTGCAGAGAAAGTGGATGCGCGAGCTATGGTTTTCCAAAGTTCCTTAGATTCGGCAACGGTCCCATCAGATTGGAAGTTGGCAAATGTTACACTGCTTTTCAAGAAAGGAGTGAGAATGAACTACAGGCCGATTAGCCTGACGTCAGTCATTGGGAAAATACTGTTATTCATGAAGTCTTAACAATGCACTTAGAAAAGCACAGTATGATTAGAACAAACCAACATGGTTTTACTAAAGGGAAATCCTGTTTGACAAATTTATTAAGAGTTTTTTGAGCATGTAACAGGGAGGGTAGATAATGGGAATCAATAGATGTAGTATGCCTGGATTTTCAAAAGGCATTTGAAGAAGTGCCCCACAAAAGGTTAATAGGCAAGATAAAGGCTCGTGGAGTTGGGGTAATATATTAGCATGGGTAGAGGTTTGGTTAACGGCAGGAAGCATAGACTGGGCATTTTCAAGTTGGTAGGAAGCAAACAGTGGAGTGCCATAAAGATCAGCGCTAGGTCCTCAGCTATTTACAATCTATATTAATGGCTTTGGTGAAGAGGCAGAGTAATGTATCTAAGTTTGCTGATGATGCAAAGATAGGTTAGAAAGGTAAGCTGTGGGGAGGACACAGACTGCAAAGAGATATCGATACGTTGAATGAGTGGGCAACAAGATGACAGATGGAGGAGAATGTAGGGAAGTGTGAAGTTATTCACTTTGGTCGCAAAAATAGAAAAGCAGAATTTTTTTTAAAGGTCTGAAACTTGTAAGTGTTAATGTTCAGAGAGACTTGGGTGTGCTTGTACAAGGAATGCGAAAGTTAGCACATAGGTACAGCAAGCAATTAGGAAGGCAAATGGCAGGTTGGCCTTTATTGCAAGGGGATTGGAGTACAGGAATAAAGAAGTCTTGCTGCAGTTGTACAGGGTTTTGGTGAGACCACATCTAGAATACAATGTGCAGTTTTTAAGAAAGGATATATTTGCATTGGAGGCGGTACAGCAAAGGTTCACTAAATTTGTCCCTGGGATGAGGAGTTGTCCTTTGATGAGAGGCCTATGTTCTCTGCGATTGCCTCTCATTCTTCTAAGCTCCATTGAAACGTACAAGATTCTGGAGGGGCTGGATAGGGTAGACACTGAGTGATTGTTTCCACTGGTCAAGGAATTCAAAACATGTGGGCACAGTCTCTGAATAAAGGACAGGCAAATGCACAGACCAATACTGGCAAGCAGGCAAATGTTTGGATGCACTGATGACGTTGGCAATCATTTAGGACTGAGTTGAGGAGAAATTACTTCACTCAAAGGTTTGTGAATCTTTGGAATTCTCTACTCCAGACGGTTGTGAATGCTCCATCGTTGAATATACTTAATGCTGGGATAGACAGATTTTTGGTCTCAGGGAATCGAGGGATATGGAAGGCGAGAAAGTAGAGTTGAAGCCTAAGATCAGCCATGATCGTATTGAATGGCAGAGCAAGCTCGATGTGCCATATGGTTGACTTATGCTTCTATTTCTTGTATTCTTGTGTCCAAGGCCAATATATCTTTCCTGAGGTTAATAATAGAATCATAGAAAGTTTAAGGCACAGAAAGAGGCCACTTGGCCCATAGTGTCTGTGCCAGCCAAAAAACGATCCACCTATTCTAATCCCACCTTCCAGCATTTGGTCCACAGCCCTGCAGCTTATGGCACTGGAGGTGCATATCCAGACTGCTTTTGAATGAGTTGAAGGTTTCTGCCTCAATTACTCTTTCAGGCAGTGAGTTCCAGACCCCCACCACCCTCTCGGTGAAAAAGTTTTTCCTCATCTTGCCCCCTAATTTTTCCACCAATCACTTTAAATCTATTCCCTCTCGACACAGACCTCTCTGCTAAGGTGAATAGACCCTTTACCACCACTCTATCCATGCCTCTCAAAATTTTGCCCATTTCAATCAGATCTCCCCTCAGCCTTCTCTGTTCCAAAGAGAATAACCCAGCCCATCCCAGTCCTGGCAACATCCTCGTAAATCTCCTCTATACCCTCTCCAGTGCAATTACATCCTTTCTGTAATGAGGTGACTGGAACTGCACACAGTACTCAAGTTGTGGCCTAACCAATGAGTTATACAGTTCCAGCATAACCTCCATTCTCTTATATTCGATATCTTGGCTAATAGAGGAAAGGATTCCATTTGCCTTCTTAACCACTTTATTGACCTGTCCTGCTACCTTCAGGGATCTGTGGACATTCACTCCAAGGTTCCTCACTTCCTCTACAGTTCAGTATTTTCCCATTAATCGTGTATTCCTTTGTCTTGTTTAATCTCCCCAAATGCCTCACATCACACTTCTCCAGGTTGAATTCCATTTGCCGCTTTTCTGCCCATCTGACCAGACCATCAATATCTGCCTGCAGCTATCCTCCTTGCTAGCTACCACACGACCAATCTTTGTGTCATCTGCAAACTTCTTGATCATGTCCTCTACATTTATGTCCAGATCATTAATATATACCACAAAAAGTAGGGGACCCAGTACTGAGACCTCCAGTCGCTAAAACAGCTGTCAACAATTACCCTTTGTTTCTTGCTCCTGAGCCAATTTTGTATCCACCTTGCTGCATTTCCCATGGGAGTTTATTTTTTTAACCAGTCTGTCATGTGGAACCTTGTCAAAAGCTTTGCTAAAATCCATGTAGACCACATCAACTGCACTACCCTCATCTATCTTCCGTGTTACTTCAAAAAATTCAATCAAGTTGGTCAAACAAGATCTTCCCTTGACAAATCCATGATTAACCTGTGCCTTTCTAAGATGGCAGTTTATCCTGTCTCAGAATAGATTCCAATAATTGGTCCACTACTGCGAATAGGCTGACTGGCCTGTAATTATTAGATCTCTCCCTCGCTCCCTTTTTAAACAGAGGTACGATGTTAGCAGTTCTCCAATTGTCTGTCACCACATCTGTATCCAGTGAGGATTGGAAAATGATGGTCAGACTTTGCTATTTCCTCTCTTGCTTCTTTGAACAGCCTAGGGTACATTTCATCTGGCTCTGGTGATTTATCAACTTTCGCGGATGTTAATCTCATTAATACTTCCTCTCTCCCTATGTTTATCACATCTGATACTTCACACTCCTCCTTAACTACAACATCTGCATCGACCCCTCTTTTGTGAAGACAGACGCAAAGTGTTCATTAAGAACCATACCAACATCTTCCGCCCCTACACATAAGTTACCTTTTTGGTCTTTTATGGGCCCTACTCTCTCCTCAGTTATCCTCTTACTCTTAACGTATTGATAAAACATCTTTGGGTTCACCCTGATTTTGCTTGCCAATATTCTTTCTTGCCCTCTCTTTGCTTTCCTAATTTCCTTTTTGAATTCACCCCTCCACTTTCTATACACCTCTCGACTTTCTGTAGCACTGAGTTCTTGGTGTTGGACATAAGCTTTCCTTTTCTGCCTTATCTTACTCTGTAAGCTCCTTGACATCTATGGGCCTCTAGATTTTGCCATCTCACCTTTTTCTTTGTGGGAACATATTTACTCTGAACCCCTTGAATACCTCCCACTGCTCTGACACTAATTTACCTTCAAGTAGCTGTTTCCAGTCCACTTCCGCTAAATCATCCTCAGTTTAGGAAAATTGGCCTTGCCCCAATTGAGAACTCTAACTCTTGTGGCATTTACCTCTGTTTGTGCCTTCAAATCATCTCCTTTGTTGCGAATGCTGCATGCATTCAGATAGAGTGCCCTAACTTCGTCTTTTTAACATTATTCCACATTCTGATCCTATTTGGTGCTTGCCTTCGCTTCGTCTGTCTTCTAATTTCGCTTACTGCTTTTCTACTTCCTGTTACCAGTTTTGCTTCCCTGTAGTCTTTCCTGCCACCCTCAGATCATCAATTCCCTTATTGCTACCTTTCTCTCTTGCCTTCTCCTCTCTCAACTTATCACATCTTCCCTCACTTGATCCCTCACCCCACTATTTAGTTTAAAGTCCTCTTTAACGCCCTGGTTATACGGTTCACCAGAACACTGGTCCCAACACGGTACAGGTGAAAACTGTCAACGGTACAGCTTCCACTTTCCCCAGTACTGGTGCCAGTGCCCCATGAATCAAAACCCATTTCTCCCACACCAATCTTTGAGTCACGCATTTAACTCTCTAATCTTATTTACCCTACTCCAATTTGCTCATGGCTAAGGTAATAATCCATCTTCTGCTTTTTAATTTCATCTTTCCAGAATCCTAAGCTGTCATTAGGCTCTAAAGTTCTCATCCAACTTTTCCCATATGATGAATATAGTCACTTTGCTTCATAAAATCAAATCCTTCTTTCTGTGTGCTGAGGAATGTTCAGAAAGGCAAACAGCCCAACATAGTGTGGAAGATTTCACAATTCAAGGAAAAGTAAGGTTCATTGACAAGAAAGAAAAGAGAGCAAATGCCTCAGACGCCAACCAGTCAAACTTGACCACTGTGTTTATTGAAGAGGTCAGATCTCTGATGTACGGAAAACTCATCCCATCTCCAAAGAACAAGTACTTAACCATATTCTAACACGTACAGTACATAGCGTGTCAATTAATAAACTGTGTGTGTACTATTGACATTTTATCTTAAAACACATTGAGAATAAAAATAGATGTAAACCGTCCTGTGTGTGTATATATTTTTTTAAAAAGCCCACTCTCAATTGTTACCTCTTGCAGCTGCAGAGTAATCAACATCTCCAAGTGATTAATTGATTCTTTTCCCAACAGCTGTCAGTTAAGGCAGTGCATAAACTGAGCCATACAAACCAGAAGGTCCCAGGTTCATTTCCTGGTCTGTGCTGAGTTAACTGATCTCCATCTTGACAGTGGTGATGGTGCGTGTGCTGCAAGTGACCTCAGTATCCAGGGCTAGGGATGGGGAAAAATAACTGGCAAGGACTCATGCTCCTGATTATTATCCAGTATCCCGACATGGACCTGTTGGGCTGATTAGCTTGTTTCTGTATTGTAAATAATTTGTAATAATCCCTGCTGGAAGCTTTCAGGTGCCCGGATCAATCTCAGCTCTGCTGCCTTCCCCCACGAGGTCAAACAAACCAGTCTCCAGAATGGAACTCCTGTCCCAGAAAGATTATCACCACCTTCAGGAGAAGGGCTCAAGGGAAGAAAAGAATGGCCAAGAGGAAATGACAACTGGCTTCTCCAGACTCAGCCGAACTCCTGTGTTCAAATTTGAATTGAGCCTCCCAAACAGAGCTCTCCCTTTCCCATTTAAAAGACAGCAGAGAGGGTGGCAGTCTAATAATCAATGGTGATCCCACTACTCAAAACAAAAAATCCTGGAAATGTGGAACAGGGCAATCAGCATCTGAAAGTGAAGGATACATCATTTAATGAACTCCAACAAAAAGGTTCCAATCTCACAATACTGATCTTTCTTTCCCTTCTACTGCTGACAGATACCACTGTGCAATTCAAGCATTTTTTGTACATTTGTTTGACATTTCCAGTGTTCTGCACAGACACAACCAGCTAATTTAATGAGTAACTTGGCCATACCAGACCAGGAAGGTCCCAGATTCAATCCCTGGCCTGTGTTGTGTTAACTGGTCTCATCTACAGTAGCAGCAGCAGTCGTGGAGCTAATTGGCCTCAGTCCCATTAGTTTTTGGGGGAGGGGAAGGGAACAAGCAGCTCGGGGTCCATAAACTAAGTTAAGGGCCTTTAGTGAAGAAGCACCTGTGTGTGGACATCATGTTAGGCTAGGACCAAGGTCAGTTCTGATGTTCCCCTCCTCAATGTTAAACAGTCTGCTGCCAAGGAATAATGTTCAGTTGGACAAGGTATCAGAGGGTGAACATTGGCACTTGGTAACACAAGGAGGGAGCTCCTTCAAGGCCAAGAGGGACCACGTTGGCACAAAAAGAATGTAGTAGATTTCCAGCAACCAACAAGAGTTATTTTTTCTTGGTGTCTCACTGCACTACCCTGCAAATTGAGGTAACATCTGAGGTGAGGCCACAAACAGTGGAATTCTTTTCTGTACAAAAATAATAAAAACTTACTTTAAGATGATCTCACAGGCATCATGTAAAACACATCAGCAACAGAAACCTTCAAGGCATTAAAAATGTAACTCAAGTATTTTAAAACTACTATTTCAGTAATAAATAATAATTCTTCTTCAATGCACCCTCTGAGCTTCTAAGTACAAGCAAAGATTGACAACAACCTACATATAAAGTAATTTCTACAAATTAACAGCAGTCTGACCAGTGTAAACCTGTGGGGACATTCCCTCCAGTCACTATGTGGGGTGACACCATCCTCAAGTAGAAGAAAGAACTTGCATTTATATAGCATCTTTCTCAACTTAAAGATGTTCCAAAGCGTTTTATACCCAATGAAGTACTTTTGAAGTGCAGTCACTATTGTAATGTAGGAAATGTGACAGCCAATTTGTACACAGCAAGATCCCACAAACGACCAGGTAATCTGTTGCTAGTGATATTGGTTGAGAGAAAAATATTCACCAGGACACCAGGGAGAACTTACCTGCAAAGTAGAGCTGTGGGATTTTTTACATCCACCTGAGAGACTTAACGTCTCACCTGGTGCAGAAAGAGGCAGCGAAGCGCTGATCGTGAGCTTTTAAAGAAACTGAGCTATTGGATAGCCTGAGATTTTTACCCCGGACAATAGAACACACAAGGAAGAGATCATTCATGTATAAAGGATATAATGGATAAACAATGATAATATATTCCAAGATTGTCACAAACTCTAGAACATAAAGATATGGGCTCAAACTTAGAAGAGGGAAGTAATATTGACAGTTTAGATTGAACTATTGTCTGCCGAGTGGTGAACATGTGGAATGATTGATCAAACATGTGGAGGCAGATAGTGGGGGTAAGGGTTGGAAAGTTACTTGAGGGAGTGAGTGATTATGGGGCACTCATTTCAAGGATTGGTCAGATGGGCTACAGAGTTCCTGTGTTGGACATTGTTGGGAGGAGGGAGGACAGTCAAAAAACACCGGTATGTCTTTTCTGTCAATACCAACCGAGGCAAATGAGATCACTATAGATTAAGCTAGAAATTACTGCTGTTGACACCAGCAGATGAACACCTAGATTAGTATAAGCACATGACAATGCTCCCACCTGCTATTTTAGCAAAGTCACTAACCGCTGAGCTAGGACCTGTGTTAAAACAGCAGTGGTAGCACTCTCACCTCATTCAGAAGGCTGTGGGTTCAAGCCCCACTCCTGTATTTGAGCATGTAGTCCAGGTGGACTCTCTAAGCCAGCACCGAGGGAACACTGCACTGTCAGAGAAGCCATCTTTTGATCAGACCCTGAATCTGAGGTGCAGTTTAGGCAGACACATGGTCTCATGCCACTATTTGAAAAAGAGCTGGGGATTTCTCCCAGTGTCCTAGCCAATACTTACCCTGAACCAACATTTATCTCATTGCTGTTTATGGGAGCTTGTCGACTGCAAATTGCCTGTTCTTTTTGCTCACACCACTTCAAAAGTAATTCATGTTTGGGATGTCCTGAGGACATGAAAGGCGTTATATAAATGCAGGTTAACTTGTCGGGTATCAGCTAAAAGAATGGACAGGGGACCATTGTATGACTAGCTTAGGTGCTGACTCCCTCAGTAATCTCCATTCCAGCAAAACTAGTGGAAACAACCACCTGCCCCCACCCACCCACTGGAAGGCAAAGAGTGAAAGCAGCATCGCTATAAATGGGTTTGTTAAATTTACATTACAACTGGACTGTGTGTCTAGCAGTCTCTTGAATCCAATGGAATTTGACTTGGCAAATGCAATAGTACCAACTCATCCCTATAGTCTATCTTTAGTCTGCATTAAAAGCTTTGAGGGTGACATATTCGTTTAAAAAATACCTATAGAAGTTTGGCAGTGACTTCGTCAAGTGAAAATAAGCTTCACTCCCCAACTGCTGGTACCATACCCAAAGAGGCAACATACTAATTCCTATCCACTGGACATTGGGAGTAAAGTAACATAACAACTATACATTAAGATTACAGCAGTAAATCCGAAATAATTAGAAGAGGTCGAATAAAATATATATATGCATATGAAATAAATACATTATAAATACACAGATCAATAACCCGAAGAAAGCGAAACCATCCCATGAAATCCCTCCTCAAAAAGAGCTTCTAGTTTTTGCTCTTCATCCATTTCATTTTGGTTTATATTTGCAAAATATTTTTCATTGCAAGATGTCAATGAGATACTTTGCATTTTGCTTTAATATTTATTCAGCAGGACATAGTGGAAAAAAGGAATTGACTGTAAGACCCTGATAGGCAGTAACTGCTATTAGTGTCTGTGCAATAATGCAAAATGATCTCAAACTTCCAAAAATTGTTAGAACCCCCCCCCAAAAAAGTTAACTTTCCAATATTGTTAAAAAGATGTACAGCAACACAAGAAACTGGCTGAGCTGCATTGCGAAAACAAGGCACTCTGGTATAAAATAATGCAAGGACGGAGGCAGTGCTGTAGTGGGAATGTCACTGGGCTAGTAATCCAGAGCCCAGGCTAATGCTCTGGGGACATGGATTCAAATCCCACTATGGCAGATGGTGAAATTTGAATTCAATTAATAAATCTGGAGTTTGAAAAAAAGCTAGTCTAATGATGACCATGAAACCATTATCGATTGTTGTAAAAACCCATCTGGTTCATAAATGTGTTTGAGGGAAGGAAATCTGCCGTCCTTACCTGATCTGGCCGACATGTGACTCCAGACCCACAGCAATGTGGTTGACTCTTAACTGCCCTCTGAAATGGCCTAGCAAGCCACTTAGTTCAAGGGCAATTTGGGATGGGCAACAAATGCTGGCCAAGCCAGCGACTTCCACATCACACATCCCACAAGCAAATGAAAAAAGACTTGAGAACCACAACCGGGAATATAGAGGAAGATGGATGGATTCAGAAGGTCCCTTCAGCTGCGGAAATTCCTGTTTGAGACTTCAGTGGGCAGACACTTGCCACCGTCAGATGCCATTGATCTGTCTGCCACTTCTCCCAAACTTGTTCAATTTACAGATGGTGCCAAATCAGCAGGGACGGGTGCAATGCTCACCACCATCTTCCGAAGGGCAACTGACTGTAGGACAATGAATGCTGGCCTGGCTTGCAACACCCACATCCAGAGAATTAATTACCTTTTTTAAAAATTGACTTGAGTTAACTTCAGGGTCAGTTATTGAAGTAATGCGGAAATTGCCAGGATAAATCAGACAAGATAAGTAAAGGGGAGGACCAATGGCAGATTAAATTTCATTCAGACAAGTGTAAAGCATTGTAGAAGGTGAGGAAAGATGGACAACACTGAGGGATATGAGGATCGGGGGGGTGATGGTGGGAAAAGGAGTTGAGGTCGAGGATCATCCATGATATCAAATGGCACTGCAGGTTCAAGGGGCTCTATGGTCTATTCCTGGTCCTATTTCTTATGTTCTTATTAGTCCAAGAGTGGTATTGAAATGGTTCAGGATGAATTTGAAAGCGATCTAGGAGCCTTAGCATTCTCAAAGCTCAAGTGTTCCAACCAATGCAACGCGGCAATCAACTAATCAAATGGAATGCTGAACTACACAGTGGAAACATTTTAATACAAGTCAAGGAAAGTCCTGATCAAGTTATATAGTGTTCTGGTCAGGTCTCAAATTTGAGTACTGCGTCTAGTTCTGGTCACAAGGGATATTCAGCACTGGAGGCAGCACAGAGAGTAGGCACAAAGTTGATTTGCCCCCCCCCCCAACTCCCACTCCAAGTGTCAAGAAGTCTGACATATGAGCAAAGACTGGAGAAACTCAGGGCTTTGAGTGGAGGTGTCTGAAAGGTGAACTTATAGAGGTGTATGAGAGAGTCAACGGTATGGAAGAGGTAAATGTAGAAAATTATTTGAGCATTACATTAGGAGAGTAGGACAATGGGAACAGAGTTTTAAACTAGCATAAGGTAAATTTAGGACTAATATTAGAAAGTCCTTCACAATTGGAACAGACTGTCAGAGTAGTCAGAGAGTGAAATCCCTGGAATAGTTTAAAAGACTTGCATTTATGTAGTGCTTTTCATGACCCTGAGATGTCCGAAAGTACTTTACAGCTAATGAAGTTCTTTTGAAGTGCAGTTTTAATGTAGCAGCCAATTTGTGCACAGCAAGCTCCCACAAACAGCAATGGCCGGACAATGTTAGTGATATTGGTTGCACGGTAAATATCAGCCAGAATGGCACCTTCAAGAGTGCAGCACTCCCACAGTACTGCACTGGAGTTTCAGCCTTGCTTTTTGTGCTCAAGTTCTGGAGTGGGACATGAACCCATGACCTGTGACTCAGAGGTGAAGGTACTACCCACTGAGCCACAGCTGTAATAATTAAGAGCCAATTCGATTCTGCAATAGGTTGACTATAAAGTCCTCTCTGGATGAATCAACTAAGATGAACTGAATGGCCATCCTTATCCTCAATTATTTTATGATCTTACAACAACATTTTGCATTTATATAGCTCCTTTAATGTATTAAAAACATCTAAGGTGCTTCACAGGACCTTGGTCAAATATAATTTGACACTTAAGGTGTCAAGATGTATGTTGTAAGGAGGAAAGAGAGGTGGAGAGGTTTAGGGAGGGAATTCCAGAGCTTAGGGCCTAGACAGCTCAAGGCACGGCCACCAATGATAAGGCAAAGGAAATTGGGATGCCCAGGAGGCCAGAATTAGAGGACCATGGAGGTCTCAGAGGATTGTAGGGCTGGAGGAGACGGGTGAAGCTGTGGATACATTGGAAAACGAGGATCAGAGTTTTAAATTTGTGCTGTCGGTGGACCAGGATCCAATATAGGAATCACAGAAGTGATGGGTGAATTCGGTGCAGGTCAAGATACGAGTAGCAGAATTTTGGATGATCTCAAGTTTTTGACGGGTGGAAGTTGGGAGGCCGGCCTGGACAGCATTGGAATAGTTGAGTCTGGAGGTAACAAAGGCATGGTGGAGGTTTTTGACAGCAGATGAGCTGAGACAGGGGCAGAGGCGAGTGATATTACAGAGTTGGAAGTAGGTGATCTTGGTGAAGGAGAGGATATGGGACCGAAAACTGAGTTCAGGGTCAAAGGGAAATGCCAAGATTGTGAACTGTCTGGTTCAGCCTGAGGCAGTGGCCAGGGACGAGGGTTAAATTGGTAGCTAGGGAAAGGAGTTTGTGATGGGGGCTGAAGACAATGACTTTGATCCAGCTAATATTTACCTTGTTATCTTGTACTAACATAAATGCGTCATTTCCTGCAAAGGAATGCCAAGCGAACTCATTAATTATCCGTCCACTGATATTGCCAATAGTAATTTCAAGGCTTTGGAGTTGTTCCCGCATGTTGCACGTTGTTAAGGTAACTGACGACAGTGCATGTGATGGGCTCACAGGCTCATAAGCAACAGGTGGCCTCTGTAACCCTGCAGGTGTGAGTGTTGTGGCCACATTACACCATAAACTGTCCAAAAAAAAAACAAAATAAATGAACTGGGCCGATCAACTGAAAACTCACAATCTCTACCAGCAATTCAGGGAACAATATTCACTGCACAGAGTTAAATATAATTCAATCATTGCACACTTTAGCTTGATAGAGATGTAATGTAGACACTGCTGTTGAGGCTTGAAGGGGACAAAGATCCCTTCCCCAGGACTGCGTTCAGAGCTACTTAAGTGCAGGTGTGACTAATACACCCTCACCCCGACCCACCCCAACCCCCACCCCAGCCCAAATACAGTGCACCAACAAGACAAGCGAGGGAAACTCCACCCACAGAACCAGTATGCACTTGGACTCTAACCTCAGGCCTGCGTTGCCCTGCTGGACTCCAGGGAGGTGGGGGATACATGGGTTGGATTAGGCCAAGACTGACTCGCATCTCATTCCAATGGAGTAAATTTCAACTCAGGCTTCCAAAATGGTTCCATCACTAATTGTGTGTGAAGCCTTACCGCTTCTCATTAAAAAGGTAAAAAAAAAATCTGGTTCCTTTTCTCCGTATTTGGCACAGCAAAAGGTTTACTCGATGAGCAGCAGAACCACACAGACCGGGAAAGCTCATGATTCCCCTCACCGCCCCATCTGAGTTGAGTTAGCCGAGGCAGTGGCAGGTGGGCACTATAATTGGGTTCAGTATGCCCAGGGTAGGGGGATGGGGGAACCAGAAAATCAACTCCTGACTGCAATCCAGCCACCCATTGAATACGGGCAAGTAAAGGATCAGGATCATACTTGCTGTCCCTCCGCCTTCGTCACAAACGAATAGCAGGCTCAATGCTCGGTGCCGAGGCTCACTTGTAAAGAATGGGCGAGGTACCAAAGAGCGACCGGCACCCATGGCACTGTACCCCAGGCAAGGCGTCAAGACAATTCAAGAGAGGGGTGAAGGTACAAGGGGAAAAAAACTGAGGAGAAAAAGGACAAATATATATTCTTTGCAGTCAATACGTTGCACAAAATACTCAGGTCCGGTTCGCCCTTCAAACCTGCTCCCAATCAAAAAGAGCGTCTTGGTGCACCAGACTGAGCCTGTTTAACCGCTCAAGTCCTGAACAAAAGTAAAGATAAAATGTTCTGTAGAGCCTGCAGCCTCGCTGAATCATTGTGGCGCTGCCCCTTTCCTCTTTTGTTCCAGCTCCTGTAAACGCTCCTCCCGATGTTGGGCATGTTGAGTTCCCACCTTGTGTGCCGTTTCCGTGGCTGTGATATCAATCTGCGCGTACTTGGAAGAAATTGCCCCTACAGGAGACAAGTGAAATCTGTCAGCAAATGAAGGCAGAATGTCACAAACCCAAACCATTAACCATCACATGGCCTCCCTGTATACCAACTACTAAATCATTTCTTTTTTTTTAAGAAGCACCAGCAAATCTCCCATGGCATTGTTCATGATAGTAGTTCGGATGACTATAGCATGCAATACACAAAGTATTATTCTGCTGTTAAGGTTGCAGTGTGGTCTTTTAAAGGTCTCAAAGACCCAGTACTGGAATGAGGTGCATCCCAATGTCAACCGAGGGGTTAATTGTTGTTGTTGATGATGATGAGGGAAGTTTAAAAGTTGGCAGAGGCTTGTAATATTATGGCTGCAAACAGGAAAAAACAAGGGATAGCTGCCATTTTTAAAAACACTTTTGACACTTCCAGGTGTGATCGGACAGGTGCACGGATTTCTAATGAAAGGCCATACAGCCCTGAAAAGTTAAATTGTTTATTTTCCACAGCTGCTGCCTGACCTGCTGAGTATTTCCAGCATTTTCTGCTTTTGTTTCAGATTTCTAGCCTCCACAGTATTTTGCTTTTGTACACAGATATAAAGTTTTTTGGAGGAATGGAAAATGAACTCAATATAACTAAACTCAGGTACTAAGTGGCCACCTAACAAACATTGAGGGCCTGAACTTCCCCCTTGAGGTCCTCAGATTGAAAGTTATTTACTGGGCAAGAGGCCCCCTGCCCCAATTACAATGGCCTGTTTGGTGAGACTGAAAGGGAAGCTGTGTTGTTGGGAAAGCGCAAGCCAGCTAGGACAACGTCCCACATTCATCAAGGGAACAAGTGCGGGGGTTCCCTAAGGGTGAGGAACATTCCATACTTCCTGACCGGTATGGGCTGCTAATGCATAGCAAGGGTAAAGATAATCAAATACTGTGTGGAATATAATGGTCCTGAGGCCCTGTAATCATGGAAAAGTAATTGGATGGAAATAAATTAGGCAACGTCGAAGTCCAGCTCAACAGAGAACTGCTTCGATAGAATGCTTAACTCGGGGAATTTGGTGAGTGAGGGAATTTGGTGAGTGAGGGAATTGGTGCTGTTCTGGTCTGTTACAAAATAAGGAACAGTCCGAGTGAGGGAGCAGGAAACAGCGAGACTTAGCGAGTGGTTGGTAAGTGTTTCTAAATAATATTCTAGAAAGTAAAGACATGGCAGGGAACTTCAGCCCTGTGGAATGCACATCCTACACCATGTGGCAAATCCTGCACACTTCTCATGGCCTGCACAACCACATGTGCAGGAAGTGTTGCCAGCTAGAGCAGCTCGAGCTCCGGGTTTCGGAGCTTGAGTGGCAACTGGAGTCACTACGGGGCATCCATGAGGCTGGATAGCACATTTCTGGAGATGGTCATCCCGCAGCTTAAAAATGTGAAGGCAGAGAGGGAATGGGTGACTGCCAGAAGAACAAGAAGGATCATGCAGGCAGGGCAGGAATTCCATGAGTGCAACTCGCTCTCCAACCAGTATTCTGTTCTGAATGCTGGTGAGAGTGATGGTTCCTCTGGGGAGTGCAGGCAGAGCCAACTTCACAGCACCATGGACGGTTCAGCTGCACAATGTGGGAGGAAGAAAAGTGGAAGAGCAATGGTGGTAGAGGATTTGATAGTGAGAGGAACAGAATGCGGCCGCAGTCGTGACTCCAGAATGATATGTTGCCTCCCTGGTGCCAGGGTCAAGGATGTCACTAAGCGGCTGCAGGAAATTCTGAGGGGTGAATAGCCAGAGATTGTGGTCCACATCAGCATTAATGGCATTGGCAGAAAGAGGGATGAGGTCCTGAAGGCACAGTTTATGGAGCTAGGAGAGAGATTGAAAAGCAATACCTCATAGGGTATTAGTCTCCAGATTACTCCAGGTGCCAGGTGCTAGTGAGTACTGAAATAGGAAGATCAAGCTGATGATTATATGGTTGTAGAGAGATGGTGCAGGAGGGGGAGGGCTTTAGATTCCTGAGGCATTGGGACCACTTCTGGGGGAGGTGGGGCCTGTACAAACCAGATGGGTTGCACTTCAGCATGGCCAGGACCAATATCCTCACAGGGTTTTCGCTAGTGCTGTTGAGAAGGATTTAAACTAGATTGGCAGAGGAATGGGAACCTGAGAATAGATTCAGAAGGGAGAGAAGAAAAGTTGGAAATGGAAGACAGAAAATTAGTAAGCATGTTTGGAAGGCAGAGAAAGCAAAGGCTAGAAAATATACAACAAGGGAGTTTGGCAATGCTAAATGGTATATACTTCAATGCAAGAAGTCGAGGGCCGAGGCATAGAATATCAGAGCTAGGAAGCTATGGAAGAGGGGCAAAGTTTAGAGGGATGTGCGAGGCAAGTTCTTTACACAGAGGGTGGTGAGTGCATGGAACTTGTTGCCGGGATAGGTGGTGGAAGCAGGTACCATAGAGACGTTTAAGAGGCATCTTGACAAATACATGAATAGGATGGGACTAGAGGGATACGGACCCCGGAAGTGCAGAAGGATTTAGTTTAGGCAGGCATCAAGATCGACACAGGTTTGGAGGGCCAAATGGCCTGTTCCTGTGCTGTACTGTTCTTTGCTCTATGCTGGAACTGTCTAAAACCTAGTTAGGCCACAGCTGGAGTACTTCATGCAGTGCTGGTCACCGCACTATAGGAAAGATGTGATAGCACTAGAGAGGGTACACAGGAGATTTATGAGGGCGTTGCTTGGACTGGAGAAGTTTATGAGGAAAGCTTAGATAGGTTTGGACTGTTTTCTTTGGAACAGAGGAGGCTGAGGGGAGATCTAATTGAAGTATGATATTATTATGGGTCTAGATAGAGTGGATAGGAAGGCCCTATTCCCCTTGGTTGAGGAGTCCATAACTGGGGGCATAGATTTAGAGTAAGAGGTTTCGAGGGGATACGAGGGAAACTGGAACTCACTGCCTGAAAGGATAGTAGAGGCAGAAACCCTCATAACATTTAAAAAGGACTTGAATATGTACGTGAAGTGCCCTAACCTACAAGGCAATGGAGCAAGAGCTGGAAAGTGGGATTAGGCTGGATGGCTACTCGTCAGCCAGCACAGACACAATGGGCCAAATAGCCACCTTACATGCTGTAAATCTCTGTGATTCTATGAAACAATGTTAGGTTATCTACGAATTCTAGAGCTTCACTAGAATTTCTTTGTAGAACTCATTACCACAAAGAATAGTTGAGGCAAATAGCATAGAAGAATTTAAGAGGCAGATAGATAAACACAGGAGCAAGGAAGGAATAGAAGAAGATACAGATAGGCTAGATGAAGCAGTGTAGGAGGAAGCTCTTGTAGAGCATAAACACGGCCTAGACCATTGGACCAAATGGCCTGTTTCTGTGCTGTAAATAGTATGTAGCAGAAGCTTCACAGAATTTTCCCTTGGGAGGTAAAATATGTTGGATGGAATTTGTGAAAGGCAAATTCTACATGGTCCAAGCAATAAATGGAATTTAAGAGGTGAATGGCCTTTTCTCATTCCATGCTTATATATGGATCTGGTATTGTATTGTAGTTTATAAACTTAAAACCACAAGCACCAGTTCAGCTACCTACTATTAGGATAATGGCAACATAAAAGACAAGACAGTCATCCAATTTCACTCAGTTTAAGAAAGAGCTCCTCTGATAGCCCAGCTGGGTGAGCTGGTGAATAACCAAGCCCAAATTCCAAATCGGGTAGGGCCCTGTTCACAGTTCAGCTTCACTATACTCAGAGGCCCACACGGCCCCCAGTGGTGCTGCACGGGGATGTACCAGGGAATACCCAGTGCCATTAAATTGTACCCAAGTAGAAACAGACAGCTGGAGGATCTGGTAAACGCAGGTAATGTAAAATGTAAAGTAAAAAAAAATAGGTACAAATTTGCATAACAGAGTAGTTGAAACAGATACATGATGCTGATGAGATGATGTTGAGTGACGGCCTTTTATATATTCAGATTGTCCAGGGGGGTCAGGACTGTAAGGATAGGGTTAATTCTTTGCATTATCTTCACCTGTTGAGTGAGTTTCTGTTATGAATGCTCCGTTAATAAAGGTGAATCCAGTTAGACAGTGTTTTAGCTGATAAGGAGATTCAACAGAAGCCGCAAACTGTATGTTTTCTCAGCCTTGAGAGCTGCCAGTGATCTCTCAGCAGCAAGATATCGATGGACGTGTTATGACCATTAAGTCATAAAGCTATAGCTTCAGATGGTGGCGCCTCAGAGGACAGCTGTAAAACATCCCCACAGAGGACCTTTGTTCCCTGTAACTATCTTCAGTTGAATAACTCGACTGACAGTTCAGTCAAGGGGAGTGATTCTTGCTAGAATTGAAATTATTGTGGCTAATTGGACGAGGTAATGCAGAAACAGGAAGATTCTCACGTAGCCAGAGTGAAGGGAAGTTTGAAAGATGGATGTTAGAATAGATTCTTCAGACTTCAACAAAGCTTGGACCCATCAAGTCTGAACCCTGTATCACATGAATCGTCTGGTAACTTCTACCATAATTATGTTATGTACGTATGGAATTATTGTTAATAATGTATATCATTGTATATGCATTATTGGTTATAATGATTATCACTGTATGTTTATGCCTTTGAACCCTATTTTCTTGAAATATCTTACTTACAAGTAAGAACTTCCACTTTCCGATCAGAGGGGTGGAAGAAACAAGGCTTTGTAAAGAACTGAGCTGTGGTAGTGTCATGTGGAATTTTAATTGTGGATGATTTTAATCTTCAAGTTGATTGGACAAATAAAATTGACAAAGTTAGCCTGGAAGATAAGCTCATAGAGTGTATATGGGACCGTTTCTTAGAACAATATGTTCTGGAACTGACCAGGGACCAGGCTATTTTGGACCTGGTAATGTGTAATGAGACAGGATTAATTAAAGACCTCATAGTAAAGGATCCTCTAGGCAGCCGCAGTCATAATATGATAGAATTTCACATTCAGTCTGAGGGGGAGAAATGTGGATCCACTATTAGTGTTGTAAACTTAAATAAAGGCAATTGAAAGGGTATAAAGACAGAGTTGTCTAAAGTGGACTGGGAAAATAAGTTAAAAGGTAAGACGGTATAGAAGCAGTGGCAGACATTTAAGGAGATATTTCATAACCCTCAACAAAGATACTTTCCATTTGAGGAAGAAAGACTCTACCAGAAGGATGCATCCCCATAGATAACTAAAGAAGTTAAGCATGTCTAATTGAAAGAAAATGTGTACAATGCTGCAAAGATTAGTGGTAGGCCATTGGGAAAATTTGAGAAACCAGCAAAGGATGATTAAAAGAAAATAAACAGGGAGAAATTAGAGTATGAGCGAAAAATAACAAAAAATATAAAAAGACGGTAAAAGTTTCTATAAATATATAAAAAGGATAAGAGTAGTCCCTTAGAGGGTGAGACTGGGGAATTAATAATGGGAAACGATGAAATGGCAGAGGCTTTGAACAAGTATTTTGTATTCACCTTCATAGTAGAAGACACAAAAACCATCCGAAAAATAGTAGATCAGGAGGCAAAAGGGAGGAACTTAAAACAATAACTATCGCTAGAGAAGAAGTTATGGGAATACTAATGGAACTAAAGGCTGACAAATCCGCTGGACCTGATGGCCTGAATCCGAAGGTCTTAAAGGAAGTGGCTGCAGAGATAGTGGATGCATTGGTTATAATATTCCAAAATTCTCTAGATTCTGGAACGGTCACATCAGATTGGAAAACCGCAAATGTAACACCTCTTTTCAAGAGAGGAGGGAGTCAGAAAGCGGGAAAATATAGGCCAGTTAGCCTAATGTCTGTCGTTGCAAAAATGCTAGAATCCATTATTAAAGAGGTGGTAGCAGGACATCTAGAAAATCATAATGCAATCAGGCAGAGTCAACATGGTTTTATGAAAGGGAAATCGTGTTTGACAAATTTGTTAGAGTTCTTTGAGGATGGAACAAGTGGGCTGGATAAAGGGAAACCTGTAGATGTAGTGTATTTGGATTTCCAAAAGGCATTCGATAAGGTGTCACACAAGTTAAGAGCTCAAAGTGTTGGTGCTGATATATTAGCATGGATAGAGGACTGGCTAACTAACAGCAAACAGAGAGTTGGATAAATAAGTCATTTTCAGATGGCAAACTGTAACTAGTGGAATGGCACGGGGATCAGTGCTGGGCCCTCAACTATTCACGATCTATATTAATGACATGGAGAAAGAGACCGACTCTTGTAGCCAAATTTGCTGATGATACGAAGATAGGTAGGAAAGCAAGTTGTGAGGAGGATACAACTAGTCTGCAAAGGGATATAGGTAGGTTAAGTGAATGGGCAAAAATTTGGCAGATGAAGTATACTGTGTTAAAATATGAGATCAAAACAGAAAGTGCTGTAAATACTCAGCAGGTCTAGCAGCATCCCTGGAGAGAGAAGCAGAATTAACATTTCAAGTCTGTGACCTTTCATCAGAAATCTCCTACAGTACTGCGTACATTTTTAATCTCCTTACTTAAGGAGGGATATACTTGCATTGGAAGCAGTTCAGAGACGGTTCACTAGGCCGATTCCTGGGATGAGGGGTTTGTCTTATGAGGAAAGGTTGAGCAGGTTGGACCTGTACTCATTGGAGTTTAGAAGATTGAGAGGTGATCTTATTAAAGCGTATAAGATTCTGAAGAGGCTTGACAGGGTAGTTGCTGAGGGAATGTTTCTTCCCGTGGGGGAACCTAGAACTAGTGGGCACAGTTTCAAATTAAGGGATTTCCCATTTAAGATGGAGGTGAGGAGGAATTTCTTCTCTCAGAGGGTTTGGAATTCTCTACCCCAGCGAGCTGTGGAGGCCGAGAATTTGAATATATTGAAGACTGAGTTAGACAGATTTTTGTTTGACAAGGGAGTCAAGGGTTATGGGGAGCAAGCAGGAAAGTAGAGTTAAGGCCACAATCTGATCAACCATAATCTTACTGAATGGCAGAGCAGGCTCAAGGGGTCGAATGGCCTACCCCCCGCTCCTATTTCTTTTGTTCTTATGAGTTACCTCGAATGGCAGGACTGGACTCCTGGAGCTCGAGTTCCATATAATGGAGCTGCTTCTTCGAAGCTGGGCTCACTGGGATGTTGACATACGTTGCCCCTTCTGTTGGGCGAGATCTTTCGGCCCCAGAAAGCTCCAGTGGGTAAGCAAATGCCCCTCCTGCTAAACACAGAAGAGCAGATTAACAGCAAGTTGGAGAATTTTTAAAACTTATTCCAGTAGATTAAGAATTAGTTTTCAATTTCTGAAACAGTCATTGGTAGTACAGATCTTGAGTATTGCTGAAAAAAGAGACATGCCATTGAAGCCATTCGTCTTGCAGTCATCAGTGTCAGTGAACCTCATTGTGAGCCCGATTAATAATCTCAGAAACTCAGAACACAATAGATGTGATTCCATGATTGGACAGCACTTACTGAACAATCCCGAGTGTGCTAAGAATTACAATAACAACCAATTTAAGATTATCAGTCGGGCTCACAATGAGGCTCACTTACACTTGCTAGAAGCTGCATATATTCATACGCAGGGACCTGTCCTCTGCAGGCAAAAAGGAACATGTTCAGGCATTACGCCTTTTTTGAATTAAAAAACAGCATGGAGGATAATAGTTCCCTTGTGCATTCTCCATGGCAATGCCTCAACCAGAGTCGACTTGCCAACCAAACAGCACCCTTTTCTCATGCAGTATAAATTGTTGCTCCCTTTGAAATTTGGCATTCTTGCTTCTGTCCTGATGAGTGCAAGATGAAAAGCTTCGACAACCTGTCTCTTTTTTCAGCAATACGCAAATTTCTGAACCGCGGTTCTCAATTTCCTCAAGATTTAAGGTTGTGCATGCTTTATCAATGCTAGTTCAATGTGTTTTTCACCCAACTGTACAACCTCCAGCAAAGCCTTGATGGTGAACTTTATGGTACCACTATCTGTAGCAATGGATTCTGCAGGGTAGCTTTTCTTCCAAGAATTCCCTGGTGGTCGTTTCACTTCCTACTTATGGCATTGGCATTGGCAGTGGTAGGGGCCTGATGGGTCAGTTTGGTACAGTCTTGGAGTTCCATCAAAGTCAAAACCCATAATCAGTGCAGAAATGCCAAAAAGTCTGCACCCATTAGTTTGGGTCCACCATTAACAGCCAAGCTTGCAGCTACCCAAACTCTAAACTCTGGAATTCCTTCTCTAAATCTCTCCACCCGATTAAGGGGTCGAGTTTCTGCTTTGGGCACAATCGAGAAATTGTGCGCAAATGCCCTTGAAATTGCACAGATCAGTTAGGTTAGGTTTCAAGTTTTTTCTAAAAATTCGTAATCACAAGCGTAAAACTTTCAGGTGGTGTAAAGGAATGTAATTGTTTCTTTCTTCCTCCACTTCCATTAAAAAGTAGTGCTCGATATATTTAAGAGCAGTAACCTAGTGCAGTTTTATTAATCCAGCTAATAGCTCTAGGAGTGTTCAGTCCTCCACCTAAGAGTAACCTGATTTAACATCATTGAAAATGATTATGCTGAACCATGTAATGGTTTATTCAGTTTACACTAGACAGTTTCTTGGCAAATTATTTTCTGAGATGAAAAACTTTTGAAACATGCCCCCTAAATGCCTGTGCACCACAGAAATGAGCAAACTTTGAAGAGCCTTCCATAACCAGTGCAAACAGTGGATTCGCGCACTGTTAAGTTAGTCAGACGCAATTTGCCTTTAACAAATCCATGTTGGCTGTCATTTATTTTAAACTGCCTCCTGTCATTTTTCCTTCCAAAATATATCACTTCACCCATCTCTATGTTAAATTTCATCTGGCATGTGTCTGTCCATTTCACCAGTCAGTCTATGTCCTCAGAAGTCACTATTTCTTCCAAGTCACAATTAATTTTGTCCCAGACTATGGTCTCTAGAAGTTTCCCCACCATTGACATTAGGCTGACTAGCCTGTATTACCTGGTTTATCTCCCTTCCCTTTTTTTGAACAAGGGTGTAACATTTGCAATCTTCCTATTCTCTGGCACCACCCCACTATCCAAGTAGGATTAGGATATTGTAACCAGAGCCGCTGCAATTTTCACCCTTCCCTCAGCAACCTGGGATGCATCCCATCTGGACCAGGTGACTTTCCTACATTGAGGACTGCCAACCTTTTAAATACATCTATTTTTATCCTATCTAATTTCTTTAACCTCTCCTCCGTTACCGTAAAGATGGCAGCATCCTCTGCTTTAGTGAAGACAGATGCAAAGTACTCATTTAGTACCTCAGCTATGCCCTCTGTCTCCACAAGTAGATTTCCTTTTAGACATTTTGAAGTGTTTACCGGATAATTTCTTTGTGTCAGAGCTGCCTGAAGTTTCATCTTCTGCAAAGCCTTTCTCCTGAAAACACAAAGTTCATGGAACCAAGTTAAGCAGCAAGCCAAAACATTATTGCTAAACAATTGCAGCAGTTTAACAGTTCTGCGTGATGGGTACTTGTTGGATCAGCGAACATCGCTTGGCTATCCTGGCATAGTAGTTCTAATTGTTTAAGGAGCAACATCTCAACCTTAAGCCTCATTCTCAATGGAAGGGTTAAACATACACTCTTAAAATGTTCTCAAACCCTCCCCACTCTCCCTCACCTACAGTAGATTCCCCATTGTCTTGGTGGCCTTAAATGCCCTTTAATCCTGGAACTCCCTACCTAATAGAAATGTGGGAGCACCCTTACCGCATGGACTGCAGTGCTTCAAGAAGGAGGCTCACCTTCTCAAGGTGAATTAGGGATGGCAATAAATGCCAGCCTTGCAACAGCCCATGAATGAATAAATGTTAAAAATTTACATACATTTTTAAAATTGTCCTACGATCACCAAAGTTGATTCTGAGATTGCACCCCCCACACCCCAGCAGAATTGGAGACCCAGTCATCATGCGCCAGCACAAAGAATCTAAAGTACCAGATGACGAAAGAAAAATCCACATCGTTCCGTGATTAGAAGTGAGGATGCAGCAAAGACACAATAGGTGAAGCCTCCAGCCAAATCTCTACTACATCAAAGAAAAGTGTCACCTATTCTTCTAATAGTCAGACCCTCCAGTCCATTTCTCAATCTTCCAAGCAGTGGATACCCTATGCCTAGGCACTCGCATTATCCTTGCTAAACTAAAGCAAAATACAGCTCATTAAAATGTTTTCTTCATACCGGTAGGCACATGGGCATTTAACATACATTAGGGCAGATGATTTTTAAAGTCCCAAACTGTTACTGTCTTTTTACAGCTTGGCCTCATTTTCTGCTGAACACTAACCTATACATTTACCAAAAGATAGGCTTGCCTTTGCTTTGTGCTTCAGCCTCTAGAGTGGTACTTGAACCTACTCGGAGACACAAGTGCTATCCAATGCGCCAAGGTTAACGTTAGGAGTATGCAATTTCTTCCTTGCCCCAAAAGAATACTCTTAAGTGATCAAAAGCTATATTTGGTTCTCTATTGGAAATTTCTGCTGCATCACTGCTCACTTGCCATCAGTCACATTGCAGCACTTACCTTTTTTTGTTTAAGACCCATAATATCCAGGTGTGCCCCTTGTCCTCGGTGAAGCTTTAAAGACCCTGGAGTACCTGTGAGCGGGAAATAGTAAGACAGCAATCTGTAAACCTGAAAACTCTCTCAAGTGGGCTGTTAGAGGAGGAAATAAGGGCGGGTGGGGGCGGGGGGGGGGGGGATCGCGGTCATGGGTGAAACCAGCTCAGAGGTTCTCCCACTCCGCCTCATAACGTCGATCCAGTAAATCCAGCACAAACTTACAGCAGAGGAACAGGAGATTCCCTGAGAAAATTCAAGACTCCTCACCCCACACCAAAAAAAATCAGATCTCTGTTTTATGGTTACAAATACCTTGTCTAATCTAATACAGTTTATATTCCAACACTCTACACCCACAGAATAAGTTTCCATTACTTAAAATGAGCAGGTTTAAAACAGGCGCTCACTTACATCGACCAAAATGCAATAACCGTTAGCCATTTGCATTAATATCAATGTTAAAGTTGCCTGTTATTGTGTTTTTAGGCGCTCCGTTCATTTTAGTCAAAAACAGCTGTAATTACACACCAGTTCATACCTTGTTAAGGTGCACTGAATGCAAGAACAAACATCAGTAAAAAGCCTCATAGAATCACAGATTTGTACAGCACAGAAATAGGCAGTTTGGCCCATCATGCATGCACCATCTGTTTGCAAGATCTATGCAATTAGCCCCATTCCCCTACTCTTTCAGCATAGCACAAAGTTACTATTGAATCTGTTTCCACTATCCTTTCAGGCAGTGCATTCCAGATCAACATAAAACGCTGAACAGGAAAAATTAAATTCCTCAGCTCCCCTCTGGTCCTTTTACCTAAATCTGTGTCCTCTGGTTACCGACACTCCTCCCAATAGAAACAGTATTCATCAAAATTTTGAACACTTCTATTAAATCTCCCTTTGACCTTCCCTGCTCCAAGGAGAACAACGCCAGCTTTTCTAGTCTCTCCATATAACTGAAGTCCCTCATCCCTGATACCACTAATGTTCAATTACTTTTGTCATGCTAGGCCCCCACCTGCCAAGAATGAGGCACATTAATTTTGTCATGAGCATTGATTTTAAACTGTTACTGGAGTGAAGAAAGGACTTGTTAAACTGATCAGCCGTGGCAGGAAAAGACATTTGCGTATTAACAGATGGTGATTGGAAGGACAAAGGACTATTCCCTGACACATGCAACCCACAATGGACCTTGATCACCAGGTATTGTGTGTAAGAGGAACATTCCAGAGACTGCTGTAATCCAAGACGTAGTCAGACCAGTTCGTCACATGACTAATCTGCTTGGCAACCTGGGTTTTTCTGAATTGTACTAACAGTTTGAACTCAGAGACTGTCTGTTGGCTCCTGGACTGAGAAGATCTCTCTCCTGTCTGCTCCCATCTCTTTCTCACAAGCCTCTGAATCCACTGAAGATCCATGAACCCCAGGAGGGAAAAGTCTCCTACAGCGAACAAGGTTTAAGAAGAATTCTGGGCCCCAATGGAAAGCAATATCTACCTACAATCAAGGACTCTACAGTGAGCTCGAAGAACCATAACAACAACTCTTCAGATATTGCCTCAAACTTTTCCACTTTATTTTTCTTCTGCTATTTTCTGTCTCTATTTACATATGTGTATCGCATATGCATGCTAGCGTGGGGCACGTCATGTATCCGTAGCCGTTAACTGAATTCTTCTTTAAACCCAAGAAAGCCTGTTTGTGCTGGTTTCTTTGCCTTATAATTGGAAAGCTGTGAACAAGGATTCACCAAGGGGGAGCTAAAACACAGTGAGTTTAAAATTAAACCCTGTTATGGTAAGACCTGCTGAAGGCTGAGAGGGACCCCTAGGCACCTTTCTCACCTGGTCGTAACACTCTTCATGTATTTAAAGCCCCTCTAATCCCCTCTAAGTGGTGTAGGCATACAATTTGTACTGACTGTAAAGAAATCTGCAGATCACAGTGGGGCTGAAACAACCAGTTAGAATGTCACTAAACAGAGGAGCATTCTTGTTACATAGTGGTGTACTGTAATAGCACTACCACATTATACCAGCCATTACATATAATGGGCAAATCGCATTCACACAAACACGCCCACTATAAGTTGTGGGGCAGTATTTATTCAAGTGTAATGATAAAGTGCTGTACCTTCGCCCTCCAGGAGTAGTCTCTGCTGTCCACAGCTGGCCATGTATTCATATCCACTGCCTTTCTCTAACTGCAAGTCAAAGCATAGGAGCCATCAGCTAAGGGAAATAGCCTTTATGGACAATGATTAAAGTGCTCTCTGTTTAGCCAAGGTTAACAACAGTAACATTTTATTTCCCCACACCCTGCAAATTTCTCCTTTGAGTATTTATCCAATTTCCTTTTGAAAATTACTATTGAATCTGCTTCCACTGCCCTTTCAGACAGTGCATTCCAGATCACAACTCACTGTATTAAAAAAACAATTAGCCCATCTTCTCTTTTCTCTTGCTGATGTACTCTGTGTATTTCCAGCACATTTTGTTCCATTGGACATGTGGTTTCTTTTACTTCTGTCTTGTTTTCAAATCTCAAAATTTGTCAACAAATATTTCACAAATTAACAATACAATTAAGAGTAGAAGCCCAATTCTTTGACTACTACAGTTACAACTTCTTTCTGTGTCTCACCTCAGACTGTTTCTCCATTGGGAGAGCCTCCATCAACTCGTACATCTGCCCTGTCACCATCTTCTGCTTCTCCTCTTTTTTCTTTGGCTTCTTATCTGCATTAAGAGTGCGTGAGCAGATGTGTGAGACGTATCTTTGAAGACATTTTTTAAATACTCTACACTTGGAGCTCATCTATTTTGTCATCAATGTTCACCTAGACCTTCTCCCTATCTCCACTCCTTACCTACTGTGACTTTAGGATAGCTCACGGCCAACCTCTACAACTGATGTTTGTCTCCACACAGGGGCAGTCGTACAGATACAAAGGGTTAGATATTCAGCTTGACACTAAACTATTGTGACACACTAGCCGTTCATCATAAAACTGTTTGATTTTCACCTCCATTCATTTCAATGAAAATCAGATGATTTTCTATTATACTTGAAAATCTACTCCAATAAACTATCAGTCATGTGGAGAGACTAGAAAAGCTGAGATTGTTCTCCTTAGAACAGGGAAGGTTAAAGGGGAGATTTAATAGTGGTGTTCAAAATTTTGAAAGGGTAAATAAAAAGAAATGTTTCCACTGGCAGGAGTGTCGGTAACCAGAGGCAACTAGGATTGCTAGGATTGGCAATAGAACCAGAGGTGAGGGGAAATTTATTTTTAATGCAGCGAGTTATGATGATCTGGAATGCACTGCCTGAAAGGGTGGTGGAAGCAGATTATAAAGTAACTTTCAAAAGAGAATTGGATAAATACTTGATGGGGAGTAAATTCTAGGGCTATGCTGAAGGACCTGGTGAGTGAGACTAAGGGGATAGCTCTTTCAAAGAGCCAGTATAATGACGATAGACTGAATGGCCTGTTTCTGTGCTGTAAGATTCTATGTGGAGATGTCTGCTAAATGCTAAAACCTATCAACATACTGGCAGTTACCATTGACCAGAAACTGAACTGGACCAGCCATAAAATACTGTGGCTACAAACAGTCAGAGGCTGGAAATTCTGCCGCGAGTAACTCACCTCCTGACTCCCCAGTGCCTGTCCATTATCTACAAGGCACAAGTCAGGAGTGTGATGGAATACTCTCCACTTGCCTGGATGGGTGCAGCTCCAACAGCACTCAAGAAGCTCGACACCATCCAGGACAAAGCAGCCCGCTTGATTGGCACCCCATCCAACACCTTCAACATTCACTCCCTTCACCACCATCTACAAGATGCGCTGCAGCAACTCACCAAGGCTCCTTCGAGAGCATCTTCCAAACCTGCAACCTCTACCACCTAGAAGGACAAGAACAGCAGATGCATGGGAACACCACCACTTGCAAGTTCCCTCCAAGCCACACACATCCTGACTTGGAATTATAATCGCTGTTCCTTCACTGTGGCTGGCTCAAACTCCTGGAACTCTCTTCCTAACAGCACTGTGGGTGTATCTACACCCCAAGGACTGCAGTGGTTCAAGAAGGCAGCTCACCACCACCTTCTCAAGAGCAATTAGGGGTGGGCAATAAATGCTGGCCTAAACAGCGATGCCCACATCCCATGAACGAATAAAAAAAACTCCCTTTCTTCCCCATATTCCTGCAAGTATTTCTCCTTCAAATATTTACCCAATTCCTTTTTGAAGGCTACTATCGATTCTGTATCCACCACCCTGTCAGGCAGTGCATTCCAAATGCTAACCACCCGTTGCCACTTGTTGCCTCTGGTTCTTTTGCCAAGCACCTTAAATCTATGGCCCCTTTCTCAAACATTACTGAAATCCCACGCAATGTGCTTGACTCTTAATGCCATCTGAATTGGGAGAACCAACACCTTTCCAGAGTAGCTGGGATGGCCAAGGCTTCTGCAACAGAATCTCCCAAACCTGCAACCTCCACCACCTAGTAGGATAGTGACTATCATATTTATGGCCCCTAGCTTTGGAATCTCCCACAATGGAAACATCTCTGTGTCTACCCTATAACACCCCTTAATAATTTTAAAGACCTCTATCAGGGCACCCTTCTAGAGTAAAGAGCCCTGTGATTCATCCTTTCCTGATGGGTATAACTTGGTATCATCCTTGTAAATCATCTTTGCACCTTCTCCAGTGCTTCTACATAATTTTTGTAATATGGAGACCAGGCTGTGCACGGTGGTCTCACCAAGGTTTTATACATGTTTCATAGCATGAGGGGCCTCAGCGGCCCTAGTTTAAGGGGGGGAGTGGGGAGTAAATCATCTGCTCCTCATCATTACCCAGTGACTCCTGTAGGAAGTGTACATGGGACATTAATGAATGAGAGCAAGAATTGGATTCAGAGATAGATACATGGAATATTACACATAAAGGTTACAACAATGCAGAAGCAGGCCATTTGGCCCAAACAGTCCATGTCAGCATTTTCCTTTAATGTTGGCAAATAATTCCAATCCCACAAACAGACCTTGTTCCAATATCCCTCGTTTGCCCCTTTGCATTCAAACAACCTACCAACATTTATAGTCAAGACTGAGAGGTGCTGAATGATCGTTTGGTTGAAAACTAACTTGTTAGTGCCTTTGTCACTGTACCCCAACAGGGAGTCAACAACAGGAGATGGGGAGGATAGAAAACTGACAAGAAAAATAAGCACTTGTGTTTTTATTTAAGATTTTGTGAGCAAAATTAATTTTAAAATTCTACAAAAGTCAATCCTAATCCCAAATGCATATCAGTCTGTAAAACAGATTGGGTCAGATGAATATTAAAAAGGGATTACAGGAAATAACCATGCAGAAGAGAACACTTGAAATAGAAGCACACAGGAAAATACAGACACAAGAGAGAAGTGTTGGGAGATTCATCTTTATTGTTGAGACAAAGAGGATATTCTAAACAACACAGAAACCAGGAAACAAGATTGTGTCAGAGTGGACGCTTCAAAAGAAGATAAAGGAGGTAGAGGAGAGGCAAGAAATCATGAAAAGAATGAAAACAGCGAAGACGTTAGCAAGTAATGGGATCAGAGGAGACACCAGAAGGTAATGGGAACAGTGAAGACACCAGAAGGTAATGGGAACAGTGAAGACACCAGCAGGTAATGGGTTCCTCAACATCTCAAATTTAAAATTCTCCACCTCGTGTCTAAATCGCTTAATACCCTCATCACTCCTCATCTCTATAAAACTCCTCCATCCCTACAGCACCTCCAGAAATTTGTGTTTCTGACATGCTCCTTTTGAACATTCCTCTCCCTTCACTCCAATATTGATGACTGTACATTCAGTCAGCTATGCCCTACATCATACAAACCCCTCCCTTGACCCCCTCCAAATCTCTTTTCTCCCCTGAGTCCCTTCCTAACAAATCCTAATCTCTCCTTTTTTGGCTCGGTGTCCATTTTGGTCTGATTACACTTCTGTGATGAACCTGGGACATTTTAATACATAAATGCAAGTTGTAATGGGAACAATAGAGAAATCAGTTAGTACTGAGAATGGCGGAGGCGCTGGCTAGTGATGGGAACAGAGGGTGCTCTGGCTTGTAGTGGGAATAGCGGGGACTCTGGTTGGTGATAGGAATAGCGGGGACTCTGGTTGGTGATAGGAATAGCGGGGACTCTGGTTGGTGATAGGAATAGCAGGGACTCTGGTTGGTGATAAGAATAGCGGAGACTGGTTGGTGATGGGAATAGGATAGGCTCTGGTTGGTGATGGGAATATTGGAGACTGGTTGATGATAGGAATAGCGGAAACTGGTTGGTAATAGGAATAGCGGAGACTGGTTAGTAATGGGAATAGCATAGACTGTGGTTGATGATGGGAATATTGGAGACCGGTTGATGATAGGAATAGCGGAAACTGGTCAGTGATGGGAATAGGATAGACTCTGATTAGTGATGGGAATAGCATAGACTCTGGTTGTGATGGGAATATCAAAGGCTTTGACTGGTGATGGGAACAGCATAGACTGGTTGGTGATGGAAGATTAGTTGGTAATGAGTGTGAGGAAGGGTCGAGGATAGATGTTTGTAAGGAAATGTTACTATAAATTGTTAAAGTAGCCAATTTACCTTCATCCACTTCACTGTGTTCACACACCTCTGCCTTTACACCAGTGCCATTGGTTGTAGCGAGCTCTCGTATGCTTCTCGTGCAATTTGAAAGTTGGTGGTCTTTCCAGTTCTGCTCAGCATCTGCTTGCTGTCTTCTTGGTGACCAAGTGCTTGACTTACCACTCCTTACATCGGTCACTTTGCACCTCCAGCAATCTCCACTAAGTTCACAGCCCTCTGGTACACAGAGTTCTTGAACTGGGGCCTGTATGAACATGTACGGCTGTGCCATGAAGTTCAGACTGCTCACCTGGGCAGCAGAACGATGGATGACTGCGTCCCTGGTCCCTGGGAATGTCCGCACCTTTCCCACGGCAGCAAGTAGCTTTCTTGGAGTGTTGATGACATTGTAAGTGTCTCTTGTGTTTCCCAGTTTTCTCCAAAGGTCATGGAATGGACTATAGCTGCGACTTGAGTTTACCACGTCTCGCCGTCCAGCTTTGGAATGCTGTGCTGCGGCCATTGTTTCATACACAGGGGCTCCACCATGTTTCTCTGCAGGTGCAGTGCCATTGCTACTGCCTCTATGGCCTTTAGTGTGACTCAGCCACCCTCCTGGTAGTTGGCCCCGTGCAAACAATTTGCTGCCAGCTCCAGAATCCTCACCAATTGTCATGCTGCGTAAAGGGAATCCATCCAACACCGCATTCAGTCCATCGTCCATGGAATGGCTACATCTGAAGGCATTGCCCTTGGCACTGGAATCGTTACTGGGAGTAGGCCGTCTCGTCCCTGTTACACCAAGAAGACAGGCCTCCATGTCTTTGAGGCGCCTGCTTCTAGTCTCCCACAGTGTACCATATATGTCCCCATCGCTGCTTTGCTGGTTTCCACCTTGTTTAACCTTAGTCTGGCTGTTGTTCCTGGCCATCCTTTGGAGTTCTTTGTATTGGTTATTCTGTGGCGCAATCAGCCCTTGCAGGTTTTTGCCACATGCCTTCTCTTTGCTTTCACTACCAGACCCTGCTCCGTGATACATAAATAGCCAAATACATTTTTTAGAATATTGAAATCAATGGAAATCCAAAGGCACAGAAAGGGAAAGTGTGCATTAAAAGTTTATGATGATCTTAACCTTTAAAACAATGATATCTTTTAATGCATGTGGTCATTAAATGCAAGCAGACAGTTAAGCACAACAGGAGTACATCAGGGGAGTGACAGATACTCTGCACTTGCCTGGATGAGTGAGACTTGCAACACCACTCACAAAGGTCACCATTATCCAGGACAAGGCAGCCCATTTGATCGACAGCACAACCACCACTTTAAAGACCTATTCCCTCCACTACCAGTACACTGTGGCTGCAGTATGTACTACCTACAAGTTGCACTGCAGCAAGCCTCCTTCTACAGAACCTTCCAAACCCGCAACCTCTACCACCTAGAAGGACAAGGGCAGCAGCCACATGGAAAAACCAATAGCTCCAAGCTCCCCTCCAAATCACACACAATCACAATTTGAAAACATATTAGCCGTTCCTTCATCGTCGCTGCGTCAAACTTCTTGAACTGGCTAACTCACAGAATTGTGGGAATACCTTCAACACATGGACTGGAGTTTAGAAGAATGAGAGGTGATCTCATTGAAATGTATCAAATTCTGAGGGGGCTTGAGAGGGCAAATGCTGATAGGCTGTTTTCCCTGGCTGGTGAGTCTAGAACTAGGGGTCATAGTCTCATGATTTGTGGATGCTCAATCGATGAGTATATTCAAGACAGAGCTCGATATGTTTTTGGGCGCTAAGGGAATCAAGGGATATGAGGATAGGGCAGGAAAGTGGAGTTGAGGTAGAAGATCAGCCGTGATCTTATTAAACAGGGGCTGTAGGGCCTCCTCCTGCTCATATTACGTGTATTCTTGTCAGGGATCAAACCTCAGACTGTTCTGGTCTGTATGGACTCAGCCAACCACTGAATGAACTCATTGGTCATAGGAGAGCTCCATCCACCATATAAGGAGATTGTGACGAAAAAGCATTCCAGTGAGTGCTAAAGTCAGATATTCTGCCCCAATTTTATTTCACATATCTTTCATTTGTCAAACAACCCCAAAATCTGTATTAAATTCCCTTTGATCTATTTAAAAGCCCTGCCATGTGCAGCAAACTTTCAGCACAAGGTGGCAAAACAGGGCCATAAGTTAATGTATCGGATTAAGTTACTCTGTTTAATCATCATCACCCTTCTATAATTGCTGAGGGAATGCATCCACAGTGTCCACAACAACGTGTGGCTTTGATACTTGATAACATGCGTGTCACCATGTATTAACATGTTGTCCTGGATAGTATTCAGCAACCAAATTACATTTAAAGCACCACAAAATGACCTGAGGCAATTAGTGACAGTGGAGGAAGTTCAAACAACAATAAAGACTTTCATTTAGATGATGCCTTTTAGGGAATCAGGACGTCATAAAGTGCTTTACAGCCAATGAAGTGCTTTATACTGTTACGACCAGGTGAGAAAGGGGTCTAGGGTTCCATCTCAGCCATCACCTGATCTTACCATATCAGGGTTTAATTTTTAAACACACCGTTTTTTTTAAGCTCCCCCTTAGTGAATCCTTGTTCGCTAACTTCCAATTATAAGGCAAAGAAACTAGCCAAACAGGTTTACTTAGGTGTAAAGAAAAAAGGTTGAAATTTATTAAACTTAAACTCTAATTCGGTCAATGCCTACAGATACGCGACACGCCCACGCGAGCATGCATACGCGATACACACATGCAGATAGAGATAGAAAACAGCAGAAAAAATAAAGTGGAAAAGTTTGAAGCGATATCTGAAGATGGTTTTGGTTACTGTTCTTCGAGCTCACTGTAGAGTCCTTGATTGTAGGTACGTCTTGCTTTTTGTTGGGGCCCAGTATTCTTCTTAAACCTTGTTCGATGTAGGAGACTTTTCTCTCTTGCAGTTCATGTGTCCTCAGTGGGTCCAGAGGCTTGTGAGAAAGGGATGGGAGCAGACAGGAGAGGTCTTCTCACTCATGGAGCAAACAGTCTTTCTGAGTTCAAAAACTCTATGGCTAGTTTAAAAGACCCTGGACCAGCCAGTTAGTCATGTGACCAGCTGGTTTAACCTGTCCTAGCTTTTGTGGATTATATCATCTTAACAATCTTTGGAAAGCTCTTCCTTACACCTTCAATATCTGGTGATCAAAATCCATTGGGGGTTGAATGTGTCAGGGAATGGTCCTTTGTCTCCACAAGCACTGTCTGTTAGTATGCAAATGTTTTTCAGCTAAGTGTCTGGCAGCCCTTCTTCCCAGCAACAGTTTAACATCAATGTTCATATGACAGAATTAATATGCCTCATTCTTGGCAGGTGGGGGCCTGCATGACACCTCCGCACCCAGCGGAATGAAATGTGATTTGAGAAAAGCGCATTTCATGAAAAAGGGTCGAGAGAGAAAATATAAGATACAGGAAAAAGCATGCGTCTCTCCCTCTCTCTCATTCACATTCATTCATAAATCCTAAGACTTATTACAGCCTGTCTTTTCTTGGTAACAGTGTTGCTTTAAACTGCCTTTTGGCATCCCAATAAACCTGTGGTTCTTTGGGGAAGTTTTTCTTCACTTTGCCCATTTCCATGACTGCCTCGAGTCTTTGTTCCTGTTGAGGTCTGCAAAAAGGCTGGGGGGGGAATTTAATTAGCCCTAAGTTTGAATTTTTTCCTCAGGAGAGTCAGTAGTGGGCGGGTCTACCCTGAACTCTCTTTCAGTGCTTTGCTGAGTTATCCAAAGGCTTTTGAATTCTGGGGATGGGTGGTTCTCTTTTTCTCTGACTGTGAAGGAGGATTCTTTGTTAAACTTCCCTTTGTTCTCTGGGCCACTCCTGTCTGCAGGTATTTGTGCAGACTCTGCTGCACTCCCCTGCAGCACTTAGACTAGGTGAGCCATCACCCTCATGGTTTCTCTGCCCCCTATAGGTCTTTCTTTGTCACTGCAGGTTCCTGTAAATGCTATTAGCAACTCTGCTGGGGTGTTTCTAGGGTCTGCATTTACATAGGAGGATGTGGGGGTCTAACTTTTCAAATTGTTCGGCGTTGGCTGACTGGATAGTAGGGGTTTTCATCCGGGATTCCTCCCGGACTTCCTTTAACCTGCCCTATTGGTCTTTTTCTCCCCTTCTCTGTCTAACTTTTTGCCAGCCTTGTGCCTGCCTGTCACCTTTTGTTCTCTTCGGGGGTCCCTTACAGTCCAGCAACCCTCTGCTGGAGGGTCCTCCTAACCAGTACAGGACCTACGGGTTTCATTTAGGTTAGGGTTTCCCCTAAATCTGGTACATGTGGCAGCACTTGCAGTACTCCACCACATCTTTGTAGAGTTTTGGCCAGTCAAACTGCTGTCTTATGCGGGCTTTGGTCTTTTGTATACCTTTTGTATATGTACAGCCAGTGTAGTCTCATGGGCCCTGTTAATATTTCTGCCCGGTACCTTTGCGGCACCACTAACTGGTGAACTACTGTCCACTCCTTGCTCTCAGGTCTGTGAGGAGAACTCCATTTCCTCATCAGTACCTCATTCTTTAAATAGCAGCAATCAGGGACTCACTTTCAGACTGGGCAGTCTGTGCTAACTCTCGCAAAACTGGGTCAGCTCACTGAGCCTCAGCTAGGGAAAATTTATTTAATTCATTCCCTGGGTCCACGAACTTTCCAAAGAAAGTCTCGGACAGGCCAAAGCTAGTTCACTCTAGGTGCATCCAGGCATACTCTGCCCTCCAATACCATTCACCACCATTCTGATGTTCATTGCACTCTCTGAGGAAAAGTCATGCCTCTTCCCAGTAAAACGGATTGTGTCCCTGAGAATTACTATGGGCTTGCTTGCCCCACTCAAGGGGTATGGAGTTACTTTCCCTTCAAACACAAAACCCTGATAACCTTCAGGAATCCTATTAACTTTTCCTGCACTAGCAGTAGTAACTTCCTGGGTTGCACTCTTACTGCAGTTAAAGCCACAGCTTGTTCTGATGTGCTTTCCATCAGGGTCACTTCCTCACTGAGCGGATGTGCCCTGATTAACCCTACATGTTTTCCCTTTAGATTCCAGCAGTCATCTCTTAAATGCCCTGCTTTATTACAATGGAAGCACACAGGTCTCCAGGTCTCACTCTTGCTCACAGCACCTTGCGTTTTGGCTAGAGGAGGGCCCCCTGTGTCTCCTTTTCTTTCTCTCCCAGGACTGCTTAGGCTCCTATCACCTTCCCACCTTTTGTCCTTTTCGGATTTGTGGGGGTGACTAGGAAAGGTTCTCCCCTGGAAAACCAACTTATAAATTAAAGCAAACTCATCAGCCAGAACGGCTGCTTGCTGGGCTGTCTGGACCCGCTCCTCTACATGGGTCTTTATGGAGAGTGGGAGAGAGCATTTAAATTCCTCTAACAGAATTACTTCCCTGAGATTCTCACAGCTGAGCTGTACTTTAAGAGCCCTCAGCCACTGGTCAAAAGCCAGCTGCTTACTTCTTTCACACTCCATATAAGTTTGATTAGCTTGCTTCTTGAGGGTTCTAAACTTTTGGCGATAGGCTTCGGGTACTAATTCATATGCCCAAAGATAACACTTTTTGTCAGTTCATAATTTGCTGAACTCTCATCTGGCAACAGGGAATAAACCTCATGGGCTTTTACGGTTAGCTTGCCTTGTAATAAAAGAGGCCAGGTCTCAGTTGGCCATTATAGCTGCCTTGCCAGTTTCTCAAAAGACTCAAAAAAATTCTTCCACATCTTCCTCATTAAATTTTGGGATTAGTTGAGATAGTTTTAACAATTATGTACCCAGCCCTGAATTACGCTGCTCCATATTGGCCATGCTTTCACTGGAGTTACTCTGTCATCCCCTAGTTAACTCAAGCCACTTCAGCTGTCTCTCTTCGCATTCTTTCTGGAATATTCTTTCTGCTTCCCTCTCCTGTCTCTCTTTTTCTTCACGTCCCTTCCGGAAGGCTCTTTCTCTCTCTCTCTCTCTTTCCTCAGTTCCAATTGTATCATTGCTAGCAATACCCTGTCAGAGCTATTTCTAACCCTGTTACTGCTTCTTCAGATTCAAGAGAAAAATGGTTGGCCACTAGTCTTAGGAGTTCAGACTTCCTAGCCTTGCCACGTACAGTGATCCCACACTGCTCAGCCACTTTCCTCAACTCCTCCATAGACAGTGCTTTTAACATCCCAAGTTACTTCACCCTGGCTTGGAGAGCTACTAGCTGCAGTTGCAGACATGTTAGTATTCAAGCACACAGAGCCACAAGAAAACCTGGATTGAAATCTTGCTCCTTTTTTGATTGGGAACAATTTGGCTTCCCACTTCCAATTTCTCTCGTTTGTCTGTGGGTAAAATCCAGGACAGTAGCACCCAAATTTCTGTTACAACCAGGTGAGAAAAGGTCTAGGGATCCCTCTCAGCCTTCACCTGGCCTTACCGTAACAGGATTTAATTTTTAAACACACCGTTTTTTTTAGCTCCCCGTTAGTGAATCCTTGTTCACTAATTTCCAATTCTAAGGCAATGAAACAAGCCAAATGGGTTTTCTTAGGTTTAAAGAAAAAAAGTTGAACTTTATTAAACTTAAACTCTAATTCAGTCAACGCCAGATACGCGACGCACACACGCTAGCATGCATACGTGATACACACATGCAGTTAGAGACAGAAAAGAGCAGAAAAAAATAAAGTGGAAAATTTTGAGGCAATATCTGAAGATAGTTTTGGTTACTGTTCTTCGAGCCCGCTGCAGAGTCCTTGATTGTAGGTAGGTCTTGCTTTTCGTTGGGGCCCAGTATTCTTCATATACCTTGTTGGATGTAGGAGACGTTTCTCTCTTGCAGTTCATGCGTTCTAAGTGGGTCCAGAGGCTTGTGAGAAAGAGATGGGAGTAGACAGGAGAGGTCTTCTCACTCCAGGAGCAAACAGTCTTTCTGAGTTCAAAAACTCTGTGGCTAGTTCAAAAAACCCTGGACCAGCCAGTCATGTGACTAGCTGGTTTAACCAGTCCTAGCTTTTGTGGATTGTATCACCTTAGCAATCTCTGGAAAGCTCTTCCTTACACCTTCAATGTCTGGTGATCAAAATCCATTCTGGGTTGAATGTGTCAGGGAATGGTTCCTGTTTCCACAAGCACCGTCTGTTAGTATGCAAATGTTTTTCAGCTAAGCGTCAGGCAGCCCTTGTAACAGTCCTTTTCTTCCCAACAACAGTGTAAAATCAATGTCTATATGACAAAATTAGAGTCATACAGCACAGAAACAGGCCCTTCGGCCCACCGTGTCGGTGCCGGCCGTCAAGCGCCTAACTATTCTAATCTCATTTTCCAGCACTTGGCCTGTAGCCTTATATGCTATGGTGTTTCAAGTGCTCATCTAAATACTCCTTGAATGTTGTGAGGGTTCCTGCCTCTACCACCTCTTCAGGCAGTGCGTTCCAGATTCCAACCACCCTCTGGGTGAAAATCTTTTTCCTCAAATCCCCTCTAAACCTCCTGCCCCTTACCTTAAATCTATGCCCCCTGGTTATTGATCCCTCTGCTAAGGGAAAAGGTTTCTTCCTATCTAACCTATAAATGCCCCCCATAATTTTGCATACCTCAATCAGATTCCCCCTCAGCCTTTTCTGCTCTAAGGAAAACAACCCTAGCCTTTTCAGTTTCTCTTCACAGCTGAAATACTCCAGCCCAGGCAACATCCTGGTGAATCTCCTCTGCACCCTCTCCAGTGCATTCACATCCTTCCTAGAACTGTACACAGTACTCCAGCTGTGGCCTAACTAGCATTTATACAGCTCCATCATAACCTCCCTGCTCTTATATTCTATGCCTCAGCTAATAAAGGCAAGTATCCCATATGCCTTCCTAACCACCTTATCTAACTGTGCTGCTGCCTTCAGTGAGCTATGGTCAAGTACACCAAGGTCCCTCTGACCCTCTGTACTTCATAGGGTCCTACCATCCATTGTATATTCCTTTACCTTGTTAGTCCTCCCAAAATGCATCACCTCACACTTCTCAGGATTAAATTCCATTTGCCACTGCTCCGCCCACCTTACCAGCCCATCGATATCTCCTTGTAATCTAAGGTTTCCTCCTCACTATTTACGACACCACCAATTTTCATGTCATCTGCGAACTTACTGATCATACCTCCTATATTCACATCTAAATCATTAATGTACACTACAACAGCAAGAGTCCCAGCACCGAACCCTGTGGTACACCACTGGTCACAGGCTTCCACTCGTAAAAACAACCCTCGACCATCACCCTCTGCCTCCGGCCACTGAGCCAATTTTGGATCCAATTTGCCAAATTGCCCTGGATCCCATGGGCTCTTACCTTCTTAACCAATCTCCCATGCGGGACTTTATCAAAAGCCTTACTGAAATCCATGTAGACTACATCAACTGCTTTACCCTCATCTATACATCTAGTCACCGCCTTGAAAAGTTCAATCAAGTTAGCTAAACACGATCTCCCCTGACAAAGCCATGCTGACTATCCCTGATTAATCCCTGCCTCTCCAAGTGGAAATTAATCCTGTCCCTCAGAATTTTTTCCAATAGTTTCCCTACACTGATGTTAGACTCACCGGCCTGTAATTAACTGGTTTATCTCTGCTACCCTTCTTGAATAATGGTACCACATTCGCTGTCCTCCAATCCTCTGGTACCTTTCCTGTGGCCAGAGAGGATTTGAAAATTTGTGTCAGAGCCCCTGCTATCTCCTACCTTGCCTCACATAACAGTCTGGGATACATCTCATTTGAGCCTGGGGATTTATCCACTTTTAAGCCCGCTAAAACCGCTAATACTTCCTCCCTTTCAATGCTAAATTAATATGCCTCATTCTTGACAGGCCTGCATGACAATACATACAATTACATAAAATATACAGCACAGAACAGGCCACTGGGCCCAATCAATACGTAAGCCTTCTCCCATCATTTCTCCTCTAACTATCAGTAAATCCTTCAATTCCCTTTATCCCTCATATACATATCTAATCTCTCCTTAAATGCCTCTGCACTATTCGCCTTTATCTCCCTGTGGTAGCTGGTTCCACATTTTCACCACTCTCTGGTAAAGAAGTTTCTTCTGAATTCCCCATTTGACTTCTTGGTCGCTATCAAATTGCTAGTTTTGCTCTGCCCCACAAGTGGAAACATTCTATTTGTCTCTTTGCTATCAAAAGCTTTCTTAATTTTAAAGACCTCTATTAGGTCACCTGTCAACCTTCTCTTTTCAGGAGAAAAGGGATCCAACCTGCTCATTGTCGCCTGTTAGATCTAACTTCACATTTCTGGCATTATACTTGTAAATCAATTTTTTTTTAACATCATCTCCAGTGCTGCCATATGCTTTTCATATATGGGCGATTAGAACTGTACACAATACACCAAATATGGTTGAACCAAGATTTGATACAAGTTTAGCATAACTTCTCTACTTTTAAATTCCATCCACCTAGAAATATACCCCGCTGCTTGGTTTGTTTTCTTTTTTAAAAGCGCTCATCGCTACTTTCAGTGATTTGTGTATTTGGACTCCAATGCCCCTTTGCCACATTTAGATTCTTATTTTCAAGTAATATTTGACCTCCTTATTTTTCTTTCCAAAATGTAACATCCGTTTTGAGATTCATTTGCTAATTATATGCCCATTCTGCAAGTTTATTATGGGCCCGGATTTTGCAATCAGCAGCAAAGTAATGGGGTTTACCACTAACCTCAAAAGAAAGATGCCCACAAAGATCTAGCATTCCCTGTGATGCAGACTTCCCCTTACCTGATGCAGTTTAAATCAGTCACCAAGACAAGGTGATCTCCAGGCATGCAGCAGCAGAGATGTCAGCAAGCAGGTTAAGCAGTCAATCACATTGAAGTACTCTCACAGTCAGCTAACCAGGAAGTTTAAAGCTCTTTATCCTTCACTTCTAACTTAAATTTTCATTTAGTGAAATAAATGGTTATGCTTGGATTTAGATAGAAGCAAAAATACCAATATAAACAAAGAAAAAAATTTACAACATGTGGAAAGGTTACCTTAATGGAGAAACTTGACACTCCATAAGTATAAAATTAGCTTCCCGGGGCCAGTGAGGGTGTTTAGCAGTAATTATAGAGTCATTACAGCACAGAAGGCCATTCAGCACTTTGAGTCCGTACTGTAGAGCAATCCAGTCATTCCCATTCCCCCGCTCGATCTCCCTAGCCCTTGAAGTTTATTTCCCTCAAGTGCCTATCCAATATCCTTTTGAAATCATTAATCATCTCCGCTTCCACCACACTCATAGGTGGCAAGTTCCAGGTCATCGCCACAATATTGTTCCTCACATCCCCCCCGTATCTCTTGCCCAAAACTTTAAATCTGTGTCTCCTAGTCCTTATACCGTCAGGCAATGGAACAGCTTTTCTTTCTCTACTTTATCTAAACCTGTCATAATCTTGTACACCTCTATCAAATCTCTCCTAATCTCCATTACTCCAAGGAGAACAGCCCCAGCTTTTCCAACCTAACCTTGTAGCTAAATTTCCTCATCCCTGGAACTATTCTGGTAAGTCTGCTCTGCACCCTCTCAAGGACCCTCACATCCTTCCTAAAGTATGGTTCCCTGAACTGGACACAATACTCTAGTTGTGGCCTAACCAGAGATTTATAAAGGTTCAGCATAACTTCCCTCCTCTTGTACTCTAACTCTCTTCATGAAGCTCAAGATTCTATATGTTTGCTAACTACTCTCTCAATTTGTCCTGCCACCTTCAAGGACCTGTGCACATGCACCCCTGGGTTCTTGTGTCCATGCGCACACTTTAGAACTGTGCCACTAAGTATATACTGCCTCTCCTTATCCCTTCTGTCAAAATGCATCATCTCACACTTATCTGCATTAAATTCCATCTGCCACTTCTCTGCCCATCTTGCTAGCCTTATCTGTGCAGGAGATTAGAATCATCCTCACTGTTTGCCACACCTCCAAGTTTGGTGTCATGGGCAAATTTTACTCTGTATTCCAATATCCAATTATTTATATATAATTAAAAAAGCAGTGGTCCCAGCACTGACCCTTGGGGAACACCACTGTCTACCATCCTCCAGTCTGAAAAACAATTTACCACGACTCGTCGTTTTCTGCCCTCAAGCCTTTTTTATCCAATTGGACACTGGCCCTCCTATTCCAAGGGCCTCAATTTTGTTAACCAACAGTTAATCAGTGGTACTTTGTTAAATGCTTTCTTAAAATCCATATAGACAACATCAACAGCATTCCCTTCATCAACCTTCTCTGTTAACTTATCAAAAAATTCAATTAGATTAGTCAAGCACGATCTGTCTTTTTCAAATCCATGCTGGCTCTCCTTAATCAACTTAAACCTCTCCAAGTACCTGCTGATTTTTTTCCTTACCCACCAGTGATGTTAAACTGACCAGCCTGTAGTTACTAGGAATGTTCTTGCACTCTTTTTTGAATAAGAGTGGCACATTTGCCACTTTCCAATCCTCTGATACCTCCCCTGTATCTCAGGAAGATTGGAAGATTATGGCAAGCCCTTCAGTTATCTTCACCCACACTTCCTTTAGCAACCTGGGATGCAAGCCAAACAAACCAGGCGCATGTCCACGCTAAGCACAGCCAGCCTTTCCTGCACATTCTACCTATTAATTTTTACCCCATCCATTATGTCTACCATCTCCACTTCCACCAATATCTCATTAGCATCCTCTTCCTTAGTAAACACCTATACAAAGTACTCATTAAGTATTCTAGCCTTGCCCTGAGACTCTAAGCAGATATCACCTTCTTTGTCCCTAATAGGCCCTACCTCGCCTCTTAATATCCACTTACTATTTACATGCCTGTAGAAGATTTTTAGATTACCTTTTATGTTAACTGGCATTCTATTTTCACATTCTCTTTTTGCCGATCTTATTTTCCTCTTCACTTCCCCTCTCAACTTATTATATTTGGCCTGGTTCTTGCTTGAAGAATTCACCTGACCTGCATCATACACCCTCTTTTTTTGTTTCATCATATTCTCTATTTCCCACGTCATCCAAGGTTTCCTGGCTTTGGTTCCCCTGCTTTTCCCTCTTACCGGAATGTACCAAGTCTGTACTGGAAACATATCCTCTTTAAAAATTACCCAGTATTCAATTACAGTTTTTTCCTATCAATCTTTGGTTCCATTTTAACCTGGCTGGATCCCCTCTCATCCCACTGAAGTTAACCGTCTTCCAATTTAGGTTTTTCCTTGCTCTGCTCCATTTCTAATCTAAACCTTATGATATGATGATCACTCTTATCCAAGTGTTCTCTCACAGACACTTGGTCCACTTGGCCCACCTCATTCCCCAGCACCAGATCCAACAATGTTTCCCTCCTAGTTCAACCTAGTCAAGAAAGTTCTCCTAAACACATTTCAGAAATTCCTCCCTCTCCTTACCCTGTAATTTAACATTATCAATATTGATATTTGGGTAATTAAAGTCCCTCACGATAGTTCTTGTTCATCTGTGATTTCCCTGCAGATTTGCTCCTCTATCTGTCTCTTGCATTTTGGAGGCCTACAGCATGCCCCCAGTTGCGTGATCATACCCTTTTTTGCTTCTCAACTCTAACCAAATGGATTCTGTCCTTGCCCCCTAAAGGGCACCTCTTTCCAACACTATAACGTTTTCAAGTCTTCAGAAGTCTTCAGAAGAAGGAATTTTCCTCCTCACAAGATCAGATGGCAAGTTGTTCAACCTTGCCTGTCTTAGAGCGAAGACCAAAGTACGGAAAGTCCTCATCAGGGAACTCCACTTTGCTGACGATGCTGCATTAACATTCCACACAGAAGAGTGTCGACAGAGACTCATCAACAGGATTGCGGCTGCCTGCAATGAATTTAGCCTATCAGCCTCAAGAAAACAAACATCATGGGACAAGACGTCAGAAATGGTCCACCCATCAATATCAGCGACCACACTCTGGAAGTGGTTCAAGAGTTCACCGACCTAGGCTCAACTATCACCAGTAACCTGTCTCTCGATGCAGAAATCAACAAGCGCACGGGAAAGGCGTCCGCTGGTATGTTCAGACTGGCCAAGAGGGTGTGGGAAAATGGCGCACTGACACAGAACACAAAAGTCCGAGTGTTTCAAGCCTGTGTCCTCAGTACCTTGCTCTATGGCAGTGAGGCCTGGACAACGTATGTCAGCCAAGAGCAACATCTCAATTCATTCCATCTTCGCACCCTCCGGAGAATCCTTGGCATCAGGTGGCAGGACCATATCTCCAACGAAGAAGTCCTCGAGGTGGCCAACATCCCCAGCATATACACCCTACTGAGCCAGCAGTGCTTGAGATGGCTTGGCCATGTGAGCCGCATGGAAGATGGCAGGATCACCAAGGACGCATTGTACAGCGAGCTCGCCACTGGTATCAGACCCACCGGACGTCCATGTCTCCGCTTTAAAGACGTCTGCAAACGCGACATGAAGTCCTGTGACATTGATCACAAGTCGTGGGAGTCAGTTGCCAGTGATCGCCAGAGCTGGCGAACAGCCATAAAGGTGGGGCTAAAGAGTGGCGAATTGAAGCGACTTCGCAGTTGGCAGTAAAAAAGACAGAAGTGCAAGGAGAGAGCCATCTGTGTAACAGCCCCGACAACCAATTTTATCTGCAGCGCCTGTGGAAGAGTCTGTCACTCTAGAATTGGCCTTTATAGCCACTCCAGGCGCTGCTCCACAAACCACTGACCACCTCTAGGCGCTTACCCATTGTCTCTCGAGACAAGGAGGCCAAAGAATGTCTTCCCTAGTCAGTACTGCCACCCCACCTCCCTCTTTCCCTTCCCTATCTTTTCTGAACACTTTGTATCTGTGAATATTAATTATTATTAATTATGAACTTAGTGTACCATTCAAAACACAGTTATTCAACAAGGTGCAACTTTTGCAAGGATTTTTACTGCAAGACTAACGATAAAAGTGGAAGTGGAGGTTCTCGTCAATTCATCGATTTCCTTTTGATTGCAGTTTCGGGGTTTTAGCTCCAGAAGTTGCTGTCAGTTTCAGCGGAGTAAATTTGGCGGACCCTGACAGCAAACTCCGGGCCAATATGCCTTCCTGAAATTTGCTCTGTCCTCTTCCTTGACTATTCCTTCTAATTTCATGTCATCTGCAAATTTAGAAATTATGTTTTTGATTCCAAAGTCTAAATCATTAATATAAATTGTGATCAACAGTGGTCTGTGTAGGAATGCACTTTTCACCTTCTGCAACTGAGTAGTTACCCCTTACCCTGCTCTCTGCTTTCAGTCTTGCACCCAGCTAGCTATCCATTCTGCTACTTGTCCCCTGACTCCTCATGATCTGACCTTATTCATTAGTCTAATATATGGCAACTTATCAAAGCCCTTTTGGAAATCTAGATAAATTGCATTGACTGTATTACCCTTGTCTACTCTCTCTGACACGCTGTTTTTGAAGTGTAGTCACTGTTGTAGGAAATGCAGTGGCCAATTTGCACAAAGCAAACTCCCGTAAACAGCAATGTGATAATGACCGAGTTATCTGTTTAGTATACTGATTGCAGGATAAATATTGGCTAGGACACTGGGGATAATTCCCCTGCTCTTCAACAAAATAGTGTCATGGGAACTTTTATGTCCACCTGAGAAGTAAGACGGGGCCTTGGTTTAACGTCTCCTCTGAAAGATGGCACCTCTGACCTTGTAACACTCCCTCAGTGCTGCACTGGGAGTGTCAGCCTGGATTTTGTGCTCAGGTCTCTGGAATGGGACTGAATCCTACGAACTTCTGACTCAGAACCAGCTAAGCCGTGGCTGACACCTTCCGATGGTTATAAAATTTCTTGGCTGCAGAGAATCCCATCAGATGAGGTGGCTGCTCCATGGTCCACCAACAGGGGGCAATGGGGATCAGCAACCTCTGGCAGGTTCAGAAACTAATCCAGAATTGTGCAATCTCGAGGAGGCAAGCTAACAGCTATATTTGCAATCAGTGAATTTCCTCAGGAGGTTCTCCATCAGGGTTAACTTCAGCAGAAACCATTCCTTCCACTGCAAGGAAATTTCCGGTGAAAATATATCCATCTGACCAAATGCTCACCAGAGCAGACGAACTTGTCCCCTCAACACTCCCACCATTACAGGTAAGAAAACTGGTATTTTATAAAACAAGGTCTGGCATTTTCCACTATAAAATGGGGGTGGACTTAAAGCACTCCTCGCGGAGGCACCTCACCTTTAAGATGGACCTTCATGGCGATAGCAAGAACAAAGAACAGTACAGCACAGGAACAGGCTATTCGGCCCTCCAAGCCTGCGCCGATCTTGATGCCTGCCTAAACTAAAACCTTCTGCATTTCTGGGGACAGTATCCCTCTATTCCTTTCCTATTCATGTATTTGTCAAGATGCCTCTTAAACGTTGCTATCGTACCTGCTTCCACCACCTCCCCTGGCAGCAAGTTCCAGGCACTCACCACCCTCTGTGTAAAGAACTTGCCTCGCACATCCCCTCTAAACTTTGCCCCTCTCACCTTAAACCTATGTCCCCTAGTAACTGACTCTTCCACCCTGGGAAAAAGCTTCTGACTATCCACTCTGTCCATGCCGCTCATAACTTTGTAAACCTCTATTTTGTCACCCCTCCACCTCCGTCGTTCCAGTGAAAACAATCCGAGTGTATCCAACCTCTCCTCATAGCTAATGCCCTCCAGACCAGGCAACATCCTGGTAAACCTCTTCTGTACCCTCTCCAAAGCCTCCATGTCCTTCTGGTAGTGTGGCGACCAGAATTGCACGCAATATTCTAAGTGTGGCCTAACTAAAGTTCTGTACAGCTGCAGCATGACTTGCCAATTTTTATGCTCTATGCCCCGACCGATGAAGGCAAGCATGCCGTATGCCGCCTTGACTACGTTATCCACCTGCGTTGCCACTTTCAGTGACCTGTGGACCTGTACGCCCAGATCTCTCTGCCTGTCAATACTCCTAAGGGTTCTGCCATTTACTGTATACTTCCCACCTGCATTAGATCTTCCAAAATGCATTACCTTACATTTGTCCGGATTAAACTCCATCTGCCATTTCTCCACCCAAGTCTCCAACCGATCTATATCCTGCTGTATCCTCTGACAATCCTCATCACTATCCGCAACTCCACCAACCTTTGTGTCGTCCGCAAACTTACTAATCAGACCAGCTACATTTTCCTCCAGATCATTTATATATACTACAAACAGCAAAGGTCCCAGCACTGATCCCTGCGGAACACCACTAGTCACAGCCCTCCATTCAGAAAAGCACGTTTCCACTGATACCCTCTGTCTTCTATGACAGAGCCAGTTCTGTATCCATCTTGCCAGCTCACCTCTGATCCCGTGTGACTTCACCTTTTGTACCAGTCTGCCATGAGGGACCTTGTCAAAGGCTTTACTGAAATCCATATAGATAACATCCACTGCCCTTCCTTCATCAATCATCTTTGTCACTTACTCAAAAAACTCAATCAAATTAGTGAGACACGACCTCCCCTTCACAAAACCATGCTGCCTCTTGCTAATAAGTCCATTTGTTTCCAAATGGGAGTAAATCCTGTCCCGAAGAATCCTCTCTAATAATTTCCCTACCACTGATGTAAGGCTCACCGGCCTATAATTTCCTGGATTATCCTTGCTACCCTTCTTAAACAAAGGAACAACATTGGCTATTCTCCAGTCCTCTGGGACCTCACCTGTAGCCAATGAGGAAGCAAAGATTTCTGTCAAGGCCCCAGCAATTTCTTCCCTTGCCTCCCTTAGTATTCTGGGGTAGATCCCATCAGGCCCTGGGGACTTATTTACCTTAATGCTTTGCAAGACACCCAACACCTCCTCCTTTTTGATAATGAGATGACTGAGACTATCTGCACTCCCTTCTCTAGGCTCATCATCCACCAAGTCCTTCTGTTTGGTGAATACTGATGCAAAGTACTCATTTAGTACCTCGCCCATTTCCTCTGGCTCCACACATAGATTCCCTTCTCTGTCCTTGAGCGGACCAACCCTTTCCCTCGTTACCCTCTTGCTCTTTATATATGTATAAAAAGCCTTGGGATTATCCTTAATCCTGTTTGTCAATGACCTTTCATGACCCCTTTTAGCCCTCCTGACTCCTTGCTTCAGTTCCTTTCTACTGTCTTTATATTCCTCAAGGGATTCGTCTGTTCCTAGCCTTCCAGCCCTTACGAATGCTTCCTTTTTCTTTTTGAAGAGGCTCACAATATCCCGCGTTATCCAAGGTTCCCAAAACTTGCCAAACTTATCCTTCTACCTCCCAGGAACATGCTGGTCCTGGATTCTAATCAACTGACATTTGAAATACTCCCACATGTCAGATGTTGAATTACCCTCAAACAGCCGCCCCCAATCTAAATTCTTCAGTTCCTGCCTAATATTGTTATAATTAGCCTTCCCCCAATTTAGCACCTTCACCCGAGGACTACTCTTATCCTTATCCACAAGTAACTTAAAACTTATGGAATTTTGGTCACTGTTCTCGAAATGCTCCCCTACTGAAACTTCGACCACCTGGCCGGGCTCATTCCCCAATACCAGGTCCAGAATGGCCCCATCCCTAGTTGGACTATCTACATATTGTTTCAAGAAGCCCTCCTGGATGCTCCTTACAAATTCTGCCCCATCCAAGCCCCTAGCACTAAGTGAGTCCCAGTCAATATAGGGGAAGTTAAAATCACCCACCACTACAACCCTGTTACCTTTACTTCTTTCCAAAATCTGTCTATATATCTGCTCCTCTACCTCCCGCTGGCTGTTGGGAGGCCTGTAGAAAACCCCCAACATCGTGACTGCACCCTTCCTATTCCTGAGCTCCACCCATATTGCCTTGCTGCACAACCCCTCCGAGGTGTCCTCCCACAGTACAGCTGTGATATTCTCCTTAACAAGTAATGCAACTCCCCCACCCCTTTTACATCCCCCTCTATCCCACCTGAAGCTTCTAAATCCTGGAACATTTAGCTGCCAATCCTGTCCTTCCCTCAACCAAGTCTTTGTAATAGCAACAACATCATAGTTCCAAGTACTAATCCAAGCTCTAAGTTCATCTGCCTTACAAGACAAGAAGCTCCTCCAGCTAAGCATCAAAGCCTGCTACTTATATTTAAGGAAAGCATTAACCCATTTAAGATAAGGTCACACAAATAAGCGCTCAGCAGTAATACTCATTTCTAGCTCTCTGAGTTGATATAATAAATCTGCACCCAACACAACTGTTAAAACCTCACCCTCCCATGGCTGATGGATTTTCCCCCCATCAGCACCATCGCCAGCAGTGCCTCCGGGTCCTGTGCACATACTTTTAAGCATAGGCATAACCATCTTGTGTCCAACTGCGGACTGCCCATCGCATTATGGGCAACGTGGGTTCATCCACTGGTGTAACTTCTTCATTTCTATCCACCACCCACCAGTGGGTCAAGTGTCCTGATCTGTTCCACCTCATCTGGAGTGGGGGATTGGTTAGAAGATAGGAGAGGGGGAATAGTGAGAATAGGTAGATACTCAAATTGGCAGGATGTGACACCCCCCTCCCCACCTGCCCCAGGAATCTGTACTGAAGCCTCACTAAGTTAGGTGGCAAGTTTTTATTTATATTCGTTCATGGGATGTGGGCGTGGCTGGCTAGGCCAGCATTATTGCCCATCCCTAATTGCCCTTGAGAAGGTGGTGGTGAGCTGCCTTCTTGAACCACTGCTGTCCAGGTGGGGTAGGTACACCCACAGTGCTGTTAGGAAGGGAGTTCCAGAATTTTGACCCAGCGACCAGTGAAGGATCAGCGATGTAGTTCCAAGTCAGGATGGTGTGTGACTTGGAGGGGAACTTGCAGGTGGTGGTGTTACCATGCATTTGCTGCTCTGTCCTTCTAGGTGGTAGAGGTTGTGGTTTTGGAAGGTGCTGTCGAAGAAGCCATGGTAAGTTACTGCAGTGCATCTTGTAGATGGTACACTCTGCTGCCACTGTGCATCAGTGGTGAAGGGAGTAAATGTGGATGGGGTACCAATCAAGCAGGCTGCTTTGTCTTGGATGCTGTCGAGCTTCTTGAGTGGTATTGGAGTTACACCAATCCAGGCAAGTGAAAAGTATTCTATCACACTCCTGACTTGTGCCTCGTAGATGGCGGACAGGCATTGGGAAGACAGGGGGCGAGATACCCGCCGCAGAATTCCCAGCCTCTGACCTGCTCTTGAGGGCATGGTATTTATGTGGCTACTCCAGTTCAGTTTCTGGTCAATGGTAACCCCAGGATGTTGATAGTGGGGGATTCGGTGATGGTAATGCCATTGAATGTCAAAGCGAGATAGTTAGATTCTCTCTTGTTTGAGGTGGTCATTGCCTGGCACTTGTGTGGTGCGAATGTTACTTGCTGCTTATCAGTCCAAGCCTGGATGTTGTCCAGTCTTGCAGCACATGGACAGGGGCTGCTTTAGTATCTAAGGATTCGGGAATGGTGCTGAACATTGTGCAATCATCAGCAAACATCACCACTTCTGACCTTATGATTGAAGGAAGGTCATTGATGAAGCAGCTGAAGATGGTTGGGCCTAGGACATTACCCTGAGAAACTCCTGCAGTAATGTCCTGGGATTGAGAAGACTGACGTCCAACAACCACAACCATCTTCCTTTCTGCTAGGTATGACTCCAACCAGCGGAGAGTTTTCCCGCTGATTTCCATTGACTCCAGTTTTGCTCGGGCTCCTTGATGCCATACTCGGTCAAATGCTACCTTGATGTCAAGGGCAGTCACTCTCACCTCACCTCGAGTTCAGCCTTTTGTCCATGATTGGACAAAGGCTGTAAAGAGGTCAGGAGCTGAGTGGCCCTGATGGAACCCAGACTGAGGATCACCGAGCAGTTTATTGCTCAGCAGGTGCCGCTTGACAGCACTGTCAACAACACCTACCATCACTTTATTGATGATTGAGAGTAGACTGATGGACGGTAATTGGCCAGTTTGGAATTGTCCTGCTTTTTGTGTACAGGACATACCTGGGCAATTTTCCACATTGCCAGGTAGATGCCAATATTGTAACTGTACTGGAACAGCTTGGCTAGGGGCGCATCAAGTTCTGGAGCACAAGTCTTCAGTACTATTGCCAGAATGTTGTCAGGGCCCATAGCCTTTGCAGTATCCAGTGCCTTCAGCCGTTTCTTGATATCACGTGGAATGAATCAGATTGGCTGAAGACCGGCATCTGTGATGCTGGGGACCTCAGGAAGAGGCTGAGATGGATCATCAACTCGGCACTTCTGGCTGAAGATGGATGCAAATGCATCAGCCTTATCTTTTGCACTGGAGTGCTGGGCTCACCCAACTTTGAAGATGGGGATATTTGTGGAACCTCTTCCTGCTGTTAGTTGTTTAATTGTCCACTACTGTTCACGACTGGATGTGGCAGGACTGCAGAGCTTTGATCTGATCCGTTGGTTATGGGATCGCTTAGCTCTGTCTATCGCATGCTGCTTACGCAGTTTGGCATGCAGATAGTCCTGGGTTGTAGCTTCACCAGGTTGGCACCTCATTTTGAGGTATGCCTGGTGCTGCTCCTGGCATGCCTTCCTGCACTCTTCATTGAACCAGGGTTGGTCCCCTGGCTTGATGGTAATGGTAAAGTTGGGGATATGCCAGGCCATGAGGTTACAGCTTGTGATTGAAAACAATTCTGCGGCTGCTGATGGCCCACAGCGCCTCATGGATGCCCTGTTTTGCATTGCTAGATCTGTTCAAAATCTTTCCTATTTAACACAGTGGTAGTGCCACACAACACAATGGAGGGTATCCTCAATGTGAAGACAGGACTTCGTTTCCACAAGGACTGTACGGTGGTCACTCCTACCAATACTGTCATGAACAGATGCATCTGCGACAGGTAGATGAGGACAAGATCAAATAGGTTTTCCCCTCTTGTTGGTTCCCTCACCACCTGCCATAGACCCAGTCTAGCAGCTATGTCCTTTAGGACTCGGCCAGCTCGGTCAGTAGTGGTGCTACCGAGCCACTTTTGGTGATGGACATTGGTCCCCCACCCTGCATATGTTCTGTGCCCCTGTTACCCTCAGTGCTTCTTCCAATTTATGTTCAACATGAAGGAATACTGACTCATCAGCTGAGGGAGGGCAGTCGGTGGTAATCAGCAGGAGGTTTCCTTGTCCATGTTTGATCTGATGCCATGAGACTTCATGGGGTCCGAAGTCAATGTTGAGAACTCCTAGGGCAACTCCCTCCCAACTGTATACCACCATGCCGCCACCTCTGGTGGGTCTGTCCTGCTGGTGGGTCAGGACATACCCAGGGATGGTGATGGTGGTGTCAGGGACATTGTCTGTAAGGTATGATTCCGTGAGTATGACTATGTCAGGCTGTTGCTTGACTAGTCTGTGGGACAGCTCTCCCAACTTTGGCACAAGCCCCCAGATGTTAGTAAGGAGGACTTTGCAGGATCGACAGGGCTGGGTTTGCCGTTGTCGTTTCCGGTGCCGAGGTTGATGCCGGGTGATCCATCCAGCTTCATTCCTTTTCTTAGACTTCGTAGCACTTTAATACAACTGAGTGACTTGCCAGGCCATTTCAGAGGGCATTTAAGAGTCAACCACATTGCTGTGGGTCTGGAGTTACATGTAGGCCGGACCAAGTAAGGACAGCAGATTTCCTTCCCAAAAGGACATTAGTAAACCAGATGGGTTTTTACAACAATTGACAATGGTTTCATGGTCACTATTAGACTTGCTTTTAATTCCATATTTATTAATTGGATTCAAATTTCACCATCTATTGCGGTGTTATGTCTCCAGAGCATTAGTCTAGGTCTCTGGATTATTAGCCCAATGACATTACCATTACGCTACCGCTCCTTTGTCAGGGAGCAACGCAGCGTCTAGGTGACAGACCAGGGGACCAGCACCCAGGCAGGCCAAGAGGCCCTCCATGTCTGTCTGGCTTCAGCTGCAACCACAGGCCACCTTATAGAGGGGTTCCCATGCACCACATAGCCCATAACACGATGGTTATGCCTACACTTAAAAGTTGTGTACAGGACCCAGAGGCACTGCTAGGTGATGGTACTGAAGCCATTTTATAATGGAAAATTTAAAAAGCTTGAGATAGGGCATCTCACCTGTATTGCAAGCTGCTGTTTCTTCAGTGCTGGAAAACTTCCTATTGGCTCTCCAGCTTCAAATGCCCACCCACAAACAGCAAGCCCACCCTCTGGCCACTAATTGACCAATTTGGGGAACATCACAGTCGGGTGACTGTTTCCTCCACAGTGTGGAGCTCTGACCCTCATTTGCCCAGGATGGCGAGGTTCCGAAGGCAATGAGGAAAGGCTTGCCCAAGGGGTAGTGGAAATCTTACCCCCTAAAAGCTGTTGAGGCTGGGGTCAGTCGAAAATTTGTAAACTGAAACTTATAGATTTTTGTTAGGAAAAGGTATTAAGGGTTAGGATTGCTCTAATTGAATGGCAGGAGAGGCAAAAACAAAAAGACTTCTAAAGCAATTCCCCCGCCTTCCTTTCTTTAAATCACAAGCCACTTTGGTCCCATTGCTCCAGAAGATCAACCAGATGAGATTGATTCTGGTATGAGAGGGCTGTGCTATGAGGAGATTGAGTAGAATGGTCCTATAGTCGCTGGAATTTAGAAGAATGAGAGTGGATCTGATTGAAACATGTTAGATTCTGAGAGGGTTTGACAGGGCAGAAGCTGAGAGGCTGTTTTCCCTTGGCTGGAGCATCTAGAACACAGAGTCATAGTCTCAGAATAAGGGGTCGGCCATTTAAGATTGAGATAAAGGAGAAACTTCTTCACTCAGGAGGTTTTGAACCTTTAGAATTCTCAGTCATTGAGCATACTCAAGACAGAGATCGATAGATTTTTGGCCACTAAAATATGAGGACGGAGGGGGGAATATGGAGTTGAGGTTAAAGATCAGCCACTGTTGTGTTGAATGGTGGAGCATGCTGGAAGGGCCATATGGCTTACTCCTGCCCCTGTTTCTTCCTCTCTGTTCATACAACATCCAATCGATGATTAAGTGAGACCCTGTATCCTGCCTTCTGCTGGCCTTCTGGCCAACTCTCTGAAGTTGCTGATAACTCTCTGTATAAATAAATAGTTCCTCACATCTCTACTAAACCTGCCCTTTCCACCCTAACCCCTATGCCCTCTTATACTGCTGCTTTTCCGTATCCAATAGTACAGTTCCAAATTCACTTCCTCCATTCCATTCCATGCCTCTGCAAGGTTCACTCCGAAGTTTTTTCCGAGTTTTGATTTCCAAACAGTAGCTTGGAGAATTCTCTGATTCATCATACATAGACCATTTAAATCTTGAGTGAAATGTGATTTCCATAGAATCATACCACACAGAAAGGAGATCATTTGGGCCATTCTGCATGTGCTTCCACCACACTTTCAGGCAGTGCATCATAGATCACAACAACTGGCTGTGTAAAAAAAAGTCTCATTTCCCCTCTGGTTCTTTTGCCTATTATCTTAAATTTGTCTCCTCTGGTTACTGACCCTCCTGCCAGTGGGAACAATTTCTCCCAATCCACTCTATCAAAATGCTTCATTCCTCTCAGAGAACTATCACTTACCTATAAATATGTAAATCAAACCCTTGTTTAGTGAGGGTGTAAGAACATTCAAATCTGGCACCAAATATAGTTTGCAACAAGTCTTTGACATGCACAATGTCTCTAAACAGTAGACAAAGAGAAATTAATGCAATTGTCCCGTTACCCCTCTGGGTAGAGACATAACCTCGTTGATCCTTTCACTCTTGTCTCTCTACAAATTGTGAAGGGAAAATCAAACTCTTTATAGGCTCTAGTCATGCATATTGTCCTTGCTGATTCATTGTATCCTGATAAAAGTTATTATGAACAAGACCCCCCGCAAAATGAACTAGTTCCTACAAAACCAGATGGCCAATCTGTTTACCATCTAACATGCACTGGAGCCCCATTGTCCCGTCTCCTTATCTCAAGACTCTCTTGGATATCTCGTTTCACAACGTGGCAACAACAAAAAGAAGTCAACAGGGACAATTCGTACATCCTACACCTCAGTCCTTCCAGCCATCGTACAAATCTACAAGCTACCTACAAGTAAAAATCAAACAAAAATATTAATCATATGATGTTAAACCAAATCCTAATCCTACGTCTATATGTCTTTAGGTTATTTTACAAGGGTAATTGATCATTTCTGCTTAGCCAGTCTGTAGATTCCAACTTTGCCCCAAATCTTACACTGCAGCAAACACCAGCAATACTGATGTAAGTTTACCATTCTTACCTGGAACAGCAGGGATAGACAAGGCTCCTGATTGCAAGGCTGTTGTTCCCTGTACAGTGACAACAACAAAAAAGAATCACATGTTAATAAACAGCATCTAGCCAATCATGATAAAGGGAGATGAATTTGCCTGTATGCTATTCAAAGCAAAACTCGTACTATGTGTTTTGTCAGAGGGCAAACAATCTTTATGGGCGGCACAGTGGCGCAGTGGTTAGCACCGCAGCCTCACAGCTCCAGTGACCCGGGTTCAATTCTGGGTAGTGCCTGTGTGGAGTTTGCAAGTTCTCCCTGTGTCTGTGTGGGTTTTCGCCGGGTGCTCCGGTTTCCTCCCACCACCAAAGACTTGCAGATTGATAGGTAAATTGGCCATTATAAATTGCCCCCAGTATAGGTAGGTGATAGGGGACTATAGAGACAGGTGGAGATATGGTAGGAATATGGGATTAGTGTAGGATTAGTATAAATGGGTGGTTGATGGTCGGCACAGACTCGGTGGGCCGAAGGGCCTGTTTCAGTGCTGTATCTCTAAATAAAAAAATAAATAAAATCTTCTCCCTCAGTATTGTAACAAAATTATTCAGATTCCAAAAACTGAGTGGGATAATCTGGAGCAAGTGTTTAGAAACTGGTGGTGAAATACATTATCTAAAGGAACAGTTAACATGGTGCTACACAGTTAAGTATTGGGTTCATGCGGCTAGTGTGTATGGTATTGGACCAACACAGCAATTTCCTTTTACCCATCATCCCTGTGATCACTGACCTACATTAGTTCCAGGTCCAATAACATCTTGATTTTAAAAAAGTCCATCCTCATGTTCAACTCCCTCGATGGCCTCGTCCCTCCCTATTTCTGTAACCTCCTCTGCCCGATAACACTCCAAGATCTCTGCTCACCTCCAAGTCTGGCCTCTTGCGTATCTCCAGTTTTCATCGCTCCGCCGTGGGTGGCCATGCCTTCAGCTGCTGAGGCCCTAAACTCTGGAATTCCCTCCACAAACCTTGCTGTCCCTCTCTCCCCACTTTGAGACATCTCTTAAACCCTATCTTTTTGATCAAGCTTTTGGTTGCCTGCCTTATGGGGCTCAGAGTCTGGTTCTGTTAGATTACGTTCCTGTGAATCACTTTGGGTCATTTCACTCAGTTAAAGGTGCTATACTAATGAAAATTGTTATTGTTGCTGGACTGGCAACCCAAAGATTGTTAATTCAAATCCTGCCATGTAAATAATGAAATTCAGATCAATAAATCTGGTAACTTGTGGGCTGCCAAAATGACTATGAAGCTGCTGGATTGCTGTCACCCTATATCCTTGACTTTGTGTGTTAACAGTGGCTTGGTCGTAGCATTCTCACCTCTGGGCCAGAAGGCTCTTCGTTTCAAGTTCCACTCCAGAGACTTGAGTACATAATCTTAGTTGACAGTACTGAGGGAGTGCTGCTTTTAGATAAGACATTAAACCCCATCTGCCCTCTCAGGTGGATGTAAAAAGATCCCATGGCACTATTTTTGAAGAGGAACAGGGGAGTTACCTCCAGTGTCCGGGCCGATATTTATCCCTCAATCAACATCACAAAAAAAACAGATTATCTGCTAATTAACACGTTACAACTTGTGGGATCTTGCTGTGCGTAAATTAGCAGCCACATTTCCCACATTACAACAGTGACTACACATCAAAAATATTTAACTGGCTTTAAAGTGCTTCGGGACATCATGAGGCTGGGACAGGTGCTGTGTAAATTCCTTCTTTTCCTGAAAAGGCTTACATTTATATAGCACCTTTCACAACCTCCGGACATCGCAAAACACTTTGCAGCCGCTGAAGCACTTTTTGAAGTGTCGTCACTGTTGTAACGTGGGAAATACAACAGCCAATTTGCACACAGCAAGCTCCCACAAACAGCCATGTGATAATGACCAGATCATCTATTTTTATCATGTTGATTGAGGAATAAACATCAGCCAGGACACTGGGGATGACTCCCCTGCTCATCTTCAAAATTGGCCATGGGAATCTTTTATATCCACCTGGGAGGGAAGAGAAATCCTTGGTTTAATATCCCTTCTAAGAGACAGCACCACTGACACTACAGCACTCCCTCAGTACTACACTGGGAATGTCAGCCAAGATTTTTGTGCTCAGATCCTGGAGTAGGGACTTGAACTCACAACCTTTCGCCTCAACCTTGAAAGCGCATCCAGTGAGCTACAGCTGACACTGTATACAAGCATTGAGCCATGAGGACCTGAGAACACAAATCTAAATGCAGTATGAATGAAATTAAAACTTTTGTTTTATTCATTCTTGGGATTTGGGCATCACTGGCAAAGCTAGCATTTATTGGCTGTTCCTAGTTGTCTGCAGAAGATGGTGGTGGGTCCTTCTTCTTGAACCACTGGCATCCAGTTGAGTTAGTGTCTTGTTATATGATAACACTTCAGATATTTCTTAAGAGTCAACCACATTAGTTTGAGACGAGTCATGTGTAGGCCCAGATTGGATAAGGACAGCAGTTTTCTTTCCCTAAAGGGCTTTTGATGAACCATTTGTGTTTTTATGACAAACTGACAGTTTCATGATACCAGCTATTATTTCCAGATTTTTAAAAATCTGAATTCACATTGTCACACTGCCTGGTGGGATTTGAACTCATGTTTGTTAAATTATTGGACCAGGTCTCTGGATTGCTAGTCATCAACAACAACTTACATTTACATAGCACTTTATTGTAGTCAAATGTTCTACGGCACTTTACAGGAGGTTTATCAAACAAAATTTGACACCAAACCAGATAAGGAGAAAGGTGACCAAAAGCTTGGTCAAAGAGGTAGGTTTAAGTAGCGGCTTAAGGAGAGAGCAGAGAGCATGGTAGAGAGGCGGAGAGGTTTAGGGAGGATATTTCAGAGCTTAGGGCCCAGGCAGCTAAAGGCACGGCTGCCATTGGGTACAGCGATTAAAATTGGGGATGTTCAAGAGGGCAGAATTGGAGGAGTGCAAAGATTTGGGAGGTAGTAGTGCCAGAGACGGTGACCGTGATAGGGAGAGGGCGAGGTCACGGAGGAATTTCAAAACAAGGATGAGATTTTTAAAATCGAGGCGTTACCGGACGGGGCGATAGGGTAGGTCAGCGAGCACAGAGGTGAAGGGTGAGCAGGATTTGGTGCAAGTTTAGATATAGACAGCAGAGTTTTGAATGAGCTCAAGTTTATGTAGAGTGCAAGATGGGATGGTCGCACAATCGGTACACTTCCCTACTTATAAAATAAGCTTAGCACCATCATATTGTTTGAATCTTTAGAGAAATACAATATCTTGTCTGTGAACCTTTGCAGTGAATGTCGACAGGGGAGGATTTTGTGTGTGATGGGGGGAGCGGTGGCAGTTGTACAATTTGGAGATCAGAGCTGCTATACTTTTAACTTCCATCAGGTGGTGCTGCTGGCTGCACTCCTGCCAGAGCAGGAACACAGCAACTACAACAACAACTTGTATTTATATAGCACCGTTAATGTAATAAAATGTCCTGAGGCACTTCACAGGAGCATTATGAAAAAAAAATTGATACCGAGAAGCATAAGAAGTTATTCAGACAGGTATCCAAAAGATTGACCAAAGAGGAGATTTTAAGGAGGGTTTTAAAAGATGAGAGGCAGAGCAGGGAGTAGGTTTAGGGAGTTAGGGGGAAAATTAAATTGGTTGGAAATGTAGAATTTAGTAGCCATGAGAATGAAAGCCCAAACAGTAAACGAGAATGAGAAAAACTTTACATAACTTTATAAATCCAGTAAGTTCTCTGCATATTAGAGCGATGCTAAGTTATAACTGTTGTCAGCCAGTGCCTGGAGTCTCGGAATTGGTTAAGTGCAGTTCGTGTCTATTCAGAGACTCCGGGCCACATCAGACAAACAGAAACCCTACTCCTATAGGTTTCTCATCAGTTGGAGGCTCTTAAACGTGGCGCTGATTTTGGATATGATTGCTGTTTTAGGATTCTAAAGGGACTATATTCAGTAAGCCATGCCAAGGTTTTTCATCTTGTCCAGCAAAGCAGAGCCAGGGGACACCCCCTGTGCTTGAAGGATAGAATCAATTCAAAACTAATGTTTTAAACCTGAATAAATCCGTTGCCTTTTCATCCCACATTAAAATATAACAACCGCAACAGAATTCACCTAATGGGTTATGTAGCTCTCGGACAGACAGTACCCACAGACTCAGGACCCTTTAGTGATATTAGCAGTGAAGAGAAGTGAACTTCTAGTTAGCTTGGGGTCATGACCGACAAATGTGGAAACGCATTCCTCCGTTCCTGTCTCCTCTCCAGTGGTCGGATGGGATCCGTGCGGTTACATAACTGAAACCTGAGGGACTCCAGTGGCACCTGTGCAAGATTCTCAGCTGCCTGACTTTTCCCTTACTCACTCCACATCACAAAACAGACTCTGTCCCAGACGTCTCTCACTAGTTGAGCCGACACGAATTAAAGAAAGAACATAGCGCCTTTCACAATCTCAAAATGTCCCAAAACACTTTACAGCCAATTAAATATTTTTAAAGTGCAGTCACTGCTGCAATGGAGGAAACACAGCAGCCAAATTGCTCACAGCAAGCTCCCAGAACAGCATTAAGAGAATATACTTTAGTGCTGTTGGTTGAGGTATAAATATTAGTCAGGACTCCAGCAAGAACCTCCCTACTCTTCTTCAAAATAGTGCTGTGGGATCTTTTATGCCCACCTCAGAGGACAGAATGGGAGCTCAGTTTAATGTCTCATCTGAAGGATGGTACCTCCTACAATGTAGCACTCCCTCAGTACTATACTGCAGTGCCAGCCTGGTTTACAGGATCATAATGAAACATATTTCCAGGTCCAATACAACACTGATCTTCTGTCAGCCATGGTTCAATGGGTAGCACTCCTGCCCTTGAGCCAAAAGGTCATGGGTTCAAGGCCCTCCTCAGGGACTTGAGCAGGTAATCTAGGCTGACTCTTCCCGTACAGTACTAAGGGAGCACTGCATCTGGCTTTGGGATGTGATGTTAAACCGAGGCCCCATCTGTCCTCAGAGGTAGGTGTAAAAGATTGCCTGGTAGTGTTCCAAGGAAGAGTAGGGGAATTCTCCCCAATGGCCCAACCAATATTTATCCTTTAAATAAAAGCAAAGTACTGCAGCTGCTGGATATCTGAAATAAAAACAGAAGGTGCTGGAAATACTCAGCAGGTCAGGCAGCATCTGTGGGGAGAGAAGCAGAGTTAACGTTTCAGGTCTGTGACTTTTCATCAGTGCTGGCAAAGGTTAGAAAAGAATTAGGTTTTAAGCAAGAGAAGGGGTTGGGTGGGGGGGTTTGGTGGGGCAGAGAACAAAATGGAAGGTGTGTGATAGGGCAGAGGGCAGGAGAGATTAAAGAACAAGGGCAGAGAGTGTGTTAATGCTCATGGCGAAAGACAAAGCAATAGTCCAGAGAGGAAGTGTTAATGGCCAAATAATGAGTAGCTCTGTCCACATGAGAAAACAGGCACATGGCTAAAAAATAAAATAATTTTAAAAATATTAAAAAGGCCAGTCATGCTCTGTAATTTTTGAACTCAATATAGAGTCCGCAAGGCTGTAGAGTGCCTAATTGAAAGATGAGGTGCTGCTCCTCGAGAAAGTCTTAGACTCTGGTAAAGATTAACTAACAACTCTTTATTATTTACATTTACTATATACACTCTCCGCAAGCCATCTAAGCTGGTATCCTTCGTGCTATTATACCTTCTTCACAAGCCTATCTCATGTGACTGTTACATTATCACTTGTACAGTGGGAGGGGTCTCTCTCACTGTCTTCAGTATTAACCCTTTACATCCTTATACTACATCTCCCCCCAAGTCTTTATCCAACAATTTTCTGAACATATATATACACATTTATGACTTCTCTACTACAGCTGTCTCCTCCAAGTCTTTGATTTTACAGATTCAGTCTCATCGGAAGTTTGAGAATTCTCCCTGCTCTGGTTGTTATCTGTCTGGGACTGTCAGTAGCCTTCGCGGGAAGTCTGAGTTGCTGACTTGGTTTTTCGTTTCTACGGGTTGTAGCATTCCATTCAGTTTGGGTTTGTTCCTCTTCATCTGGAGCTTGCAGATGGATTAGCAGCTGTTGCTTTTGCAGAATAAGAATGATATTCCTCCAATTCCTTACGTTCCTTTCATTCGTTCGTATAACATAGAATTGCTGATAGTCCCCATGTTTATGGATTACTGTACCTTCTTGTTTCAGATCACATATCCAAACTTATTTAATTTGAGGAAGTTTCTCACTCGAAATCCCCGATTGTAATTTCAGGTTTATTGCCTTCTGTAGCAGTTTTCTCTTTCCTGAACTTTCTCGCAGTCTTGAATCTTCAATCCTGGCATTAATTGTTGAGGCAATACGGAAAGCTATGTTCTTAACTTCCTTCCCATTAGTAATTCTGCTGGTGATAAGGAATTGTTTACCTTTCTTTGCTTGACTACCTTTTCAATCAATTGCAGTTCCATAGAACCGTAGAAAAATTACAGCACAGAAGGAGGCCATTCAGCCCGTTGTGTCCGTGCCAGCCAAAGAAAAAAACTAGCCGCCCAATCTAATCCCACCTTCCAGCACCTGGTCCATAGCCTTACAGCTTGCAGCACTTCAGGTGCATGTCCAGGTACCTTTTAAAAGAATTGAGGGGTTCTGCCTTCACCATCATTCCTGGCAGTGAATTCCAGACACCCACCACCCTCTGGGTGAAAAAGGTTTTCCTCATGTCCCCTCTAATTCTTCTACCAATCACCTTAAATCTGTGCCCCCTGATAATCGACCTCTCCGCTCGGGGAAACAGGTCCTTCCTGTCTACTCTATCTAGGCCCCTCATAATTTTGTACACCTCAATTAAGTCACCCCTCAGCCTCCTCTGTTCTAAGGAAAACAACCCTAGCCTATCCAATCTTTCCTCATAGCTGCAACTTTCAAGCCCTGGCAACATTCTTGTAAATCTCCTCTGTACTCTCTCCAGAATAACTATGTCCTTTCTCTAATGTGGTGACCAGAACTGTGTGCAATACTCCAACTGTGGCCTAACCAGCATTTTATACAGTTCCAGCATTACATCCCTGTTTTTGTATTCTATACCTCAGCCAATAAAGGAAAGCATTCCATACACCTGTCCTGCCACCTTCAGGGACCTGTGGACATACACTCCAAGGTCTCTCACTTCTTCTACCCCTCTCAATATCCTCCCGTTTATTGTGTATTCCCTCACTTTATTTGCCGTCCCCAAATGCATTACTTCACACTTATCGGGATTGTATCCCATTTATCACTTTTCCGCCCACTCAACCAAACCATTGATATCATTCTGGAATCTACGGCCATCCTCTTCACTATCAACTACACAGCCAATTTTTGAGTCATCAGCAAATTTCCCAATCATGCCTCCCACATTTAAGTCCAAATCATTAATATATACCACAAACAGCAATGGACCCAACACTGAGCCCTGTAGAACGCCACTGGAGACAGCTTTCCATTCACAAAAACATCCGTAGACTACTCCCCTTTGTTTCCTGTCCCTGAGCCAATTCTGGATCCAACCTGCCACGTTCCCCTGTATCCCACGGGCTTTCATTTTACTGACCGGTCTGCCATGCGGGACCTTGTTAAATGCCTTACTAAAATCCATGTAGACCACATCCACTGCAATACCCTCATCAATCTTCCTTGTTACTTGCTCAAAAACAATTAAGTTAGTAAGACATGACCTTCCCTTAACAAATCCATGTTGACTATCCCTGATTAATCCGTGCCTTTCTAAGTGGCAGTTTATCCTGTCCCTCAGAATTGATTCTAATAATTTACCCACCATAGAGTTCGGACTGACCGGCCTATAATTATTTGGCCTATCCCTCACACCCTTTTCAAACTATGGTACAATGTTCGCAGACCTCCAATCATCTGGTACCTCTCCTGTATCTAGTGAGGATTTGAAGATGATCCTCACTGCATTTGCTATATTCGCCCTGGCTACCTTTAACAACCTGGGATGCAATCCAACTGGCCCAGGCACGTTATCTACTTTCAAGGATGTCAGACCCTCTAGCACTTCCTCTGTCATTATACTTATCGAATATTTTACACTCCTCCTCTTTAAGTACAAGGTCTACATCAACCCTCTCCTTTGTGAAGGCAGAGACAAAAAATTAATTAAGAACCCTGCCCACATCTTCTGCCTCCATGCACAAGTTCCCTTGTAGATCTCTGATAGGCCCTACCCTTTCCTTAGTTATCCTCTTGTTCTTAATGTACTGATAAAACATCTTCAGGTTTTCTTTGATTTTACCTGCCAATACTTTTTCATGTCCTCTCTTTGCTTTTCTAATTTCCTTTTTTACTTCACTTTCTATACTCCTCTAGGCTTTCTAAAGTATTAAGATTTTTGTGATTATCATAAGCTTTCTTTTTCTGCTTTAAATTACCCTGTAAGCTTCTAGATAACCGGGGCTCTAGATTTGGCAGTACCACCCTTTATCTTGGTGGGGACATACCTACACTGTGCCTGTAATATCTCGCTTTTGAATGCCTCCCATTGGTTTGCCACTGATTTTCCTTCAAGTAGCTATATCCAGTCCACTTTCGCCAGGTCACCTCTCAGTTTCTTAAAATTTGCCTTCCCCCAATTTAGAACTTTTACTCCTGTTTTATCTTGGTCCTTTTCCATGATTATGCTAAAACCTACTGTATTATGGTCACTATCTCCAAAATGGTCACCCACCGTTACTTCCTCCACTTGCCCAGCTTCATTAGATTTAGATATACAGCACTGAAACAGGCCCTTCGGCCCACCGAGTCTGTGCCGACCATTAACCACCCATTTATACTAATCCCATATTCCGACCACATCCTCACCTGTCCCTATATTCCCCTACCACCTACCTATACTAGTGGCAATTTATAGTGGTCAATCAACCTGCAAGTCTTTTGGCTGTGGGAGGAAACCGGAGCACCCGGAGGAAACCCACGCAGACACAGGAAGAACTTGCAAACTCCACACAGGCAGTACCCAGAATTGAACCCGGGTCGCTGGAGCTGTGAGGCTGCGGTGCTAACCACTGCGCCACTGTGCCGCCCACATTACTGAAGACTAAATCTAGAATTGCACCCCTTCTCGTTGGGCTTGTTACGTGCCGGCTTAAAAAGTTCTCTTGAACACAGTTCAAGAATTTTTTCCCCTCTGTGCCCTTCACACTGTTTGTATCCTAGTTGATATTGGGGTAGTTGAAATCCCCTATAGTTTTTGCACTCATAAATTTGGCTACATATTTCTTCTTCTACCTCCCTCTCACTATTTGGGGGTCTATAGTACACTCCTAGTAGTGTGGCTGCCCCTTTTCTATTTCTAAGTTCCATCCATATGGCCTCATTTGATGATTCATTTAGCATATCATCCCTCCTCAAATCTGTTATTGATTCCTTAACTAATAATGCCACCCACCCCCCTCCTTTTTTATCTCCCCCTCTCTCCTGCCTGAAAACTCTATATCCAGGGATGTTGAGTTGCCATTCTTGCCCCTCTTAAAGTCAAACGTTTCCATTATAGCAATGATATCGTGTTGCCATGTGTCCATCTCTGCCTTCAGCTCATCAGCTTTATTTACTATACTCCTTGTTTAAATAAATACCTTTTAACACTGCCAAATTCCTGTGCTGTACACTGTTTAACCTTTGCTTCTTCTGTCTTTCAAAGTCACTCGCTAATTTTCTGCCTCCTGTTCCCTGCCCTGAAATTGTCCTATCTAAGACTGCGCTCAGGTTCCCATCCCCCTGTCAAGCTAGTTTAAACCATCCCCAACAGAACGAGCAAACCTTCCTGCAAGGATATTTGTCCCAGTCCTGTTCGGGTGCAGACAGTCTGGCTTGTACAGGTCCCACCTTCCCCAGAACCGGTCCCAATGCCCCAGAAATCTGAAGCCCTCCCTCCTGCACCATCTCTCCAGCCACGCATTCATCTGGTGTATCTTCCTATTCCTATACTCACTAGCACGTGGCCTTGGGAGTAATCCGGAGATTACTACCTTTGAGGTCCTGCTTGCATGCATTCCTGCTCCCCGACCTTTCCTGCGCTTTCTGACAATTACTGTGCTTTTTCTCCTCAGCAAGGCTGAGCAATGGCTACCGACTGTACTGGCCTCCCTAGTTGCTGATTCGGCAGAGATCGCGATCTGCACTGGATTTGTTTTGCCCAGTGCGCTGTTTGCCTAAATGGCCAGTTTCACTGTCTCGCCCATGCTGGATTGTTACCCAGCATGAAGACTTGGACCTGACTGCTTGATATGCTGGAAGTACCGGCAGACAGCCCCACGCTGCTGTGGTGTGACCTGAGGGGCCATAGTGCTCTTCACAGCCTCTTCTGCTGGTAAGTAGTTTTCGTACTGTACCGGGCCAGTATTTATCTTTAAATTGCTCTGTTGTTCCCCTGGTGTTTCTTCCAAAGGTAAGGAGATCTTCAAATTCTCCTGGTCACTTTCACCATTGCCACCATGTTGAATTGTAGGGTTTGTTTTGGTAGCATTGTAGGGTGATCTGGAGAAAGTCTTGTACTCTATTTTTTACAGTTACTATATAAACTCTCTGCAAGCCACCTAAGCTAGTATCCTTCGTGCTGCTGTACCTTCTTCTTCTCAAACCTCTCTTGTGTGACTGTTACATCATCGCTCATACAATGGAAGGGGTCTTTCTCACTGTCTTTCGCATTAACCCTTCACATCCTTAATAAATGCACGTTCTTTCTATCTTGATATTGTTACAACCAAGGCGGGAGGAGTGCACTGTTAATTCAGTCCCACTTCTCCACAGATCACAACATATTTTTAAAATTTTCCCACTTTACTGAAACAGTCAATCGGATAACCTATTTTCCCCAGAACAGAACACACTAACCAGGTTTCTTTAATGAACATCAAAATTAGCAATTTATTATAAAACAAGTCTTAACTAGTAATGAAGTAAAACCATATCACATGATCAAATTTTTAAAAATCCAACATTAAATTTTAAAAAGTCCCCTTTACCTTAGTCCCTTCATGCTCACATACAGACACACACACACATGTTAACTGAAAGAATAATAAAAAGGATTTTTTTGACCAGAGCTCTATTACAGGCAAAAAAAAAATACACACCCAGGCAGATCACTTGCTCACCCCTGAAAAAATAGATGAGACACACTGCACCAAACTGGCACACAGTCCAACCTTCGAGCACACGTAGACAGAATCTCCAGAATCTTCCAGAATTAGCTCTCTTCAGGCAGTGTAGTAAAAGTAATTTAGCAGACCTTCTTGAAATACAGGAAACAAGAGAAATTCACAGTAAACTTCGCAGAGTCTTTTAGGGAATTGCGAGAATACAATCTGGGTTGTAGTCTTCTGTTCTTTCTTGGAATTCTCTCCTTCTATCCTTTTTTGACACTTCAGCAAGAGTTTGGTCTCTTCCTCCAGAAGGTAAAACACACGCACTGACAAACAACCAAACAGCTTGGCAGTTTTCTGCACACCTAGGTGCTGTGTGGCTGCTACAGGGCTTGTCCAATCAAAGGAGTGCTTGTTACTTTTCTCTCCCTGTTGCCAGGGTTTCTGCTCATCTTAGCCAGAGCCATGTGACAAACAACAACACTGTTGCCAATCCGGCTCCCTCACTGTCCTTGATGGCTTCCTTTTTAAAACAAGAAAATCTGGTCCACATTTATTTAGCTTAACTATAAAATCCTTTTAAAAAAAAAAAATTACTTTGAACAAAACAGAGTCACTTTCATAACAATATGCTTTCCCAAGGCGGAGATTGAGAGACAGGCTGGGCGACATATGCCACCCGCCTCACAACTGAAGGTTGAAAATCAAACAGCAATGTTTTCCACGTCCAATTAAACAGCTTTATTTCAGTATTCCTGCCCACTGGATGCAATAGCCAACAGTTCCATGGGTCGACTGTGACTGCAGTAGGGTACAACCTACAGCATGCACTGCAGAAACTCACCAAGGTTACTTCAACAGCAGGCTTGCGAGCTCTGCCGAGAAAGACAAGAGCAGCAATGCTGTGGGAATGCCATCACTTCCAAATTTTCCTCCAAGTCACACATCATCCCGACTGACATGGTATGACATGGGATCTACAGCACAGAAACAAGCCATTTGGTCTATGCCAGTGTCCAGCGTTTATGTTCGGTTATGAGAGGAGACGAGAGAAACTGGAGCTTGCTTCAGCATAACAAAGAAAGCTAAGAGGAAATCTGATAGAAGGGTTCAAAATTCTGATGAATATTGATGAAGTAATTCATGAAACCCCATTTCCATTGGCTGGTGAGTAAGTGGGAAGCATAAATTTAAGATCATAGCTAAAAGAATGAAGGGAGAGATTAGGGACTTTTCTATGCAGAGGGTTATTAGGATGTGGAATGCCTTACTAGTTATAGTGGTGGGAGCAGAAAGCTTTCCAAGTAATTAACCACTGCCCTTGGAAAAAGAAATTTTTTTAAGGGCACAGTGAACGAACATGGTATAGCATGCCAATAGTCTTTCAGAAAACCAGCAAAGACACAATGAGCTAAATGTCTGTCTGTGCCCTCTTTGATCATTTTTAAGACTTCTATTCAGATCTCCCTTCAACTTTCATGGCAACTTAAATACAGCCCTGGTATTTTAAGCCACTCATCTCACTCCCTGTAATCCTATGAAGTCTGCATCGCCTGGTTTCCATGGCTCCAATATCCTTTCTATAATGGGATTCCCAAAATAACAATAACGCTTTTATACAGTGCATAGCAAAATGTCCCAAAGCACTACACAGGAGTGCAATCAGACAAAATCTGCCACCTTGTCACATAAGGAGATATCAGAACAGATGACTGAAGCAAATAGATTTTAAGGAGCATCTTAAGGGTAGAGAGAGGGCTAGAGAGGCGGAGAGGTTTAGGGAAGGAATTCCAGAGCTTAGGGCCTCGGCAGTTGAAGGCACCACCACCAAAGGTGGATTGGCTAAAATGGGAAATGCTCAAGAGGCCAGAATTAGAGGAATGCAAGTATCTTAGAGGGGTGTAGGACTGAGGGGTTATAGAGTTAGGGAGTGGTGAGCCCACGGACAAATTTGAACACGAGGATGAGAATTTTAAGTGCGAGGCGTTGCCAGACTAGAGCACAGGATTGAAAGAGTTAGGATAAACAACAAAACCATACTCCAGCAATGACGTATAAAATTATCTCCTCCTTCTTCAAGCCAGACATGTATCTTAGTCACTGTTAATTATTTTTTATTCATTTGTGGGATGTGGGCATCGCTGGCTAGGCTGGCAATTGTCCACCACCATTCACCGCCTCCCCCTTCCTTCAATCATAAGGTCAGAAGTGGGATGTTCGCTGATGATTGCACAATGTTCAGCACCATTCGCGACCCCTCAGATACTGAAGCAGTCCGTGTCGAAATGCAACAAGACCTGGACAATATCCAGGCTTGGGCTGATAAGTGGCAAGTAACATTCGTGCCACACAAATGCCAGACAATGACCAACTCCAACAAGAGAGAATCTAACCATCTCCTCTTGACATTCAATGGCATTACCATCACTGAATCCCCCACTATCAACATCCTAGGGGTTACCATTGACCAGAAACTGAACTGGAGTAGCCATATAACTACCATTGCTACAAGAGCAGGTCAGAGGCGAGGAATCTTGCGGCGAGTAACTCACCTCCTGACTCCCCAAAGCCTGTCCACCATCTACAAGGCACAGGTCAGGGGTGTGATGGAATACTCTCCACTTGTCTAGATGGGTATAGTTCCAACAACACTCAAGAAGTTTGACATCTTCCAGGACAAAGCAGCCCACTTAATTGGCACCCCATCCACAAATATTCACTCCGTCCACCACCTACGCACAGTGGCAGCAGTGTGTACCATCTACAAGATGCACTGCAGCAACGCACCAAGGCTCCTTAGACAGTACCTTCCAAACCCGCGACCTCTACCAACTAGAAGGACAAGGGCAGCAAATGCATGGGAACACCACAACCTGCAAGTTCCCCTCCAAGTCACACACCATCCTGACTTGGAACTATTTCGCCGTTCCTTCACTGTCACTGGGTCAAAATCCTAGAACTCCCTTCCTAACAGCACTATGAGTGTACCTACCTCACATGGACTGCAGCAGTTCAAGAAGGCAGCTCACCACCACCTTCTCAAGGGCAATTAGGAATAGCCCAGCCAGCTACGCCCACATCCCGTGAATGAATAAAAAATAAAAAGAGATTTAAAAATTTATTGCCCATCCCTAATTGCCCTTGAACTGAGTGGTTTGCTGGACCATTTCAGACAGCATGTAAGAGTCAACCACATCGCTGTGGGTTTGGAGTCACATGTAGGCCAGACCAGGTAAGGATGGCAGATTTCCTTCCCTATCCAGGACATTAGTGAACCAGATGGGTTCTTACGACAATCAGCAATGGTTTCATGGCCATCATTAGACGAGCTTTTAATTCCAGATTTATTAATTGAATTCAAATTTTACCATCTGCTGTGGTGGGATTTGAACCCATGTCCCCAGAGCAATACCCTGGGCACTGGATTACTAGCTCAGCGACAATACCACTATGCCACCACCTCCCCAATGGGCAATAATAAGCTGAAGCTTGCAGTCCATATCACACCCAGGGAGCTAAATATCCCCAGTGTGAGCAGCAAGCAAAAAGGCAGATGAGAGCTAACTCCACCCCCACCCCCAACCCCCAAACTCCACCCCAACCTCAAACCCCACCCCCAAACTCCACCCCCAAAACCCCCACCCCCAAACCCCACCCCTACCCCACTCCCATCACTGACCCCCACACCCAATCCCCACATCCACCATCAACCCCAACTCCCAACCCCCACCCCCAAACCCCACCACTACCCCCACTCCCAAACCCCACCCCCAAAACCCCATTACCAACCCCCACTCCCCAAACCCCACCCCTACATCCACTCCCATCACTGACCCCCACAACCCAAACCTCACCCCTACCGCCACTCCCATCACTGACCCCCCCACCCCAAACCCCACCCCTACCCCCACTCCCATCACTGGCCCCCACACCCCAAACCTCACCCCTACCCCCACTCCCATCACTGACCCCCACACCCCAAACCCCATCCCTACTCCCACTCCCATCACTGACCCCCACACCCCAAACCCCACCCCTACCCCCACTCCCATCACTGACCCCCACACCCCAAACCCCACCCCTACCCCCACTCCCATCACTGACCCCCACACCCCAAACCTCACCCCTACCCCCACTCCCATCACTGACCCCCACACCCCAAATCCTACCCCTACCCCCACACCCCAAACCCCACCCCTACCCCTACTCCCATCACTGACCCCCACACCCCAAACCCCACCCCTACCCCAACTCCAATCACTGACCCCCACACACCAAACCCCACCCCTACCCCCACTCCCATCCCCAATCCCCACATCTACCATCAACCCCTACTCCCAAACCCCATCACCAACCCCACCCCAACCCCTAAACCCCGTCACCAATCCCCAGCCCCGTAACCAACCCCCAGCTTCAAACCCCACCCCAACCCCTAAACCCCAACATCCCAACACCAATCCCCACTCCCAACCTCAACCCCATCACTAACCCTTCACCCCATCACCAACCTCCACTCCTAATCTCCAACCCCCCACTCCCCACCACCACCAGCCACCACCCCCAACTCCCATCCCCAGCTCCACCCCTATCACCACCATAAACCCATTCCCCCACCCCCAAACCGACCACTAACCCGGTCCTCCATCCCAGATCCTCATCCCTCCTTGCCCAGTGCTGCTGGTCTCCCCCTCCCCCATTGCCCTAACCAGTGTACAGTGCACAACAGGCAGGCAGCAGCACTTTGCTGGGTGCCGATACCCAAAGCTGTGGCCCAGGTGTTACCAGGATAGATGTGCAACAACACCTGGCCTTTTCCTTCCTGCAGCCCTATTAAAAGACCATATTTTCAGCTTGTCTCAGTTAGTAGCTCTCTCCCAACTGAGTCAGAAGGAGTTTTGTGGGGGCAGGGGAACCCCGAAAGGGTGTGTTGCGGGGGTCAAATGCCAGCATGTTTTGAGGAGAGAATGGCAGGCTTCGTAGAATCATAGAAAGTTACAGCAAAAGAGGGTGGCATTTGGCCCATCATTCTTACAACCATAAAAACATAGAAAAATCACAGCACAGAAGGAGGCCATTCAGCCCACCATGTCCATGCTGGTCTAAGAATAAAAAACTAGTCGCCCGATCTAATCCCACCTTCCAGCACCAGGTCCATAGCTTTGCCAGTTACAACGCTTTAGGTGCATGTCCAGGTACCTTTCAAAAGAATTGAGGGTTTCTGCCTCCACCACCAATCCTGGCAGTGAATTCCAGACACCCACCACCCTCTGGGTGAAAATGTTTTTCATTATGTCCCCTCTAATCCTTCTACCAATCACCTTAAATCTGTGCCCCCTGGTAATTGACCTATCCCCAAGGGGCAACAGGTCCTTCCTGTCTACTCTATCTAGGTTCCTTATAATTTTGTACACCTCAATTAAGTCACCCCTCAGCTTCCTCTGTTCTAAGGAAAACAACCCTAGCCTATCCAATCTTTCCTCATAGCTGCAACTTTCAAGCCCTGGCAACATTCTTGTAAATCTCCTCTGTACTCAATCCAGAGCAATTATATCCTTCCTGTAATGTGGTGACCAGAATAGAAACATAGAAAATAGGAAGAGTAGGCCATTCGGCCCTTCAGGCCTGCTCCGCCATTCAAAAAAGATCATAGCTGATCGTCTAACTCAGTACCCTGTTCCTGCTTTCTCCCCATATCCTTTGATCGCTTTGGCATTGAGAAATATATCTATCTCCTTCTTGAATATATTTAATGACTTGGCCTCCACTGCCTTCTGCGGTAGAGAATTCTACAGGCTCACCACACTCTGAGTGAAGCAATTTCTCCTCATCTCGGATCTAAATGGTATACCCCGTATCCTGAAACTGTGACCCCTGGTTCTGGACTCCCCAGCCATCGAGAACATCCTCCCTGCATCTAGCCTGTCTAGTCCTCTTAGAATTTTATAGGTTTCTATGAGATCCCCTCTCATTCTTGCAAACTCTAGTGAATATGGGCCTAGTCGACCCAATCTCTACTCATACGTCAATCCTGCCATCCCAGGAATCAGCCCAGTAAATCATCTTTGCACTCCCTCCATGGCAAGAACATCCTTCCTCAGATAAGGAGACCAAAACTGAACACAACACTCCAGATGTGTGCTCACCAAGGCCCTGTGTAACTGCAGTACGACATCCTTGCTCCTGTACTCAAATCCTCTTGCAATGAAGGCCAACATACCATTCGCCTTCCTTACCTCTTATTGCACCGAAATGCTTGCTTTCAGCGACTGGTGTACAAGGACACCCAGGTCTCGTTGCACCTCCCCTTTTCCAATCTATCACCATTCAGATAATAATTTGCCTTTCTGTTTTTACAAACAAAATGGATAACTTCACATTTATCCACGTTATACTGCATCTGCCATGCATTTGCCCACTCACCCAACTTGTCCAAATCACTTTGGAGCCTCTTTGCATCCTCCCCACAGCTCACATTCCCCCCCAGCTTTGTGTCATCTGCAAACTTGGAAATATTACATTTAGTTCCCTCATCCAAGTCATTAATATATATTGTCAATAGCTGGGGCCCAAGCACTGATCCCTACGGTACCCCACTAGTCACTGCCTGCTACCCGGAAAAAGACTTGTTTATTCCGACTCTCTCTTTCCTGTCTGTCAACTAATTCTCAATCCATGCCAGTATATTAACCCCAATTCCATGTGCTTTAATTTTCCACACTAACATCTTATCAAAAGCCTTCTGAAAATCCAAATACAACACATCCAGTGGTTCTCCCTTATCTATTCTACCAGTTCCATCCTCAAAAAACTCCAGTAGATTTGTTAAGCATGATTTCCCTTTCATAAACCCATGCTGACTTTGCCCAATCCCATTTAGGCTTTCCAGGTGTTCTGCTATCACATCCTTTATAATAGACTAGCATTTTTCCCACTACTGATGTAAGGTTAACTGGTCTGTAATTCCATGTTTTTTCTCTCCCTCCTTTATTAAATAGTGGGATTATATTTGCCACCCTCCAGTCTGTAGGAACTGCTCCAGAGTCTATAGAATTTTGGAAGATCACCACCAATGCATCCACTATTTCCAGGGCCACTTCCTTTAGTACTCTGGGATGTAGAATATCAGGCCCTGGGGATTTGTCGGCCTTTAACCCCATTAATTTCCCTAACACTTTTTTTTTATTAATACTGATTTCCTTCAGTTCCTCCCTCTCATTAGACCCTTGGTTCCCTAACATTTCTGGGAGGTTATTTGTGTCCTCCTTTGTGAAGACAGAACCAAAGTATGTGTTTAATTGTTCTGCCATTTCTTTGTTCCCCATTAGAATTTCCCCTGTTTCTGACTGTAAGGGACCTACATTTGTCTTCACTAATCTTTTTCTCTTCACATATTTATAGAAGCTTTTACAATCAGTTCTGTTCCCTGCAAGTTTACTCTCGTACTCTATTTTCCCCGGCTTAATCAACCTCTTTGTCCTCCTTTGCTGAATCCTAAACTGTTCCCAATCCTCAGACTTGCTGCTTTTTCTGGCAATTTTATATGACTTCTCTTTGGATCTAATGCGATCCCTAATTTCTTTTGTAAGCCATGGTTGAGCCACCTTTCCGGTTTTATTTTTGCGCCAGACAGGAATGAATAATTGTTGTAATTCATGCACACGTTTAAACATTATCCATGACCTATCCACCGTCAACCCTTTTAGTAAAGTTCCCCAATCTACCATAGCCAACTCGTGCCTCATACCTTCGTAGTTTCCTTTATTGAGATTCAGGACCCTAGTTTCGGATTCAACTACTTCACTCTCCATCTTAATGGAGAATTCTATCATGTTATGGTCGCTCCTCCCCAAGGGATCCCACACAACAAGATTGTTAATTAATCCTTTCTCATTACACAACACCCAGTCTAGGATAACCTGTTCTCTAGTTGGTAATTGTACGTAATACTCCAGCTGTGGCCTAACCCGTGTTTTATACATTTCTTGTGCTGGCTCTTTGAAAGAACGGTCATGCTTAGTTCCACACTCCTGCTTGACCCTGTAAGTTCCTTATCCTCGAGTACCTGTCCAACTCCCTTAAAATGTTTTATGGAATCAGCTTCCACCACACTTGCAGGTCGAACGCTCCAGATTGCAATAACTGCCAGAGTGGAAAAAATTCTCATCTCCCCTCTAGATTTTTTTGCCAATTATTTAAATCTGTGACCTTTGATTATTGGTGCATTTGACAGAAAGAACAACCTTTCTCTATCGACTCTATCAAAACTTATCATCTTGAAAGCCTCTATTAGGCCACTGCTGATCCTTCTCGTTCCAAGGAGAACAGTCCTAACTTTTCCAATCTCTCCTCTAACTGAAGTATCTCATCCCTGCATTTAGAAAGAAAGGCTTGCATTTATATAGTGCCTTTCACCACCTCAGGATATCCCAAATGTGCCTTACAGCCACAGTTGGAAAAGTGGCAGCCAATGTACCTAAGTGTCTGTAAAGTGCTTTGGTCTGCCCTGAGCTCATGAAAGGCGCTACAGAAATGCTGATCTTCCTTAACGTACCGGAGGAACACCTGTGATGGCCCTTTTTTATCCCAGGCTTTTGTTCCTGCTTATTTGGACTTTTAATATGACAATGTGCTTGGTGCAGTCACTGTATTTATAGTGTGGCATGTAAACCTAAGTTCCATTGTTAATGCGTGCCAGTATTTACACTAGTGCATTCACTTAGCATCAACGTTGGCAAGCCATGAAAGCACAACACAGGAACCTTGTTATAACACCCTCTGATGTATTGTGCTTCCACCTCTCTACGCAACACGGAGCCCAGACTACATGGCAGAGAGGCACCAGTGGGCTCAGCTTTGCACAACCTGCCAGGCAGTGTGCAAGCACTCACCCTATGGTTTTTCTAATGTCCCCAAACATCTTTGTCTTCTCTTTTTCATGCCAATTGTCCCCCTGCACACACTTGGGGAAGATATTCAGCTGCTGCCTGCCCGTTTCTCGACTGACAAATGGGCAATCGGCAGTGGAAATCATGTAGAAAAATCAGGCAGGAAGAACACAAATTGATGCGAAGATCATACAAGTTTCTGTTACCATAAATGAACAAATATATAATTTAGCAGGCTCCACTTAGGGTGTGTAAGTGTGTCCATAAACTTATGCACATGTGAACATAAGAATGCATACAAGTGCATGCAAATTTGCACACGTGTACATGGGTGTAATCTCAAGTGCATGGGTGGGTATAGGTTCATATTCATGTATGGACTGTCCTCCCTGCCTAATTTTCTGCTATGAGCTCTTCCCAGGTGATTACCTATCACCCAAGTAGAAACAAAGAAAATCTTCTATTATTCAAGAAACAAAGCAAGCTGGCTGAAGCCCTCCCATTCAGGACACTCCCATCCCCGGCATTCCCATCCTCAGCCCTCTCTCCAAAGCAGAGCTGCTCACAAGACCTCTCTCCCAGCCTCGGACGCCATTCCTGATGGAATACAGTTGGGGGACGGTTTAGTGCCAGGATCAGAAAGAGGGATCAGTAGCACCTTGTTGCAGGTTAAAACCTCCCCATCAAAAAGACGGATGAAGTTCAAAGTTTACATATAAAGGTCAGGCCAAATGATCTATTCTCTGCTGGAAATACTTTGTAATAGGATGTTATTGGACAATTGGATGAGGCTCGCCTCACAGTAATTGAGACCAGGGTGGATGAAGGTTTTCTGTCCAATTCCACATCAACACTGGTCTACAGAACAGTCGCTTCTCTTCCAAAAAGTATCGTGTGAAGCACCTTGAGATGTCCTGGTGTGAAAAACATTGCGGGCAAGTACTTTCAATACCATAAAAAAGAAAGCGCTTGCTGGGGATATTCTCTATCAATTACATATTTTAGAAATGAAGGACTTGCATTTCTATAGCGCCTATCCCAACCTCAGGACATCCCAATGCAATTTACAGCCAATTCAGTGTTTTGGAAATGTAGTCACTGTTGTAATGTCGGAAACACTGCAACAGATTTACACACAGCAAGCTCCCACAAACAGCAATGATAATGACCCAGAAAATTTGCTTTCGCAATGTTGGTTGACAGATAAATATTGCCTTGGTTACCGGGGCTAATTGCCCTGCTCTTCTTTGAAATAATAGCCACAGAATTTTTACATCCACCTGAGGGGGCAGTCAGGGCCTCTGTTTAATGTCTGATCTGAAAGATTTCACCTCCAACAGTGCAGCACTCCCTCAGTACTGCACTGAGTGTGCCAGCCTAGATTATGTGTTCAAGTGCCTGGAGTAGGGCTTGAACCCATGGCATGAATTTACAGAGAGGGAACATTGCCGCAGTTATAGAGGATTACTAAGTAGCTGAGGTTACCTTTAGACCCCCGCAGGTCAGGCAGGCAGTGAAGAGAGCGCGTCCCGCTCCTGGGTAGGGACTGTATATCTCGCAAGGGTCCGTAGGTACTACTCCTGGCACCGGTGTTGCAATGAGTGAAGCTGCTTCAATCCCTTTGACTTCTGGCTCCTGTCCCTGTGGCTTTAACTGTGTCCACCTTGGGACAAAATCGGCATACAGCTCCCCAACTGGGTCCCTGGCACCTTCTGGGACAGAAAGAAAGCTCTTGCCCCTTACTGTGCCCAACAGTTGGCTGTCAGTCATCTCCTGAGGTACAGGGGCCTGGTCCTTTAACACGGAAGGAAGTGAAGTCGCAGGCAGTGCCTCCTTCATTGATGCGGCCTGTAAGACACTCCTAGGTGTGTCGTAGTGATGCCAGACAGAGCTGGGAACCTGATACTCGGAACCAGGAGTCTCTGGAGCCTCGCAGGTGCATAGGGTCCGTTCAGTGGGTAAGTTCGATGGGAGGCTAAGCAGAGAGCCAAACTCATCGCTTGGGCAAACGTCCAGGCTCCCAGCATAGGAAGAGAAGCTTCCGGAATAGGACGAGTGGCTGGCTGTGGCGATGCCACTGTCGGAAGAGCTCTGGCGGCCCACCTCCTGCAGCTTCCGAGATCTAGGCGGCTTGGGCGGAGGCTTCGACGCCCGCATGACCTCCGTGTACAGCTTCTCCTCTGCTGGACCCAGCCCTCTGGCAGCCGGGCCCAGCGAGTGGCCTTCCTGCAGACCACTGACGGCCAGCTGTTCCGGCCACAGTGTCAGCCGGCTTCCCATACTGGCGCTATCCGACTGGCTGGTGTCCGAGGACTCGGTCGAACTGGACAGACTCCGGTCATCCCCTAGAGCAGAAACAGAAAAAAAATGGAAGCATCCACTGTAAATGGGAGTAGGAACAATATAGCTACAATACACAGCTCGAATTTCGAAGCCAGCTATGCCTGTATACGCACTTACACTCACATAGTCTCAGGCACACATGCAAAGTGACCAGGTTAGTAATCAAGACAAAGGAGATGTCCACTTTCATGTTTGTTTTGTAATCCTGTGCTCTCAGGGTATCGATACGGAGTCATCAGAAAGACCTGGGATCGCTAGTCCGATAAAGCGAGGGGGATTAGTTTACACACGCAATTCAGTGATATTTGGCTCTGAACTTCACAGAACTCTCTGCTACAAGGTGCACCGTAACTTTGTTGGAAGTGCAGGGAGGACCTTTGAGGTGATGATGGAGCAATGGCAGGAGGTCTCATGAAATTCAGGGCCAAGATGAGGAAAATCAGGGTCAAGATCGCCTCCACATTCTGATTACGTGACAGCATGAACAGAAGTGTAGATAGAATGCAGGCCCAGCTTTGGCTGTGAGGGAGCTGCATGGATAAGCAACTCACTAAGGCTCCTTCAACAGCACCTTCTAAACCCACAACCTCTACATCTAGAAGGACAAGGGCAGCAGATGCATGGGAACCCCACCACCTGCAAGTTCCCCTCCAAGTCACACACCATCCTGACTTGGAACTATATCGCCGTTCCTTCACTGTCGCTGGGTTAAAATCCTGGAACTCCCTTCCTAACAGCACTGTGGGTGTACCTACCCCAAATGGACTACAGCGGTTCAAGAAGACAGCTCACCACCACCTTCTCAAGTGCAATTAGGGATGGGCAATAAATGCTGGCCTAGTCAGCGATGCCCACATCCCAGGAACGAATTTTTAAAAAAGCTCCATGGGAGAGTATTGGTAGCAACATACTGCGATTACTGGGCTCCTGGGGTGAGTAAGCTATTCCCAGATTTCTTTCCCCTCTAATTTTAAACCTGGTTCTCCCCCTCCACTCCTGAAGTCAGTAACTGATACTGGGATATGGGTCCACATATGGTCGTAGGTCACCTGCAGCTCATTTAATGGGTTGCTCTGAGCCCTGACAGCGTGCTAGGAGGCTATTTGACGAATGGGCAGCATCAAGCCGAACCCACGTTAACCCAGCATCTACACATGCCAACTTTTCAGCAGGGATTACTGGATAATACTCAGAAAAAGGGAAGGAGAAAGACTCATGTTTGTATCATGCCTTTCATGACCTCAGCATGTCTCAAAGTGCTTTACAGCCGATGAAGTACTTTCTAAGTGTAGTCGCTGTTGTAATGTAGGGAAACATGGCAGCCAACTTGTGCACAGCAAGCACCCGCAAAGGAGGTAATGACTAGATAATCTGTTTCTTGTGATGTTGTTTGTGCGATTAATGTAATCCGGAACCCCTGCTCTCCTTTAAAAGAGTGCCTTGGAAGAATTTAGGCACATCGGAGAGGGCAGACGGAGCCTCGGTTTAGAGTCTCGTCATGAAGACAATACCTCTGACAGTGCAGCACTCCCTCGCTGGCTATGTCAGCCTAGAATTTTGTGCTCCAGTGTCTGGAGTGGGGATCTGAACCCATAACATCAGACTCAGAGCTGAGAACACGAACAGAGGAGTCTCGTGGCTGTTATGTTTGACATGAGGGGGAAGCAGAAGTTAAAAATTGAGCCAAGACGTTAAAACACTTCACTTCTTACCTCCACTGCTTTGTCTACTGGACTGCGACAGAAGACTCAACCGTTTCTCCAGCTCCAATGCTTCATGACTAATCCTCTCCTCCATATAGGCTGGGCTCATACTGGGATCTGCAAGTCAATGAGAACAATTAAGAATTTTGCCACAAAGACATTTTGATTGCGACGCGTATACAACCAGCCATCCTAGGTTAACATCGACCATCGATAATCCCCAGCATAATTATCGGAACATAGGAGCAGAAGTAGGCCATTCAGCCCATCGAGCCTGCTCCTCCATTCAATAAGATCATGGCTGATCATCCACTTCAAAGCTTTTTTCTCACACTATCCTCATATCCCCTTACGTCATTGATATTTAAAAATCTGTCAATCTCTGTTTTAAACATATTCAATGACTGAGCTTCCACCTTGGGGTAAAGAATTCCAAAGACTCACAACCCTCTGAGTAAAGAAATTTCTGCTCATCTCGGTCCTAAGTGCCATCCCACTTATTTTGAAATTATGCCCCCTGGATCTAGACTCCCCAACCAGGGCAAACATCTTAGCTGCATCTACCCTGTCTATCCTTTTAAGTATTTTGTAGGTTTCAATGAGATCACCTCTCATTCTTCGAAACTCTAGAGAATACAGGCCCAGTTTCCCCTATCTCTGTCTAGGACAGTCCCGTCATCCTGAGAACAAGTCTGGTGAAGCTTCGTTGCACTCCCTCTATGACAATAATATCCTTCCTAAGGTAAGGGAACCAAAACTGCACACAGTACTCCAGGTATGGTCTAACAAAGGTTCTATACAATTGAAGCAAGACTTCACTACTCCGGTACTCAAATCCTCTTGCAATAAAGGTTAACATACCATTAGCCTTCTTAATTGCTTGCTGCACCTGCATGTTAGCTTTCAGTGACTTATTGACAAGAACACCCAGGTCCCATTGTACATTTATACTTTCTAATCTCTTACCATTTAAGAAATACTCTGCACATCTATTCCTCCTACCAAAGTGGATAACCTCACATTTTTCCACATTATATTCCATCTGCTACATTCTTGCCCACTCACCAAGTCTGTCCAAATCCTCTTGAAGCCGCTTTGCATCTTCCTTACACCACACATTCCCATCTAGTTTTGTGTCATCCGCGAACTTGGAAATACTACATTTGGTCCCCACATCCAAATCATTGACATATATTGTGAACAGCTGGAGCCCAAGCATTGATCCCTGTGGTATCCCACTAGTCACAGCCTGCCAACACAAGAATGACCCATTTATTCCTACTCACTGCTTTCTGCCTGTTAACCAATCCTTAATCCATGCCAGTATATTACCTCCTATCCCATGTGCTTTAATTTTGCTAACCAACCTCCTGTGGGGGACTTTATCAAAGGTCTTCTGAAAATTATCCCGGACACGGTCTCCAAAACAGCTCAGCCTGTGCAGTATCAAGCTCTAGTTCCCAGTATCCTTGAAAGAAAGCTGTGACATCTCCTCTCCCTCCTTTTTCCCCATGAGGGAGCAGTCTATTTAACTCAAACCACCATGTCATTTGCTAGCCCTGAGTTCAGGACACAGGATAATGAGGAAACCCAAAAAGACCAACTAGCGTAAGAACATCGCTAGCTCCCTCTCGATGGATCAAGCACCTTGCCCACCACCCAGTCTCTTACCAGCACTGCAGAAAAACCATCTACTGTTGTTTAAAAGTGGCTGCATTTAGTGACACCGCAAGTGCTGAGCAGAATGAAGATGATTGGCTAATTCCCGCATCAGTCATGCCTGGAGTGACTGGGATTGACTGTATGCACATAATTATGCAACTATCCTCCAGTCACAGCATCTTACTGGAGAAATAATCCTGCTTTTACCAGGGGGTTTTGCTGTAGTTTTGGTCACTGTTGTTTGCTGTAGTTTAGAGAGACTCTGTTTAAATAGACTGTATGATACACTGCGTTCTTTAAACTGACTTTGTTTTCTCAGCGAATAGACTTTGTTTGCTGTAAAGTACACTGCTTACACAGAGTCCTGCCATAAGCCCCACCACCTCACTTCAAACTCATTGACTGACAGTAGTGCCAATACTCACTTTGTTAAAAATGAACAAGCCAAGGAAATCAGCCACCCAGGGGTCTAATATGAAAAGGCCCCACTTCCACTGGTGGAGGATGTAGGCTCAGTCTCTACTCTCTACTCCATTTCTTACAGTTCAGCCAATTTACATGCAAAAATGACAGGCCAGAAGAGACCAGCTGGTTCCGTAAGCCTGCCCCATAATAATGATGGATGGCTCATCATCATTAAACACTTCACTTTCTGTCCACCCCTCACTTCACTGCCATAAACCCCCCTGGGAGCGGAAAAAACAGAGAAAACCCCATGGAGAATAAGAAAATATATACTCTGGAAAATTCCTCTCTGACCGCCAGCACCCCTCCTCCCCCCCGCCAACGACCACTCTGTTATTTTATAGTACAGACCAGATTCTAGGGTAGTTTCAAAGCAAACAGCAGCTATGTCTATCAGCACCCAATCAAAAATGGAATGACCCTGCATTGAGCTCATCTACAAGATTGGGATGTTTTCATTGCTGCCTTCTTGGAATTAAAGGAAAAAGCGGGCTGTGAATCCCAGCTGTAGCTGTCACAATACCAGAACTGGAGGCCGACCCACTGGCTTCAGCACACATTCCAAGGGCCTGATTTTATTTCACTCCGAGCACTTAAAAGGGATTTAATCCAACTTACAAGGTTACACTCGGAACACCTAAAGATACATGATCTAGTTGCGGACAAATTCATCAATCAAGCACTTCATTCAACAGGAAGGGTTCATGCCATTTCATTCTGAACTACCAATACACTGCTTCTTACCATCACCCACTCCCTTTGCCAATGCTCCCCATGAGCTCACCTCTAGGAAGTCTATGGCAGTAACCCAGGTGACTCGTGCTCTGGTTTCCTTTCTCTCCCACATGTAATGGTCCCTAGTCTCAGTGCTCTCCCCTGATGATGCAGTTGGCACTGAACAAGAAATAAAGATTTGCATTTACATAGTGCCTTTCACAGCCTCAGCATGTCCAAAAGCACTTTACAGTCAAAGAGTTACTTAATTATTTTTGAAGTGCAGTCACTGTCTTAAGGCAGGAAATGTGATAACCAATTTGCACACAGCAAACTCCCACTAACAGCAATGAGATAACAATCTGTTTTTAGATGTTGGCCGGCAGACAAATGTTGCCCTGGACCTTGGGGAGAACTCCTCCACTCTTCTTTGAAATAGTGGCCATGGCATCTTTTACGTCCTGAGAGCGCATATGGGAGCTTTGTTTAATGTCTCATCCAAAAGACAGCACTTGACAATGCAGCATTGCCTCAGTACTGCCTGAATTATATTCTCAATATTCTAGAGGGGGCTTGACCTGGCCAATAGGAACATAGGACATAGGAGCAGGCGTAGGCTATTCGGCCCTTCGAGCCTGCTCTGTCATTCGATGAGATCATGGCTAATCTGGTTGTGGTCTCAACCCCACTTTCCTGTCTGCTCCCATAACCTTTGACTCCCTTGTCTATCAAAAATCTATCTAACTCAGCCTTGAATAAATGACCCTGCCTCTACTATTTTCTGGGGGAGAGAATTCCACAGACTAATGACCCTTTGAGAAAACAAAATTCTCCTCATCTCTTAAGGGAGACCTCTTATTCTTAAACTGTGTCCCCTAGTTCTAGTCTCCGCACCCCTCCCCCACCCCCCCGCCACCAAGAGGAAACACCCTCCCAGTAAATACGCTATCAAGTTCCCTCAGGATCTTATATTTTTCAATTCGATCATCTCTCACTCTTCTAAACTCCAACAGGTATGGGCCCAACCTGTTCAACCTTTCTTCTGAACATAATCCCTTCATTCCTGGAATTAGTCGAATGAACCTTCTCTGAACTGCTTCTAACGCAATTATATCCTTTTTACAAATAAGGAGGCCAAAACCGTACAACTGAAAGTTTTTTAAAAACTACACGTTAATCCCTTATGCTCTCAACAGAAATTATCCAACTCCCACTTGAATTTGTTGACACTATCAGCCAGTCTGATCCACCGATTCACCTCCCTCTTGAGTGAAGCACTTTAAATCTAAATTTCCTATTCACCTTCTCTCTGAGATATGTGAATTCTTTCAAAAGGGAATTATTAACTTGTTTGGAAAAGAGGCAGAATAAACTATATGAGGAGCAAGCAGGACAATGGGATTGCTGTAGTGGAAGAAGATGAGGAGGCTTCTCTGTTGGATTTTGCCGAAAGCAATGATTACAGGCAGATTGAAGGTCCCTGTGTCTGGTCCTATTGGATGCTCTTTGGACACATTTCCTCACTCCTGAATCATTGTACCTGCCAAGGCTGAAATGAGCAAGTACGTTTTTTCAACTTCACTTTCCTTCGACCATTATTTTCTGGTTCTGATCATAAGACACTACACTGACAAAGAAAGATGAATCCATTTTACATCCATTAATTCTTTTAACAATGTACATTTCTGGTAAAGTATTTCATGTTCTATTGAGAAAAGAATTCTTCCAACGCCTCCCTTGTTATAAACCTGAGTCAATACTCCTCAATATCACAAAATAATCTACTATTTACCCACAGAAATCTCTATTTGACTCCAGTTATCATTCTCTGTACTAGTTTTTCAAGTCTCTCTTCATAAGTGTAACTTCTCTTTTCTTGCATAATTTTACTTGATCCCCTTTCCGTGGCTTTAGTATCTTTGCTATAATGGGATGGCAATACATCTAATATATATCAAATGCCATTTCCTTGCTCTAATATTCAATGTCCTATATGTAAAACTTGAATCCCAATAGCGATATTTTGTCCTTTATATATTTCCCCTTTTTTTTTAAACAATGTGAATCTGCACCCCACTTTTGGGGTCCTCGTAATTTCTGTCCATTGGTTAAGAGCTGGTAAATGTTACCAAATGTAATGGGTGAGAAAATGTCACAGTTAATAGGCCAAGAACATCTCACAAAGAACACCCTCCTTCCACCTCAGGATAGTCATATCTGCCAACACAGAACAATTAGCGGGCACATTACCAGAAACACGCAGGCCGTCCACCCTTAAGTGATTCAGTGGTTAACATTCGCAACTCTGAGTCAGAATGTTGTGGGTTCAAACCCTATTCCAGAGATTTAACCCCCATAACCTAGGCTAACAGTCCTAGTGCAATACTAAGGAAAAGTTGCGATGCTGCCTTTTGGATAAGTCATAATTCAAGGCCCCATCTGCCCTCTCAGATGGACATAAAAGATGGCATGATACTATTCAAAGAGCAGGGGAGTTCCCACTGGTGTCCTGGACAGTATTTATCCCTCAACCAACATCACCAGAACAGAATAGCTGATCATTCAACTTAGTGCCATTTGTGGAACCATGCTGTGCACAATTTTGCTGATGTTAGAATTCGTACATATTAAATTACAACAGTGACGACAATTTGAAATACTTCATTGGGTATAAAGTACTCTGGTTAGTCCTGAGGTTGTGAAAGGCTCTATATAAGTGCAAGTCTTTGTCTTTCATAGCCATAAAATATTTAGTGATATTATTTGGTAGGAAGAACATGGAGAGACAATATAACATAAAGGGTACAACTCTAAAGGGGGTGCAAGAGCAGAAGGACCTGGGCATAAGTCATTGAAGGTAGCAGGACAGGTTTAGAGAGTGGTTAATAAAGCATACAATATTCCGCAATAGTACTGAAGACTTGTGCTCCAGAACTGGCCATGCCCCTAGCCAAGCTGTTCCAGTATAGCTACAACACTGGCATCTACCCGGCAATGTGGAAAATTGCCCAGTTATGTCTTGTACACAAAAAGCAGAACAAGTCCAACCCAGACAATTACCACCCCATCATTCTACTCCCAATCATCAGCAAAGTGATGGAAGGTGGAAGGGGGGCGAATGTTATTGACTCAATACTCGTCTGTGTTTCTCCTCTTCACGGCCTTGTTCGTCCTGGGAGATCGCTTCCTGCTCACAGGCCTGGTCCCTGAGCACCGATCTCTGCACCGAGGCGGATGCCTTCCTTTCCTCTACTTTGTGTGTTTGCAAATACGCAATATGGCGACCTCCGTTTAAATTATATTTTTGATTCGCAGCGCCATTTTAGTTGACTTCTCGGTTCGGGGAGTTAGTGTCAGATTTGAGCTGAGTTGGCAACGTTCTTGGTGATTTTGGAAAGAAGTGTTTGCGTTTTGAGGAAGCTTCGAGACACACTTTGTCGTTTATTGACATAGCATCAACAGTGCTATCAAGCCGCACTTGCTTAGCAATAACCTGCTCGCTGACACTAGTTTGGGTTCCGCCAGCACCACTCAGCTCCAGACCTCATTACAACCTTGGTTCAAACATGGACTAAAGAGCTGAACTCCAGAGGTGAGGTGAGTGAATGCCCTTAACATCAACGCAGCATTTGACTGAGTATGGCATAAAGGAGCCCTAGCAAAACTGGAATCAATGGGATCAGGGGGAAAACTCTCCGCTGGCTGGAGTCATACCTAGCACAAGGAAGATGGTTGAGGTTGTTGGAGCTCAATCATCCCAGCTCCAGGACATCACTGCAGGAGTACCTCAGGGTAGTGTCCTAGACACAACCATTTTCAGCTGCTTCATCAGTGACTTTCCTTCAATCATAAGGTCAGAAGTGGGGATGTTCACTGATGATTGCACAATGATCAGCACCATTCGCAACTCTTCAGATACTGAAGCAATTTGAGTAGAAATGCAGCAAGACCTGGACAATATCCAGGCTTGGGCTGATAAGTGACAAGTAACATTCACGCCACACAAGTGGCCGCCAATGACCATCTCCAACAAGAGAGAATCTAAACATCTCCCCTTGACATTACCATCGCTGAATCCCCCACTATCAACATCCTAGGGGTTACCATTGACCAGAAACTGAACTGGAGTAGCCATATAAATACTGTGGCTCCAAGAGGAGGTCAGAGGCTAAAAATCTGCAGCGAGTAACTCACCTCCTGACTCCCCAAAGCCTGTCCGCCATCTACAAGGCACAAGTCAGGAGTGTGTTGGAATACTCTCCACTTCCCGGGATGGGTGCAGCTCCAACAACACCCATGAAGCTCGACATCATCCAGGACAAAGCAGCCCACTTGATTGGCACCCCATCTACAAACATTCACTCCCTCCACCACCGACACACAGTGGCAGCAGCGTGTACCATCTACAAGGTGCACTGCAGCAATGCACCAAGGCTCCTTAGACAGCACATTCCTAACCGATGACCTCTACCACCTAGAAGGACAACAGCAACAGATGCATGGGAATACCACCACCTGCAAGTTCCCCTCCAAATCACAAACCATCCTGACTTGGAACTATATCACCATTCCTTCACTGTCACTGGGTCAAAATCCTGGAACTGAAAGAGTGGAAATACACTCAGTATATTCAGCAGACACAGCAGCATTATGGGAAATGTGTATGTGACTGCCAACACGTTGTGCTCCTTTTATCAGCTCTAGGGTCTGTAAGATTTATTGAGAAGGAGCTGCAACCCCTGGAGAACAGGAGCTTGCAGAATCTTCTCCCCTGCAAGTAAAAATAAACGGTACTGTGTTAACCTCTATCAGACGGTGTGGAGAGTCATTAACGATTTTAATTCGATTCCCACAACAGAACTGCCTTCCTAACAGCACTGTCGATGTGCCGACCCCACATGGACAGCAGCGGTTCAAGAAGGCAGCTCATCACCACCTTCTCAAGGGCAATTAGGGATGGGCAATAAATGTTGGCCAAGCCAGTGACACCCACATCCTTGGAACGAATAAAAAAAAAGTATCCTGGGTTTTATTAATGGGCGCATAGAGTATAAGAGTAAGGAAGTTATGTTGAACTTGTATAAGACACTAGTTCGGCCTCAGCTGGAGCATTGCGTCCAGTTCTGGGCACCGCACTTTAGGAAAGATGTGAAGGCATTGAAGAAAGTACAGAAAAGATTTACGAGAATGATTCCAGGGATGCGGAACTTCAGTTATGAAGATTGATTGGAGAATTTGGGACTGTTTTCCTTAGAGAAGAGAAGGCTGAGAGATGACTTGATAGAGGTATTCAAAATCATGAGGGGTCTGGACAGAGTGGATAGGGACAAACTGTTCCCACTTGTGAAAGGATCGAGAAGGAGAGGGCACAGATTTAAAGTGATTGGCAAAAGAAGCAAACGTGACATGAGGAAAATCCTCTTCATGCAGCGAGTGGTCAGGATCTGGAATGCACTGCCTCAGAGTATGGTGGAGGCAGGTTCAGTTGAGGCTTTCAAAAGGGAATTAGGCTGTTATCAGAAAAAGAGGAATGCGCAGGGTTACAGGGAGAAGGCGGGGGAGTGGCGTTGGGTGAAATGCTCATTAGGAGAGCCGGTGCAGACACGATGGGCCAAATGGTCTCCTGCACTTTAATTATTCTGTGATTTAATTGGCTGTTAAGCACTTTGGAAATCCCAAGGTCATGAAAGATAGATGAAGTCTTTTTCTTTGCTCTACATATTCACTGCAACTGTAATAAAGCCACCTCTCCCCATACTTAAAAGAAAAATCATGGCGCTCAATTGCACACTTGTAGACAAGGGAATTAGTTGTTTATAAAGATGAGCTTCTAATTGATCTTCTCCCTACTAACTGAATGTATCTCATCCCTTTTGGGTAACCCCCACTACATCCCTGATAATTCACCAGCACAAGTATCAGGAAGAAAAGGGAAGATTTTTAGTTTGTTTTACCACTGACACTTTGGTTGGAAATGGACTTCAATGTTGTAGTAACCCCAATTCTGGGGTAACAGGATAAAATAAACCTACCCTCACCTCCAACCCACCAGTCACAGTGTTGTATCCATGCTCACTAATGCGGAATCAACTCATTTTACATGTTGACAAAGCAACATGGAAACTATTTCAACAAGTGTTGTTCCCACATGCTCATTCTCTGAATATGTCTTTAACAACACTTGTGGTAAGTAAGTTACAGGATGTCGAGCAGTGATAAACCACTGTAGTACAAAGACCTGGGAGAGGGGTGGGAGATGTGATTAAAGCTCCAGTTTTAACCTAATCACCTTTTTTAAAAAAATTCATTCACAGAATGTGGGCATCACTGGCTAGGCCAGCATTTGTTCCCATCTCCAATTACCCTTGAGAAGGTGATGGTGAGCTGCCTTCTAGATGGTGGCTTACTAGACCATTTCTCAGGACAGTTAAGAGTGGGTCTGGAGTCAGATGCGGGTAAGCCGAGACAGAAGAGGAGAGAAAGAATGGCAGGGAGCAAAAGGGAGAGAAAGAGAGAGGGAGACACCTAGGACAGGGAGAGCTACCGCAGGTACTTCCGTGGTTTTATCCAATTGTTGGCACGACACAGTCATGAGGTCAGAGTTATATAGCACAGAAACAGACCCTTCGGCCCATCGTGTCTGTTCTGGCCATCAAACACCTAACTATTCTAATCCCATTTTCCAGCACTTGTCCTGTAGCCCTGTATGCTATGGCGTTTCAAGTGTTCATCTAAATACTTCTTAAATGTTGTGAGGGTTCCTGCCTCTACCATCCCTTCAGGCAGTGTGTTCCAGATTCCAACCACCCTCTGGGTGAAAAAATTTTCCCTAAATCCCCTCTAAACCTCCTGCCCTTACCTTAAATCTATACCCCCTGGTTATTGATCCCTCCACTAATGGAAAAAGTTTCTCCCTATCTATCCTATCAATGCCCCTCATAATTTTGTAAACTCAATCAGATCCCCCCTCATCCTTCTCTGCTCTAAGGAAAACAACTCTAGCCTATCCAGTCTCTCTTCATAGCTGAAATGCTCCAGCCCAGGCAATATCCTTGCTCTAACTTCAAAGTTTCACGTACTTGCTCCCTACCGCTGGGGAATAGCATGGGGGGAGAACTGCAGAGACGAGGGTGCAGAACATACTGCCCCATCCGTCAGAACAGGAAATGGAGCAGGCCATTCAACCCCTCAAGCCTGCTCCACCACGAAATTGACTGCACCTGAATACCGTTTACCCATCTATGCTCCATATCCTTTGATACGCTTACCTGACAAAGGCCTATCCACCAAAAGCTCCCATTGTCCCAGGATCCACAACCTTCTGGAGAGAGACGTTTCCAGATTTCCACTACCCCAGGAATTTTAAGATGACGTTGCCTTGTTCTCAGTTCCTTTACCAGAGGAAATAGTTTCTCTGTATCTACCCTAATAAATCATAGGAACATAGGAGTAGGCCATTCAGCCCATCGAGCCTGCTCTATCATTCAATACGAGCATGGCTGATCATCCACTTCAATGCCTTTTTCCCACACTATCCTCAAAACCTTTATACATTTTAAACACCTCATTCAGATTACCCTTGAATCTCCTATATGCAAAGGAATAGGAGCAATTCTCCTCTGTTACCAATGTGCCCATCCATAGAATTTACAGCACAGAGACAGATTCCTCAGCCCAAAAGGTCTATGGCAGTGCTTATACTCCACACGAACCTCCTCCCACTCCTCTCCATCTAACTCATATGGATATTTACCCAGAGGGTGGTGACGGTCTGGAATGCCCTGCCTGGGAGGGTGGTAGATGCAGGTTACCTCACATCCTTTAAAAAGTCCCTGGATGAGCACTTGGCACGTCATAACATTCAAGGCTATGGGCCAAGTGCTGGCAAATGGGATTAGGTAGACAGGTCAGGTGTTTTAATGCATCGGTGCAGACTCGATGGACTGAAGGGCCTCTTCTGCACTGTATTATTCTGTGATTCTGTGATATTGAGTGGGGAGGGGGGGAATGGAGGGCAGTTCATTGTTCCTGGAATATGAATTTACATTAATTCCAACTCCATCGATTGCAACTAATCATCTTAAACTGCTTTCTTTAAAACTTAAAGTTCATGGTATATTTAGAGAGACAGATATATCAAACTATATTGCCGCAGAGAATTCTTCAATTGAAGGCAGCATGTAGAAAATAACTCTGGTGGTGCAGAGAGTTGACACACTAAAAGCTCAGGCCCTGCTGTTGGCCTGTGAAGGGGCTTGCGATTCCACCCCAAAGCTCCCTGGTGACTTACGCATAACCCAAATGGAAGGAAGATTTTTCCCTGATCTCACCGTGTCTCAATTCAACAGCACAAACTCTCCCCACCTCCCACCATCCCCTCGGTCCAGCAGTCCACCTGACTAAGAGCAAAAGGTTTTAATTTAAACTGGTTAACACCTGACTAAATATAGCATGCAGCGGAATGTAGTAACAAGGCATCATGCATTTGAAGCTCAACTTCATCAATGAGAGGGATAGGGAACCAAGGCTGGTAAATGCATATCAGTCATAACCTGATTGGATGATGGAACAGACTGGAGGGGCTGAATGGCCTACTCCTAATAATAGAACAGGCTAGAGGGGCTGACTGACCTGCTCCTGTTCCTAATGTCCCAGTGTTAACATATCCCCAATGAGCTCCATTAGGGGACTCAGGGGTTGGGTGGACTCCACCACTCACCCTCCAACCCCGGTCGACATTATTTAAAATCGTGACCCCCTTGCTGCAATGCATGTTGAGCAAAACCTTGCCCCAGCATCTGTTCTCTCCACAAGAAACTAGCTAGTGAGTGCTTTCCAGCTATTCCACCATGAGGGGAACAGCAGATGAGCTGATCCTGTCCTCACTCGATGTCCACCCACACCAGCACATCCTCTCGGGCCTACACTATGACCAGCAGCACAGCAGAGACTGAGAGGGAAGGAATATTGGGGGGAATAATTAAATAATAATCTGACCGGGGACCCAGACTCATGGCTTTACTTCATTTAAGCTTCAGGATGGAATACAGGGTTAATTAAACACAACATATTCTCTTTTTTGTTTCAAAAACCAGCTCAATTCCCCACATAAAGCATAAATACAAAGCAAAATATGCCAAAGAATTAAAATCTCGTGGTCCTCCCACTCCTACCTCCCTTTCATTCTGTCCCTATCCCACCCCCTCCTCCTCCCTATCTCTCCTTCTGTCCCTACCCCACTCCTCTTTTCCTCCCTCCCTCTCCTTCTGTCCCTACCCCACCCCTCTCCTCCTCCCTCTCCCTCCTTCTGTCCCTACCCCGCCCCCTCCTGCTCCCTCTCTCTCCTTCTGTCCCTACCACGCCCCCTCTTCCTCCTTCTCCCTCCTTCTGTCCCTACCCCACCCCTCTCCTCCTCCCTCCCTCCCGCTCCTTCTGTCCCTACCCCACCTCTCTCCTCCTCCCTCTCCTTCTGTCCCTACCCCGCCCCTCTCCTCCCCCCTCCCTCTCCTTCTGTCTCTACCCTGCCCCTCTCCTCCCCCCTCCCTCTCCTTCTGTCTCTACCCTGCCCCTCTCCTCCCCCTCCCTCTCCTTCTGTCCCTACCCTGCCCCTCTCCTCCTCCCTCCCTCTCCTCTGTCTCTACCCTGCCCCTCCTGCTCCCTCCCTCTCCTTCTGTATCTACCCTGCCCCTCTCCTCCTCCCTCCCTCTCCTTCTGTCCCTACCCCACCCCTCTCCTCCCCCCTCCCTCTCCTTCTGTCCCTATCCCACCCCTCTCCTCCTCCCTCCCTCTCCTTCTGTATATACCCTGCCCCTCTCCTCCTCCTTCCCTCTCCTTCTGTCCCTACCCCGCCCCTCTCCTGCTCCCTCCCTCTCCTTCTGTATCTACCCCACCCCCTCCTCCTCCCTCTCTCTCTTTCTGCCCCTACCCCACCCCTCTCCTCCTCCCCCTTTCATTCTGTCCCTATCCCACCCCCTCCTCCTCCCTATCTCTCCTTCTGTCCCTACCCCACCCCTCTTTTCCTCCCTCCCTCTCCTTCTGTCCCTACCCCACCCCTTTCCTCCTCCCTCTCCCTCCTTCTGTCCCTACCCCGCCCCCTCCTGCTCCCTCTCTCTCCTTCTGTCCCTACCCTGCCCCTCTCCTCCTCCCTCCCTTTCCTTCTGCCCCTACCACGCCCCCTCCTCCTCCTTCTCCCTCCTTCAGTCCCTACCCCACCCCTCTCCTCCTCCCTCCCTCACCTTCCCTCATCCCTCACCTCCTCACTCCCCTCCCCTTCACTCCCTACCCCTCCCCTCCCTCACTCCCCACTGCTCCTCCCTCACTCCCCACTGCTCCTCCCTCACTCCCCACCGCTCCTCCCTACCCCTCTCCCCTCCCTTCCTACCTCTCTCCTCCCCATGTTCCCTCGAGTTACAGATAGAAGCAATGGCCCTGCCAGTTTCCTCTGCGCTGTTACTCTATACTTCCTATATTAACCTGGCAGGACTGGCCGCAGTCCAAAGGGTCCTTTGGTTGGCGAGATCCCTCGGACGATGCAATCAAAGAGGAAACTGATCCGCTCGCCCTCAGCACAGGACAGAAAGAAAACACCAGCCCCTGCCATAAAAACAGAGAAGGCAGCTTGTTTATTCTCTCACACATGGAAGGACGTTTCTAAAATCATATAAAGAGCAGGAGGGTGAATCGTTTTGAGCTTTATTTCAAATTTCTGGCCAAGTTATGGCGGTGGAACCTGAGGAAATTCACCCCCTAGTCACCTTACAACAATAAGCGAGTTTGGTGTATTGACATTAACAACAGTAAACAAATGAAGACATGTTTCTTCCCAGTCACTATTACATCTACTAAATTAAAATTCAGAAATAAAATGATTTACAATTATTCCCATTAATCCAGAATATATAATAGACCTGCTACTCTGAAATCTGCTCTCTCGATCCTTTTCTCCTCCCTACATCCTCCCCATATATCTATCAAGAGTTATGGAACAGATTCCCCAGGGAGTCGGTGGAAGCAATTAACCAGTCAGAATGTTGTAGGTTCGATCCCCACTCCAGAGTCTTTGAGCATATAATCAAGACTGACACTTGATGCAGTACTGAGGGAGTGCTGCACTGTCAGAGGTATTGTCTTTTGGATGAGACATTAGACCGAGGGCTCTGTCTGCCCTCTCAGGTGGATGTAAAGATCCCATAACACTATTATGAAGAAGGGTAGCACAGTTTTCCCCAAAGTCCTGGGCCAATATTCATCATTATTACATTGCTGTTTGCAAATTGGTTGCCGCATTTCCTACAACACTTCAAAAATACTTCACTTGGGAATGTCCTGAGGTGGTGAAAGGCGCTATATAAATGCAAGTCTTTCTTTTTCAGTGAGAAGGACATTGTCAGCTCCACAGGCGGCACCCCACAAGAGTGAAGGAAAGGACAGGTGGGGGAGGTTGAGTACCCAATGTGTCAACAAGACTGGAGTGGCTCACAGCTAAATATCCGCCCCCTGCACATCTTCCTAGAAAACAGATTTAAAGTTGAAAGTGCCCAGCAGGCCACGTGTTCAGATTACAAGACCACCATTGCCTCCCAGCTAGCGGCTACAACCCTGGTCACTCAGCAAGTCTTTGGAATGTCAGAAATGCATCACTGCAGTGCCAAGCAGCTGTTTATCGGCTGGGAGTCAAAGCCTGTGGAGACAGGGGGAGGGGGGGAGAGGGAAAGCAATGCTGGCCCAGCCAGTCATAAATATAGTCTTATCATCTAATAACTGTTCTCCCAGCAAAGGAAAGCAGTATGAACTTGGAAGGAAGTTCAGTTTTCCCACAGTTAAACCAAGCTGAATGAAACAAGAACAAGGTCAATTAGGGTAGATTAATCAACAACATTTAATAGACGGATTGCTCTGAACTCTCCTCCCCTGCGCTCCTTTGCTCCTCGTTACATTCTCACCCTGTTGCTATCAAGCATTATGAAACAGACACCCCAGGGAGATGGTAGAAGTATTGATTCATAGCATTGATTCACTCAAATGCAAATTAGATATATTTCTTTCCAAAAAATAACATTTTGGGATGCAGAATATGAGCAAACTACTTGTACTTTGTTCATTTTAGTATACTGTATTAACTGCTCTCCTCTACATTGGGAAAGCAAACACAAATTGGGTGATTGCTTTGCGGCACGCCTCCGTGCAGTGGCGTGACCTTGAGCTTCCGGTATCTTGCTACTTCAATTCTCTCCCACTTTCACTGGCCCCTCGTCCTCAGGGTCTTACACTGTTCCAATAAGCTCAATGTAAGCTTGAGGAACAGCACCTCATCCTTCTACTAGGCACTTTACAACCTTCCAATTTCAACATTAACATCCAAAGTTGTTGAACTCAATCACCACTCGCATTTTCTCTTGGAAATTCTGTAATCATTTACACATCCTCTAGATCCATCTTTTCTACATTTTGCCTTGCATTGTTTTTGTCATTTAATCTCTTCTGCCTTCATTCCCTGGGTCTGTACTTGCTTAAAAGTCATTAACCTCTAACAACTTCCAATTCTGATGAAAGGTCACTGTCCACAGGTGCTGCCTGACCTTCGGAGGATTTCCAGAATTCTCTATTTTTAATGAAGGTAGTTTCCCCACCAAATTTCCTCCCTTATAATGACGGAGTCACAGAACCAAAGGTATTGGTTATAACCAACCTATCATTCCACCACCAACCCTCCCCTCCCCCAGCCCTTCACAGCTGCCTCTCCCAGTGCCTATAGTTCCCACGTGGCCTTGCCCAGCAAATGGCAGAAAACCCAAATGAAACCTGGTGCCTTCCTGGTCTATGTCTGTGTCTATGTCAGTTACTCAGGGCGCAGGAGCTTGCACAGGCTCAGCTGAGCCGAGGAAATTTAGCCAAGGTTCCTGCCCCTGTTCGCTATCAGGTGACCACCAACTGTAAGTTTTTATTAAAAATTAGTTCTTGGGATGTGAGTGTCAATTTATTGCCCATCTCCAGTTTCCCAAGAGGGTTTTATATGACTGAAACGCTCGCTAGGCCACTTCAGAGGGCATTTAAGAGTCAATCACATGGGTGTGGGACTGGAGTCACATATTGGCTGGACCAGGTAAGGGTGATGAATTTCCTTCTCTGAGAATATTGGTGAGCCAGTCAGGTTTTTTTCCGACAATCTGGCAGGTCCTGATACTAGCTTTTCATTTCCATTGTTTTAAAAATTGAGTTCAAAATTTTGAACTCACGCCCTCTGGATTACTAATGCAGTAACATGGTCACTGCATGACCCTACCTGATGAGTCTATGTAGATATTGGTTAAGAATGAGATTGACCTCAGCTGCCATGCGCCAAAGATCAAATAGCCTGATGGCATGGTCAAGACTGGTACATGAATAACAGACACTAGAGCAGGATTTTCCTGGTTGCGTGGAAACAGGTCGGTAACAGTGGAAGGGGGTGGGCTGGGAAAATAGTACGGGGGGGAGCAATGTTAGGGCAACTCCCCGACGCATTCCCGCTGCCGGGAAAGTTTCCCAGAGGTGGTCTAGGATGTGGATTGGCTGCCTGCTCCACAGAGGTGAGCAGTCAATTTAAATAATTCAGGCCCGAATTAGGGGTGTATTTTCAGGCTTGCCAGCAGCACAGCATGGGAGAGCTGCCAGCTCAGTAGAGTCAGCCTCCCTACAACACACTGGGGGCCATCGGTATCAAAGTCTCCATTCCTCATTGACAGGGCTGCAGAAAGGAAAGGACGTTCTCACAGCCCCAACAATTCCCCCACACCGGAAGGGATTTCCCTCTGTTCCATGGGGCCTTCTATCATCCCCCGTCTGCGTTATTAATTTAATTTTACACCTCCGTGTTGAGGTGCCCTCGTGGTTCCTGACAAGCCTCAGCGGTGCCCACCCCTCCCAGTGGGGCAGCCGAGGCTCCAGAACTGTCAGCCTTCTGACTGCTGCCAGCAGCAGAGAGCCCGTCCGTCATCTTTAATAGGACATGAGGAGAGGTTGGATAAACTCGGATTGTTTTCACTGGAACGACGGAGGTGGAGGGGCGACATGATAGAGGTTTACAAAGTAATGAGCGGCATGGACAGAGTGGATAGTCAGAAGCTTTTTCCCAGGGTGGAAGAGTCAGTTACTAGAGGACCTATGCTTAAGGTGCGAGGGGCAAAGTTTAGAGGGGATGTGCAGGGCAAGTTCTTTACAAGGTGGTGAGTACCTGGAACTTGCTGCCAGGGGAGGTGGTGGAAGCAGGTACGATAGCGACGTTTAAGAGGCATCTTGACAAATACATGAATAGGATGGGGAATAGAGGGATACAGACCCGGAAGTGCAGAAGGTTTTAGTTTAGACAGGCATCAAGATCGGCGCAGGCTTGGAGGGCCGAATGGCCTGTTCCTGTGCTGTATTGTTCTTTGTTCATTGACAGCGAGCGCGGAGGCATCCAACTAGGATGCTGCCACCGGGAAAATAGCTCCGCCTGTCTGTGTCCCAGCAAGTGCGGGCTCAGGACCCCTATTTGGTCCCAACATCGGGGTCCCGAAGCCCATGGTGAAATCCTGCCTTAAGTTTAAGCACTGAGGTTGGCGATTGTGATGCAAAATCTGAAACAAGGGCCGGAATTTTACCCTTGGCAGACGGAACCGTCCACCGACTGAGAAGTTGGTGTCGAACCCATCTCCCTTGGCCTGGGAATCCAGACTGCATTTTGTGGTCCCCAGGCCTTTAATTGGTCTGAGGCGGGACTTCCACCACATTGAGACTGAAGTCCAGCCTAATGAGCTGCCGACCAATCAGTGGGCCAGCAGCTCTTAGTCCCAGCAGCGCCACCGGGAATAGTGGCCACTGCTGGGACTGCAACCCAGCTGAAGTTGGAAGATGTTGGGGAGCCCCGAAGAACGGGTAAGTTTTTGGGGCCTCACCGGGAGCAATCGGTCGGGCTCCAGAGAGGCAAGGGTGGTCGATTGCGGGGACGGAGTCGTATTAGGCGATGAAGATGGTTGGGGTATCGGGGGCAGCCCTCCATTGGGAACAGGCTGTCTGACCAGGAGGGGCCGCACCCCAGGCCATCAGTAAACCACCTGTTTATTCGGGATTGGGCCACCCGCCAGCCAAGGGTAAAACCCCCGAAGCAGCGGGCGGAGGCCCTAAAGTGGCCGTTAACTGGCCGCTTAAAGGCCTTGATAGGCATGGGATTGTGGGCCGTTTTTTGCCACCACCCGCCCTGTGTAAAGTGGCAGCGGAGTCAGGAGCGGGTCAGGAAGGGCCCCCCGTGAGCCTCCCACTCTATTTTATGGCCCCCCTCCCTGCCACCATCCTGCACTTTGGGGGAGCATTAAATCCCAGCCAAGGTCTAAAAATTAATGCCAAGTGGCTGTCATGAATACATTTATAGCGTCATGATGAAAGGGATCCTAACTACAGTTCAAGGGGAGTCCTTCCTATGATTCAAGTTCAATCCATTTCTCATTCCCAATCCCAACAAGGTAACTTCCGGATGTAAACTCTCACTCCCTATGAATTTCAGTTTCACCATATATGGAGAACATTCTAGGATCGCGTGCTCTAGGTGAACATTGAGACATTTCTGTTGCTCCCAGGTAACATCTCAAATTTCCGCTACGTTCTCACATTACTCCAGAAGACATAAGATATATCGACCACGCTAGATACTTTTCGTAACAGGCTAAAATATTATGCAAATTTACTCGCAAGTCAAATTATTTACAATAGCAATGAAGATAAGTGACACAAACGCAGAGGTATGATAATAAATAGACAAACGAGCTGAGATTCCTTTGCAGCAGTCTTTGCACGATTAACAACAACTTGCATTTATATATCACCCGCAATGTCATAAAACATCCCAAGGTGCTCCACAGCAGTGCAAAGTTTGATACTGAGCCACACTTGGAGGTATTAGGACAAGTGACCAACAGCTTGATTTTAAGGAGTGTCTTAAAGAAGGAAAGAGACAGAGAGAGGTAGAGAGGCGGAGAGGTTTAGGGAGAGAATTTCAGAGCTTAGGGTCTAGGCTGCTCAAGGCACGGCCGTCAATGGTGGAGCAATTAAAATTACATAGGTGCAGGCCCATAGAACTGTTGTCCTCGCAGTCAGGCAAGACTAAGCTGTAGGCAAGTTTTTAAATCCTCAACACTCTTATAAATAGGCTATACTTTCAAGATCAGCCTCTTACACAGAGCTAATCTAGTTGAATAATGATTTTACAACCTATAAAAGGCAGGTATGACAATGGCAGCCTGAGGTGTTTAATGCTCACTGTCAATGCATGAGTCATTTCACAAGAGCACCCTTTTCGACTGGATTACAGTAACTCGACTGTAGTTTAATGAGGCTGTACTTGTTGCGTTTCTTGGTCGTTTGACTCTTAACTTTGCCATCAAAACTTTAGTACGTTAAAGGAAATGGGATGGTGTCGCGGGATCTTTTACGTCCGCCCGAGAAAGCAGACGGGAACTCACTTTAACATCTCACCCCGAAAGATGGCACCTCCGACACCATGCATGGTTCCAAGATGAGATCTGTGAGAACATATTTCTACCAGCTTATAACCAGCGAGAATGTTTTCTCAGGCCAGGCAGCTGTCAGGGAGCCTCACCTGCCACCCATGAGCTTGACTGACAGGCAAGAGGTGAGCCTCCCCCACCAGGAACACCAAATCAGAAAATGAAATGGAATATGAAAAGATGCAGATACTTACAAAGACCACACCGTGATCCTCCTTCAAAGACAAACCCATTGGGAATAGCTCCATAACGTCTCATGTCGGAGAGCTTCCACTGACCAATGATGATTGGCGGAACATCCCGCACCAACACAAAGATATTATTGCAAAAATGGAGGGTCGCAGGTCCACTCTCCAGCTTGGTACCAGGTAACACAGAAACATGGAATCTGTGAACTGAGATCACAAGACAACACTAAAGGAATGATAGCAGATTCTAAAAACACCTTTAAAAATGCCTTAGCAAATATGCCAACAATTGTAACTCACTCTCCACAAGACAGCCTTACTACCCTTCTACAACTCAGCTCCTTCAATGTCGACCTTTTGTGAACCCCCTACTTCCTTCACCCCACCATTGGTGGCCGCACCTTCAGCTGTCCAGACCCTAAGCTATGAAATTCTGTATCCTAAATCTCTCCGCCCCTCTTTACTCCTTTGAGTCACTTGTCCTAATACCTCCTCCTTTGGCTTGGTGTTAACATTTGTCTGATCATTCTCTTGTGAGCCCCTTGGAATGCTTTACCACATTAAAGATGCTATATCAATGCAAGTTGTTGTTGTCACTGTTGGCAGTTTTTTACTTAAACTTTTCTTGGTAGGTAATTGGGGACTAGACAACGTTACACTCAATGTCACAGGGAAAGCAGTACACCATCAGAAAATTGAGGCAATCTCCAGTGATACTTTTCTCAGGTAGGGATGAGGGACCTTTGTGGGTGACAATCCAGTGTACCAGGCACAGGAGACATAGTCAGAGAGTCAATACAGCACAGAAGGAGACCATTTGGCCCATTGAGTCCATGCTCTGTAGAGCAATCCAATCAGCCCCATTGCCCCGCTCTATCCCCGTAGCCCTGCAAGTTTATCATGCCAATCCAATTTCCTTTTGAAATCACTGATTGTGGAGAACTTGGATGACACCATTTACAATTGACCCTTGCACAAGAGGAAATCATTGGGCCCCCTACTCTCGGAATCACTGCCCCACCCCACCACTCTCACTGCCTGGAGTAAAGTAGAGCTTCATTGTGCCCAATGTGGAGCTTCAGTGACTGAGAAGATCATTACGAGCAGCCTTCCACTAAGAGCTACTCAGGTCACAGTTCAAAACTAAAGCAAGGGCAGAGAAGTAGAAACAGTGATTGAAGGAAAGCCTCACAGGACAGGAAAATAAAATGTCCTATTGTACAGTGAGCGTCTACTGTTGCTGTAATTAAATCCAAGTACCATGCATTCTGATGAAATGCAGTTGTACTGATTGATGAAGGCATCACTTACAAACAATCAACTGGCAACTGGCTCTCTGTCATCACAGAATGGCTTTCCAAATTTACTCAGAAACAAACACATCAGTTGGCAAAGCACCTTGACCTCGTGTTCACATGCAAACTATCCAACACTTAACACCTTGCACATTCGGTTCCTTGCAAAGACCTTCTGGTGTAAGTGTCATTGAACAGTAATGAGGGAAGGATAGATGGGAGAGGAGGTGAGGGGAGAGCGGGGGCGGTAGGGGCGGTAGGGGGTAGAGAAGGTCATAAAAAGAAGCATGGCGAGCAAAAAGAAAAAAAAATAAACAACAACTGGCATTTATACAGCACCTTTAACCTAGTAAAAGGTCCCAAGACACTTTGCAAAAGAGCAAATCAGGCAAAATTCGACACCAAGCCACAAATATTAGGACAGGTGACCAAAAGCTCAGTCAAAGAGGTAGGTTTTGAGGAGCATCTTAAAGATGTAGAGAGACGGAAAGGTTTAAAGAGGGAATTCCAGAATTTAGGGCCTGGTCAGCTGAAGGCATGGCTGCCAATGGTGGGCAAAGGAAAATTAAATTCTATTATTTCAATACCAACATCACCAGGAGGTGTCCTGACATTTTGGCCAAAACTGACTGCCAAACTGCTCTGTGGCTGACCAATGACAAGTGATTCAGAAAGATGAAAGTTTCTCAAGGAGCCATTTATTGAGCAGGGAGGTGGGATTTGGGCTGCACTTGAAATGGGTGGCATTAAAATTGAAATGCTACAAATTAATCGGTAATTTGAACCCATGTTGGTAATAGCCAGTGTTGGAGGGATGCCCACCTGTGTGACATACGAACATACATACAAACATATGAATTAGGAGCAGGAGTAGGCCACTCGGCCTCTCAAGCCTGCTTCGCCATTCAACAAGATCATGGCTGATCTGATTGCAACCTCAACTCCACATTCCCGCCTACCCCCAATAACCGATGACCAGGTATACTGTTGGAGTTTAACTAACTAACACCAGGCAGCTAACCAGCACAAAGCACTGGTACACTTTCTAATACTTGTGTAGTTCAAACACCCCTGCAAGGTTAACCCTGTGAGCTCTTTCTAGCATTGAGTGATGAGAATCCCAGCAACCAGATCCATCCCTACTGGACCCATCAGGCGAGTTGTTCAATCATTAACAGATCAATAGGTTCTTGTTGGGGAACAGGATCAAGGGATATGGATCAAATAGCTCATGTTCACTTGCTCTATTCATCCAGCAGGTACAGGCCTTAAACTGGTACTTGTAATATAATAATTTCCTTAATTTTATATTGAAATTTAATCCTGAAATAGTGTAGCGGTGGGGTTAAGTACCAAATGGCATGGATTTAAAATAAACTTAGCCTTGCATTCAACCTTTCCAAGTCTGATTTTTGGTGCTCAAATATAAATGGAGTTGAGATACAGAACAGCCATGATCTTATTGAAGGTTGGAGCAGACTCGAGGGGCTGTATGGCCTACTCCTGAATCCTGGAGAACTGTACATTTACCTGGGTCAGGTACTGGATCTGTCAGAGGATTGACTCAACTCCAACCACTGATCACCAGCCATAACATCTTGGAGTCAATTCAACCCCCAAAAGAGACCAGTTCAAATGATCAAAGAGCAGTGCCTTCCATTTCAGTGAAAAAGAATAGTCACGTTCTGTCATGTCTCCCAATATCTAACAACCAAGCAATACCTTTCAGGGTGATGTCAGGAAGCACTTACACACACTAAGGGTACTGAAAATCTGGAAATCTCCCCCACAAAAAATGCTGGTGGGGGGGCAATTAATTGAAAATTTCAAAACTGAAGTTGAGAGATTTTTGTTAAGCAAGGGTTACAGAACCAAAAGCCAGTAGATGGAGATAAAATACAGATCAACCATGATCCAATTGAATGGCAGGACAGGTTCAAGCAGCTAAATAGCCGTACGGACATACGAGTTAGGAGCTGGAGTAGGCCACTCGGCCCCTCGAGCCTGCTCCGCCATTCAATAAGATCATGGCTGAATTGATTACTCCACATTTCCACCTACCCCTGATAACCTTTCACCCCCTTGCTGATCAAAAATCTGTCTATCTCTGCCTTAAAAATATTCAAAGACTCTGCTTCCACCGCCTTTTGAGGAAGAGAGTTCCAAAGATTCACGACCCTCTGAGAGAAAAAATTTCTCCTCATCTCTGTCTTAAATGAGAGACCCCTTATTTTTAAACAGTGACCCCAAGTTCTAGATTCTCCCACAAGGGGAAACATCCTTTCCACATCCACTCTGTCAAGACCCCTCAGGATCTTATATTTTTCAATCAAGTCACCTCTTACTCTTCTAAATTCCAGCAGATGCAACCTAGCCTTTCCAAACATTCCTCATAAGACAACTCGCCCACTCAAGGTATTAGTCCAGTAAACCTTCTCTGAACTGTTTCCTTTTCCTGCATTTACATCCTTAAAAAAGAACAATACTGTACACAGTTCTCCAGATGTGGTCTCACCAAACCCCTGTATTACTGAAGCATAACCTCTCTACTTTTGTATTCAATTCCCCTTGCAATAAACAATAACATTCTATTAGCTTTCCTAATTACTTGCTGTACTTGCACACTCACCTTTTGTGATTCGTGTATTAGGACACCCAGAGCCCTCTGCATCTCAGAGTTCTGCAATCTCTCACCATTTAGATAATATGCTTCTTTTTTATTCTTCCTGCCAAAATGGACAATTTCACATTTTCCCATATTATACTCCATTTGCCAGATCTTTGTCCACTCACGTAACCTATCTCTGTCACCTCCTTATGTCCTCTTCATAACTTACTTTCCTACCTATCTTTGTGTCATCAGCAAATTTAGCAACCATACCTTCGGTCCCTTCATCCAAGTCATTTATATAAATTGTAAAAGGTTGAGGCTCCAGCACTGATCCCTGTGGCACACCAGTTACATCTTGCCAACCAGAAAATGACCCATTGATGCCTACTCTCTGTTTCCTGTTAGCTAGCCAATCTTCTATCCATGCCAATATGTTACCCCCTACACCCATGAGCTTTTATTTTCTGCAATAACCTTTAATGTGGCACTTTATCAAATGCCTTCTGGAAAACTAAGTACAATACATCCACAGGTTCCCTTTCATCCACAGCACATGTTATTTCCTCAAAGTACTCCAGTAAGTTGGTTAAACATAATTTCTCTTTCATGAAACCATGTTGACTCTGTCTGATTACCTTGAATTTTTCTAAATGCCCTGCTGCAACATCTTTAATAATAATTTCTAACATTTTCCCTATGACAGATGCTAAGCTAACTGGCCTGTAGTTTCCTGCTTTCTGTCTCCCTCCCTTTTTGAATAAAAGGAGTTACATTCACTATTTTACAATCTAATGGAACCTTCCTGAAACTGGGGAATTTTGGAAAATTAAAACCAACGCATCAACTATGTCACTAGCCACTTCTCTTAATACCCTAGGATGAAGTCCACCAGGACCCGGGGACTTGTCAGCCCGCAGCTCCAACAATTTGCTCAGTACCATTTCCCTGGTGATTGTAATTTTCTTGAGTTCCTCCCTTTCTTCTATTTCCTGATTTACAGCTATTTCTGGGATGTTACTTGTATCCTCTATAGTGAAGACCGATGCAAAATACCTGTTCAATTCATCTGCCATCTCCTTATTATCCATTATTAATTCCCCAGACTCACTTTCTATAGGACCAACATTCACTTTGTTAACTCTCTTCTTTTCAATATCTATAGAAACTCTTACTCTCTGTCTGTCTTTAGATATCTTGCTAACTTTTTCTTGTACTCTAATTTTTCCCTCATTATTAATCTTTTAGTCATTCTTTTCTGTTTTTTATATTCTGTCCAGTCTTCTGACTTGCCACCCATCCTTGTGTAATAATATGCTTTTTCTTTAAGTTTGATACTATCTTTAACATTTTTAGTTAACCACAGATGGTGGGTCCTCCCCTTGGAATTTTTCTTTCTCGTTGGAGTGTATCTGATCTGTGTATTCTGAAGTATCCCCTTAAATGTCTGCCACTGCATCTCTATTGACCTATCCATTAACCTAATTTGCCAGTTCACTTTAGCGAGCTCTGCTTTTATGCCCTCATAATTGCCCTTATTTAAGTTTAAAATATTAGTCTTGGACCCACTCTTCTCTCCCTCAAACTGAATGTAAACTTCAATCTTATTATGATCGCTGCTGCCTAGGGGCGCCTTCACTATGAGGTCATTAATTAATCCTATCTCATTGCACAATACCAGATCTCATATAGCCTGCTCTCTGATTGGCTCTAGACGTGCTGTTCCTAGAAACTATCCCGAAAACACTCTATGAACTCCTCATCTAGGCTACCTTTGCCCACCTCCTTCTCCTGTTCCCATGCAAATAAATAATTTTATTTTAATTCTGAACCTGGAGTGTGAGCTGACATGGACATTTTTGTTTCAGACTATTTGATTGACCAGTCAGGGACCCAGATTTCAAGCACAGAGCAACCCTCGCAGTAAGTCTGTCCTTGTTGCAGTATCGGCAAGAGATCTGCAAAGGTCTGAAAACTCAAACCCTTTTAAACATTTTGGGTACCAAACCCTCAGTGGAAATTACGAATGCGGCACACAGGAGCAGACCACACAGCCCCTCGAGCCTGCTCCGCCATTCTATTAGATCATGGTTGATCAGTATCTTAAATCCATCCACCCGCCTTGGTTCCGTAGCTCTTAATACACTTGCCTAACAAGAATTTGGCAGTCTCAGTATTAAAATTTTTAATTGCCACCCTCCCAGTCTCAACAGTCTTTTTTTAAGGAGGGGCCTCCAGATTTTCACCACCCTTTGTGTGAAGAGGTGTTTCCTGACATTGCTTCTGAATGGCCTCACTCTAATTTTAAGGTTCTAACTTCTTGTTCCAGACTTCCCCACCAGAAGAAATAGTTCCTCTATCTTTAATCATTGTAAACACCTCAATTAGATCACCCACGAGCTACAAACAAAATCTTCACAAAGGATTTTGGTCAGCCTCAGTTACCTTCTCCAAGGCTGTAGCGAGTCCGTATATCCCATGCACACATAGTTTCCTTGTTCTCAAATGCCAATAGCACAGTTTGTCCCAGACAAATTATTGCGAGGATGTGATTCACACCCTCCAGGGACAGGCCGGGATCCAAACCACATATGTCCTCCAGAGTCACACTGCTCCTCTCCTTATGGCCTTTGCTCTTCTCAGACTTGTCTTTGAACACCAGCATTAGCAAACAGTCTGAAAACAAATAATCAAAAAGAATGGAACTGAATGCTTTTTTGATAAACTCATGTGTCACACACAAGCAAAATCCTGGAAAGAAAGACTCTCATTTATATAGTGCCTTTCATGATCTCAGGATGTCTCAAGGTGTTTCACACCCAATGAAGTACATTTTGAAGTATACTCATGCATGCAATGTAGGAAATGTTATCACCAATTTGTACACTGCAAGCTCCCACAAACAGCAATGTGATAATGACCAGATAGTCTGGTAAGGACACTGGGGAGAACTCCCCTGCTGTTCTTCAAAATAGTGCCATGGGATCTTTCATGTCCTTAGAGAGTAGACAGTGTCTCAGTTTAACATCTTACTAAAAGCCTGCACTTCTGACAGTGCAGTGCTCCCTCAGTACTGCACTGGGAGTGTCCGCTTTGATCGGGTTCTCAAGCCCCTGAAGTGGAGCTTGAACTCACGACCTTCCGACTCGGAGACAAGACTGCACAGCCGAGGATAATATGGTCCAAAATAATTTTTTCTTCATTAATTAATATCTCAAACCAACTAGAAGTGCATAACTGCATTCAGAGCCATGGAAATCTGGATCCAGTTTTACCTTGTATTTTATGAACACTAGCAGATCTCCCAAGAGGGGTGATATCAAATTGTGACAGAGACGTTGTGCGGCAGTTACATGAAGTGCATCTATTACACAGGGCTTTTAATAAATAGGCATTGTATTTGTCTACTTCCAATCTTGTGAAATCTCACCAGTGCACACATACCCCTACCTTGCACAATACATTCTCTCCCCAGTCTCAACAAACCCCCCCTCCTCTACATGTCACCAGGCTCCAGGAGATTAGTTTCCAGTTCCTCTACCCTGCCCAGTTCCTCCAACATGTACCCTCACCCATTTCCTCCATAGCCACCCACTGCCCCCTCACTCCCCCAATCCCCCCACTCCCTTCCCACCCCCCCCCCCCCCCCATCCATTGAGCAATCCCTCTCTTCTGACAGATTTGCCTGTCTTTATGCTCCTGGCTGTTTGAGAGCAGTTGTATTTTGCCGTCAAGTGAACCCAACAGCTGTCAGCACAAACAGCTGCAAAAACAGCAACTTCAAAGATTCCTAATCCATTCACAAGATTCACTCACTCTGCCACTCAATTTCACCTAGCAGGCAAGGCCCTGAATAAATAAATCCATCAGGAGTAACTGAGTAAAACCGCCTTTGCTGTGTGCAGTGTGTGCCATTGTTGTCAAGGCCTTCCGCGACAGGTGGGCACCACAGGGAATGAAGGCTCTGGTAGATACTGGGAATATCATTTAGTTGCTCAGGTCCATTTTCATTTAGTTGGGACATAATTTCTTATTTTAGCTTCTTTAGATTGATTAAAAAGAAAGAACTTTATATATATATAGCGTAGTCACTGTTGTAATGTAGGAAGTAGTGACAATGGCCGGGGTTTAACGCAGAGGCGCTGGCCCTGCCCACTGGCTCGAAGGTCGAGGATGAGCCCACCTCCAATCAGAGGGCCGGCAGCTCTTTAGTTACAGCAGCACCACCAGGAGTGATGGCCACTGCTGGGACTGCAACTGGCCCCAGACCAAGCCAGCGATGAAGGACTGGAGTTCAGGTAAAGGGCCAGGCTCATCGGAGCCAGTCCAGCAGGACATGGCATGGAGTGGGTAGAGGCCGGGGTCCAGGAAGGAGCTGAATTACGCCAGGCATCCTTGTCCACTGGGGAGGCCCTCTGTGGAGCACAGGGTGGCCAAACAGGAGGGACCACCCCTTCCATCTGAGCCTGCAGACAGGCCAGCAGACTGTGGCAGCCTCACCACATGGCATGGACAACCACTGCCATTGTTAAAACAATGCCGGTTGGAAGACACCCTTAAATAGCCACTAATTAGCCACTTAAAGGCCTCAGTTGGCCAAAGGGTGGGTAGGCCGCCTGCAACCTACCCCACCCCACCCCACCCCCCTCCCTCCACCCCACCATCCGACCTGATTTTACGCCTCCCTCACCTTGCAGCTTGCTCCCGGAGGGCAGGGGGATATAAAATTCTGGCCAATTTGTGGACGGCAAGCTCCCAGAAACAGCAATGTGATAATGACCAGAGAATCAATGATAAAAACAGAAAGTGCTAGAAATACTCAGCAGGTCAGGCTGCATCTGTGGGGAGAGAAGCAGAGTTAACGTTTCAGGTCGATGACCTGTTTCTCTCTCCAGATGCTGCTGAACCTACTGAGTATTTCCAGCACGCTCAGTGTTTTGATTTTCTGTTACTGTTTCTTGGTCATGTTGGTTGAGGGATGAATATTTTCCTGGACACCAGGAAGAAGACCCCTACTCTTCTTCAAAATAGTGGCCTTGAGATCCTTGACCCTAGTGGGCAGACAGGGGCCTCAGTTTAACGTCTCATCCAAAAGGCGGCACCTCCAACAGGTCAGCATTCCCTCCGTACTGCACTGGCAGTGCCAGTCTAGATTTTGTGCTCAAGTCTCTGGAGTGGGATGCAAGCCCACAACCTTGGGGCTCAGAGGTGGGAGTTGTTACCCTCTGAGCAACAGCTGACATGTTTAAAACATATGTTTATTAATTAATGCCATCCTTAAAAGGGTACTTGTGCTGTGTTACCCATCAGAATAGGTCCTTAAGCAGCTAACATTCCCATACTGCCCAGCCCCATTCAAACTGTCAATGGATCCAATCCATATTTCCATGGGTTTTCTGCATTCTCTTGCTAGATTTTTAAAATAAAAGTAATTCACAGCTTCCCCACAAAGAAACGTGCCAAAAAGTAGTCTTTAACATACTGAAAAAAATATTGCTACAGCAAACAAATCAAACAAAACTATTTACATGGTTTCAACGACACAGAAACAAATCATTGGGCTCAACAGATGCAGACTGTGTGTGCTCAGTGTTACAATTAATGTTTTAACTCATTTTACAAACCTCTTCTCTCCCTTCACTATAAATTAATTTACAAAGACCAGTTTGTGCCACTCTCAAATGAGCAATTGACAAAATGTTATAACAGCCACTGGTTGACTGTAGGTCAGAAGAGCTGATTGAGATGCCAAACTGCATGTCACACACTGGTCAAAATAGGACACAGAAACTACTTGATTGCTTTGATTACAAACAAATAAAAAGCCCCACTCTGTACCCAGCGAGCTGGGTTGCAGTCAGTTTCCTAACACCCAGTCCCCCAAAGCTGTTCCCCAGACAGTGAAATATAGACAAGTGAGTAAAACTGCAGACACGTACCTGCTACAGGAGAAGGTTTCCGAAGCACCAGCCATCTATTTTTCCACTGGACGGATACATGTATAGGTATATGAAAAAGAAACAACGCACAGTTAACAAACCACCCCACACCTTAAATCCACAAGCCACTCGACCCTAATATTTTTTTGCTCCTGCAGATTCACAAACCTTTTTTCCATCTCTCAATTTTACTTGCCCTTCCGCGACAACCGAATCCGTCATCTTCAGTCATGGTTCTAAACAGCTGCAAACTCTCAGGGTCACTTTCAAAATAGCTTGGTGAGCTGTGCGATCCCAGAGCCCTGACCAGACCAGAGAGAGGAGCAAGCGCTCACTGACGTCTCTCCCCCTCTAGTTGCACCGCCCACCAGAACCATGTGTGAAGCCGAACACTCTTCTTAAAGGAGAAGGCCACCCTCACAATGTAAAGCACTTTCCCTCTTTATGGATCTACCAAAAAGTATCTTTACCCATTGGTGTTTGCTTTAATTTGGACATGGGGCATGTTATGAAACTATACCGGAACCTAAATTTATCGCTTTGCTGTTTGTGGGATTCTGCTGTGCCGGTTGCCATATTTCCTACAATGCAACCATTTTATTTAAATCATTCTTGGGATGTGAGCATCACTGGCTAGGCCAGCATTTATTGGCCAAACATCTTTGCCCTTGAGAAGGTGTTGGTGAGCCGCCTTCTTGAATCGCTGCATTCCATCTGGTGTAGGTACAGCAACAGTGCTGTTAGGGAGGAAATTGCAGGATTTTGTCCCAGTGACAGTAAAGGAACAGCGATATAGTTCCAAGACAGTATGGTGTGCGGCTTAGAGGGGAACTTGCAGGTGGTGGTGTTCCCATGCATCTGCTGCCCTCGTCCTTCTAGGTGGTAGAGGTCGTGGGTTTGGAAGGTACTGTCAAAGAACCGGCTATGTTTCAAAAGTACTTCATTGGCTATGAAGCGCTTTGGGACACACTGAGGTCATGAAAGGCACTATATAAATGCAAGGATTCAAGTCTTTTTAAATGGTCACGCACAGCAAGCTCCCACAAACAGCAACATGATAATGACCAGATGATCTGGTCATTACCAGCGCACCATGACTGCAATGGTGTTCAAAGTACAGGATGCACTGCAGCAACTCAGCAAGGCTCCTTCGAGCTTCCACTCCAGGACTTGAGCACAAAAATCTAGGCTGACACTCCAATGCAGTACTGAGGGAGTGCTGCACTGTCGGAGATGCCATCTTTCAGATGTGATACTAAACTAAGTCCCCATCTATCCTCTCAAATAGATGTAAAAGATCCCATGACATTATTTTGAAGAAGAGCAAGGGAATCATCTCCATTTAGAGTGGCACAGTGGCGCAGTGGTTAGCACCGCAGCCTCACAGCTACAGCGACCCGGGTTCAATTCTGGGTCCTGCCTGTGTGGAGTTTGCAAGTTCTCCCTGTGTCTGTGTGGGTTTCCTCCGGGTGCTCCGGTTTCCTCCCACAGCCAAAAGACTTGCAGGTTGATAGGTAAATTGGCCATTATAAATTGCCACTAGTATAGGTAGGTGGTAGGGGAATATAGGGACAGGTGAGGATGTGGTAGAAATATGGGATTAGTGTAGGATTAGTATAAATGGTCGGCACAGACTCGAAGGGCCTGTTTCAGTGCTGTTTAGTTTAGTTATACAGCACTGAAACAGGCCCTTCGGCCCACCGAGTCTGTGCCGACCATCAACCACCCATTTATACTAATCCTACACTAATTCCATATTCCTACCACATCCCCACCTGTCCCTATATTTTCCTCCCACCTACCTATATTAGGGGCAATTGCTAATTACCTATCAATGCTGTATCTCTAAATCTAAAAATCTAAAAAAATTGTCCTGGCCAATATTTATCAGCATCACAAACAACAGATCATCTGGTCATTATCATGTTGCTGTTTGTGGGAGCTTGCTGTGCATGAATTGGCTGTCACATTTCCTACATCACAACAGTGGCTTCATATTAGAAGTAGCTCATTGACTGTAATGCACTTTGGGATGTCCTGAGTTCGTGAAAGGTGCTATAGAAATGCAAGTCCTTCTTCTTCCTTTCAGAACCTTAAGCTGTCCCAAAGTACTTTACAGCCAATTAAGCATTTTTGAAGAATAATCACTAGTGTAAACACAGCGGCCAATGATGATGCACAGCCAGGTCCCACAAAGAGAAAAGTGATAATGCCCAGGTTTTATGGATAATGGTTGAGAGATAAATATTGGCCAGGAGAGCTCCCTACTCTGAATCAAGAGAGTGCCTTGGGATCATTTACATCTACCTGAGAGGATAGAAGGGACCTCAGTTTAATACCACACCTGGAAGATGATGCCAACGACATGCAGTATTCCATTGAACTGTTGACCTAGATTTTTTGAACTCATATCTCTGGAGTGGGGCTTAAACCCACAACCTTCCGGTTTAAAGTTGAGAGTACTACATTCTGAGCCACAGCTGATAACTTTCAACAGTGACACTCAATTCAAAACAGCTAAGGCTAATTTCAGGAAATTCTTCACACAAAGAGCTATTAATAAAATCAGGGATAGTGTGGTAGAATTTAAAACCCTGAGACCTTCTTCATTTCAGAACCAATTTGATGTTACAGTGTGGGGCATTAGGTTCTCTCTGGATGGATGAATTAAGATGGGCTGAATGGAGTTCCTCATCAGTAAATCCAGCCCCTTACCTAAGTGGAAAAGTCAAGGAGCCAGTTTTCTTTAGGCTCTGCCAGGGTAAGGCAGTCAATGTAGGCATCTGGTAAAATTCATTGTCTCTTACAATGCAAAAAAATCAAACCCCATTGTAAACGTAGGGTCACTCATTCACAGTGATCAAATAGATCACATTCCATTTTTATTACATCTTATTCCAAGATATTTTTAACCAGTGTTTATGATTTATGATTATAGGCAGTTTCAGGCTTATTTCCAAAATAGACCAACTCTATTGCTGAAAAAAAAGGAGATGCTGTCAAAGCTTTTTGTCTTGCACTCATCAAGACAGACGCTAGAAAGCAAAATTTCAAAGAGAGCAACAATTTATACTGCATGAGAAAAGAGTGCTGATTGGTTGGCAAGTCGTCTCTGATTGGTCGAGGCATTGCCATGGATAATGCACAGGGAACTATTGTCCCCCACATTTCTTTTTCATACAAAAAAGGCACGACGCCTGGACATGTTCCTTTTGCCTGCAGAGGACAGGTCCCTGTGTATGAATATATGTAGCTGCCAACCTTCCCTCCCCAACCAAGGTCCTGTGCATTCTCTGAATAAGGGAGCAGTGACAAATACTATACCATGGGATGAATTTTACAGATCCCCTGATGTCGGGGTTCGTGGCTGGGGGTTCGGGAGAGGGCCTCATATTGCCGACGGCGCCGAGGCATCGTGGCATCTCCCCCTTGCCCCTCGACAACAGGACCCCTTTAAATAAATTTAAATAAATGTATTCATTATACTTACGCCGCCGCCTTCCATCCCAGTGTGACCTTCCTGCCACTGGCCGGCAGTCCTGTGCCTTTGGATACCCGACCAGGGAAACGAAGCGGAACACTGATGGGGAGGGGGGAGGAGGTACATTTCTCAGTGAGGGAGGGGGGAGCAGAGTCAAAGTGACATCATTGGTGTAGGGGATAGTGGGGAGGGTCATAGGTTAAAGTTTATGCACTTTGTTGTGGGGGGAGGTCAGGTGGACAAGGTAAGTGTTTTGTTGTGGGGGGGAAAGAGGGTCAGTAATTAATTTAATTGTTACTGGGCGGGTGGGAGAGGGGCAAAATATATGTATTTAATTTTTTTCATTCACCTTAGCTTGAATATTTAAATTTAACGGTAGGGCTCAAAGCCCTTTAAAAATGGCGTCACGCCTGCTCACCGGCAACTGATGCCATTGCCAGGGACAGAAGCCCATCCCCTCCACATCACCGGAGGGTGGGAGGGCAGCCTGCCCCTGCTATTTAAATGAGCCACCGCGCTTAGGATCACGACAGCTCCATGACATGCAGCCTGCACGGGCAGGCCGCCATTGGTCGACGGGTTTCTAAAATTCAGCCCCGTGTGTATAGATATGAAACAAGAACACACTCAACCCCTCCAATACACACTATTAAATATTCAAGGGAATGGTAGCATATCGATTATAATTTAATAATCCAGAGGCCTGAACGAATGCTTGAGGCATGAGTTAGAATTCCACCAGGGCAGCTGGGGAATTTAAATTCAATTAATTAAATGAATCTAGAATTAAGAAAAGCTAATATCAGTAATGGTGACCATGAAACCATTGTTGATTGTTGTAAAAACCATCTGGTTCACTCATATCCTCCAGGGTAGCAAATCTGCCATCCTTACCTGGTCTGGCCTGGTCTGTGACTCCAGTCCCACAGTGATGTGGTTGACTCTGCCCTCTGAAATGGTCTAGTAAGCCACTCAGTGGTATCAAACCGCCACAAAAAAGTCGAATAAGAATAAAACCAATGGACCACCGGCAACGACCTTGGCACCAGATATAACAAAGGCGCATCCAGTCAACCATGCAAAGTCCTCTCCTTACTAACATCTGGGGACTTGTGTCAAAGTTGGGAGAGCTGTCCCACAGACTAGTCAAGCAACAGTCTTACATAGTCATATTCACCAAATCATACCTTACAGTATGTCCCAGATTCCTCCATCACCATCCCTGGGTATGTCCTGTCCCACCAGCAAGACAGACCCACCAGAGGTGGCGGCACAGTAGTGTACAGTGGGAGGGAGTGGTCCTGAGAGTCCTCAACATTGACTCCAGGCCCCATGAGGTCCCATGGCATTAGGTCAAACATGGGCAAAGAAACCTCCTGCTGATTCCCACCTGCACCCCCCCTTAGATGATGAATCGGTACTCCTCTATGTTGAACTCCACTGAGAAGAAACACTCAGGGTAACAAGGGTACAGAATGTACTCTGGGTCGGGGACTTCAATATTCTTTCACCAAGAGTGGCTCAGCAGCACCATTACTTTTATTTAATCTGTTTATGGGATGTGAGCGATGCTGGAAAGGCCAGTATTTTTGCCCATTTCTAATTGCCCTTGAGAAGGTGGTGGTAAGCTGCCTTCTTAAACTGCTGCAGTCCATGTGGTATAGGTACAGCCTGCAGGTTCTTAGGTAGTTAGTTCCAGGATTTTGACCCAACAACAGTGAAGGAACAGTGATATAGTTCCAAGTCAGGAGGGTGTGTGACTTGGAGGAGAACTTGCAAGTGGTGGTGTTCCCATGCATCTGCTAAAGCAGCTGGCCAGGTTCTGAAGGACATACCTGCCAGATTAGGCCTGCAGCTGATGGTGAGAGAACCAACAAGAGGGAAAAACCTACTTGACCTAGTCCTCACCAATCTACCTGTTGCAGATGCATCTATCCATGACAGTATCCATGACCACCGCACAGTCCTGTGGAAACGTCTTCACACTGAGGACACCCTCCATCGTGTTGTGTGGCAATATCACCATACTAAATGGGATAGATTCAGAACAGATCTAACAGCTCAAAACTGGGCATCCATGAGGCATTGTGAACCATCAGCAGCAGCAGAATTTTATTCCACAACAATCTGTAACCTCATGGCCCAATATATCTGTCTCTCTCTACTATCACCGGCTCACCTAAGTTCAGGTTGGGTTCCGTTAGGACTATTGGCTCCAGACCTCATTACAGCCTTGGTCCAAAAATGGACAAAAGAGCTTGATCAAGCTAGGGGATCAACCCTGGTTTAATGAAGAGTGTGTTAGATCATGTCAGGAGCAGCACCAGGCATATCTAAAAATGAGGGACCAACCTGGTGAAGCTACAACACAGGACTACATGCATGCTAAACAGCAGAAGCAGCATGCGATAGGCAGAGCTACATGATTTCCAGAACTAACAGATCAGATCTTAGCTCTGCAGTCCTGCCATATCCAGACATGAATGGTGGTGGACAATTAAACAACGAACAGGAGGAGGAAGCTCCACAAATATTCCCATCCTCAATGCTGGCAGAGTCCAGCATGTTAGTGCAAAAGACAAGGCTGAAGCATTTGCAACCGTCTTCAGTATTACAAACATGTGGTAAGTGGTGTGGGTGGCTTCCACTTTTCACCTAACAACTGACCACAGATAGTGATTTGTTGGAAATGGTGTATCAGTCCAAGTGATGCACAAGTTCATGGTTCACAGACACCTGTTGAATCTTCTCGGGAGAAAAATCTTTTCAAAGGTGCAGGCCTGGATGTTTGCAGTCGTGAACTTGCTGAGGTGTTATAGATTTCTGGTGGTTAAAACTTCAATCTGAAAGCAGTGGTCACGTTTTAAGTTCTCTACTGCAGCAAGTTGAAGTCTAGTATCAGCAGCAGGGCCTCTTCCTTACTTGGTCCGTTCTCGCAACCTTTCGCTGCAACTGGCTTTCTGTGGTCTTTGTTTGATCTCCCCTCTATCTCCAGGGGACTACCTTTTAAGATAAAAATTAATTTCATTTGAGTCTCTGTCAGGTGACACTGGGCCCTCTCCCCTGGTGTGACCACATAATGCTCCAGGATATGGAAACCATTGCTATCTGTTGGCGTCTAGATGGGGGACCATTCTCTTACAATGGTGCTACATCATACTGTTATGAAGGTGCTTACATTATAAATAATTTTTGAGGAATTGTGTTTGAAAGACTGAAGAGATTCCATAGATGCTGGACTTTTTCTTTTAAAGGGTCACTGGAAGGACACTTGGGATTATGTTTGAAAATAAACACTTACTAGAAGAGGCAATGAAGCAAAATGAACCTAAGGAACCCTGCTGGCTATTGGCGTTGTTAACAGAGAAGTCACATGTCTTGGTTTGTGGCTCAGGAGTTCTGGTTTCATTTTTGGATATTGTTTCAGTTCAGTTGGGGTATAAGCCTGCTAAGACAGAGAAGCCACCAGGTCATCCTTTTCCACCCCTGTGAGAAACCCTGAGTGTAAGAACCGGAGAAACTGAAGCAGCATTTCTCTTGAAAAGCCTGTCAGAATAATCCTCGACATAACCTGAAGAGAACTGCTCCAAAAAAGATCCCAGTGACAGCCGTCTATGTGTACCTGGATGCCAGACCAAAGGGCCAGCTGGGCAGATTCCATATCTTATACTTTTTCTTCAAGGATTAACAAGTATTTGGCCAAAGTTTTTTTTGTCTTTTTTGTAAAGAGATCTTAGAGAAAACTTCTTTATTTTTTCTTTTACCGGTGTGTGAGTGTGTTGGGTTATTTAGAAGGGAACTTTCATATTTCAACCTGTGTGTTATGCAGGCCCCCACCTACCAAGAATGAGGCTGCCAGACACTTGGCTGAAGAATATTTGCATACTAACAGACAGTGCTTGTGGAGACAAAAGGACCATTCCCTGACACATTCAACCCACAATGGATTTTGATCACCAGACATTGAAGGTGTAAGGAAGGGCAGTCCAGAGACTGCTAAGGTGATACAATCCACAAAAGCCAGGACTGGTTGAACCAGCTGGTCACATGACTAACTGGCTGGTCCAGGATTTTTTGAATTAGCCACAGAGTTTTTAAACTCAGAAAGATTGTTTGCTCCTGGAGTGAGAACATAGAACATAGAACATTACAGCGCAGTACAGGCCCTTCAGCCCTCGATGTTGCACCGACCTGTGAAACCATCTGACCTACACTATTCCATTTTCATCCATATGTCTATCCAATGACCACTTAAATGCCCTTAAAGTTGGCGAGTCTACTACTGTTGCAGGCAGGGCGTTCCATGCCCCTACTACTCTCTGTGTAAAGAAACTACCTCTGACATCTGTCCTATATCTATCACCCGTCAACTTAAAGCTATGTCCCCTCGTGTTTGCCATCACCATCCGAGGAAAAAGGCTCTCACTATCCACCCTGTCCAACCCTCTGATTATCTTATATGTCTCTATTAAGTCACCTCTTCTCCTCCTTCTCTCTAACGAAAACAACCTCAAGTCCCTCAGCCTTTCCTCGTAAGACCTTCCCTCCATACCAGGCAACATCCTAGTAAATCTCCTCTGCACCTTTTCCAAAGCTTCCACATCCTTCCTATAATGCGGTGACCAGAACTGCACGCAATACTCCAGGTGCGGCCGCACCAGAGTTCTGTACAGCTGCAGCATGACCTCGTGGCTCCTAAACTCGATCCCCCTACTAATAAAAGCTAACACACCATATGCCTTCTTAACAGCTCTATTAACCTGGGTGGCAACTTTCAGGGATTTATGTACCTGGACACCAAGATCTCTCTGCTCATCTACACTACCAAGAATCTTCCCATTAGCCCAGTATTCTGCAATCCTGTTACTCTTCCGAAGTGAATCACCTCACACTTTTCCGCATTAAACTCCATTTGCCATCTCTCAGCCCAGCTCTGCAGCCTATCTATGTCCCTCTGTAACCTACAACATCCTTCGGCACTATCCACAACTCCACCGACCTTCGTGTCATCCGCAAATTTACTAACCCACCCTTCTACACCCTCATCCAGGTCATTTATGAAAATGACAAACTGCAGTGGCCACAAAACAGATCCTTGCGGTACACCACTAGAAACTATACTCCAGGATGAACATTTACCATCAACCACCACCCTCTGTCTTCTTTCAGCTAGCCAATTTCTGATCCAAAGCACTAATTCACCTTCAATCCCATACTTCTGTATTTTCTGCAATAGCCTACCGTGGGGAACTTTATCAAACGCCTTACTGAAATCCATATAGACCACATCCACGGCTTTACCCTCATCCACCTGTTTGGTCACCTTGTCAAAAAACTCAATAAGGTTTGTGAGGCACGACCTACCCTTCACAAAACCGTGCTGACTATCTCTAATGAACTTATTCTTTTCAAGATGATTATAAATCCTATCTCTTATAACCTTTTCCAACATTTTACCCACAACCGAAGTAAGGCTCACAGGTCTATAATTACCAGGGCTGTCTCTACTCCCCTTCTTGAACAAGGGGACAACATTTGCTATCCTCCAGTCTTCCGGCACTATTCCTGTCGACAATGACGACATAAAAATCAAGGACAAAGGCTCTGCAATCTCCTCCCTAGCTTCCCAGAGAATCCTAGGATAAATCCCATCTGGCCCAGGGGACTTATCTATTTTCACACTTTCCAAAATTGCTAACACCTCCTCCTTGTGAACCTCAATCCCATCTAGCCTAGTCGTCTGTATCTCAGTATTCTCCTCAACAACATTTTCTTTCTCCACTGTAAATACTGACGAAAAATATTCATTTAACACTTCCCCTATCTCCTCCGATTCCACACACAACTTCCCACTACTATCCTTGATTGGCCCTAACCTATCTCTAGTCATTCTTTTATTCTTGATATACCTATAGAAAGCCTTAGGGTTTTCTTTGATCCTATCCGCCAATGACTTCTCGTGTCCTCTCCTTGCTCTTCTTATCTCTCCCTTTAGATCCTTCCTGGCTAGCTTGTAATTCTCAAGCGCCCTAACTGAGCCTTCACGTCTCATCCTAACATAAGCCTTCTTCTTCCTCTTGACAAGCTCTTCAACTTCTTTAGTAAACCACGGCTCCCTCGCTCGACAACTTCCTCCCTGCCTGACAGGTGCATACTTATCAAGGACACGCAGTAGCTGCTCCTTGAATAAGCTCCACATTTCGATTGTGCCCATCCCCTGCAGTTTCCTTCCCCATCCTACGCATCCTAAATCTTGCCTAATCGCATCATAATTTCCTTTCCCCCAGCTATAATTCTTGCCCTGCTGTATATGCCTGTCCCTGCCCATCGCTAAGGTAAACCTAACCGAATTGTGATCACTATCACCAAAGTGCTCACCAACTTCTAAATCTAACACCTGGCCGGGTTCATTACCCAGTACCAAATCCAATGTGGCATCGCCCCTGGTTGGCCTGTCTACATACTGTGTCAGAAAACCCTCCTGCACACACTGGACAAAAACAGACCCATCTAAAGTACTCGAACTATAGTATTTCCAGTCAATATTTGGAAAGTTAAAGTCCCCCATAACCACTACCCTGTTACTCTCGCTCCTGTCAAGAATCATCTTTGCTATCCTTTCCTCTACATCTCTGGAACTATTTGGAGGTCTATAGAAAACTCCCAACAGGGTGACCTCTCCTCTCCTGTTTCTAACCTCGGCCCATACTACCTCAGTAGACGAGTCCTCAAATGTCCTTTCTGCCGCTGTCATACTTTCCTTGATTAACAATGCCAAACCCCCCCCCCTCTTTTACCATCTTCTCTGTTCTTAGTGAAACATCTAAATCCCGGAACCCGCAACATCCATTCCTGTCCCTGCTCTACCCATGTCTCTGAAATGGCCACAACATCGAGATCCCAGGTACCAACCCATGCTGCAAGCTCACCCACCTTATTCCGGATGCTCCTGGCGTTGAAGTAGACACATTTTAAACCAAGCTCTTGCTTGCCAGTGCCCTCTTGTGTCCTTATAACCTTATCCCTGACCTCACTACTCTCAACATCTTGCACACTGGAACTACAATTTAGGTTCCCATCCCCCTGCTGAATTAGTTTAACCCCCCCCCCGAAGAGCACTAGCATATCTCCCCCCCAGGATATTGGTACCCCTCTGGTTCAGGTGAAGACCATCCTGTTTGTAGAGGTCACACCTACCCCAGAAAGAGCCCCAATTATCCAGGAAACCAAAACCCTCCCTCCTACACCATCCCTGCAGCCACGTGTTCAACTCCTCTCTCTCCCTATTCCTCACTTCGCTAGCACGTGGCACGGGCAACAACCCAGAGATAACAACTCTGTTTGTTCTCGCTCTAAGCTTCCACCCTAGCTCCCTGAATTTCTGCCTTAAATCCCCATCTGTCTTCCTACCTATGTCGTTGGTGCCTATGTGTACCACGACTTGGGGCTGCTCCCCCTCCCCCTTGAGGATCCCAAAAACACGATCCGAGACATCACGTACCCTGGCACCTGGGAGGCAACACACCAACCGAGAAGATCTCTCCTGTCTGCTCCCATCTCTTTCTCACAAGCCTCTGGACCCACTGAGAACACATGAACTTCCAGAGAGAAAAGTCTCCTACATCAAACAAGCTTTTCGAAGAATACTGGGCCCCAACAAAAAGCAAGACCTACCTACAATCAAGGACTTTACAGCGAGCTCGAAGAACTGTAACCAAAACCCATCTTCAGATATTGCCTCAAACTTTTCCACTTTATTTCTTCTTCTCTTTTCTGTCTCTATCTGCATGTGTATACATGCTAGCATGGGCGCATCGCATATCCGTAGGCGTTAACCAAATTCGAGTTTTAAGTTGAATAAAGTTCAATCTTTTTTCTTTAAACCTAAGAAAACCTGTTTGGCTAGTTTCTTTGCCTTATAATTGGAAGTTAGTGAACAAGGATTCACGACAGGAGAGCGAAAGAAGCCCGTGTGTTTAAAATTAAACCCTGTTGCGGTAAGACCAGGTGAAGGCTGAGAGGGAATCCGAGACCCCTTTCTCACCTGGTCGTAACAGTGTTAATAAGCTATGCTTCTTTATTGAATAAGTCTTGTTTTATAATAAATTAATAATTTTGTTGTTTATTAAAGAACCCTGGTTGGTGGATTTCATTCTGAAACTAAAATAGAGAAAGTATATAATTGACAGTATCGGTAACTGGGTAAAACATTTAAATATATGTTGTGACCTGTGGATGTGTGGAACTGCAGAAGACAGTGCATTCCTCCATCTTTGGTCGTAACGATACCAACTTATCTTGGTTTGGGCTGTGGAGTCAGTCTGTTTACAGAACCTTTGTTAGTTCATTCCTGTAGCTAGGAACCGTCAACATGTAATGGGCTCCTTTCAATTTCACGAGTTTTCCCCAGAGCTAATTCAGATGCAGTTAATGAGTTTCACTTTTGCAGACAGGCTTTTTTATTGACAGGGCAGGAGGGCCACCTGACCTCTACTCCATTTTGTCTGTGGTACACATGCACATTTTCTTGTGATTCAGTTTAACAATTGATTTTCTATGACATAATTTCTCTAGTCTTTGTCTATTTTGTCATGACTCCTTCTGAACATGACATCAGCAAAAAGTGCTGACTGGATGTTCCAGCTAAGCCTCTCCTGAGGTCCCGAGCATCACAGATGCCAGTCTTCAGCCAATTCAATTCTCATGACATCAAGAAACAGCTGAGCACATTAGATACAGCAAAGGTTATGGGCCTCAACAACATCCGAGCTGTAGTGCTGAAAGCGTGCTCTAGAACAATCAACCTCCTTAGCCAAGCTGTTCCAGTACAGCTACAACACTGGCATTTACCCAATAAAGTGGGAAATTTCCCATATAAACATACACACGAATTAGGAGCAAGAGTAGGCCATTCGGCCCCTTAAGCCTGCTCTGCCATTTGATAAGATCATGGCTGATCTGAATGTGGCCTCAATCCAACTTTCCTGTCTGCCCCACACCCCAATCACATTTGACTCAATTGTCTATCAAGAATCTATCTAAGTCAGCCTTGAATATATGCAAAGAACCAGCCTTCACTGCTCTCTGGGAAAGAGAGATGCACAGACTAATGACCCTCTGAGAGAAAAACACTTCTCCTCATCTCTGATGTAAATGGGAGACCCATTATTTTTAAACTGTGTCACCTAGTTCTAGTCTCGCTCATAGGTGGAAATATCCTTTCAGCATCCATCCTGTCAAGTCCCTGCAGGATCTTACATGTTTCAATAAGGTCAGCTCTCATTCATCTAAATTCCAATGGATATCGGCCCAACCTATTCAACCATTGCTCATAAGATAACTCCTTTACCCCAGGAATCAGTTGATTGTGCAGGTGTCGTTTATCCACAAAAAGCAGGATAAATTCAAGCTGGACAATTACCGCCCCATCAAACTATTCTCAATCATCAGTAAAGTGGTGGAAGGGGTCGGCGACAGTGCTTTCAAGCAGCACTTACTCAGCAATAATCTGCTCACCGATGCTCAGTTTGGGTTCCACCAGGACCACTCAGCTCCAGACCTCAATGACAATCTTGATCCAAATATGGACAAAAGAGCTGAATTCCAAATTTGAGGTGTGAGTGACTGCCCTTGTTATCAACGCAACATTTGATCAAGTAGGGCATTGAGGATCCCTAGTAAAATTGAAGTCACTGGGATCAGAGGGGAAACTCTCCGCTGGTTGGAGTCATATCTAGCACAAAGGAAGATGGTTTAGGTTATTGGTGGCCAATTAACTCAGACCCAGGACATCACTGCAGGAGTTCCTCAGGGTAGTGTCCTAGGTCCAGCCATCTTCAGCTGCTTCATCAATAACCTTACTTCCATCATAAGGTCAGAAGTGAAAGGTTTGCTGATTTGATTTTTTTTTTGATTTAGAGATACAGCACTGAAACAGGCCCTTCGGCCCACCGAGTCTGTGCCGACCATTAACCACCCATTTATACTAATCCTACACTAATCCCATATTCCTACCACATCCTCACCTGTCCCTATATTCCCCTACCACCTATCTATACGAGGAGCAATTTATAATGGCCAATTTACCTATCAACCTGCAAGTCCTTTGGCTGTGGGAGGAAACCGGAGCACCTGGAGGAAACCCACGCAGACACAGGGAGAACTTGCAAACTCCACACAGGCAGTACCCAGAATTGAACCTGGACTGCTGGAGCGGTGAGGCTGCGGTGCTAACCACTGCGCCACTGTGCCGCTGATGTTCAGTTCCACTCACTACTCCTCAGATAATGAAGCAGTCCATGCCTGCATGCAGCAGGACCTGGATAACATTCAGGCTTGGGTTGATAAGTGGAAAATAACATTTGTATCACATAATTGCCAGCCAATGACCATGTCAAACAAGAGAGAATCTTACCATCTCCCCTTGACCTTCAACAGCAATACTATCGCTGAATCTCCCACTATCACTGTCCTGGGGGTTACCATTGACCAGAAACTGAACTGGGCCAGTCATATAAACGCTGTGGCTACAAGAGCAGGTCGGAGACTGAGAATTTTGTGGCGAGTAACTCACCTCCTGATCCTCCAAAGCCTGCCCGCCATTTTCAAGGCACACGTTTAAAGTGTGATGGAATACTTCTCACCTGCCTGGATGAATGCAGCTTAAAAAACACTCAAGAAGCTCAACATCATACAGGACAAGGGCAGCCAACTTAACTGGCACCCCATTCACAACCTTAAACATTGACTCTCTCCACCAGTGGCGCACTATTGCTTTGAAGTGTACCATCTACACTACACTGCAGCAACTCCTTCGACAGCACCTTCCAAATCCACACCCTCTACTCCCTAGAAGGACAAGGGCAGCAGGCGCAAGGGAATACCAGCACCTGCAATTTCCCCTCCAAGCCACACACCATCCTGAATTGGAAATATATCACCATTCCTTCACTGTCACTGGGTCTAAATCCTGGAACTCCATCTCTACCAGCACTGTGGATGTACCTACACCACACGGACTACAGCATAGGAACATAGGAAATAGGAGCAGGGGTAGGCCATTCGGCCCCTCTAACCTGCTCCGACATTCAACCAGATCATGGCTGATCTTCTATCTCAATGCCATTTTCCCGCACTATCCCTATATCCCTAGATATCTTTAATATCTAGAAATTTATCGATCTCTGTCTTGAACATGCTCAATGATTGAGCTTCCACAGCCCTCTGGGGTAGAGAATTGCAAAGATTCACCACCCTCTGAGTGAAGAAATTCCTCCTCATTTCAGTTTTAAATGGCCTACCTCTTATTCTGAGACTGTGCCCCCAGTTCTAGACCCTCCCCAGCCAGGGGAAACATCTTTCCTGCATCAATCTTCTTGAGCCCTGTAAGAATTTTGTATGCTTCAATTAGATCACCTCTCATTGTTCTAAACTCTAGAGCAGGTTTGTCCAACATACAACCCTTGGGCCAGGATCCAGCCGCGGATGTCAACTGTTTCCTGGGCCGTTCTTCATACGACCATACGACCAGATGAATTAGGAGTAGAAGTAGGCCATTCAGCCTGTCCAGCCTGCTCCGCCATTTAATAAGATCATGGCTGATCTATTTCTGTCTTGAATTCCACACTCCAATCTACCCTGATAATCTTTGATTCTCTTGCCTAACAAGAATCTAACCACCTCCGCCTTAAAAATATTCAATCAGCCCGCCTCCATCACCTGCATGTCCCAACAGAGGCAACATGTGAGGAAATTTTGAACTTAAATTGTAGCTTTCTGGAGAGAGAGGGAGAGATCAGAATCTAAATCACAAAAGCATGCCCAGCTGGGAACTCGGAGAGATCCAGCAAAAGCCAAAGAAGGCACTCTGCTATGAATTCTACACTTCAACTTGTGCAGCAGAGAACTGAAAGTGATCCGCTGTCTCCAGATTGAACTCTCAACTACCAGATAAATCTACAAACAACCCAGGCCTGCAACTTTAAAAGAGAAATTGAGCTCCGAGAAGATTCAACAGGTTTACCATGAACCCCGAAAACCTACTTCACTTCAAACCACTTACCCCTTTTCCTCTCTATCTATCTTTTCTTGTGTTTGTGTGTGCGTGTGTGCGTGTGCACATGCGTGTGCTTGTGAATACTTGTGTGGGTACGATTGTGACAATTTCGGGAATGAATATTGCTCAATAAATAGTTAATTTTCTGTTTTAAACCTACAAGGAAACCTGTTGCTGTCCGTTTATTTGACAAATAAAATACAAAGGGGTAAAAACCCGAATAACAAAAACAATTGCCACCGTCAGTCGGGAGTGGAACAGTGAGAACCACCCACATCCTTCACTACCTGGCCGCAACCACCCTTACTTCCCTCAGCATCCGATCTGGTCCTTGTGACTCTTCAACTTTAAGTACAGCCAGCCTTTCTAATACCTCCTCTTTATAATTTTTAGCCCATCCAGTGTTTCAACTACCTCCTCTTTCACTATGACTTTGGCAGTATATTCTTCCTTGGTAAAGACAGATGCAAAGTAATCATTTAGATTCTCAGCCATGCCCCCTGCCTCCATGCGTAAAAGCCCTTTTTGGTCCCTAATCGGCCCCACTACTCCTTTTACAAATCTTTTACTATTTATATGTCGATAGAGGATGTCTAGATTCCCTTTATGTTGGTTGCTAGTCTCGTCACATAATCTCTCCTTGCTGCACTTATTTCTCTTTTTCACTTCCCCTCTGAAATTTCTATATTCAGCCTGGCTCTCCCTTGTATAATCAACCCGACATTTGTCGTAGGTGCCTTTTTTCTGCTTCATCCTACTCTATCTCTTTTGCTGTCCAGGGAGCTCTGGCTTTGTTTGTCCTACCTTTCCCACTCGTGGGAATGTACCTCGACTATACCTGAACTATCTCCTCTTTAAAGGCAGCCCATTGTTCCATTACAGTTTTGCCTGACAATCTTTGATTCCAATTTACCTGGGCAGAACCATTCTCACCCCATTGAAATTGGACCTTCTGCAAATAATTATTTTTCTCTGTCTTGCTCCTTGTTCTTTTCCATAGCTAACCTAAACCTTATGATACTATGATCACTTTAAGGGGAAGGTATAGCACATGAGGGAGGAATGATATGCTGATAGGGTGAGATGAAGAAGGTTGGGAGGAGGCTCATGTGGAGCATAAACCCGGCATAGACCAATTAGGCCAAATGGCCTGCTTCTGTGCTCTAAATGCTATATAATTGTAGCCAGTGCTGTACAGGCTAATAAGATCAGTTCTACAGGTGGCTGTGAAGCAGAGGCCCTCAAAAATAATCTGGGCCTCTGCCATCCTGGGACCACCACCCTCTGCGATCATGATCCCTCCTTCCACCTGTTACCCAACTTCCCCCCACCATCCCCCCTCATCACCCCCACCCCACCCCCGGCAGCTCCAGGCAGGTTTTGCTGAAAATGGTGAGTTTACACTGGGAGTTCAGTTTGGCATCCCCTGCAGCTTAAAGACTGGCTACCCGACATGTGTCGGGTTCGGTTCGGGTCGGGTCGCACTTCCGGGTCTGGCATTCGGGCTCGGGTCGGGTCAGGCCGGATCGGACACGCTCTATCACCACCTCAGGTAAGCGACTTTAATGTTAATTTACTTTTTGACTTTAAAGGCGGTTTTCTTACAGTTATTTTAAGCTTGTGCAGGTAAGGAACAAAGCGAAAAATGGAAGGTAGGTTAACTGATGGTCGGGTCAGGTCAGGTCGGGCGCGGGAAAATATGAAAGGACTCGGCCGGATCGGGCTCGGGGTCGGGAGGGGTTCTGTCGGGCTCGGGTCGGGTCTCATTTGCAGACCCGAGCAGGCCTTTACTGCAGTATATCCGGCCACCGTCAATGAAGCTGGAGCCTCAATGTTGGAAGGGATTACTTCACCTCCAGTCTTGGCAAGCAAACAGCACACTTCACTAGTGCCTGCCCAACAGTCAAAATAGATCCCAATTTTCTCATGATAACTTTCAAGAGAATTGAATAAATACTTGAAGAGGAAAAAATATGCAGGGCTGTTGGGAAAGGACAGGGAGAGAGGGACTAATTGAATAGCTCTTTGAATCAACCAGCACAGATACAATGACCAAGTGATCTCCCTCTGTGCTGTTTTGTTCTATGATTCGAAGAGACGTTTGGCAAACGCTTTTTTTTGTTTGAAGAAAAGGAGTCAAGAGGGCTTTATCTCAATCTCACCAAAATGACGACGCACGAAAGTGACAGGGAGATGGGTTTCAAAGCAGATCACATCAATGCGCCCTGTGTTTTGAAACAAGTTTGGCCAACTCTCTGGAGTAGATCTGATTTCAATGGAAAATAAAAATTCAGGGTGTTAAACGGGCTGATGGCACTATCTGCCCAAAGCCAAGGTGAACCCCTCCACCCCCCACAGCACCTGCTTAGTATTCAAGTATACGTCCGGATTGAGACGCGTTCTCCATTTAATTAACCAACAAAGGAGGTTCACACCAAAACCTGTTTATGTGCCCTTTACTAATATTGGTCAGCGATTTTTGCCCCCATTGGAAAAGTGCCTGGACTCCAAGGAAATCTGGAGTCCCAACACACCTTCTCTCCTACTTAACTCGACTCAAACCCCCACACTGACCCATTAAAACACAAAGGTATAGTAAAACTCATGAAGAAATAGGCTCTTCGAATGCTTACACACTGCTTTAATAATAAAGCAAATCATATCAGAACATGGGATCTGGGCTTTATAAATAGAGGCATGGATTTTAACTTATTCAACTTGCACAAAGTTAAAATCAGACCCATAAGGTACAAAAGCTAGGAAGTTATGCTAAACCTATATAAAACGTTAGCACGACCCCAATGGAGTATTGTGTCCAATTCTGGGCACCACACTTTAGGAAGGACGTGAAGGCTTTGGAGAGGGGACAGAGGAGATTTTGTAGAATAATTCCAGGGATGAGGGATTACAATTACATGGACTGGAAAATCTAAGGTTGTTCTCCTTAGAGAAGACTAAGAGGAGATTTGATAGAGGTGTTTAAAATTATGAAGGGTTTAGATAGATGAAATAAAGAGAAATTGTTTCCAATTTCTGAAGCATTGATAATCAGAGGGTACAGATTGAAGGTGATTGGCAAAAGAGCCAGCGGCAACGTGAGGAAAAACTTTTTAGCACAATGAGTGGTTAGGATTTGGAATGCATTATCTGAAAAGGTGGTTGATTCAATAGCAACTTTCAAAAGGAATTGGATAATATCTGAAGGAGAAAACAATTGCATAGATACTGGGGAAAGAGCAGGGGAGTAGGACTAATAGGATTGTTCTTCAAAAGAGCTGGCACAGACCCAATGGGCCGAATGGTTTCCTTTTGTGCTGTACTATTATATGATTCTTTGCAATGCTTGCATATTTGCATTAGGACCCTATCACATAATACTGACAGGGGCCTCATATTTGGCCGGGACCCCTCAGGACAAGCTCCTTAATCTGCATCCCCATCCCACCACGCCCCATCACCACACTGAGTAGCTCCATCGTAGGGTTGCCAACTCTGGACAGACATTTTCCTGGAGGTTTCATCACGTGGCCACCAACCTCCCCGCCCAGTCAAACAGCCATTTTTTTTATTACCATCTCTAACATTTTTATAGCGAGTAAATGAAAACGTTAACAGAAAATGGAAAAGAAGTTATTTTTGAATGACCCTGTAATGTTCTCTCGGGTTTTGCTCACAGCAGTGTCCTGGAAATTAATTCTTTAATTGCTGAAGACTCCAGGCTAATCCTGGAGAGTTGGCAACCCTACTCCATTGCGGAATCAAAAACTCATCTGCAAATGTTCGCCAGACTTCTGGTTTGAATAATTAAAACAAAGTGATAGAAGTTCTTCTAAAGTCACGGTTTTCACACACACAAGGGAGGAAGGAAGTGAGCAGGTTCTTCATTCTAGTGAAGGAAGAATTCCCCCTCTTGGAGTTTAGCCTTTTCTGCCACATTTCGGCCTACGTTTGATTCTCTTGTAGATCCAGTCTAGGTATTTGGTGACCTTTGTGTACACTCCCGGCTTGTTCATCTTAGCACAGCCTTCTCCCCAGCTGACAATTCCATACAGGTACGCAGTGCCATCCTTGTAGCACACTAACGGTCCTCCAGAGTCTCCCTGTGCAGACCATCCCAAGAGACAAAGGGTTAAAATACGTTTGTAAATGCCAATGATATATAATACAGTGGTAGGCCTCTTCTAGCGCAGCCAATGGGAAGTCAAAGGAAGAGAAAGACTTTCATTTGTGTAGTAAAAGCAAAATACTGCAGATGCTGGAAATCAAAATAAAAACAGAAAGTTCTGGAAATACTTAACAGGTCAGACGACATCTGTGGAGAGAGAAGCAGAGTTAATGTTTCAGGTCTGTCGAAGCTTTTGATGTTACCTGACCTGCTGAGTATTTCCAGCACTTTCTGTTTTTATTGCATTTGTATAGTGCCTTTCACAACTTCAGGATGCCTCAAATCGCTTTACAACCTATAAAGGATCTTTTGAAGTGCTGTCACATGGCAGCCAACTCGTTCACAGCAAGATCCCACAAACAGCAACATAATTTATTGGTTGAGGGATCAATATTGGACAGGACACCAGGAAGAACTCCACTGCTCTTCTTTGAAATAACATCAATGGGATCTTTTACAGCATCTGAAAAATGGTATCTCTGACAGTGCAGCGCTCTCTCAGTTCTACACTGAAGCATCAGATTAGATTTGTGCACAAGTCTCTGCAGTAGAACCTAAACCCACAGACTCCAAACTCAGAGATAAGAGTTCTATTTTACTGCAAAGGTGTGACCCTGTGTGACCTGGTATTGCCTTGTGTGACCTGGTGTGACCTGGTGTTTTTAACATCACCACTGCAGTATCTGAAGAGACAAGCAGCTATTTAAAGCAGGAGGGAAGAACATCCAAAAGGCTTGGCCAAGACCACAAGTACAAGGGGCAGCAAAACTGGCAAGAAATCAGGCTCGAGCCCCACTGACAGGGCCCGATAGGGGTGGGGAATGGAACTCAGCATGGGAATCTGGCAGTAGCCCTTACTGCTTGATTTTGGCCTCTTTTTTGCTCTTAAAATGATTGGCAAAGAATGGGCAGCACATGCCCAAGATTCCAATACACACACAATGCTCCCCACCAGCATCACATACACATATCATTGGCCTTATTGTATCACAGGACTGGGCAATTAGGAACAGAAGGTGACTATATAGAGATGGAGAGATATTAAATAGTACAAATAAATTTAAGTCTAGATCATTACTTCAAAGTAAGCTACGTTTTGGAACAGGAAAACATGGGGCAAATTGGTCAAAGGTCAACTTAAGGCAGACAGCAACTCGCCAAGGCTTCTTCGATAGCACATTCCAAACCTGCGATTTCCACCTCAAGGGACAAGGCCAGCAGACGCATGGGAACACCACCACCTGCAAGTTCCGCTTCAAGTCACACACCATCCTGGCTTGCAACTATATCGCCGTTCCTTCACTCTTACCGAGTCAAAATCCTGGAACTCCCTTCCTAACAGTACTGTGGGTGTACCTACACTACATGGACTACTGCGATTCATTTCGGTAGTTCACCACCACCTTCTCAAGGACGATTAGGAATGGGCAATGAATGCCAGTGATGTCCACAACCCTGAAGGAATGTTGAGCAAACTGATGGAGCTGTGGGCTGTCAAGTCCCTGGGTCCTGATGGGCTTCATCCTAGGGTCCTTAAAGATGTGACTAATGAGGTAGTAGATGCGTTGGTGTTAATTTTTCAAAATTCACTGGATTCTGGAAAGGTTCCATCAGACTGGAAAGTAGCAAATGTAACCCCTCTATTCAAGAAGGGGGGGAGGCAGAAAACAGTTAACTATTGGCCAGTTAGCTTGACTCCTGTCATGTGGAAGATGTTAGAATTGATCATTAAATAGGATATAGCTGGGCATTTAGAAAAACTCAAGGTAATCAGAAATAGCATGGCTTTGTGAAAGAGAGATTGTGTTTAACTAATTTATTGGAGTTCTTTGAAGGAGTAACATGTGAAGTGATGAAGGGGAACCCGTTGATGTACTGTACGTGGATTTCCAGAAGGCATTTGACAAGATGCCACATAAAAGGTTATTGCGCGAAGTAGGAGCTCATGGTGTAGTGGGTAACATATTAGCATGGATAGAAGATTGGCTGTCTGGCAGAAAACAGAGAGTAAGTATAAATGGGCCCTTTTCTGATTGGCAGGATGTGACGAGTAGAGTCCCGCAGGGGTCTGTGCTGGGGCCTCAACTTTTTACAATTTATATCAATGACTAAGATGAGGGGAGTGATGGTATGGTAGCTAAATTTGCAGATGACACAAAGATAGGTTGGAAAGTATGTTGTGAAGAGGACATAAGGAGGTTGCAGACGGATATAGATAGGTTGAGTGAGTGAGCAAAAATCTGGCAGATGGAGTATAATGTGGGAAAATGTGAAATTGCTCACTTTGGCAGGAAGAATAGAAAAGCAGAGTATTTCTTAAACAGGGAACGACTGCAGAATTCCGAGATGCAGAGGGATCTAGGTGTTCTAGTGCATGAGTCACAAAAGGTTAGTATACAGGTACAGCAAGTCATAAAGACGACTAATGGGAAGCTATCCTTTATTATGAGAGGAATTGAAAATAAAAGTAAGGATGTTATGCTTCAGTTATACAAGACATTTGTGAAACCACATCTTGAATACTGTGTACAGTTATGGTCTCCTTAGTTAAGGAAAGATGTAAATGCGTTGGAGGCGGTTCAGAGGAGGTTTACTAGATTGATACCTGGAATAAGCTGGTTGTCTTATGAGGAAAGGTTGTACAGACTGAGCTTATTTTCACTGGAGTTTAGAAGAGTGAGGGGAGACTTGACTGAAGTATATAAGATCCTTGACAAGACTGATGTGGAAAGGATGTTTCTAGAACTAGGGAGCACTGTTTTAAATTAGGGGTCACCCTTTTAGATCCGAGATGAGGAGAATTTTCTTCTCTCAGAGGGTTGTGTGACTTTGGGAACTCTGCCTCAGAAGGTGGTGGAGACGGGGTCACTGAATATTTTTAAGGTGGGGGTAGATAGATTCTTGTTAAGGAAGGGAACCAAAGGTTATTGGGGGTAGATGGGAGTGTGGAATTCGAGGCACAAATCAGCCATGATCCTATTGAAGGTGGAGCAGGATAGAGGGGCCAAATGGCCTACCTTTGCTTCTAATTCACATGTTTGTATGTTCGTATGAATAAATTGAAAAATCAGGAAGAACCCCTTCACACAATGGGGTTGGATTTTGATTTTGTCCAATGGTATAAAAAAAGTGATAGTGAGTTGGTAGCCCGGTTTACATCTGTCCTATTAAGATAAAATAAATAAATATTCCCCTGCTTTACACTAAAAAGTCAAGATCTAATCCCAATGATTGCTCAATCTGGGAACTGTCTTTCTGGTTAGGTAGTGGAAGATAAAGCCTTGCATGCATCCCAGATCCTGGTGGATGGGAGAACCGTAAGAACTCTTCTGGGTTTTTGAGGTAAAATGGAACGAGTGTTCTCCCTCATCTCCATTTACCTTGTGACAGTAACAATTTTGGCACAGAAGGCAGCCATTCAGCCATGCTTACCTGAGTTGGGGTGCTATGTTCTCCCACCAGAGCTATTCAATTCTACTCCCATTTCCCAACGCCCTGTTTTAAAATTCTCTGTCTCACTTATTATCTGGCTCTGAATTTGCTCTGCACTGGTCTCCCTCACAAGAAGAAAAGTCTTCTCCATGTCTACCCTGTTAATCCCTTTCATAATTATAAAGACTTCTACCAGCTTACCCCTCAGCCTTCTCTTTTCTAAGGAACAAAGAGTCCCAGCCTATTCAGACTTATCTCTATACAGCATTTCTCATGATCGCAGGATTGTTCCAAAGTGCTCCAATTTTTGAAGTGCAGTCGCTATTGTAATGTACGAAACACAGCCGTCATTTGTGCACAGCAAGATTCCACAGGTACAAGGTATATCGAGTACCTGGCAGGCATCAACAGCATTTGTGAGGCTGCCAGCACAGACCATATTTTGCGTCACTTCACTGCCGTAGAGAGTATCGCTGCTGCACATTGCTTGGGAAATGATCTGGACTGAGGCTTCCTGCAAAGTGCTCGAATATTCAGTCGCATCTGGAAAAGAAATGAGGCAAAACAGAAAGTAGAATCATAGAATAATAGAAACTTGCAGAATAGAAGGAAGCCATTCGGCCCAGTGTGCCTGTGCTGGCCCTTTGTAACAGCAGTTGTGCTTAGTCCCACATCCCCACTTTTTGTCTGTGATCCTGGAAGTTCCTCATCCTCAAATTATTGTTCAGCTTCCTTTTAAAATTATTTATGGAATCAGATCCCACCAGTTTTTCAGATAGAGTGTTCCAGATCTCAACAACTCAGTCAGTGAAAAGCTTTTTCTCATATCCTCTCTAGATCTTTTGCCAATGATTTTAAATCTATGACCTCCGGTTATTGACCTACTCTCAAGGCAAATAGTTTTTCTCTATCTAGTCTATCAAAACCTCTCATCATCCTGAAAACCTCCATTCTGTTCCAAGCAGAACAATCCTAGCTTCCCAACTTCTCTTCATAATTGAAGTCTCTGGTAAACCTCGTCTGTACCCTTTCTAAAAGTAAGCACAAAAAATAATCCAGAATGGCGTCCAAATCAACAACAACAATAACTTGCATTTAAACATCGCCCTTCATGTAGTAAAATGTTCCATGGTGTTTCACAGGAGTGTTATCAGACAAAAATTAACACTGAGACACATTAGGAAAAGTTGGTCAAAGTGGTAGGTTTAAGGAGCATGTTAAAGGTGGAAAGAGAGGTACAGAAGCGGAAAGGTTTAGGAAGAGAATTCCAGAGTCTAGGACCAAGGAAGCTGAAGGCACGGCCACTATTGATGAGGCCAAGGGAAACAGAGATGCACAAGAGGCCAGAACTGGAAGAGCGCATGAATCTGCTGGGGGTTGTAAGGCTAGAGGATCGGGGGGTGGTGTGGCCGTGGAGTGACTTGAAAACAATGGATATTTTATCAGTGAGAACCTGCCTTCTGTTTGGTCATTGACTGGGCTATTGCGCAATTCTTTGGCAGCTGTTCCCATGATGCTTTATGTACAATGTTGCAACAGGAATATCGGTCTAATATCTGTTTCACAGAGTGAAATGAAGGCGTGTATTTATCTCAAAAGGCTTTGTTAACGATGAATTATTTTGGTTGGAGAGTGCCACAAGCATTTTGCATGCAGCAGGGTTCAACCAAGTTGTATGAGCATTTTGCTGTCAGCCGTGGCTCAGCAAGTGGCACCCTCTCCTCTGACTCAGAAAGTTGTGGGTTCAAATCCCACTCCAAAGACTTGAGCACAAAAAACCTGGGCTGACACCCCTAGTGCAGTACTGAGGGGGTGCTGAACTGTCAGAGGTGCCATCTTTCAAATGAAACATTAAACCAAGGGATCTGTGTGCCCACTCAGGTGGGCGTAAAAGATCCCATGTCAGTATTTTGAAGAAGAGCAGAGGAGTTATCCCTGGTGACCTGGCCAACATTCACCCCTCAACCAACATCACTAAAAACCAATTACCTTGTTCATATCACATTAGTGGAACAAAAGTTCACCAGACTGATTGCTGGGATGGCCGGATTGTCTTATGAGGAGAGATTGAAGAGACTGGGCCTGTACTCTCTAGAGTTTAGAAGAATGAGAGGTGATCTCATCAAAGCACACAAATTCTTACAGGGTTTGACAAGGTTGCTGCAGGAAGGATCTTTCCCCTAGCTGGGGGGGGTGGGTGGGGGGGGGGGGGGGGTGTCTAGACTCATGGGACACAGTCTCAGAAGAAGAGGTAAGCCATTTAGGACTGAGATGAGGAAGGATTTCTCCTCATCTGTCGAATTCTCTACCCCAGAGGGCTGTATTTCCTAAATTACAGCAATATCTACACTTCAGAGGTATTTAATTGGTGGTAAAGTGTTTTGGAAGTCCTGAGGTTGTGAAAGGTGCTACATAAATGCAAGTTCGTTCTTGCAATATATTTCTGGCAGTGTTGGGTCACAGCAGGATTGTTGGACTGGATCCCCTTGTCTGCTCTGCTCCAAAGGGAACTACCTGAATGGGCAGATCTCATCTGAACAGCAGTGCCTCCAACATTCCAGCATTCCAGCACTGGAGAGTCCACCCAGAATTATGAATTCGTTTCCACCGCAGGATATCGACTCACTCTGGAATCAGAGATAAAAGTGCTAGCCACGAAGCCCCAGCTGACACCCCTGTGCATGTTCCAATGATGGACTCCACCCAAAACATTAATTTTTGATAGTTATGGTACTACTCCACATACTTCTCTATTTGATAAGAATATGTATATTGGAACTGCAATGTTTCTTACTTTCGTGGGTGTGTCCCCATCCGGAGATTTGGCACACTGTACCAGCTGGGAAGAAGTCGGTTGCAATTGGTAAACAAAGTGATCGAACAAATCGGGTCGTGATTGCACAGAGCTTCTCTTTCTTCTTCAACTTTAAAAGGACTAGGAGATAAAAAGAGCTCCAGTTATGGCATATAAAAAAACACTTATGGGCGGCACAGTGGCGCAGTGGTTAGCACCGCAGCCTCACAGCTCCAGCGACCCAGGTTCAATTCTGGGAACTGCCTGTGTGGAGTTTGCAAGTTCTCCCTGTGTCTACGTGGGTTTTCTCCGGGTGCTCCGGTTTCCTCCCACAAGCCAAAAGACTTGCAGGTTGGTAGGTGAATTGGCCATTATAAATTGCCCCTAGTATAGGTAGGTGGTAGGGAAATATAGGGACAGGTGGGGATGTGGTAGGAATATGGGATTAGTGTAGGATTAGTATAAATGGGTGGTTGATGGTCGGCACAGACTCGGTGGGCTGAAGGGCCTGTTTCAGTGCTGTATCTCTAAAACTAAAAAAACACACACACAACCATTGCACGGAGGTACACGAAAAAGCATATATTTGTGGTTTTACCTATGTCATGTTTGGTTTCATCATACGTATTGTACTTGCTGTGTACAATATATTTCTCAATTTCAAACACCTGTGTGTTCCTGCTTGTTTTATTAAAATAGTGCTGGCCCAACACAACTCTGATAGATGACCTTAATGGACTTCAAAAAAAAGAAAATACAGGTTAGATTTCACCGTAAGGATGCAGTGATCAGAAAGAAATTATTCTTTAACAAATCTACATTCATTTCTGGTAGAAGTCATCCAGCAAAGGCTAATTGGAAAGAAAACTAAAACATTGCCTTTATAGTACCTTATGTGCCAGGAACACGCTCTAAGTGTTTCATACAAGATGAAAGATCAACTAGTCTTCATTCAGAGAGTGGTAAGAACATGGAATTTGCTACCACATGGAGCAGACCAGGCAAACAGCATAGATTCATTCAAAGAGAAGCCAAGCCCAAGACAAATTTTTAGCCCAATGAGGCGAGGACTGCAGGTTGCAACAAAATCCACCTGGATTTCATGCAAGTCCATGCATTTCCCTCTCACAGAATCACAGGGGCCATTTGCTTAGCTTGTTGGAAATGTCGGAAATGAGCATCAACAGAAATCCACAGGAGAAGGAATAAATCTGGACGGACCACCCAGCATCGGCCCAGGCACAGGAAACGACAACGGCAAACCCAGCCCTGTCGACCCTGCAAAGTCCTCCTTACTAACATCTGGGTGCCTCTGCCAAAATTGGGAGAGCTGTCCCACAGACTAGTCAAGCAACAGTCTGACATAGTCGTACTCACGGAATCATACCTTACAGACAATGTCCAGACACCAACACCACCATCACCATCCCTGGGTACATCCTGTCCCACCGGCAGGACAGACCCACCAGAGGTGGCAGCACAGTGGTATACAGTTGGGAGGGAGTTGCCTTGGGAGTCCTCAACATTGACTCCAGACCCCATGAAGTCTCATGGCATCAGGTCAAACATGGACAAGGAAACATCCTGCTGACTACCACCTACCACCACCTACCACCCCCACCGCCTCCCCCCTCCCCCACATCGGCTGATGAATCAGTGCTTCTCCATGTTGAACACCAATTGCAAGAAGCACTAAGGGTAGCAAGGGAACAAAATGTACTCTGGGTGGGGGACTTCAATGTCCATCATACGCACGTACAAACATACGAATTAGGAAAAGAAGTAGGCCATTCGGCCCATCGAGCCTGCTCCGCCATTCAATAAGATCATGGCTGATCTGTTTGTGTCTTGAATTCCACACTCCCATCTACCCCCAATAACCTTTGATTCCCTTGCCTAAAAAGAATCTATCTACCTCTGCCTTAAAAATGTTCAATGGCCCCGTCTCCATCACCTTCTGAGGCAGAGATCCAAAGACACACAACCATCTGAGAGGAAAGATTTCTCCTCATCTCTGTCCTAAAATGGTGACCCCTAATTTTAAAACAGTGCCCCCTAGTTCTGGACTCACCAACAAGTGGAAACATCCTTTCCACATCCACCTTGTCAAGACATTTCAGAATCTTATATACTTCAATCAAGTCTCCCCTCACTCTTCTAAACACCAGTGAAAATAAGCCCAGTCTGTCCAACTTTTCCTCATAAGAAAACCAGCTCATTCCAGGTATCAATCTAGTAAATCTCCTCTGAACCGCCTCCAATGCATTTACATCCTTCCTTAAAGAAGGAGACCAAAACTGCATACAATATTCAAGATGTGGTCTCACCAATGCCCTGTATAATTGAAGCATAACAGCCTTACTTTTATTTTCAATTCCTCTCGTAATAAAGGATTCCATTAGCCTTCTTTATGACTTGCTGTTCCTGCATACTAACCTTTTGTGACTAATCCACTAGAACACCTAGATCCCTCTGCACCTCAGAATTCTGCAGTCGTCCTCTGTTTAAGTAATACTGTTTTTCTATTCTTCCTGCCAAAGTGAACAACTTCACATTTTCCCACATTGTACTCCATTTGCCAGATTTTTGCTCACTCACTCAACCTATCGATATCGGTCTGCAACCTCCTTATGTCCTCTTTACAACATACTTTCCTACCTACCTTTGTGTCATCTGCAAATTTAGCTACCATACCATCACTCCCCTCATCTTAGTCATTGATATAAATTGTAAAAAGTTGAGGCCCCAGCACAGACCCCTGTGGGACTCCTCTGGTCGCATCCTGCCAATCAGAAACGGACCCATTTATGCATACTCTCTGTTTTCTGCCAGCCAGCCAATCTTCTATCCATGCTAATATGTTACCCCCTACATCATGAGCTCCTACTTTGCGCAATAACCTTTTATGTGGCACCTTGCCAAATGCCTTCTGGCATTTATAACATTTATCTTTAACATTTTTAGTTAACCACGGATGGTGGGTCCTCCCCTTGAAATTTTTCTTTCTTGTTGGAATGTATCTATTCTGTGTATTCTGAAACATCCTCTTAAATGTCTGCCACTGCATCTCTGTTGACCTATCCCTTAACCTGATTTGCCAGTTCACTCAAGCTTGCTCTGCTTGCATGCCCTCATAATTGCCCTTATTTAAGTTAAAAATACTAGTCTTAGGCCCACTCTTCTCTCCCTCAAACAGAATGTAAAATGCTATTATATTATGATTTTATTTAGCAAACTAACTTAACAGTTGCGGTTTGGGTTGGAGAAGGTGAGTTTCAGACCAGCTTTAAACACAGTTCACTCAGGCTCTGCTTGCAGCTGCACCTTGTTAATTAGATAACTGGCTTAAACCAGTTTTCAGGGGCTAGAGTCAGACAGTATAAAAGTGGGCCATCTTACAGTGCTGTCTTGGGGCTGCATTAGAGTGCTAAAGTGGGAGTTTTGTGACTGAGGGAGTTCGGTGAGGAAGGAGCGAGGAGCTCCTTTCATTTCCTACCTGTCCTCAAAGAGCGTGAGGGGTGCCAAGAGTTTCCAAAGAGCACAGCTGACTGGTGAGTAAGTCCTGGTGGGTATTTTTCAAACTGGATTGAATTGTAAGTCATTGTTTTAGCAAGACTTTAGTTGATTTTTTAAAATTATAACAGTCTTCTAAAGTTTTACATTTAAAGGGTTTAGTCATGGCAGGAGAGCTTAAAGTCGTGGGTTACTCCTCTTGCTGCATGTGGGAATCCGGGAACATTTCTAGTCCCTGGGACCAGCATGTGTGCAGGAAGTGCGTCCAGCTGCAGCTCCTGGAAGCTCAGGTTTCAGAGTTGGAACAGCGGCTGGAAACACTGTGGAGCATCCGCGAGTGTGAGAGCATCTTAGATAGGACGTATAGAGAGGTGGTCACACCGCAGCTGAAGGGACTTGAGGAAGGAAGGGAATGGGTGACCACCAGGCAGTCCAAGAGAAACAGGCAGGTAGTTCAGGAGTCCCCTGGGGTCCCGCTTGCAAATCAGTATTCTATTTTGGAGGCTGATGAGGCTGGTTCCTCCAGGGAGTGCGGACAGAGCCAAGCTTCTGGCACAGCAAGCAGCCTGTCTGTACAGGAAGGGGGAAAGAGAGGAAGAGCAATAGTAATAGGGGATTCTATAGTCAGGGGAACAGATAGGCGCTACTGTGGCCGTCAACGTGACTCCAGGATGGTGTGTTGCCTCCCTGGTGCCAGGGTCCCGGCTGTCGCTGAACTGCTGCAGGGCATCCTGAAGGGGGAGGGTGATAAGGCAGAGGTCATGGTACATGTTGGTACCAACGACATAGGTAGAAAGAGGGATGAGGTCTTACATCAAGAATTCAGGGAGTTAGGCAGTAGACTAAAAAGCAGGACCTCTCGGGTTGTAATCTCTGGATTACTCCCAGTGCTACGTGCTAGCGAGTATAGAAATAGGATAAGAGCACAGATGAGTGCGTGGCTTAAGCGTTTGTGCAGGAGGGAGGGTTTTAGATTCCTGGACCACTGGGACCGTTTCTGGGGAAGGTGGGACCTGTACAAGCGGGACGGTCTACATCTGAACCAGAGGGGGACTAACATCCTTGCTGGCGGGTTTGCTAGTGCTGTTGGGAGGAGTTTAAACTAATCTGGCAGGGGGAGGGGATGCAGACTCCTAGCAGAATAGGGACACAGCTAAACACAGGAAAGCGAACCAGTCAGAGGTAATACAGTGGAAGTAAGTTTCAAGGAAGTAAGACCAGGACCTCTACGTTAATGCCAGGAGTATTACAGGTAAAACGGATGAGTTAAGGGCAAGGATTGATACGTGGAATTGTGATATAGTAGCTATCATGGAGACATGGTTGAGGGAGGGGCAGGATTGGCAGCTCAATATCCCAGGATATAGAATCTTCAGGTGAGACAGAGGAGGGGGTAAAAGAGGAGGGGGCTTTGCAATATTAGTTAAGGAGTCAGTTACTGCAGTAAGGAGAGATGATATCTTGGAGGGGGCATCAAATGAAGCTTTATGGGTAGAGTTTAGGAATGAAAAAGGGACAGCCACATTGCTAGGTGTTTATTATAGACTCCCAGATAGTCAGCGGGAAATTGAGGAGCAAATATGTGCGCAATTTGCAGAGGTGTGTAAAAATAATAATAGGGTAATTATATTAGGTGATTTCAACTTTCCCAACATTAATTGGGATAGTCATCGTGTTAAGGGCTTAGATGGAGTGGAGTTCTTAAAATATATACAGGAGAACTTTTTAGCTCAATATGTAGAGGATCCAACAAGGGAGGGTGCAGTGCTGGACCTAATTCTGGGGAATGAAGCCGGACAGGTGGTTGATGTGTTGGTGGGGGACCATTTTGGTGATAGCGACCACAACATGGTACAATTTAAGCTTCTTGTGGAGAAAGAAATAGACAAGTTGCAAAAAAAGGTTTTGGATTGGGGGAGAGCGAATTTTAGTAAAATAAGGCAGGATCTGGCCAAGGTAGACTGGAAAGAGTTATTTGTCGGGAAATCTACAGAAGAGCAGTGGGGGGCATTCAAAAAGCAAATGGGGAGGGTACAGGCCCAACATGTTCCCTCTAGCGTAATAGGTAGGAGCAACAAGCCCAGAGAACCATGGATGACCAGAAACATTCAGGGTACGATGAGAAGGAAAAGAGAGGCTTTTAGCAAATACGAGGAGAGCAAATCAATGGAAGCATTAGTGGAGTACAGAAAGTGTAGGATGGAGCTTAAGAAAGCAATTAGGAGAGCAAAGAGGGGATATGAGAAAGCTCTGGCTGGTAAAAGTAGGGAAAATCCCAAGACATTCTATAAGTATATCAATGGGAAGAGGATAACCAGGGAAAGAGTAGGACCCATTAGGGGCCAAGGGGGAAATCTGTGGGTGGAGCCAGAGGGCATTGGTAGGGTGTTGAACGAATACTTCACATCTGTCTTCACCCAAGAGAATGAGGATGTAGATATGGAACTGAGAGAGAGAGAGACTGTGAGGTTCTTGAGCAAATTGTCAGAGGGAGTGACAAGGTATTGGAGGTTTTGGCAGGCTTAAAATTGGACAAATCTCCAGGTCTGGAAGATTTGTGTCCCAGGATGCTGTGGGAGGCAAGGGTGGAGATTGCAGGGGCTCTGACCCAAATTTTTAATTCCTCTCTGGCCACGGGGGAGGTGCCAGAGGACTGGAGAACAGCTAATGTGGTCCGACTATTTAAGAAAGGTTGTCGAGATAAGCCAGGGAACTACAGACCAGTGAGTCTCACGTCTGTGGTAGGGAAACTATTGGAGAAAATTCTGAAGGGGAGAATCTATCTCCACTTGGAGAGGCAAAATTTGATTAGGAATAGTCAGCATGGCTTTGTCAGAGGGAGGTCATGCCTAACAAATTTGATTGAATTTTTTTTTTGAGCATGTGACCAGGTATGTTGATGAGGGTAGTGCAGTTGATGTAGTTTACATGGATTTCAGCAAAGCCTTTGACAAGGTCCCACATGGGAGACTTATCAAGAAAGCAATTGCACATGGGATACAGGGTAACTTGATAAGGTGGATTCAAATTGGCTCAGCTGTAGGAGACAGAGAGTGATAGGACAGATGGCTGTTTTAGTGACTGGAAGCCAGTATCCAGTGGCGTACCACAGGGATCTGTGCTGGGTCCCCTATTGTTTGTCATTTATATAAACGACATAGATGACTATGTGGGGGGTAGGATCAGTAAGTTCGCGGATGACACAAAGATTGGCCGAGTGATTAACAGTGAGCATGAGTGTCTTGGGTTACAGGAAGATATAGATGGGGTGGTCAAATGGGCAGAAAAGTGGCAGATGGAATTTAACCCTGAAAAGTGTGAGGTGATACACTTTGGAAGGAGTAATGTGACACAGAAGTATTCAATGAATGGCCTGACACTGGGAAGTTCCGAGGAACAAAGGGACCTTGGCCTGTTTGTCCATAGATCTCTGAAGGCAGAAGGGCAGGTTAATAGGGTGGTGAAAAAGGCATATGGGACACTTGCCTTTATCAATCGTGGCATAGATTACAAAAGCAGGGAGGTCATGTTGGAGTTGTACAGAACTTTGGTAAGGCCACAGCTGGAGTACTGTGTGCAATTCTGGTCGCCACATTATAGGAAGGATGTGATTGCACTGGAGGGGGTGCAGAGGCGATTCACCAGGATGTTGCCTGGGATGGAACATTTAAGCTATGAAGAGAGGTTGGATAGGCTTGGGTAGTTTTCGCTGGAGCAGAGAAGACTGAGGGGTGGCCTGATCGAGGTGTACAAGATTATGAGAGGCATGGACAGGGTGGATAGGGAGCAGCTGTTCCCCTTAGTTGAAGGGTCAGTTACGAGGGGACACATGTTTAAGGTGAGGGGCAGGAGGTTTAAGGGGGATTTGAGGAAGAACTTTTTTACCCAGAGGGTGGTGACGGTCTGGAATGCACTGCCTGGGAGGGTGGTAGAGGCGGGTTGCCTCGCATCCTTTAAAAAGTACCCGGATGAGCACTTGGCACGTCATAACATTCAAGGCTATGGGTCAAGTGCTGGGAAATGGGATTAGGTAGACAGGTCAGGTGTTTTAATGCATCAGTGCAGACTGAATGGGCCGAAGGGCCTCTTCTGCACTGTATCATTCTGTGATTCTGTGATTGCTGCTGCCTATGGCTGCCTTCACTATGAGGTCATTAATTAATTTATCTTGTTGCACAATACAATATGTTACTGAAACATGTAAGATCCTTAGGGGATGTGATAAGGTGGATGTTGAAAGGATGTTTCCCCTTGTGGGAGAGACTAAAATTAGGGGGAACAGCTTAAAAATTAGGAATCTCCCATTAAAGACAGAGATGAGGAGAAATCTTTTCTCTCAGAGTCGCAAGTCTGTGGAACTCCCCGGAGAGCGGTAGAGGCAGGTTCATTGAATGTTTTTAAAGCAGAGGTAGACATATTCTTGATCAAAAGGGAATCAAAGGGTATAGGGGGTGGGCAGGAAAGAGGAGTTGAGTCCACAAACAGATCAGCCATGATCTTATAGAATGGCGGAACAGGTTTGAGGGGACGAATCGCCTACTCCTTCTCCTAGCTCGTATATTCATATTCCTTGATACCCTAACCCAACATAAACTGTCAATCTCAGTTAATGAATTCATAACTTTACTTGACAGCTTGAGAAATTGGTTGACCAGTTACCTATGAGCGAAGCAGTGGGCAGCAGAGACAACCCAACAAGGAAATATAAGAGATCCAGCACAAAAGTTTTTCCCGATGTATATGGCTGCTAGCCAAGGCTGGGAGCCAGGCATGGCTGAGAGCCCTCCAACAATCCTTGGTTTTGGACCCTTTTTGCCTCGTTTCCCACACAAGGCTGATTGTTGAGGAACACTTAATGCCGTAAATCTTGCAATCGGAGTTACTCTCTTCGACCATATACCTGAAAGACAGTCGGACAATGTTGTATGAGATAAACCAAACTCATCACTGATTTGTGTAATCAAGATGACACTGAAAATAGAAATAACTTGCATTTATATAGCACCTTGCACGACCTCAGGACCTCCCAAAATGCTTTACAAACAATGAAGTGCTTTTGAAGTGTAGTATAATCCTTTTTTTGACTGATGTTGATGAAGGATAAATATTGGCCAGGACACCAGGGAGAACGCCCATACTCTACTTCAAAGTAGTGGCATGGGATCCCTTAGGCTACCTGAGAGAGCAGACAGGGCCACGGTTGAATGCCTCATCCAAAAGACAGCAATGGAGCACTCCCTCAGTACTGCACTGGGAGTGTCAGACTGGATCAGAGGCTCAAGTCTCTGGTGTGGACTTCTGTTACTTTAAGGGCTGAATGGCCTTCTCCTGCTCCTATTTCTTATGTGCATTTCAAGGGATATAGGGATAGTGTGGGAAGGTGGAATTGTGGAGTAGGTTCGAAGGGCCGAATGTCCTACTGCTTAACCTGCAACCTTGTGACTCAGAGGCAAGAGTGCTATCAACTGAGCCATTGCTGACAGTGTTCCTTTGAATTGGACTAACTAGGCCATATTCTAAAACTTTCCAAAATTAAGCTTTCATTATAATAGCACTACATGTAAAGCAATACCAGAAACATTTTGTCCCTTACTCTTGGTGGTTCAGAAGCAAAGGACATCACTATTCCAACAGCACCATCCTAAAGTATTAACAGACATCCCCAGGGAACCTGGTGAGGCTACACCTTGCACTAGCGAGGCCATGCCCAAAGTTCTGGCTATCGAAATAAAAAAGAGCCATCTAAGCTCCAGATATGAGGCACAGAATAGCAATGAGACCAATTCCTGGTGCCATGGTCTCTCCAGAAATGATTTGATAAATCAGGGCTCTGCAGCCTCAGAGGAGATGTCACACAGGACAAGTTATAGATATTTAATGGGATGAAAGGAAGTCTAGAACAATACATTCAGCTGAGCTAAGAGGACAAAGGTTCCAGGGTTTGAGAAGGGTAGGGCAGGAGAGTGGGGTTGATGTAGAAGATTGGCCATGATTTTACTGAATGTCTGAACAGGCTCAAGGAGCTGTTTGTCCTATTCCTACTCTTAGTTCTTATGTTTTTATGTTAATTCTAGGGCGCAAGGATATATTTCTTTACCCAGAGGGTGGTGGACAGCTTGAACAGGTTGGCAATAAGGATGGTTAAAGTCAAGACACGAGCATTAGTTAAGAAGCAGCTAGATGCTGCAATGAAGAGACATTAGAGTTGAGTATTGTAGAAGAATGAGATCAACTGGGCCAAAGAGAATCTTTATCCCAACTTGTTTCATGATCTGTAATAAATTCCCAATTACACTTAGCCCATAGAAATTGTTCTGTTTTCAGTGATGTTGGTTGAGGTATAAATATCGGCCAGGACACTGGAGAGAACTGACCCTGCTCTTCAAATAGTGTTATGGAATCTTTTACGCCCACTTGAGAGAGCAGACTGACATAGGTGGTTGAAATTGGAGAAGAATTGGCACATTATCACAATATTTAAGAAAGGGCAATTTCATGAACTTACATAAATCTACACCCAATAATAATGTTAAAAAGTAGCAGGAAAAGGTTGAGATACTCACTTACTGTACCACATTTTGCGATATTGCAGTCCTCCCAGGACACATGGTTGTCTAACATTATGTAGCACCAGGGTTTTTCATCACCATCTGGGTTTCTGAAACAGATAATTGGATAATGATCCCACTTTTCTATACTGTGCATTTCATTTACACAACAAACCAAATTATACACGCAGGGGGAAATTTTATGCTCACCCCTGCGGCAGGTTTGGAGATTGGCCACCAATTGAGCCCTTTAATTGAGCAATTAATGCCCAGTTAAGGGCCTCATCCCTCTGCTGCTGCTGTTAGTCATGCAGCAGGCAGACCTGTTGTCGCACAGAAAGTACAGCACGAAAAACCATGCGGGCTGCTTTCTGGCTCCGGCTAGTGGGAGGTGGGGGGGGTGTGAGGAGGGAGGGGGTCCCTTGTTTAAAGGAACCTTAATGCCTGAAGGAGGGACCTGGCATCAGGAAGTAGGGGGCCTGCTGTGAGCCGCCTCCCTGCCCTTGCTAACAACCCCCCTCCCACCGCGGCCCCCACCCCGCGAGAGTGTTCTAGCCCTGACCTACCCGTGGCTTGGGTCCAGTGTCATTCCAGGGCCTCAGGTAGGTGCTCTACTGGCAGCAGCCACTGCCTCAGCAACAGTGCTGCTCAGTGAAAGAGCTACCGGCCTCTTATTGGCGGGACATCCGTCACCGGGGTCCTTGATCCCTCGGAAAGCCAGCCACTGTCCACGTAAGTGCCTAATTGGCACTAGATTTGGCAGGCCTCCCACAGAAGAAGCAACGCAGAGTTCTCAGCTTTTTCCAGACGTCAAGACCCCCGTCACCAGGATAAAATCCGGGCTGCAATGTACAAAGATGGTGGATGGAAGGAAGGAACACATTTATATAGTGCCTTTTACCATCCATCCCAAAGTGCTTTACAGCCAATGAAGTTCTTTTGAGGTGCAGGCACTGTTGCAACAAAGGAAACAAGGCAGCCAATCTATGCACAACAAGATCCCACAAACAGCAATGTGATAATGACCAAATAAAATGTTTTTATTGATGTTGGTTGAGGGATAAATAGAGCACTGAGGAGAACTCCCCAGCTCTTCAAATAATGCCATGGAAATTTTTACGTCCACCTGAGAGGCCAGACGCAGCCTCAGTTTAAATGGTCCATCCAAAAGATGACAGGTTAAATCTCCTCTGGTAGTGCAGTGGTTAAAACCTTTGCTTTGTCCTGTATTTAACTGGAATTGTTAACCCGTTGCCTGCAGAATTCTGCTCAAAACATTAACCGGTCCCCTCTCTTCCTATATTGATGGGCCCATTCCACTGTTGTTACATTGAATTAAACATAGAATCATAGACTGATACAACACAGAAGGAGGCTATTCAGCCCATCGTGCATGTGTTGGTCCTTTGAAAGAGCTAGCCAATTAGTCCCACTCCCCTGCTTTTCCCCATACTTCTGCAAATAGTTTCCCTTCAAGTATTTATCCAATTCCCTTTGAATCTGCTTTCACAAACAGCTCAGTCAGATCATAATAATTCATTGCCTAATTTTTTTTCCTCATGTTGCCTCTGGTAGTTTTGCCAGTTACCTTAAATCTCTGGTTACCAACCTTCTGTCACTGAAAACAGTGTCTCCTTATTTACTCCATCAAATCCTTTCATAAAAATTAAAAATGGCTGCTTTTTTAATTCTTTCACTGGATGTGAACGTCACTGGCTGGACCAGCATTTATTGCCCATCCCTAATTGCTCTTGGGAAGGTGGTGGTGAGCTGAACCGCTGCAGTCCATGTGGGGTAGGTACACCCACAGTGTCGTTAGGAAGGGTGCTCCAGGATTGTGACCCAGCGACAGTGAAGGAACGGCGATATCGAGTCATACAGCACAGAAACAGGCCCTTCGGCCCATCGTGTCTGTACCGGCCATCAAGCACCTAACTATTCTAATCCCATTTTCCAGCACTTGGCCTGTAGCCTTGTATGCTATGGCATTTCAAGTGCTCATCTAAATACTTCTTAAATGTTGTGAGGGTTCCTGCCTCTACCACATCTTCAGGCAGTTTATTTCAGATTCCAACCACCCTCTGGGTGAAAAAATATTTCCTCAAATCCCGTCTAAACCTCCTGCACCTTTCCTTAAATCTCTGCCCCCTGGTTATTGACCCCTCCACTAAGGGAAAAAGTCTCTTCCTATCTAACCTATCAATGCCCCTCATAATTTTGGATACCTCAATCATGTTCCCCCCATCCTTCTCTGTTCTAAGGAAAACAACCCTAGCCTTTTATAGTTCCAAGTCAGGATGGTGTGTGGCTTGGTGGGCAATCTGCAGGTGGGTGGTGTTCCCTTGCATCTGCTGCCTTGTCCTTCTAGGTGGTAGAGGTCGCGGGTTTGGAAGGTGCTATAGAAGGAGCCTTGGTGCGTTGCTGCAGTGCATCTTGTAGATGGTATACACTGTTGCCACTGTGTGTCAGTGGTGGAGGGAGTGAATGTTTGTGGATGGGGTGCCAATCAAGCAGGCTGCTTTGTCCTGAATGGTGTCAAGCTTCTTGAGTGTTGTTGGAGCTGCACCCATCCAGGCAAGTGGAGAGTATTCCATCACACGCCTGACTTGTGCCTTGTAAGTGGTGGACAGGTTTTGGGGAGTCAGGAGGTGAGCTACTCGCCACAGAATTCCCAGCTTCTGACCTGCTCTTGTAGCTACGGGATTTATGTGGCTGGGTCCAGTTCAGTTTCTGGTCAATGGTAACCCTGAGGATGTTGATACTGGGGGAATTCAGCCATGGTAATGCCATTGAATGTCATGGGGAGATGGTTGGATTGGCCCAATTAGTCCCTGTCAGCAGTTATATTCCACACAGAGTCAAAATGAATGGCAGCACCACACTTGATCCTACAAATGGCTGCTGTCTCCCTTTCTCTGCTGATTTGATCGCTGAAGCAGCGAACCGATCATTTCTCTTTTCAGAGGCCAATTATACCTGCCACGTACTTCTGGTATTTTCTGGTTATATTTCAGCTTTCTTACAGTCCTTTTTCATCTTTGCCCTGCCCTTTTAGTGTTCTTGTCTCTAATTTAGAAGGTTGTGGGTTCACGTCCCACTAGAAACTTGAGTACAAAACCTAAGATCTAAGAATCTTAGTGCAGTCCTGAGGGAGGGCTGCACTGTCAGACGTGCTGTCTTTCAGATGAGTCCTTGAACCGAGGCCCCTCCCCCATTATTTGGAAGACGAGCAGAGGAGTTCTTCTCGATGTCCTAGTCAATATTTATCCCTCAAACAACATCAAAAGAGCAAATTATCAGGTTGTTGTCACCTTGCTGTTAGTGGGAGCTTGCTGTGAACCGAATGGCTGCCATGTTTCCTACATTTAATCCATTTGTTGTGCTAATGGACTTCTCATGTTTCTCTATGTAACAACAGCAACTCCACTTCAGACTAATTCTTCAACGTGAAGTACTTTCACGACATGCTGAGGCTGTGAAAGATGCTTTATTAATGCAAGTTCAGTGCTTCTTTCTGCACCTGCAATAGGAGTGGTCGCCCAGGCCCAACTGGAGAGCTTCTTCCAAGCTACTGATGTTTAACCTATCACGCAAGAAGTCCTCATTCCACGGCATGCACTCATTGCCAGAATCACTCTCATCTGCGGTACCTTTATAATACATCCCATTGTTTTCATAACAGCTTTCTTTCGTATCTGGATGGAAACAAATATTTGTTAGCTTATAAGCCTAAGATTATTTTTCTTGAGAATTTACAATTGGGGTAATTCTTTATGGATGGCACAGGAACCAATGGTTGTGTAACAATGATTTCATATAACCATTGTTGAAGACTCAGGATGTTGAGGCTTAGGAATTCCTACAAGAGATCTCCTGATACCAGAGCAAGTAGAAATAAGTGAGCAGCCTAGGAATGATGGGTCTGTTTAACATGGGCTAACCTTGCTCTGCTCTACAGCAGTGAATATGGATCAGAAATAACTACCAAATCATTGTCAATCAGGAGAAAAGATAACTTGAAAAAAAGATCATAGTTTCACGGTCTGCCCCAAGCATATCAGCCAAGAGGCGTCAGTATTTTATCCCTGATTAAAACTCACCCTGAAGAGCAAGTGCAGCAAAATGAAAAATAAATCCTAACACCCATCTCCATTCGCACAATTTTCAAACCCTTACCAGGTGGCTTCGGAGCAAGGGATGAGAATGGGGCAGTAATAGGTAGCTAATGCTAGGTGCATAACTCCAAAGGACAGCTCCAAAGAGTTAATAAAGTGCTCATGCTGAGAACAATTTTGTGTCTGAGAGAGTGCTTAAAATTTCAGTGAAGAAAAATAGTAAAATATCTAAACCTGATTATTGTGAAACCCTTGTGACTAATTTCCAATGAAACATCAGCCCAAAGGATATCGCCATATCAGGCTGGATGGCCAAGATTTTTATTTTATTATTTAGAGATACAGCACTGAAATAGGCCCTTCGGCCCACCGAGTCTGTGCCGACCATCAACCACCCATTTATACTAATCCTACACTAATCCCATATTCCTACAACATCCCCACCTGTCCCTATATTTCCCTACCACCTACCTCTACTAGGGGCAATTTATAATGGCCAATTTACCTATCAACTGCAAGTCTTTTGGTGGTGGGAGGAAACCGGAGCACCCGGCAAAAACCCACACAGACACAGGGAGAACTTGCAAATTCCACACAGGCAGTACCGAGAATTGAACCCAGGTCACTGGAGCTGTGAGGCTGCGGTGCTAACCACTGCGCCACTGTGCCGCCCGGTAAGATGTCCCTGCATTTTCAATCACTGCTAAAAAGTGGTAACGGTATCCAGGATCTGACTTTCCCCACAATGGTAGAAATCAGGTTTGCGATTGGTACAAAACACTGGAAAAATTCAGTATCAGTCAAGAGAGCAGCAGACTTCAGAGATGTGGTCATCAGGGAGATGAACTGCATTTAAAAAGGAAGAGGACTTAACATTCAGTTCAATCATTTCAGATCAGACCCACTGCTCCCATTTTTTTTGGACAGCTGGTGCCAGTAATGGCTCTACTATTCTCATTTACACCTCCTCTAGGTCCATCTTTAGTTTCTCTACTTGTTCCATTACTATCCCCATTTTGCCTTGCACCATCACCCTTTTTTTAATTTAATCTCTCCTGCCTTCCACCCCTGTTGTTCTTTCCTCACCTCCTCCTTTCCCTGTCGTGTACTTAATCCTGTTAAAATGCCAGTTCTGATGAAAGCTCATTAAACTGAAACATTAACTCCCTTTCTTCTCTTCACAGATACTGCCTGACCTGCTGAGTGTTTCCAGCATTTTCTGTTTTCATTTCAGAATTCCAGCATCCATAGTATTTAGCTTTTGTAGAAGGGAAAGGACGTGGGGGCGGAGGGTGGAAGGATGGGGTGGGGTGGGGAGTATCAGGGTCAGGGAAGAAAGACAGAGGAAAAGAAGTGGAATCACCCGTAAAATGGGTGGAGAACAGGAGACAGTTAAACGGCAGAAGTACTGTGCGAATAGGATTGGTGCCCTCGGCCATCTAGTAGCTCCCGCTGCAGGGCTGCTGAAGTCAACATTTTTAACATTAAATGTTTATCGAGGCCTTAAGGTTAAAAATTGAAAGTCAAGTTACATTGCGATTTTCACACAGGTGGTGGTTGAAGTTTAAAATAAACAGGTTAATGCCCTCGCTAGAACAGCAGTTAGAGAAACTTAAAACAAACAAACTTAGGCGTTATTTTGACATCAGGGGATTGTGTAATACAAGCGATATCAGATCAGCCATACATATGCCCCAAACTGCATTTCTGTTGTTTTTGGAAATGAAAATTGGGAACATTATATAATGGGTTCCTCACCTTTTTAACTAATTCCCAAAGTCAACATGTGCCCCTGCGTGCTTCCACATTAAATATCCACCCACTGTCATTCCCTGGCTTCTGCGGGTTGACGTGGTGAGTGAGTTTCTGACGAGGGAATATGGCCACACTTTTCCCCCACGTTATTAACTCTTTTTATATTTGTTTTACTTCTCATTTTGTGTCTGCTGAAGTCATATCTCAGTGGATGTGAACGCATTGGAGGCGGTTCAGAGAAGGTTTACTAGATTGATACTTGGAATGAGCAGGTTGTCTTATGAGGAAAGGTTGGACAGACTGGGCTTATTTTCACTGGAGTTTAGAAGAGTGAGGGGAGACTTGATTGAAGTGTATAAGATCCTGAACAGTCTTGACAAGGTGGATGTGGAAAGGATGTTTCCTCATGTGGGTGAGTCCAGAACTAGGGGGCACTGTGTTTTAAAATTAGGGGTCACCCTTTTCGGACAGAGACAGAGATGAGGAGAAATTTTTTCTCTCAGAGGATTGTGCAACTTTGGAATTCTCTGCCTCAGAAGGTGGTGCAGGTGGGGTCATTGAACATTTTTAAGGCGGGGTAGATAGATCCTTGTTAAGCAAGGGAATCAAAGATTTTTGGGGATAGATGGGAGTGTGGAATTCGGGACACAAACAGATCAGCCATGATCTTATTGAAGGCGGAGCAGGCTTGATGGGCCGAATGGCCTACTTTTGCTCCTAACTCGTATGGACCGTATGGAGAACAGCAACCCAATTGTGCAACTGCTCCAGGCACTGGAGCATGCAACAAAGATAGATCTTAAGGAGTAGGATGAACCTTCAATGCTGCAAAACAGCTGGGAGATCAGCAATATCACTGATCAACACACTACATATAGTGCTTTAAATGTAATAGAATGTCCAAAGGTGCTTCACAGCAGCAATATTAAACAAAGGATGACACCAAGCAATATAAGGAGACATTATGTCAGATGACCAAAAGCTTGGTCAAAGAAGTAGGTTTTGAAGAGTGTCTTAAAAGAAGGAAAGCGAGGAAAGAGGCATAGATGTGTAGGGAGGGAATTCCAGGGCCTGGAGCCCAGGCAACTGAAGACGCGGCCACCAATGGTGGAGCAATTAAAATTGGGGATTCCCAAGAGGCCAAAATTAGAGGAGCGCAGATATCTTAAAGAGTTGTGGGGCTGGAGGTTACAGTGATAGGGAGGGATGAGGCATGGAGGGGTTTGAAAACAAAGATGAGAATTTTAAAACCGAGTCATTGCTTCACCAGGAATCAATGTAGGTCAGTGAGCACAAGGGTGATAGGGGAACCAGACTTGGTGCAAGTTAAGACACAGGCAGCAGAGTTTTGGGTGACCTCAAGTTTAAGGAGGGTAGAATGTGGGAGACCAGACAGTACTGCATTGAAATAGTCAAATCTAGAGGTAATGAAGGCAATGAATGAAGGGAATATGACCTCATTTCCCCCCACCCCATGTTTTTAACTCTTTTTGTATTTGTTTTGCTACTCATTTTGTGTCTGCTAAAGTCATATCTCAATGGATGTGAATGCTTTGGAGGCAGTTCAGAGGAGGTTTACTAGATTGTGTATTGCATGCTTTCCAAAGCCACCTTGTCAAGACCATTCAGGATCGTATATACTTCAATCAAGTCTTCCCTCACTCTTCTAAATTCCAGTGAAAACAAGCCCAGTCTGTCCAACCTTTCCTCAGAAGACAACCCGCTCATCCCATAGAAGGTTTCATCGGCAGATGAGCTGAGACGGGAGCAAAGTTGGACAATGTTCTGGAGGTGGAAATAGGTGGTCTTAGTGGTGGCATGAATATGAGGTCAGAAGTTCATCTTTGGGTCAAATGTGACACCAAGCTTGTGAACAGACTGGTTTAATCTCAGACTGTTGTCAGGGAAAGGGATGGAGTCAGTAGTTAGGGAACAGAGTTTGGAGCGGAGACCAAAAACAATGGTTTGAGTCTTCCCAGTATTTAATTGGAGGAAATTTCAAATATTCATCCAATATTTGATGTTGTGTAAACAGTCTGATAGTTTAGCAACAGTGGAGGCGTCGAGAGAGATTGTGGTGATGTAGAGCTGGGTGTCCTCAGTGTACATGTGAAAACTAGCACTGTGCCTTTGAGAAAGGACTTGAGGAGGGATGTAGTTGCATTGGAGGCAGTTCAGAGGAGGTTCACGAGATTGATTCCAGAGATGGGGGGCTTGTCTTATGAAGAGAGATTGAGCAGTTTAGGCCTTTACTCTCTGGAGTTTAGAAGAATGAGAGGAGATCTAATTGAGGTATATAAGATGATTAAGGGGATTGACAAAGTGGACATAGAGAGTATGTTTCCTCTTGTGGGGCAATCTAGAACGAGAGGTCATAGTTTTAGGATAAGGGGCAGCAGATTTAAAACAGAGATGAGGAGAAATTACTTCTCTCAAAGGGTCGTGAATCTGTGGAATTCACTACCCCAGAGTGCGGTGGATGCCGGTATATTGGGTAAATTTAAGGAGGAGATAGACAAATTTTTAATTAGAAATAGGTTGAAGGGTTATGGAGAATGGGCAGGAAAGTGGAGTTGAGGCCAAGATGAGATCAGCCAAGATCATATTGAATGGCGGAGCAGGCTAGAGGGGCTGAATTGCTTACTCCTGCTCCTAGTTCTTATGTTCCTAAGGATGATCTCACTGAGGGGCAGCATGTAGATGGAAAAAGGAGTGGACCAAGGATAGATTCTTAAGGGACACCAGAGGCAATGGTACAGGAGCAGGGCATTGCAAATGATCCTTTGGCTCCAATTAGATAGATAAGAATGGTGAGAACAGTCCCATCCAGCTGGACAACAGTGGAGAGGCTTTGAGGAGGGTGGTGTGGGCAACCATGTCAAAGGCTGCAGGCAGATTGAGAAGGATGATGAGGGAAAGTTTACCATTTTCACAGTTACATAGGATGTCATTTGTGACTTTGGTAAGAGCTATTTCAGTTGTCATGCTCACGCAAGGACCAGTTATGAAAATAAAGTGACCTGAGCAATTATAAACTATGAAAATGAACTGGTGAATTAAACTCCAAAAAATTGATGCATTTTGCTATAGACAAGATGGAGGAAGTAGTCAGGTGATCATCTCCTGTACTGTAAATATCTCTCACGATTGTTGGAGACTAAACCATTATCATGTCTGGACCAATTCTGGGGAAGGCACATTAAAATACTAAACAAGCCATTCAATGCTAAATGGCTCTCACCTTCAAAAATTGGACTGACAAAAGATCTTGTCAGATAGGGTGACTCCGGATTCAAAGCCAAGATAATGGGCTGAATTTTACCAGCCTCCCAATGTCAGGGGTTGTGGCGGGGCGACCCGGAAAATGCCTCAAGGAGAGGCCCACCAGTGGCCTCAATGCCGGGAAGGCCTCACCCCATATTACCAACAGCGGCGAGGCCTCATGGCGGCCCCCAGCCACTCTGCGGTGGGGCCGAAATTTAAATATGTTAATAGTGAAATCATGAATGAATTAATACCTTACCTGCTGCCACCGGCCAATACACTCCAATATTCCAGTTGTAGGAGGCGGGAGGAGGTAAGGTTTCAAGGCGGGAGGGAGGGGAGTGGGTTCAAAGTAATGTGATTGGTGGAGGGGGTGGTGGGAAGAGGTAAAGTTAAAAGTTTGTGAACTTTGGGGGCGGAAGGTCAGGTACACTGGTGAGTATTTTGTGGGGGGGAGAGGGCAAGGAATGAGTGTATTGTTATTGGGGGGTGGGAGAGGGGCTGGAAATATCTATGTAATTTTTAAAAATCAAGTTTATTGAACTAAAAATTTAAATTATATTGAAGGGCTGGCGCACCCGCACCCTGCACGTCAGCTGAGGAACTCAAGAATTCAAGAAAATTACAATCACCAGGAAAGTGGTACTGAACAAATTGTTAGAGCTGTGGGCTGACAAGTCCCCTGGTCCTGATGAACTTCATCCTCGGGTGTTAAAAGAAGCGGCAAGTGAGATATTCGATGTGTTAGTTCTAATTTTCCAAAATTCCCTAGATTCGCGGAAGGTTCCTTTAGTTTGGAAAACAGCGAATGTAACTCTTTTATTCAAAAAGGGAGGGAGACAGAAAGCAAGAAGCTACAGACCAGTTAGCTTAACATCTGTCTTAAGGAAAATAGTAGAAGCTCTTATTAAAGATGTTATAGTAGGGCATTTAGAAAAATTCCAGGTAATCAGGCAGAGTCAACATTGTTTTGTGAAAGGGAAATCATGTTTAACCAGTTTATTGGAGTTCTTTGAGGGAGCTACATGTGCTGTGGATGAAGGAAATGTATTGCACTTAGATTTCCAGAAGGCATTTGATAAGGTTCCACATAAAAGGTTATTGCAGAAAATAAAAGCGCATGGTGTAGGGGCTAACATATCGGCATGGATCGAAGATTGGCTAGCGAAAAGGAAACAGAGTAGGCATAAATGGGTCATTTTCTGGTTGGCAAGATGTAACGAGTGGTGTGCCACAGGGATCTGTGCTGGGGCCTCAACTTTTTACAATTTATATAAATGACTTAGATGAAGGGACCGAAGGTATGGTTGCTAAATTTGCTAATGACACAAAGATAGGTAGGAATGTAACTTGTGAAGAGGACATAAGGAGGCTACAAAGGGATATAGATAGGTTAAGTGAGTGGGCAAAGACCTGGCAAATAGAGTATAATCTGGGAAAATGTGAAATTGTGCACTTTGGCAGGAAGAATAAAAAAGAAGCATATTATCTAAATGGTGAGAGATTGCAAAGCTCTGAGATGCAGAGGGATCTGGGTGTCCTAGTGCATGAATCACAAAAGGTTAGTGTGCAGGTACAGCACATAATTAGAAAAGCTAATAGAATGTTATCGTTTGTCACAAGGGGAATTGAATACAAAAGTAGGGAGGTTATACTTCAGCTATACAGGGCATTGGTGAGACCACAGCTGGAGTACTGTGTACAGTATTGGTTTCCTTATTTAAGGAAGGGTGTAAGAGTGTTGGAGGCAGTACAGAGACTAATACCTGGAATGGGCAGGCTGTCTTATGAGGAAAGATTGGGCAGGCTAGCTTTGTATCCATTGGAATTTAGAAGAGTAAGAGGTGACTAGATTGAAACATATAAGATCCTGAAGGGTCTTGACAGGGTGGATGTGGAAAGGATGTTTCCCCTTGTGGGAGAATCTAGAACTAAGAGTCACTGTTTAAAAATAAGGGGTCGCCCATTTAAGACAGATGAGGAGAAATTTTTTCTCTCAGAGGGTCGTGAGTCTTTGGAATTCTCTTCCTCAAAAGGCAGTGGAAGCAGTCTTTGAAAATTTTTAAGGCAGGCGTAGATAGATTCTTGACGAGCAAGGGGGTGGAAGGTTATCAGAAGTAGGTGCAAATGTGGAGTAGTCAATTCAGCCATGAACTTATTGAATGGCAGATCAGGCTCGAAGGGCCGAGTGGCCTACTCCTCCTAATTCGTATGTTCGCATGATCCGCCCCCAGCCATGTAAATGAGCATCCGCATTTAATATCGCAGTGGCTCCGCAGAGTGACTCCCGCGCATGTGCCCCGCCATCTTTGAAACCCCATTGTGTAACAATGGTCACTTGCGAAAAGACATTGTATGAAAACACCAGGGGAGACCATCCATGGTCACCTGACCAAAACCCAACCTGATAACGGTTTTTCTTAAAAAATGGAGATTTCTCTGAAATACAGTCAGAGAGAGAGAGAGCGAGACAACAACTGAGCAATTCCTTTCCAGCCAAGAAAAAGTCTTTGCCTGCAACATTTTTAAACCACCAAGCCACAGACTGCAGAGATGATCTTGAAAATTCCCCATCTGAGAAATTTTAACAAGATTGTCCACCAACTTTGACTGAGTCTTAATCAAAGGAGGCTGCAATACTTCAGTAAACCCCCCCAAAAAAAACATCAGGCCTGCAACCCTGTTAAAAATCCCTCCCAGAAAACCAAACAGGTTTCAAAGTGAACTCTTTTTACAACAATCAGACTTAAATGAATGCTATCCTCTAATCTCTATCTTTTCTTGTGTATGTGTATATGTGTGCATGAGTGAATGGGTGAGGTTGTGAACATTTTCAGGTATTGTTAAATAAATCGTGATCTTTCTTTTTAAACCTATGAGAAAGCCTGTTGTTTGTCTGTTTATTTGACCCTTAAAACACTCAGGGACGAAAACTATTTTTCAAAACATTATCGGCATTTAGTTGAGAGGTAGAAATTGAAAGTCATCTACACTGTATCTCATCTGTCCGTAACGCAGTACTGTGGCAGGGTTGGAGACCTAACTGGAGCGATTCAAACACAGCGTTCTGAGAAGGATGGGAATGGATCTGAGAGGTGGCAACACATTCAAGAGTTTAGGAATATCACTGATCAATGCACTACAGGGAGCATGAGCTGGGAATTTAGGAATATACTGATCAGTGCACAATGGAGGTAATTCTATCACTATATGTGTTAAATAGCCCGCCTGGTGCAATATGAAGTGAGTGTCTGAAACAGAGTAGGGCTTCTCACCCTCCAATTGTCCCTGTCTCCCTTTGTTCTGGATTACTCGACACTCACCGCTCTGGAGACATAGGTTAACCTTGGTTATGACTACATGGCCAGTCCTAGGAACTCACAGTCTGTTTGTTACAGCTGAGCTGAGCTTATGGCTCCAAGGATCCCAGAAAAGGAATGTAATGGAACAGTAAAGTTCACTGTCATTAGGCAAAATGGGCAGAGAATGACAAGATAAAGCACATAATTCACCACCCCACTCTCACTCTGACCTCGGTCTCCTAAACTGTTCCAATGAAACTCAACTTAAGCTCAAGGAACAGCACTTCATCCTTTGATTAGGCACTTTACAGCCCTCCACACTCAACATTGAGTACAACAATTTCAGATCATTACAACTGCTCCCATTTTTTCAGATAGCAACTGAAGGAAATGATTCTGCTGTTGCCATTCACACCTCTTCTGGACTCATTTTTAGTTTTAGTTTTAGAGATACAGCACTGAAACAGGCCCTTCAGCCCACCGAGTCTGTGCCGACCATCAACCACCCATTTATACTAATCCTACACTAATCCCATATTCCTACCACATCCCCACCTGTCCCTATATTTCCCTACCACCTACCTACACTAGGGGCAATTTATAATGGCCAATTTACCTATCAACCTGCAAGTCTTTTGGCTTGTGGGAGGAAACCAGAGCACCCGGAGAAAACCCACGCAGACACAGGGAGAACTTGCAAACTATGTTTATTGAATTGTCCCATTACCATCTCCTTTTGCCTTGCACCATCATCCCTTTTGCCATTTCATCTCTCCTGCCTTCCACTATATCATAGGCCTTCCCTCTTTTTCTTTCCTCCCCTCCCCCTTTCCCTGTGCTTCCATAAAACCTGTTAAATCTCTAACCTTTTCTCAGTTCTAATGAAAGGTCACAGACCTGAAATGTTAACTTTGTTTCTTTCTCCACAGATACTGCCAGACCTGCTGAATATTTCCAGCATTTTCTATCCTTATTTCAGATTTCCAACATCTGCTGTATTTTGCTTTTGTGTTAAAATAAAGCACTTGTCGTTGTGAGAGCTGGTTCCAATCAAGGAGCGTACCTATATCACAATACTTCCCCACAATACCATCACTGCACTGGCAAATGATCTCCTCTGTGTTCTGGATTGCTCGACACTCACCACCGTGGAGACACAGGTTAACCTTGCAATCTGAAAGATACAAGAGAAACAATGAAAAAACACACATCTGTCAGGATGCACCACAAAATGCTTATAATAATCAAATCCAGTTTGCAATGATTAGATTTGACTATGCTCGGAGTTTCATTTTGTCGAGGGCTAGTTATTAAGAGGTCCTCCTCACTGGTAGTGCGAAGAAATACAGAAAGTAGTTCTGGGCGAATGCTTATGGTACAGATGTTCCAACTCACCCCCATCTCCAAACACTCATGACTGGATGTATACTTACTGCACTGTTTAGCTTACTGGTAGATTTGAAAAGAAAGAACTTGCATTTGTATAGTGTCTTTCACATCCTCAGGATGTCCCAAAGTGCTTTAAAACCAATAATGTACTTTTGAAACAGGCACAACAAATGGATAAAGAAAGAAAGACACATTTATATAGCACCTTTCACAACTGCATATCATCCCAGAGTACATTTGACGTGTAGTTACTGTTGTAATGTAACAAATGGGGCAGCCAATGTATGCACAAGTTCCCACAAAGAGCAATGTACATTAACCCAGGTAATCTGTTTTTAGTGATCTTGGTTGAGGGATAAATATTAGCCAGGGCACCGGGGAGAACTCCCCTATTTTTCTTCGCATAGTGGCCGTGGGATCTTTTACATCTATCTGAAAAAGTGGTAGGGGCCTCAGTTAAACATCTCATTCAAAAGAGAGCACTCCTGAAAGTGCAGCACTCCCCTTTTATGTACATCAAGATCCAGCAAATAACAAATACGATTTGGTTGTTTGACAGTGTGGTGAGTGTCTATCGGGGCACCCAAATCTTCTCAAACTCTAAAAGCCTACAATATATCCCAACCAATTTGACCACAACCCAAACCATCATCCCTTTGTTGAGGCTTTGTCCTCATGAAATTAATCAGGCTGGAAGACCCGAAACTCCATTTATACACAGAGCTTGCAAATTGACTTGAACCAAAAGGACTCAAATGATTTCCCAATATCCAAAATACTCAAGAGCAGTGACCCCAATTTTCACCAATGGTCCAATAGTGATCATGCACTCTAAGGATCATCTTCTCATGTTAATAGTGATAGTGCACCCTCAGGATCATCTTCTCATGTTAATAGTGATAGTGCACTCTTAGGATCATCTTCTCATGTTAATAGTGATCGTGCACTCTTAGGATCATCTTCTCATGTTAATAGTGATCGTGCACTCTTAGGATCATCTTCGCATGTTAATTGTGATAGTGCACTCTTAGGAATATCTACTCATGTTAATAGTTATAGTGCACTCCTAGGATCATCTTCTCATGTTAATAGTGTTAGTGCACTCTTAGGATCATCTACTCATGTTAATAGTGATAGTGCACTCTTAGGATCATCTTCTCATGTTAATACTGATAGTGCACTCTTAGGATCATCTACTCATGTTAGTAGTGATAGTGCACTCTTAGGATCATCTTCTCATGTTAATAGTGTTAGTGCACTCTTAGGATCATCTTCTCATGTTAATACTGATAGTGCACTCTTAGGATCATCTACTCATGTTAGTAGTGATAGTGCACTCTTAGGATCATCTTCTCATGTTAATAGTGATCGTGCACTCTTAGGATCATCTTCTCATGTTATTAGTGATCGTGCACTCTTAGGATCATCTTCTCGTTAATTGTGATAGTGCACTCTTAGGAATATCTTCTCATGTTAATAGTGATAGTGCACTCTTAGGAATATCTACTCATGTTAATAGCGATAGTGCACTCTTAGGATCATCTTCTCATGTTAATAGTGATAGTGCACTCTTAGGATCATCTTCTCATGTTAATAGCGATCGTGCACTCTTAGGATCATCTACTCATGTTAATAGTGATAGTGCACTCTTAGGATCATCTTCTCATGTTAATAGTGATAGTGCACTCTTAGGATCATCTTCTCATGTTAATAGTGATAGTGCACTCTTAGGATCATCTACTCATGTTAATAGTGATAGTGCACTCTTAGGATCATCTTCTCATGTTAATAGTGATAGTGCACTCTTAGGAATATCTTCTCATGTTAATAGTGATAGTGCACTCTTAGGATCATCTTCTCATGTTAATAGTGATCGTGCACTCTTAGGATCATCTTCTCATGTTATTAGTGATCGTGCACTCTTAGGATCATCTTCTCATGTTAATCGCGATCGTGCACTCTTAGGATCATCTTCTCATGTTAATAGTGATAGTGCACTCTTAGGATCATCTTCTCGTTAATAGTGATAGTGCACTCTTAGGATCATCTTCTCATGTTAATAGTGATAGTGCACTCTTAGGATCATCTTCTCATGTTAATAGTGATAGTGCACACTTCGGATCATCTTCTCATGTTAATAGTGATAGTGCACTCTTAGGATCATCTTCTCATGTTAATAGTGATAGTGCACTCTTAGGATCATCTTCTCATGTTAATCGCGATCGTGCACTCTTAGGATCATCTTCTCATGTTAATAGTGATAGTGCACTCTTAGGATCATCTTCTCGTTAATCGTGATAGTGCACTCTTAGGATCATCTTCTCATGTTAATAGTGATAGTGCACTCTTAGGATCATCTTCTCATGTTAATAGCGATAGTGCACTCTTAGGATCATCTACTCATGTTAATAGTGATAGTGCACTCTTAGGATCATCTTCTCATGTTATTAGTGATCGTGCACTCTTAGGATCATCTTCTCATGTTAATTGTGATAGTGCACTCTTAGGAATATCTACTCATGTTAATAGTGATAGTGCACTCTTAGGATCATCTTCTCATGTTAATAGTGATAGTGTACTCTTAGGATCATCTTCTCATGTTAATAGTGATAGTGAACTCTTAGGATCATCTTCTCATGTTAATAGTGATAGTGCACTCTTAGGATCATCTTCTCATGTTAATAGTGATAGTGCACTCTTAGGATCATCTACTCATGTTAATTGTGATAGTGCACTCTTGGGATCATCTACTCATGTTAATAGTGTTAGTGCACTCTTAGGAATATCTACTCATGTTAATTGTGATAGTGCACTCTTAGGAATATCTACTCCTGTTAACAGGGTTTATTATGACGAGACTAACCGAAGAAGCACTAAGTTTTGCTTTTGCTTTTAGTTTATTCTCGGGATGTAGACATTACTGACAAAAGCGGCATTGATCGACCATTCCTAGTTGCTCTTGAGAAGGAGGTGGTGGTGAAACTTCTCTTTGAATTGCTGTAACACTTTGATACAACCGAGTGACTTATCAGGTCACTTCAGAGGACAGTTAAGAGTCAACCACATCAGTGTGGGACAGGAGTTACATGTAGGCCAGACCCAGTAAAGACAGCAGACTTCCTTCCCTATGGGACATTAGTTGAACCAGATGGGTTTTATGACAATCAACACTTACTGATGTCAGATTTTCAATTCCAGGTTTTTTCAACTGAATTCAAATTCTCAAACTGCCGCCATGGATACTCATGTTCTCTGGATTATTAGTCCAGACCCTTGGATTAAAAGTCCAGTATCATGACAACTACTCCTTTTCCTTTTTGGCCTCCTTGTCTCGAGAGACAATGGGTAAGCGCCTAGAGGTGATCAGTGGTTTGTGGAGCAGCGCCTGGAGTGGCTATAAAGGCCAATTCTAGAGTGACAGACTCTTCCACAGGCGCTGCAGGTAAAGTTGGTTGTCGGGGCTGTTACACAGTTGGCTCTCTCCTTACACTTCTGTCTCTTTTCCTGCCAACTGCTAAGTCTCTTCGACTCGCCACGCTTTAGCCCCGCCTTTATAGCTATCCGCCAACTCTGGCGATCGCTGGCAACTTGCTCCCACGACTTGTAGTCAATGTCGTAAGACTTCATGTTGCGTTTGCAAACGTCCTTAAAGCAGGGACATGGACGGCCGGTGGGTCTGATACCAGTGACGAGCTCGCTGTACAATGTGTCTTTGGGGATCCTGCCATCTTGCATGGGGCTCACATGGCCAAGCCATCTCAAGCGCCGTTGGCTCAGTAGGGCGTACATGCTGGGGATGTTGGCGGCCTCGAGGACTTTTGCATTGGAGATACGGTCCTGCCACCTGATGCCAACTACTACAACTACTACACTACCTCTAAACCAAAGGTAGAGAGAGGCAGGCCATAGCAGTTGAAAAGTCAGTTCCCAGCAGTTTATCACTCAGGAAAACGATCGCCCCATGCTCTGTGACAAAACAAAACTCCACAGGGAAAAAAAATAAATTTTTGCTGACAGGAAAGTAAGGTAACCAATCAGAATTCAGCTGTAACAATTTGAAACAGAAGTCTAAAAGTTCCAGTCGGGATGTGGGGGGGTAGAAGTTTAAAACTATAATTTTAAAATTCTCATCCTTGTTTTCAAATCTCTCCATAGTCTTGCTCCCTCCCTAACTCGGTCACCTGCTTCAGTCCCACAATCTTCTGAGATCTCTGCACTCCTCCAATAATGGCCTCTTGCGCATCCTTTATTTTAATTGTAAGATCTTAAGAAATAGGAGTAGGGGGTAGGTCATTTGGCCCCTCAAGCCTACTCCACCATTCAACAAGATCAAAGCTGAACTTTTTACCTCAACTCCAGTTTCTTACTCATTCTCCATATCCCTAATTCCCTTAGTGCTCAAAATTCTATCAAGCTCAGTCTTGGATATGGTCATCAACTGAGCATCCATAGCTGTCTGGAGTAGAGAATTCCAAAGATTCACAACCCTCTGAGTGAAGAAATTTCTCCTCATCTCAGTCTAAATGTACGACTTCTTATCCCGAAACTATGACCTCTAGTTCCAGAGTCTCCAGCCAAGAAAACAGCCTCTCAGCATCTACTCAGTAATACCCTCTAAGAAACGTATACATTTCAATGAGATCACCTCACATTCTTTTAAACCTCAGAGAATATAGGCTCATTTTATTTAATTCCTCCTCAGAGAACAACCCTCTCACCCCAGGAATCAATTGTTCCAGCATGACGACCATGCTTTCAGCTTCCTAGGCCCAAAGCTCTGGAATTCACACCCTAAACCTCTCCATCTCGCTACCTTTCTCTCCTCCTTTAAGACGCTCCTTAAAACCTACGTCTTTGGCCAAGCTTTTGGTCATCTATCTTAATTTCTTACAGGGCTCAGTGTCCAATTTTGTTTGATAATGCTCCTGTGAGGTGCCTTTAACTACATTAAAGGTGCTAATATAAATGCAAGTTGTTGTTACTGTTATTGTTTAGTGGGATTTTGGCATGCGGGGAGGTCGGAGTTTGAGACAGAGCACCCCTGTCAAATGTCCTCTTAACCATCTCTGCTCTAAGGAGAACAACCGCAGCGTCTGCAGTCAAGGTTCTCAACCAAGGCTTAAAATGTCAAGAAGGGCTTCAACCAGTAGGGGAGCAGGTATTAACATAGCTGTTAGAATAGGAAGGAAGGGCCTGTAATTCAAGCTGACTGTGCAAAGTATTTTGACTTCTCGCTGATACCTTCATATTGAACACTTTGACACTCAGGCCCACTGCCAGCACATATGCAATTTTCAACTTTGTTGCCAACAATTCTGATCCAGCTCTCTCCAATAAGGAAGTACCTGTGTTGACCACTGTCGAAGCATTTTGCTGAAACACAGAGAAAAAAAAAATCACCAAATCATGACAATGTTTCGTATAATGTTAGATGTGCAATCATTGTGTGACCATTAGATCTCAATCTAAGCAAAACAAAGATTCGCTAAAGGCAGACAGTTTGGTCAAATTTATTGCCGCTCAGCAATGTACCCAACATGTAATATTGCACATCATTCTCTCAAACACATGTTAAGCAGACACTGCTCACTTACCTTCCTGGCAGTTAACACCTGTGAATTGATCGCTGCACCGACAGTGGTAAGAATTGAGAAGAGGGTCTCTGATGCAAGTCGCTCCATTTTCACAGGGTTGTGAAAGGCAGGGGTCTGTATGATTCAAAGCAAAGAGGTTTTAGAGCCAGTTATTTTTCTGAAACCAAAGTGCAATGCATTTTAACTCTCCTGGGATGCACTCCAATGGAGTGAAATCTCCACCCACTCCAATATCAGCAGCTAACTTTGTATCAAATGAAAATTTAATTTTTCTGCTCAACACCATTAACCATTTAAGATTGATAATGCCTTAATTAACTACCTGACAGAGACAAAAAGATTATCCCTCTACCTGCCCCTTTGTTTCCCTACTGCAAATCCTAAACTGATCAGTGGATCACCTTTCACCATTTAAGGTTCAGGGCAGTTTCCACAGGGAGTTGGTGGGGTTCGGTGGGATGGGGAGTTCACCTGATTGCTCCCGTGGGTAAAATGAGGAAAACGTTATTCAGGAATCCTGCAGCTCTGCTGCCGAAGCTAAAGCAGATGATAGGGACAAACAGGCGGGAAAAGACAAGCTGGTCCATCAAGCCTGCCCTTCACTTTTCATATTGCATTTGGAATCTTACAGCACAGAAGGAGGCTATTCGGCCCATTGTGTCTATGCTGGCTCTCTGAAAGAGCTAGTCAACTAGTCCCATTCCTCACCCCACCCCCACTCTTTCCCCATAGACCTGCAAATTTTTCCCTTTCAAGTATTTATCCAACTCCCTTTTGAAAGTTATTGTTGCATGTGCTTTCACCACCCTTTCAGCCAGTGCATTCCAGATCAGCACAATTCGCTGCGTAAAATATAATCGCCTCAATTCCTCTCTGGCTCTTGCCTATTACCTTAACTCTGGTTACTGACCCTTCTGCCACTGTAAATAGTATCGCCCCAACTAGCCCACCAAAATTCCTCGCAAATGTTTTACACAAATTAAGAATAAATTACACAATCTTATAAATCACAGTAAACTTTACATATAGTTGAATACATTTTCATGTTTTCAGTAATTCACTTAACAAGTTGTGCTTTGAATTAAAAACAAGTTTTCCTACATTTTGTAACCTGACGATAGAATCATAGAATGGTTACAGTACAGAAGGAGGCTATTCGGCCTGTCATGCTCATGCCAGCTCTCTGCAACAGCAACTCACCTAGCCCCACTCCCCAACCTTTTCCCCTTAGCCCTGCAATTTTTTTCTCTTCAGATATTTAACATAATGTTGTATAACATCACCATTGCTTCTACCTTTCCTGGTGTAAGGATCTTCCATTTGGCCTGATGACTTCCACAGGTGAAGTGTTATTGATATTGCAGTGGCCATGACAGCAGTCAAAAGGTTTTAATTGAGCAGTCAGATAATCAGGAGGATCCCACAGAACTTTATTCACCCCCTACCCTGTTCTGATGGATGTCACTCCTCCTGAGGAATGCGCCCCACCATCCCAAGGAAATACACTCTCCCACCTGAGGAACTTCACCCCCCCCCACCCAGGAACTTAGGCCAGCAAACCCCCCCACGCCCACCCCCTCGCCCAGGAATATCAGCCATCCTCATCCCAGGAACTTTACTGCCCCGCCCCCCATTAAGGAACTTCACCCCTACCCAGGAACATCAACCAGACCCCTCTCCCACACAGGAATTTCACCCCACATTAAGGAAATTCACCCAGGAGCTTTCCCCTATCCCCTACTCGCCTCCCCCCCAGGAACTTAGCAGTACCCTGCCAACCCCGAGGAACATCAGCCCCTAAGACTTCCATTGCACAAAATGAATTTCTTTAATCAGAAGGTCATAACTGAACAAGGATTATTTGATTTAACCACCCTGTTTTGGACACCGTGGAACTTCACAATAATCCCAGGAGATGTCATCATCTATCAGTGTGTAACACCAAGGCTGTTCTTCATTTTCTGTGTTTCTGAAACAAATACAAAAATAACTTATGAATGGATGAATCTCCTGCCCAACCAAACCCCCTCTACCTAACCTCAGAATTAACCAGTTGAAGATAAAATATTTTTGCATTTATATAAGCCTGTTGAGTGTCAAAGTTGGGTCAGTGGGTGGAACTCTTCCCTTCTAAATCAGAACATCATGGGCTCAAATCCCACTCAAGGGGCTTGAGCACATAATCTAGGCTGGCATTTCAGCGCAGTGGGAGTGGTGGCACTTTCAGATGAGAGATTATACTAAGGTCCTGTCTTCCCTCTAAGGTCAATGTAAAAGATCCAACAACTTCTATTTATATCCTATGAAAAAAAAGGAGGACTTGCATTTATGTAACGCCTTTCACGACCACAGCACTTTACAGCAAATGAAGTACTTTTTGAAGTGTTGTCTGTGTTATAATGTAGGAAACACAACAGCCAATTTGCACACAGCAAGTTCCCAAAACAACATTGTGATAATGACCAGACAATCTGTCTCTTCCGGATATTGATTGAGGGATATCAGCTAGGGCTAACTCTCTGGCTCTTCTTCAAATTAGTGCTATGAGATCTTTTACCTTCATCTGAGAGGGCAGACAGGGCCTTGATTGAAACATCTCCGACAGCACAGCACTCCCTCAGTGCTATACAGGAGCTTCAGCTTAGAGTTTTATACTTAAGTCCTGGAATGGGACTGGAACCCACAACTTTCTCACTTGGCAGCAAAAGTGCTACCAAGAGTGAGCCTCCCTGTAAAGGAACTGAGGAGCTCTCTCAGTGACCTGGCCAACATTTATCATGAACCATCATAAATTATGTAGTTACCTATTTCAGTGCTGTCTGTGGGACCTTCCTGTGATTGCCAGATTATTGTGACTACACAGGTTGTGAAGTGCTTTGGGATGTCCTGAGGATGTGAAAGGTGCAATAAATGGAAGTTCTTTCATTTTCGATTAAATATCTAAAAGCACTTCATATACAATTAATTACATTATCGGTGTGTGGTAAATTGTCATCCAAGCAAACACAAAAGCAAAATGCTGCAGATGCTGGAAATGTGAAATAAAAACAGAAAGTGCTGGAAATACTCAGCAGGTCGGCAGCATCTGTGAAGAGAGAGTTAACATTTCAGGTCAGTGACCTTTCATCAGAACTGAGAAAAGTTAGAAATGATGAGGCTTTGAGCAAGCGATAGTGGGAAGGGTGGGAAGAAGAATAAAAGGGAAGGTCTGTGATAGGGTGGAGGGCAGGAGAGATTAAATGACAAATGCTTTCATGGTGAAAGGCCAAAGGGAGTGGTAATGGGACAAGTAAAGAAACAAAAGATGCGTCTAGAGGAGGCGTAAATGGCAGGATAGTAGCCGTTCAAACACAAAGTAAAGGGACAAAGAAAGAAACAAGAGAAAAAAATGAACCAGCAAAAAACACAAAACAAAATGAAGGCAGAGGTTATGATCCAAAATTGTTGCACTCAATGTTGAGTCCAGAAGGCTGTAAAGTGCTCAGTCAAAAGATGAGGTGCTGTTCCTCAAGCTTGTGTTGAGCTTCATTGGAGCATTGTCAGGCCAAAGACAGAGAGGTCCGAGTGGGACCAAGATAGAGAATTAAGATGACAGGTGACAGGAAGCTCAGGATCTTGCTTGCGACTGAATCTCCCCAGGGTAGAGGAGACCACATTGTGAGCAGTATACTGAATTGAAAGTACAAGTAAATCACTGTTTAATTTAGGAGAGTTTGATGCCTAGGATGGTGAGAAGGGAAGAGATAAAAGGGCAGGTGTTACATCTCCTGCGCTTGCATGGAAAGGTGCAGTAGGAAAGGGGGGAACGTGTTGGAGTGACTAAGGAGATGACCAGGGTGTTGCGGAGGGAAAGGTCCCTTTGAAATGCTGAAAGGGGAGAGGAGGGGAAGATGTGTTTGGTGGTGGCATCACGTTGGAGGTGGCAGAAATGGCGCAGGATGATCATTGAATATGAGGTTGGTGGGGTGGAAGGTGAGGACAAGGGGAACCCTATCATAGTTCTGGGAGGGAGGGGAAGGGATGAGGTGGGGTGACAGGTGTGTGAAATAGATCAGACACGGTTGAGGGCCCTGTCAACCAAGGTGGGATGGGGGAGGGGGGGGAATCCTGAGTTGTGGAGAAAGGAAGACATATTGGAAGCACTAGTGTGAAAGGTTGCACCATCCAAACAGATACGACGGAGTCAGAGAAACTAGGAGAAAGGAATGGAGTCCTTACAGAAAGTGGAATGTGAGGAAGTGTAGTTGAGGTAGCTGTGAGAGTCCGTGGCCTTACAGTGAATATTGGTTGATAGCTTATCCCCAAAAATGGACAGAGAAGTCAAGGAAGAGAAGGGAAGGGAAGAGTCAGAGATGGACCATGTGAATGTGAGAGGAGGGTGGAAATTGGAAGCAAAGTCAATAACATTTTCTAGTTCGGGATGAGAGCAGGAAATGGCACCAATACAGTCATAAATATAGGAAGAAGAGGTGAGGGAAGAGGGCCTGAGTAGGACTGGAACAAGGAATGTTCCACATATCCCACAAAAAGGCAGGCTAAGCTAGGACTCAGGAAGGTTACCACAGCAACACCTTTTATTTGGAGGAAGTGAGTAGAGTTAAAGGAGAAGTTATTCAATGTGAGAGCAAGATCAGCCAAGTGGAGGAGGGTGGTGGTGGATAGGGAGTGTTTGGGCCTCTTTCCAAGGAAGCGGAGAGCCCTCAGACCATCCTGGTGGGGGATGGAGGAGTAGAGAGTTTGGACGTCCATAGTCAACAGGAGACAGTTATGACCAGGAAACTAGAAATGTTGAAGTGATGGAGGGGTTTGGAAGAGACACGGATATAGGTGGGAAGAGACTGGACAAGGGGAGAAAAAATAGAGTCGAGATAGGAAGAAATCAGTTCGTTGGAGCAGGAACAGGCTGAAATAATGGGTCTACCAAGGAAGTCCTGCTTTTGGATTTTGGGAAGGATGAAAGGTCACAGATCTGAAAAATTAACTCTGTTTTTCTCTCCACTGATGCTGCCAGACTTGGGGATATTTCAAGCATTTTCTGTTTTTATTTAAGCAAACAACACAGCCATACTGCACCATCATCCCACAAACAGCAATCATGCATATGAGCAATTAATCTACTCTATTGAAGTTGGTTGAGGGATAAATGTTGAGACCAGGAGAGCTCCCTGCTCATCTTCAAATAGTGCCATGGGATCAGTTTTCATCTGTGATTCCTGGAAATATTTTTTAAATTTTTGTAATTTTCATGGCGACTGTTGTTAGTGCCAGTGAATTGAATTCTTCCTAGTTCAAGGACATTAGCCCCTTGAGTCTGTTCTGCCATTCAATTAGATCATGTCTAATCTGCACCTTACCTCCATTAATATATCCTTTCTCCATAGTCCTTGCTACTCTTACCCAATAAAAATCTAACCAGCTATGTCTTGAAAGCTCCAACTGTTCCAGCATCCACTGTCTCTTGGGCAGAGAATTCCAATTTCCATCACCCAGTATCAGCATTAAGCAACTCCTGGTGAGGAACAGCACACATAGGGCAAAATCTTCTTGTGCCGTTTAAAACCAATCGAGGGGTGTGACCATTTCTGGGTCCTGTCCCCGCACTGGTTTTCAGGGCGCCCAAGAGTTAAGAAACCACCTCTGGGTGTGCCATCCAATTAAGGTTTCTGAAGCTGCAGGGGTGGGCACTCTTGCTGCAGGGTGGGGACCGCGCTGGCACCTCCATGTTGACATTGGAATTTAAAAAAAAAATAAACTCTGGTCACAGAGGGAAACCCTGTCCAGGCTGGCCTCCCTTTCTCTGTAAACTCCTCCAGCCCTACAACCCTTTGAGTTCCTGCACTCTTCCAACTTTGGCATTTTATACATCCCCATCCCTGAGTTTAATTGCTCTACCAGTGGCAGCCATGTCTGGGCCCTAACCTCTAGAATTCTCTCCCTAAACTTCCCCACTTTAAGATGCTCCTTAAAACCTACCTCTTTAATTGAACTTTTGATTACCTGTCCTAATATCTCCTTATGTGGCTCAGTATCAAATTTCATTTGCTAATGCTCCTGTAAAGTGCCTTGGAATGTTTTATAAGTTAAAGATGCTATATAAATGCATATTGTTGTTAATTATTTTCACATTTTTTTCTATTGTCTAATTGATGATCTAATTTATATTATATAATATAATTTATATAATATTTATATAAATTATTTAATTTATGTAATAATTTATGATGATTTTCATCAGAGGGTCGTGAGTGTTTGGAATTCTCTTCCTCAAAAGGCAGTGGAAGTAGAGTCTTTGAATATTTTTAAGACGGAGGTAGGTAAATTCTTGATAAACAAGGGGGTGAAAGGTTATTGGGGGTAGGCGGGAATGTGGAGTACTCAGTTCAGCCATGAACTTTGTTACGACCGACCGCTCAAGACAAAGCCCCCAATCAAAATATATAATTTTGATTGCAGTGGGAGCAATGCACTGTTAATTCAGTCCCGCCACTCCACAGATCGCCTAACACATCACTTTAAACTTTCCAAATAAAAGAAATCCACAGCCGAATTGAACCATCTATTAACCCCCGAATGAGGCAAACCAAAACAGGTGTCTTTAGATCAACTAATTAACTGTTTGTTAGAAAAAACTAAACTCTTAAAAGTTACTAAGATAAAAACATTTAAAAATAGAAAAATTAGTATTCTTGCAGATTTACTCTTCCTGATAACCGGTCCTCTGATTAAAGTCCACTTGCAGTCTTCCAGGGTCCAATGAGGGAAGAGAAAAATGTCCAACATCCGACTTCAACTCCTCTATCAACCAGTGACGATCACCGCAGATCAACAACTCACAAACACTCTTCAATGAATCAATTTGGCTTTAGAATTTTGAGGGATAATAAAAGTCACAGTCTAACTTCCTTTCCTTCAGTTTAAATCACCAGAGAACTCTGTTCAGTTCGTGTTGGCCCCGCTGTGTCTGTTTGTCAGAACAGTCTGTCTCCACTAACAGCCAGTTCAAAATTTAATTGCAACAATGTGTAATCGATTCTCAGTCTCTGAGTGGCTGTGTCCAAGGCAACCAGGATGCACATTTTAAGCTGGTTGGTTCCCACTCTGTATGGTTGTATCCAATGGCAACCAGAACACACCTTCTCGATAACTCCTAAGGCTTGCATGTTCTTAAAGCAGTACTGGTCCTTTGCTTACTTAAAGACACACTGCAGATTCCACCCCCCCCCAGCCCCCCCAAAAAAACAGTAGGATCATAATAACTTTTGAATGGCAAAGCAGGCTCGAGGGACCGAGTGGCCTACTCCTGCTCCTAATTTGTATGTATGTTCTAACAATGTTCTATCAAGCAGTTGTGGGGCGGCACAGTGGCGCAGTGGTTAGCACCGCAGCCTCACAGCTCTAGTGACCCAGGTTCAATTCTGGGTACTGCCTGTGTGGAGTTTGCAAGTTCTCCCTGTGTCTGCGTGGGTTTTCGCCGGGTGCTCCGGTTTCCTCCCACATGCCAAAGACTTGCAGGTTGACAGGTGAATTGGCCATTATAAATTGCCCCTAGTATAGGTAGGTGGTAGGGAAATATAAGGACAGGTGGGAATGCGGTAGGAATATGGAATTAGTGTAGGATTAGTATAAATGGGTGGTTGATGGTTGGCACAGACTCGGTGGGCCGAAGGGCCTGTTTCAGTGCTGTATCTCTAAACTAAACTAAAAAAAAAATGTTTCTGTGCAGTCAGACATGCATGATATTTATCACAACAAGAAAGCCTGCATGGTAACTTCAAAGCTGCTGCATGGCCATAAGCCCACGCGCTTAACGGGAACACTGCAGCTGAGCAAAATTTTGGCCAAACAGCTAGATTTTAAGGAGCATCTTAGAGAAGGAGAGGGAACGGGAGAGGCAGAGAGATTTGGGGAGGGAATTCCAGAGCTTCAGGCCCAGGCAGCTGAAGGCACGGCCACCAAAGGTGAACTGAAATAAATCAAGGATGCACTAGTTCAGAATTGGAGGAATGAGGAGTTTACAAAGGGTTGTAAGGCTGGAGGAGATTACAGAGATAGGGAGGAGCGAGATCATGGAGAGATTTCAACATAAGAATGAGAAATTTAAATCTGCCATGTTGGTGGACCGGGAGCCAGTGCAGGTCAGCGAGCGCAGGGGTGATGGGTAAACAACATTTGGTGTAGGTTTGAATATGTGCTGCAGAGTTTTGGATGAAGCCAAGTTTATGAAGAGTAGAAGATGGGAGGCCAGTGAGGAGAAAATTGGACTATGGGTACTGACACTCATTGTCTGGGATCACACATATAGAATGACCACTTGGGTGAGCTACCAAAGGATCACAGACTAGCATCATTTGCCGCTTTCAGGAAAGGAAGGGAGAAACCTAGGGAACAGCCAAACTCATATCACGCTCACAGTCATGCTACAGTTCGAAAGCATATTTCTCCCACCTGCAGAAAGAGTGGTCATCCAGACCTAAGCGGAGGGGCTCTTCCAAGTCGTTGATATTAAACCCCAGGTTAATGAAGTTAGATGTCCAAGCCAGACAGTCACTCCCCGAGACTGTCCTCTTTGCTGTCCCTCTGTATGAGCTCCCATTATTTTCGTAGCAATCAGCAGCAGAATCTGAATGAAATGTATTTGTAAATGTTAAGCAACAAAGTGATAATCCTGGAAAATTACTTCCCCAACACTGCCGACTCTGCAATTGAACTGTTGGTGGGCAGTTCTCCAAGTGCCTATGTGGAAATCCATCTATATATAGAAAGATTATATTTTACAACCATTTGAGAACTCTGCATTCCTCCGATGCTGGTTTCTTTTTATCCCCTCGTCCCACTATTGATAGCTGTGCCTTCAGTTGGCCCAGCCATGAGCTCTGGAACTCCCTCCTTAAACTACTCCAACTTTCAATCTCTCTCTCCTCCTTTGAGACCCTCATTAAAACCAACCTCTTTAATTAAGCTTCTTGTCACTTGTCCTAAAATCTCCTTCTTTGGTCCACATCAAATTTAGTCTAATTACACTCCTGTGAAGCATCTTAGGACATTTTGTAACATTAAAGCTGCGATATTTATGCAGGTTGCTGTTAAAAGTCTTATATATTGCAAACACTTCCCATAAGCCAAACTTACTTCCTGTTACAGTTTCGCTGTCACATTTTCCCCAGTACACTTTACCAGGATTCACCATTCAAACCTCTGAATTTATAAACCTACAAGAAACCTACAACCTTATTAGCCTAATTATTCCATTCACCATGGAATCTATTGTGGGCACAATTATTTCATGAAAATTATGCTTCCCCGAGTCATTTCAAGATAGCCCTGCAAATTACAATTTCGTGATTTACAATGAACAAGTAGTTCAGGGTGAGCATTTATATAACAGTCTATGCCCTGGCTCACTATGAGCAATTCCACAGGAGATCTGCTAGTATCTGTATGGAACTATTAAGTGCTTCATTCACACTCCATTTGTCATATTTCAAAGGGTCAAAAGAATTTATCAAACTTTTCAGGTTTTGAAGGGCTATGAAGAAAGAGTGTGGTGGGGGGTAATAGACAAAGAGTGGGACTAATTAGTTAGCTCTTTCGGAGATCCGTCACAGGCATAATGGGCTGAATGGCCTCACTCTGTGCTAATATAGGTCTATGATTCTTTCCTTTTTTTATTCGTTCATGGAATGTGGGCCTCGCTGGCTGGGACAGCATTTATTGCTCATCCCTAATTGCACTTGAGAAGGCGGTGGTGAGCTGCCTTCTTGAACCGCTGCAGTCCTTGGCATGTAGGTATATTAACAGTGTTGTAAGGAAGGGAGTTGCAGGATTTTTACCCAACGACAGTGAAGGATTGGCGATACAGTTCCAAGTCAGGAATGGAGGAATCAATGTGGCTTGGAGGGAAACTTGCAGGTGGTGGTGTTCCCATGCATCTGCTGCCCTTGTTCTTTGACATCATAAAGATTGCAGGTTTGGTAGGTGCCGTCTAAGGAGCCTTGATGAATTGCTGCAGTGCATCTTGTATATGGTATACACTTCTGCCACTGTGCATCGGTGGTGGGGGGAGTGAATGTTGAAGCTGGTGGATGGGATGCCAATCAAGCAGGCTACTTTGTCTGGATGCTATCAAGCTTCTTGAGCGTGTTGTTGGAGCTGAACTCATTCAGGTAAATGGAGAGTATTCCATCACACTCCTGACTTGTGCCTTGTAGATGGTGGACAGGCATTGGCAATTCAGGAGGTGAGTTACTCACCACAGAATTCCTAGCCTCTGACCTGCTCTTGTAGCCACAGTATTTATATGGCTACTCCAGTTCAGTTCTGGTCAATAGTAACCCCCAGGATGTTGATAGTGGGGGATTCAGCAATGGTAATGCCATTGAACATCAAGGGGAGATGGTTAGATTCTCTCTTGTTGGAGATGGTCATTGCCTGGCACTTGTGTGGTGTGAATGTTACTTGTCACTTATCAGCCCACGCCTGGATGTTGTCCAGGTCTTGCTGCATCTAGACGCAGGCTGCTTCAGTATTTGCGGAGTTGCGAATGGTGCTGAACATTGTGCAATCATCACAATTCTGACCTTATGATTAAAGGAATGTCATTGATGAAGCAGCTGAAGATGGTTGGGTCTAGGACACTAACCTGAGAAATGCCTGCAGTGATGTCCTGGGACTGAGATGATTGACCTCTAACAACCACAACCATCTTCCTTTGTGCTAGGTATGACTCCAACCAGCGGAGAGATTTCCCCCTGATTCCCATTGACTCCAGTTTTGCTAGGGCTCCTTGATGCCATACTCAGTCAAATACCACCTTGATATCAAGGGCAGTCACTCACACCTCACGACCCGACCATCAGTTAACTTACCTTCCATTTTTCACTTTGTTGCTGATCTGCACAAGCTTAAAAGAACTGTAACAAAACCACATTTCTAATCCAAAATTTAAATTAACATTGGAGCCACTAACCTGTGATAGAGTGTGTCCGACCTGGCCCGACCCGAGCCCGAATGCCGGACCTGGAAGTACGACCCGACCCGACCCAAACCCGACACATGTCGTCGGGTTCTGGTCGGGAAGCAGGTCTTTAGCGTCAGTGAGCAGGTTATTGCTGAGCAAGTACTGCTTGATAGCACTGTCGACGACCCCTTCCATCACTTTGCTGATGATTGAGAGTAGACTGATCAGGCGATAATTGGTCGGGTTGGATTTGTCCTGCTTTTTGTGTGATGTGCAAACACCTGGTAAACTGTATACCTCCCTGGTCAGACAGCAAATAAGCCTTTATTTATCTCAGGTGTTATTTAGTCCCCTTCCACAAGGTGTGAAACTTGGCACATGAGTTCAAGTCCCACTGCAGCATCTTGAGCCCAGGCTGACACTCCCAATGCAGTATCTAGGGAGCAGTGCACTGTCAGAGGTTTTTTTTAACTCTTTCATGGGATGTATGGCATCGCTGGCAAGGCCAACATTTGTTGCCCATCCCTAATAGCCCCTAACAACTGAGTGGCTTGCTAAGCCATTACAGAGGGCAATTAGGAGTCAATCACATTGCTGTGTGGCTGGAGTCACATGTAGGCCAGACCAGGTAAGGATGGCAGATCTCCTTCCCGAAAGGACATTAGTGAACCAGATGGGTTGTTACAACAATTGATGATAGTTTCATGGCAGACTTTTTTATTAATTAATTGAATTTTATTAATTGAATTTAAATTCCACCAGCTGCCATGGTGGGATTTGAACCCTTGTCCCCAGGGCATTAACCTGGGCCTCTGGATTACTAGTTCCGTGGCATTACCACTACACCACTATGCAAACTGAGGCATCACTGCCCTTGCAATTGGACACAAAAGATTCCATGGCACTGTTTCGAAGAAGAGCAAGGGAGTTCTGTCTGGGAAAAATACTTGCACATTTTCATATTATTTTCTGGGGAGATATGGGCAGAGGAGGAGACATGCACTGGGAATTTCCTTAGAGATAGTCCCATTACTGTAACTTCACCAGAAGGGCAGCAGGAGCCCTGTTTATTTGTGTTAATGAGTTTTCTGCCGTGCTTTCGGTGAAGTTACGATGGTGGATTGGAGCAGTTCCAAGGAAGTTGCTGCCGTAGGGAATTCTCCATTAACTCCTTCATTTGCAGGACAAGTATCACATTCAACACATTTGCATTAATAACCTGGGGAAAGTGCCGATGGACTAGCAACTCATTGAGGACCAGCAGCAACACAAACACAGAGGATTAAAGCCTGAAACGTTAACTCTCCTTGTCTCTCCACAGATGCTGCCAGTCCTGCTGAGTATTTCCAGTACTTTCTGTTTTGATATCAGAGGATTAAAACGTCTGGGTGAAGGGAGACTGAACATAAGTGGCACATTGCGACATGAGATCTTGTGGAACTCATGACTGAAACCCCCACAGTGCTGTGAAGGGCCCATTCCACAGCACGACCTTACCTATTTCACAGTATTTCCCCGTGTAATTCTTTCTGCAGTCGCACACACTCTCGCCCGTGGTTTCGACCTTGTGGCACATCCCTCCGTAAAGGCACGGGTTGGTTTCACAGGCTGTGAAAGAAAAGAAAGAGGGGCTTCCTGAAACAATCACTGCTCTACTCAACAAAGTCAGCTTTGAGTTTCAACAAGTATTATCAGGATGATAATTGCGCCCCTTTTTAAAGCCCTTTTCACTCCAATACTTTCCCCTTTATCCTGTAGGCATAAGCCAGAGGCAATCTCTATAGTACCTGTGCCCGAGTGGCCTATGTGTGTGACTCTGTACAGAGAGTGTCAGCAGACCATTTGACTGCAAGGAAGACCAGGAGATAAGTTTTGGATTGCACTGGCGAAGAGTATGTATGGTACCATACTGTATTTTTTTTTATTATTCATTTTGTCTGGGATGTGGGTGTCTCTGGCTAGGTCAGCATTTATTGCCCTTTCCTAAATCTTACATGGCCAGCATTTGCGGCTCATCCCTAATTGCCCTTGAACTGAGTGGCTTGCTAGGCCATTTCAGAGGGCATTTAAGAATCAACCACATTGCTGTGGGTCTGGAGTCACATGTAGGCCAGACCAGGTAAGGACGGCAGATTTCCTTCCCTAAAGGACGTCAGTGAACCAGATGGGTTTTTAATGACATAATAATAAAAGCAAAATACTGCGGATGCTGGAAATCTGAAACAAAAACAAGAAATGCTGGAATCACTCAGCAGGTCTGGCAGCATCTGTGGAAAGAGAAGCAGAGTTAACGTTTCGGGTCAGTGACCCTTCTTCGGAACTGACAAATATTAGAAAAGTCACAGATTATAAACAAGTGAGGTGGGGGTGGGGCAAGAGATAACAAAGGAGAAGGTGCAGATTGGACCAGGCCACATAGCTGACCAACAGGTCACGGAGCAAAGGCAAACAATATGTTAATGGTGTGTTGAAAGACAAAGCATTAGTACAGATTAGGTGTGAATACACCTAATGACAGTCGATGATAGTTTCCTGGCACCATTACTGAGGCTAGCTTTCAATTCCAGATTTTTATTACTTAACTGAATTTATTAATTAAATTTATCCCATTAGATTTGAACCCAAGTCCCCAGGGCATTAGCCTTGGCCTCTAGATTACTAGTCCAGTGACATTACCACTGTGCCACCATATGTCTGGCGAACATTTCAAATGCATACTGGCTTTCATAAATTTCTTGATCCTTTTGAAAGGCTCACATGGGTTTAGCTGCTGACTGATCATCTCCAATTGCACAGTGCAGCTTCCTTATGTTCCCAGTCATGTTTGTGAGAGCAAAGAAGTAGACCATTCTGCCACACTCTTATCAATTTTAATCTAGACCAGGGGTTGGCAACCTTTTTTTATCTGGCGGGTGCTTTATAAAAAATATATTTGCCTAAAATAAAAACTATTGGGAACCGCAAGACAAAAATTCAGCATTTCTAAACCAAATACTTAGCAAATTGTCAAGTGTCTCTGGTCGAATACATCATTTGCATATACGATAAATAAAATGCATGTGTTGAATTTATGTAACAATAGAAAAAAACAAAATTAAAATAGACCTAACTCTGAATTATCACACATTTTGACTTCTTTTAACTATCATTTTGTCGGTAAATCATCTTTAAAACAAACTTTACCTTAAGATGTGTAGAATTTTCAGCTGTTGATTCATATGATTAAAAAAATAGCTTCTGATAGCATATTCAGAATAACTTATCGTCTCAGATATATTAGAACCAATAATGGTCACAAACATAATACCTGTTCCTTGAACCAAAGGCACTATCTATAACCACGGTGCAGCTATACCAAACAAACAGGTTTATATAGAGAACAATGATTTTTTTAAAATGATCATTTGAAACAGTAAAGTACAGCATAATGATTAGCTTTTTAACCCCACAATAAAAACATGGCTCTTGCTTTTCTTGACTTTTATTTTAGATTTTTTCATGTTAATGCCACCCAACTGGAAAAGGTTATGAGCCGCAATGGGATGTTAAAGTGCCACAGGTCGCAGATCCCTGATCTATACTATTGGACCATGTGCATAGAAGAACTCGGGAATTATTTCTGGTCTCCTGGCCAATATTTATTTCTCAATCAACATCACAAAAATAGATTATCTGATCATTATCACATTGCTGTTTGTGGGATCTTACTGTGTGCAAATTAGCTTGCCACCTTTCCTATATTGCAACAGTAACTACAACTGAAAAATACTTCATTGACTGTGAAGCACTTTGGGATGTCCTGAGGCCGTGAAGGGGGTATATAAATGCAAGCTCTTCCTTTTCCACAAACTACCCTATCCTGGTATTTATCCTACCCAGTCAATCTCCTAAGGAAGTATTTTCCATAAATACTCCCTGATCCATAAAGATGGATGAAAACACCAACACTTTCATCTACCCTCATATCTCCAGTATTCAACCCTGGCCCCAACACTTCTCCAAAGGACTACTGTTGTCCCCTATTTGATTATCTGAGTCTATGTTGGCGCGAAACAACTTACCAATAGTAAAGGGTACACTACGTTACTTGTTATACAAACAGTTTTCTAGGTACCTTCTGATCTTATAGGTTCAGAATGAATCCCGCCCTCGCTGCAGTTGCATTTCTCAACTACACCATGAAGAATCCGTGTCCATGTTTCTCCAATGTCGTAATATTTTAGATGCAGTCTTTCAAAACACTTTTCTAAATAGAAAGACAAGTGGTCACTCATCATCGAATCATAGAATCATCGAATAGTACAGCACAGAAGGAGGCCATTCGGTCCATCCACTCCACACCAGCTTTTAAAGAAATAGTTATCCAATTCAATTTTGAGGGCTACTATTGAATCAGTTTTCATCACTCTATCACGTAGTGCATTCTAAATCCTAACCATTCATTATGTAAAAAGGTTATCCCTCATGTCATCTCTGGTTCTTTTGTGAATCACCTTAAATCTATGCCCTCTGATTATCAACACTTCAGCAGTTGGAAACAGTTTCTCTTTATTTACTCTATCTAAACGCTTCATGATTTTAAACACCTTTATTAAATCTCCCGTTAGCAGTCTCCGCTCTAAGGAGAAAACCCTTCTCCAGTCTATCCACGTAACTGTAGTCTCTCATCCATGGAATCATTCTATTAAATCTCCTTCCTGATGTGTGGTGCTCAGAATTGGACACAATACTCCAACTAGGGCTGAGCTAGTCTTTGATATTGGTTTAGTATAACTTCCTGCCTTTTGTATTCTATCCCTCTATTTATAAAGCCTAGGATCCTATTTGCTTTATTAACTGTTTTGTTAACCTGTCCTGACACCTTCAATGATTTGTCCGCAAGCACCCAAAGGTCTCTCTGTTCCTGCATTCCCTTTAGAATTGTACCATTTAGCATGAGTTGTTTCTCCTCATTCTTCCTACCAAAACGTTATCACCTCACACTTTTTTTGCATTGAATTTCATCTGTATTCACCCATTCCACAAGCCTGTTTTATGTCCGTTTGAAGTGTATTACTATCTTCCTCATTGTTTACTACATTTCCAAGTTCCGTATCATCTGCAAATTTTGGAATTGTGCTCTGTACTCCCAAGTCCAAGTCATTAATGTACATCAAAATATAAGAGTGGACCTAGTACTGAACAGTGGAACGCCACTAAACACCATCTCCAGTCTGCAAAACAGCCATTCACTACAACAATCTGTTTTCTATCCCCTGATGCTGCTAATGTTCCTTTTATCCTATGGGTTTCAATTTTGTTAACAAGCCTAATATGTAGCTCTTTATCAAATGTCTTTTGAAAATCCATATGCACAACATCAAGTGCACTGTTCTCATCCACCCTCCCTATTCCAACAGAAAACTCAATCAAGTTAGTCAAACACAACTTGCCCTGAACAAATCTGTGCTATCTCTCCTTTGTTAGCCCATGCTTGTCCAAGTGTCTATTGATTTTCTCTCATTATTGTTTCTAACAGCTTTCCTACCACGACATTAAACTGTAATTTCCAGGTTTATTCTTCTCCCCTTTTCTGAACAAAGGTGTAACATTTACAATCCCCCAGTCCTCTGACACCACCCTGTATTTAAGGAAGTTTGGAAGATCATGGCCAGCATCTCTGCAATTCCTCATCCAGTATCCTGTCAATCTCTTCATTTCCCATAGCTTGATAAAGGAACATACACACTTCTGAAAGACAGTATTAGAAAGATAAGGTGATAATAGTAACTTATTTGCTGAAGATTTAACTGCTTCAAAGGCAACAACTTAGGTTTGAGGTCAAGAGGCTGTTCATCATGCAAAGAGTTGCCAACACTGGGAATGAGCTTTGGGACAGAGTATTGGTGTTGAAATTCCTAAAACTATTTAAATAACCATTAGTTGTTGAGACAGTAAGGAGCGCTTTGCAGTCCTTCACGTGGCGACTGCCGCATAAGTGACCAGAGGACATCTTCCTCACCAGTTCTTTACATCGACCAAAGCTGAGCTCGCTCAGACCATCTATTTTGGTTGCCTCTTTAACCCTACATTAGAGATCTATTACCTGTTTTTATGCATTTATCAATCCATTGAATGGTAAGCACATCTCATTTAAAGAGTAGCTCCTCTGACAAAGCTGCACGCTCTTCAGCACCGCACTGAAGTGTGAGCCTAGATAATGACATCCAACTCCCGGACTGGACCCCAGTCCACAACCTTCTGACCCTGTGGTAAGAAGTTAACAACTGAGCACACCATGTCATTGTAGGCCATTGGCGAAAAGGATCACCAGAATGGGTGGTGGAACAAGAAACCTCAGTGGATTTCCATAGGAACATAGGGACAGGTGTAGGCCATTCACCCCCTCAAGTTTGTTCCATCATTAAGGACACAGGAACAGGAATAGAGAATTCAGCATTTCAAGCTTGTTCTGCTATTCAATTAGATCACAGTTGATCATAGCTACCAGAAGGAACTAGACAGCTTCTTCCCAACAAATGGGATTCAGGCTTTTTGGTAATCCACCAAGGGAACACTGTGGATAGGTGGGATAGATAAATCGAAGATCTTCTTCCTTAAATTGTTTCTATTGTACTTATCCTGAATTCATAGGAACATAGGAACAGAGGAAGATAGGAACAGGAGTTGGCCATTCAGCCCCTCGAGCCTGTCCCGTCATTCAATTAGATCATGGCTGATCCGCAGCCTAACTCCATATACCTGCCTTTGGCCCATATCCCTTAATATCTTTGCTTAACAAAAATCTATCTATCTCAGATTTAAAATTAACAACTGTTCTAGCTTCAACTGCTGTTTGTGGGAGAGAGTTCCAAACCTCTACCACCCTTTGCGTGAAGGAATGCTTCCTAACATCTCTCCTGAACGGTCTGCTCCTAATGTCTAGACTATGCCCCCTAGTTTGACAATCTCCAACCAGTGGAAATAGTTTATCTTTATCTAGCCTGTCTTTTCCTGTTAATATTTTGAAGACTTCGATCAGATCACCCCTTAACCTTCTAAATTCTAGCCAAAAAAGGCCTAATTTGTGTAATCTCTCCTCGTAACTTAACCCCTGTAGTCCAGGTATCATTCTTGTAAACCTACGTTGCACTCCCTCCAAGGCCAATATATCCTTCCTAAGGTGTGGTGCCCAGAACTGCTCACAGTACTCCAAGTGGGGTCTAACCAGGATTTTGTACAGCTGCAGCATAACCTCTGGTTTCTTTACACTCCAATCCTGTAGATATAAAGGCTAGCATTCCATTAGCCTTTTTGATTATTTTCTGCACTTGATCGTGGCATTTTAAAGATCTATGCACCTGAACCCCCTGAAGTCTCTTTGGAATCCACTGTATTTAACCTCTTCCCATTTAGAAAGTACCCTGCTCTATCCTTTTTGGGTCCAAAATGGATAATCTCACACTTGCCCACATTGAAATCCATCTGCCACAGTTTTGCCCACTCACCTAGTCTGTCAATATCTCTTTGCAATTTTACGCTATCATCTAGACTGTCTACAGTGCCACCTAACTTTGTATCATCAGCAAATTTGGATATATGACTCACTATGCCATCATCCAAGTCGTTGATGAATAATGTGAATAACTGAAGCCCCAACACAGATCCCTGCGGGACACCACTAGTCACATCCTGCCAATCGGAGTACTTACCCATTATCCCCATTCTCTGTCGCCTACCGCTCAACCAACTTCCTAACCATGTCAATAATTTGCCCTCAACTCCATGGGCTTCTACCTTAGTTCACAGTCTCTTATGTTTTAGTGCTTCACAGTAAAAATAACAATGTCCTTGTCACCTACCTTGCTTACAGTCCTTTCCTGTGAACTGATCGGTGCAGATACACTGATAGGACTGGTTATTGGGGATATTAATACAGGCAGCCCCGTGCCAGCAGGGTTGGTTTTCACAATAATCTGTGAAATAAGTACTGAGGGTCAGAGTACAATAAAATTACACTTCAAACAGGATTAACATAAATATAAACTTCACTTGTAAGTTTCTATGATAAAGAGCACATTTGACTCAAACTCCAAAACATTGGGCTAAAACCCGATATTATAGTTTGGAACAATGTAACAGTGATGCTAGTGCTTTGATGTCGTGCCATTTTCTCCCTTCTTCCATCTAACAAAGATGCTGACATCTTATCAAGCTCCCTCTAGCACCTGGTCCCATTGGTCATTCTTCACGTAAGATTTTAAATCCATCAAGACTCTCCAACCCTCGTAAAGTCCACGGAAAAAAATTAACTGCATATAATCCCAGGGGAACATCATCTTTCCAAGTTCCGCTCCAAGTCACCGTGTTGACCTGGGCATTCGTTGTTGCTGGGTCAAAATCCTGGAACTCACTACCAAACAGAACTGTGGGTGCACAGCTTAGGAAAGCAGCTCACCACCACCTTCTCAAGAGCAATTAGAGATGGGCAATAAATACCAGGCTTTGCCAGCAATACCCACATCTGAGAAAGGGGAAAAAGATAGTAATGTAAGAAAAGATCATTCCAGCCCTTTGGTGCATTAATTCTCCCTTCAGGGCATCAAATTATACTTTGAATAATCCCAATGTCTTCATTACCTTACTTATTCCATTTCTCTTCAAAAGAAACATGTTTCTCCCATGATCTTTCTAAACTTACTTTTCAATAATTCTTCATGTATTACTTTCCTGGTGTATTTTAAAATGACTGTCTATCTTTTTATTCATTCTCGGGACGTGGATGTCACTGGCAAGTCCAGCATTTTACGGATCCCTGAGAAGGTGGTGGTGGACCTTCTTCTTGAACTGTTGCAGTGTTATGGTTTGATACAATTGAGTGGCTCGCTACGCCACTTGCTGAGGGGAGTTAAGACTCAACCACTTTGGTGTAGGACTGGAGAAACGTATAGGCCACTAGGCATGGAGGGCAGACTTCCCTCCCTAAAGAACGTTAGTCAATCAGTGAAAAGTTTTCACAACAATCCAACAACTTCATGGTCACTTTATATTTAAATTAAATTCAAACTGTCACAGTAGAGTAACTTAACCACTACACTACTGTACCCCTTGCTCTCTATTCTACTTTTACCCTGGCTACATCTGTTAATGTATGCACTCTCATGAATATGTAATCATTCTTTTTTTGAGATTGTACTGCTGATGTTTCTTCCCTTATAACTCATGTCCTGAAAATTTAGGATCAACCTTGGGGCTTTATCCTCTGTCTTTCTAAATTCAAATATAATTTCTTTTTGGAGCAGATTCCAGAATTTAATGTATCAGTGTGCGGGCGGAGTGGAATTAGTAACGCAAAATAGTCCAAGGTGAATCGGCAGGCATTTTTACATCATTTTCTTTTCCATTAAAGTCATCTTCTTTCAAAACAGTAAGGCAATTGTACCATGTGTTAACAGCTGGATCTCTTCACAATAGTCCCATTGTCCATCCTTGTCAAAATTAGGGGTGGTGGCACACCTGAAATAGAGACCGAAGTGTCAGGAACAGAAAAGCTCTTCTGATAGAGAAGTGTTGAGACAGGTTAGGACTTTTTCTTATTTATTCATTCAGGACATGTGAGCATCCCTGGCAAAAAGCAGCATTTATTGCCCATCCCTAATTGCCCTTGAGAAGCTGGCAGTTAGGCACCTTCTTGAACCCCTGCACTCCCATGTGATGTAGGTATATCCACAGTACTGTTAGGCAGGGGATTCCAGGATTTTGACCCAGCAGCAGTGAAGGAACGGTGATATAGTTCCAAGTCAGGATGGCGTGTGACCTGGAGGGAAAGTTGCAGATGGTGCTGTTCCCATACATCTGCTACCCTTGTTCTTCTAGGTGGTAGAGGTCACGGGTTTGGAAGGTGCTGGCAAGTTGCTGCAGTGTATTTGTAGATGGTACACTTTCTGCCAATGTGCACCAGTAGTGGAGGGAATGAATAAGATATGGGCCTATACTTTGGAGTTTTGAGGAATAAGAGGTGATCTCATTGAAATGTATAAAATTCTGAGTAGGCTGACAGGGTGGGTGCTGAAATATATATTCCTCTGGCTAGGGAAAGGAGCCAATCATTTAGGACCGAGATGAGAAGAAATTTCTTCAATCAGAGGGTTGTGAATCTTTGGAACCCTCTACCCCAGCGGACTGTGGATGCTCAGTTGTTGAGTATATTTAAGACAGGGATCAATAGAATTTCGGGCACTAAAGGAATCATGGAGATAGGTTGGGAAAGTGGAGTTTAGGAGAAGGATCAGCCTTGATCTTATTGAATAGTGCAGCAGGCTCGAGGGACTGTGTGACCTACTCCTGCTCCTATTTGCTCTGTTCTTATGCAAATTGCTTTTTGTTTAATTCTATATTGGGTCCAGAACAGCCCAGTCGTGTGGCTCCATCCACCACTGCTCCAGTCAAAATATGGGGGTGGTGCGGCAGGTAGGGAAAGGTCACCGGGAGGTTGATTATTTTAATTATTCTTGCCGCACATTCCATCACCAAGGGCACATTCTTGGGAATCCACCACCACGGGATGAACAGGAATTGCAATGGCAGCCTGCCGCTGGAATAGGCCCCCGCATTCGTAGTCCCAACAGTCTTTTGCCTGGAGCTTATCCTCGAAAAAATCCCATATCCTCAATGATTGCGAGCTTTGTCTGTAGGGTACCAGGGCAAGACCCAAGTAGGATTGTACTTTACCGTGCAACTGTATAACTGCAATCACAACAACATCTTGCATTTATATAGCACCTTTAGCTTAATAAAACATCCCAAGACCCTTCACAGGAGCATTATCAAATAAAATGTGACACTGAGCCACAGAAGGAGATATTAGGGGAGGTGACCAAAAGCTTGGTCAAAGAGGTAGGTTTTAAGGAATATCTTAAAGGATGAGAGGAAGGTGGAGAAGCAGAGAGGTTTAGGAAGGGAATTCCAGAGCTTAGGGCCGAGGTAGCTGAAAGTACAACCACCAATAGTGGAGCGATTAAAATTGGGGATTCCCATGAGAACAGATTTGGAGCTGGTAAGAGATATCAGAAGGTTGTAGGGATGGAGGAGATAACAGAGATAGGGAGTGACAAGTCCATGGAAGTATCTGAAAAAATGATGAGAACTTATTGCAAATTAGGATACGAGTAGCATTGCAACTGCCTGGTGAATCTCAGCCTGAGGACCAGGGAAAATACCAGTCTCTCCCTGATCATTCCTCCTCCACTATAGAGGGCCATGTTTAGGCACATAGGGGTTCCAACCCCACTCCCCCCTCCCCCCCACCCACACAATCCTCCCCCCCCCCCCCACCTACTCAAAGTGAGACCCGCCATCACTGTGGTCTGGCCTAATCAGTGGGTCGTCTGCCGCCCTCCTGCCTGATTCATGGAAGGCCACAGATTTTTGAGGCCCTTTTGAGCAACTGAAGAAGATTAGACCCAACCAGGTACGTTCAATACAAGCTCGCAGCTGACCCTTCACTCTGGGAATAATGCTCCGATTCTAGGAGAAGATTCCAAATATTCTCCATCCCTTAGCCCACAGGTAAAGTCAGGAAAGAAAAATAGCAATAAACCTAGTCTGGGAAAGATTGGAAAATTTAGTCACAACTAACAGCACGGGTCAAAGTTGACAAACTGGCCTCACCTCACCTAACTGGAGTCTGAAAATTATTCGGGTGAGGAATGCGGGGGATCTGTGAGTAAGTGAGCAGTTAGTCCCTGACAGAGAGGTTTGACCCACGGTGCTGAATTTGCCAGGGTTAGGTATACAATTGGCCTCACACAGGGGCTAGGGAGGGGTGAAAATCTGTCCGACATCCAATAACCTCGCCTTTGCTGGAAATACAGATGGAAATCAGATGAAGAGAGGATTAGCTGGGCTATAAAGCAGCCCGTGGTTAAACAGCTTGCCCAACACTCACTGGGCTGGACACACACATTACAGGGTGGCCCAGTCTGTTACTCTAGCCATCCTTTTTTGGAGGAGGCAAATGTACAAAGTTGGTAGGAAGAGCAGGAGCTTACACTCACCATTTTCTATTCAAAATTTTGTTCAGTATACAGGTTCGGTGCAGCTTGCCAGCATATCGGAAGGGAAACACGCAGAGCCACCCACTCTCTGTGAACACTGAAGAGGTATAATTTATATCAGTATAATAATCAGATCAACACATTGCTGACCCCAGCAGAGTCCATTGCTCCTCACTGAGCTCAGTGCCATGCAGGGCTCTTATACAAGGACTGGAGGGTGTGACGCTCCAGCGGAGCCAAGCTCTTATGATGATGCTCTATTTAACCTGAGAGATTGATTCACTAAATCTCCCCACCATCACCCTCTGTAATATACACCACCCGTAACATGTCTGCAGAAACACGCAGGTTAATATCAGTCCCTGCTCTGGTCCAGTCAGGACATCAGTTAGAATAGTAGAATCTTATCAAACAGCGGAAGGCAACTCAGACCATCATGCATGGGCTATCTCTTTGACAGAGCTGTCCAATTAATCCCACTGCCCTGCTCTTTTCTTGTAGCCCTGCATTTTTTTTCAAGCACTTATTCAATTGTCTTTTGAAAGTTATTATTAAATCTGTTTCCACCATTACCCATCTGTTTTATTTGCCAATCACCTTAAATCTGTGTGCTCTGGTTACCAACCCTTCGGCTACTGCAAATAGTTTCCCCTTATTTACTCTACCAAAACCAATCGTGATTTTGAACACCTCCATCAAATCTCCTCTTCGCTTTCTCTGCTCTAAGGAGAACAACCCCAGCCTCTCCAGTCTCTCCTCATAACTGAAGTCCCTCATCCCTGGCACCATCCCAGTAAATCTCTTCTGTACCTTCTCCAAGGACTTGACATCCTTCCTAACATCATCTTAATCAAGGTCATTCTGATGGAGGTTGTTGCCTCACTGTGGGAGCTTTTCCTTGGTTCAATCTCTGGTTGAGTTAGAAATGTCCTGCCTTGAAGCCTTACTCGCACAACTGCCTCACTTTCCCTTTTGATGGATTTTCCACTCTCCGCCCTCTCCTACAGGCACTGGCTCAGTTCTGAGCTCACAATCGCCAGTGAGCCCATTCAACAGGTGGTCAGTCTTCACACCTGAGCCTAGAGGACGAGGGGCTGAATTTCTCCATCCAAGCTCCAGAAGTGTACTTTGACGCCCCCCCCCCCACCCCAAATTCTAGAGTCGTACCATTTAAGGCCTTGGTGGGGTGCGTTGGGGGTGGGGGGGGGTGGAGGTGGGAAGGATGGGGATGTTGGAGGGATGATCATAGAGCTGGTTATCAGAGCTGGTCATAGCGTAAGTGGATAAGCCAAAGCCATAATGAGAAAGGAAGTCTATGCTGTTAGTTGTGGCGTGGGCAGTTTCCCACCGCAGTCAATTGCAACAAAGAAACACCGAGCCAGAGGTTCCATTAGCAGCTGGAGAGGCCACAAAACAGGGCTGGGAGGGGTATACTGTAGTGGGAAGTTTAAATCATTGAGTCTCCAAATCTGCTAGAGGCAGCACTCCAGGAGATTCCCAGTTGTTCCTGGTATGGAGGGCGCTAGCTATGAAGAGAGGTTGAGGAGATTAGGATTATTTTCATTAGAAAGACGGAGGTTGAGGGGGGACCTGATTGAGGTGTACAAAATCATGAGAGGTATAGACAGGGTGGATAGCAAGAAGCTTTTTCCCAGAGTGGGGGATTCAATTACTAGGGGTCATGAGTTCAAAGTGAGAGGGGAAAAGTTTAGGGGGGATATGCGTGGAAAGTTCTTTACGCAGAGGGTGGTGGGTGCCTGGAACGCATTGCCAGCGGAGGTGGTAGACGCGGGCACGATAGCGTCTTTTAAGATGTATCTAGACAGATACATGAATGGGCAGGAAGCAGAGAGATACAGACCCTTAGAAAATAGGCGACAGGTATAGACAGAGGATCTGGATCGGCGCAGGCTTGGAGGGCCGAAGGGCCTGTTCCTGTGCTGTAATTTTCTTTGTTCTTTGTTCTTTGATTGTCAGGAACACACTTTCAGCAGGTATCGTTAGATGGAGAGCAAGCATGTGAACCCGAGCTGAATCTCCTCACCATACTCTAAGGGTCCTGAGTTCAATTACAGTACTTGCACTATCGCCCTAGCTGAGATCAGCTAACTGAACACAGAGTGAGGACTGAACCTGGTGCACACCCGGGCTGTTTAGCTCAGGTACTTACTGAGCCAGCCAGTAAAGCCACTGGAGGGAGCCCAATGCTGCCTGTTGTCTGTCAGTGAGTGTGAGTGTCTTTTATATATTACACTGAGAATTTCCACATGGAGCTTGAATGGGGGGGTGAACCTTTATTCCATGTTTTTATTCGGCTATTTGCTTGTAACAGTTTTTGCTGGATTTCAATTTGTGTTTTAACTGCTCCGTCAAATTGCAAAATGTGTTTGTTAAAGATGTAAACTGGGACTTTAATATTGTGTGCAGAGTTTGACAAAAGGTGGTAAAAACATGGAGTATGGAGGACATTGGGATGAAGGGAGAAGAATTCTGACCAAAGACATCATTGCTGGGACTCATATTGGACTTGTTAAAAATAAAGACAGCTTAACTGAACAAGGACTCACACAGACAAGTCAGGAAATGCCACTAATGTGGTAGCCTCAGACTATAACAACATCAGACATTCTGTCTACAACAGCTCTCATAGACAATGGCCTCTCGGCAGACGTGTGAATGGTTTCCTCCTGCCCTATCAAGGTGCAGATATAACATCTATTGCTGGTGTGCATCTAAGACCACCACCAATCCCCCAACCCTGCTGAGAGCAGGAAATAACCACATGGTCTTGTATAGCCAGGGTGGGATTGATAAGACACTGAAACCCAATCAGATACCAAAGGTGAGGCGTTACCTAATATGTCAAGGGACCAGGGTCAGGAAGGGGTATAAAGCCCCAGCCCACAAGGACATTGTTCCTGCAGTCGGGAAGAGTGACCTGGACAGTCACTGAAGACGTGAAGAGAACTCCTTCGGTGGACTGGCCACCTGAGAGCAATCACTTGCACATAGAGTTAACAACTCCCAGCAAAGTGAGTATATCTGTAGTTTGGGTAGAAAGTAAATAAAGTCGTTTGTGAGAACTAATGCTTTGTGTGACCTTGTTATGTGCCATTGATATCATGAGTAAGGCAAGATTCCACAATATTTGGGGAAGGTACCTGGGGTAAATGGGTGACAGGCTTACAAGCTTCTGATGTCTTTTCATTTTATTGCTGATTCTTTTAAGTTTCCTGTCAATTCAATGACATTCTCACATCACTGACTAGACAATATTACACAAGGTTACCTGAGCAATTATCTGTCTCTTTTCACGATTCATTTCTCACTGACCACAAGTGCCCTTCTCACTGTTCACAACTGCCCTTCTCACTCCTCACACTACCCGTTTCCCTGTTCACAACCCCACCCCCCACTTCCCTGTTCACAACTCCCCTGCTCACTGTTCACAACACCCCTGCTCACTGTTCACAACTGCCCTTCTCACTCCTCACACTACCCTTTCCCTGTTCACAACCCCACCCCCCACTTCCCTGTTCACAACTCCCCTGCTCACTGTTCACAACTGCCCTTCACATTCCTCACACTACCCATCTCCCTGTTCACAACTCCCCTGCTCAGTGTTCACAACACCCCTGCTCACTGTTCACAACTGCCCTTCACACTCCTCACACTACCCATCTCCTTGTTCACAACTCCCCGTCTCCCAGTTCACAACTCCCTGTCTCCCTGTTCACAACTTTTCGTCTCCC